>NC_066619.1:142033173-142658173 GCF_025201925.1 Gopherus flavomarginatus
GAGACCAAGAGAGGACCAAGGATCTCTGCAGGGCAGGGATGGGACAGCGCTCAACCAGTGTAAATGGCAACTTCCCTCTGTGCACTGGTGGCTTGCAATGGTGGCGGAAAGGGGGCTTATTCCCCCCTGCTCCCATGAGACATGGTCTGAGCCCAGTGTGGGTACAGGATGGTGCTTCTGTTATTTACTTGAGTTACAGAAATGCTGACTGGAGGGGGTTTGCCAGCCTGGTGGTTATTTTGTAGCTTCAGTGTGGGGAGGAGGTATGTTGTGTGACAGACAGGAAGGAACTAGAGGGCCTCTCCTCGCTGGGATGAGGGACTCCTGGGTGATGGGAACACACATGCACGTCACTGAGAAGAGAAGTATTGATGACAGTGCTCACCTCCCCACCCCCGGTTGCAGGATTTCAAGTGAGATGCTGTGTCTGCTGGTCAGAAGGGCCACCCAGGGGCTGGGGAAAAGCTAGCCCTGGGCAGAGACTTTGGGAGCCCAGGGCCCAATCCTGGGAAGTGCTGAGCTGCCTCAATGCTCTTGTCTGTCACTGGTTTTCCTGGAGCTGCTGATGCCTCCTTGGGAGCCCAGAGGAGGGGCAGAGCATAGCCCCTTGTGGGGTCAAGTAGCTCAGAATGGCTCCTTAAGATGACATGCCATGTGCTCCAGAAGGCACTGTTCCTCAGGTAGTCTAGCAGTCCTAGGTGACCCCTCCCCTTCCCTGTGCACTGGTAGCATTGCCCCGGTACTATGAGATGGAGACTAGAAATGACTGATGTCATCTCCTGCAGCAGTTTCCTTGCAGTAGTGACACCTAGTGGCAAATGTAGCACTGCTGTGCAGCTTTGCAGTGGCTCTGCCAGGCCTCTGCATTCTGTCCGCCCTTAGGATCTGTAGGTTGGTAGGGAATGCAGGCTGCCTCCTGCAGACAGATTTGTTTAATGAAATCACTTTTTTGCAGGGTGACCCTTCATGCCTGTCTCTCTCTCATTGCAGGAGGCTACGAGAGGTTTTATTCAGAGTACCCAGAATTCTGTGCAAAAACAAAATCCCTGAGCAGCATTTCTCCACCAACCAGCATGGAGCCAATCGAACTGGGGTGCAGCTCCTGTGGAACCCCCCTGCATGATCAGGTAGCTTCCCTGTCCTTCAGCCCTGCTTTGAGCACCATGCACACTGACCTTGATACAGTGTTTTACAGGGTTTTCCCACATGCCATGAAACTTATACCACCCTGAGCATCAGGGGCGGGAGTCTCTACAAAAGAGCCCAAACCACCATCTCCTGGCTCTGCACTTGTGAGCCCATGGCATGACCTGACCTGTACAGTGCATGTGAGGTCATGCTGTGTGCAGGACACAATTTTGCTCTTCCAGAGGGTGTCCCCGTGGTGTCTGGGCTCCTGGGAGGAAATAATCCATTCCAGCAGGGTTGAGCAGGTAACCCATTTGACAAGGTGCTGCTCTGGAGACTAGTCTGTCATGGCTGTGTGCAGTCTGCTCTGTTACATGGGCCTGAACCAAGAGTGACTCTCTGGCTTCAGTGGAGCTGCTTGGGATTCACACCAGAGCTGGAGGGTTTTATTTGCCCACTGGGTGCCAGAGCCTACATTTCCAGAAGCAGAGTGATTTTGCATGTCTCTGTTCTTAGTGGCCTGGCATGAGACCCTGGGAATCAGACCCCTTCAAAGGGCCCCAAGTAGGCCGCTCAGACAGATGATCCCCGAATCCTGCGTCACTCTTGAAGATGCAGGTTTTGCTGGTAGCTGCTCCCACCCTCCTTCCCCTTCTGCCCACGATGTTCCCCTCTGACAGTGATCTCTGTGTTGCTCTCTCCGGAAACAGGGAGGCCCAGTCGAAATCCTTCCCTTCCTCTACCTTGGCAGCGCGTATCATGCGGCCCGGAGGGACATGCTGGACACACTGGGCATCACAGCCCTCTTGAACGTCTCGTCGGACTGTCCCAATCACTTTGAAGGACACTTTCAGTACAAGTGCATCCCAGTGGAGGATAACCACAAGGCTGACATCAGCTCCTGGTTCATGGAAGCGATAGAGTATATCGGTATGTGTGCTCTGCTGGCTAAGCCTGGGAGCTGTGTGGTGGCTGTGGAGGAGGACAGATACTGGGGTTGGGGGAGGGCTGACTTACTCTTGCCCCAGGGGCTTCCCCTCTGGGCCAGGAGAAGTATACACTTGCCCAGGGCCCCATGCCCTATGCAAACCTTCCTGTGGCCCAACAGTGGGGCAGGCCCCACTGTTAGTGAAACATTGTTTGGAAAGGTTCTCTAAAGCATTCACTCACTTTGGGTGCCTGCTGTGGGCCAGCTCTGGGGCCTGCTTTCCAGAGGGGCAAGTGCCCGCTGCCCCAGTGGAAGGCAGGGGTGCTGTGGGTGCTCAGACCTCTGACAGCAGTGCCTACTGGCAAGCTGTTGTCTGGAGCTTATCACCCAGACTTCAGGGCTGTGGCTGCTGTTCCCTGCAGATGTCAACACAACAGGCCACAGGAAGTGGGGCAACTCCTGTCTATGGTGCCAGTGGCCCCTTGTCAGCAGGGGGTGCTCTCGAGCTGTCCGTGTGAGCGGGATGAGCTATTCACACCCCCTCCCTTCTGCCCCCCAGAGTTGGTGAAGGACTGCCATGGCCGGGTGCTGGTGCACTGCCAGGCTGGCATCTCCCGCTCTGCCACCATCTGCTTGGCCTACCTGATGATGAAGAAGCGCGTGAAGCTCGAGGAGGCCTTTGAGTTTGTCAAACAGCGCAGGAGCATCATCTCCCCCAACTTCAGTTTCATGGGTCAGCTGCTGCAGTTTGAGTCCCAAGTACTGGCGACCTCCTGTGCTGCCGAGGCTGCCAGCCCCTCAGGGACGCTGAGAGAGCGGGGCAAGGCCTCCTCCACACCGACCTCCCAGTTTGTGTTCAGCTTCCCGGTCTCCGTGGGCATGCACGCAACCCCCAGCAGCCTGCCCTATCTGCACAGCCCCATCACCACCTCACCCAGCTGTTAGCGCCTGGCACTAGCTAAGGCACTAGGCAGCGCCTCCAGCAGGAGGGATGCTGCCCTCCCAGCTGCCGCCAGCCATGAGACTGCAAGAACTGACTGGCATCACTGGCCAGCCTTGACACTGAGCAATAAGGGCTGGTCTGTCGCTGGCTTCAAACTGACCATAGGGGCCTTTGTTTTCAGAAAGAAACTTCTTACCTCATAGATAACTTTTTTTTTAAAGCAGTAAGGCTTGAAGTTGTGAATTCCCCAAACCTGACAACATGTCTGACCAGTTTTGTTCTGGGGAAGAAAATTTATAATTTCCTAAAATGCCTGGTTTTTATTTTTTTTTCCCCCTAATTCTTTAATTCCACCCCCAAAAACACCCAGCAGAAATATTTTTAACCTGGGCAGGAGACTTCTGGTTTTAAAACATGGACTTGCTAAACTCAAAGTTTGAGACCATGAGATTGATTGCAGTGCTTTCCTCTGAGTATTGAAATGCAACATTTGTGCTGTCAGTGATTGCATAATCTTTGTTTTAACTACGAGCACAACAGCATGCAGGTCTCAAAGCAGCTAGAGAACAAATGATCTTATCACACACCTGCAAGGACAAACATGGGGATACTGTACCATTCTCCTCTCAGGGGACAGGGATTAACATGTGTTCAGCCTGAAAATGCACAAGTGAGTTCAGATCACTCAGTCACTGCGCCATGGACTCTTCCATCCAAGGAACACTCTGTGCAGCGTGGGTAGCTCATAGGGGTATTATCCTGTCCCCTTCCTAGCCCAGCTTGTATCTTGCATCAGGAAAGGGGTAGTACCTTTACTTGGGTATGGCCAATGCTTGTACATATGCATTGCACTCATCACACTCACCTGGAACACTTTGTGCATCTTGGCCTGAGCTCATGTTGACTCTGTGCCAAGGCTTCTGGATGCTTTCTTGGGCTCCATCCTCTGAGGATATAAGGTAACAGTGCCATGCTGGGAAGCTTGTGACCATGGCATGCAATGATCAGTAATTCATAAGCATCAGTGACAGTAGGGTGCTGCTCTGGCTGCTTCAGAAATGTTATTCCCCAACTCAGCATAGCCTTTTTATCCACTTGAGCAGCGTTCTTTCTCCAAGAGGGAAGAATCTTGACACCTGCGGCAGGACAGTGTCACTGTCCTATCTGTAGAGTCAGGAGGCCTTTCCCCCTCTGAATGTACAGTGCAGTTGGGTGTGGATGGTGTCCGTCAGTGGGCACCCATCCTTTAAAGCCATGAGTCTGCAAGGCCCTGCTCCAGCCAGTAATGAATCCAGCTCTACTAAGACTCTATCCTGCCTGAGCCTGCATTTGCTGGTTAGGTGGTGACTAGCTTTTTGTCCCCTTGTCAGGGTCCCTAGTGTCACTCTAGCTGCATGCAGATCCTGGTCCCCTTGGCCCAACTCTCATTTACTTCACTGAGATCTGGGGCTAACAAGGTACGTCTGCACTGCTCAAAAAAAATCCAGGAACCCTGCAGCACTGAATCTCAGAACTCGGGTCAGCTGAGTTGGGCTTGGGCTGGGGGGTATGAACAGCTGTGTAGACATTCTGGCTTGGGCTGGAGCCTGGGCTCTGAACCCTGGGAGCTCTAAACCTCCCTGCCACAAGTCTGGGTTTTAGTTGTGTTGGGTGATGTAGAGACAACTCTGGGATCCAGGGCAGCAAGCCCAATTTTCCAGCCCAGCAGATTGAAATAGCTCCATTAGCTGCTGCTTTGTTTATTTCAATCTGCTGTGACTGGGATGCTGGACAATTCTGGCCACTTGGGCACAGACCTTCCCTTACCTTGCTGGCAGTGTTTATTTCTCCATGGGAGTTGTGCCTTAGTTCTGTTTGAAACTGTCTTCCCTAGAACAGTTGCACAGCTGAGAACCATCAGTTCCCCAGACCTAAATACTGCTGGACAAGCTGACCGTTCTGCCGTGTGGGGGGCTGTTTGTGGCAGAAGGAAGCATTAGTGTTTGCCAAAATGATATCTCAGTCATGACCCACCAACCCTTTCTGAGCAGGGGTTTCTCTTCTCATTCAGCGCCCCTTAAACACCATCTTGGCCCCTGACAGCCGGGGTTGGAATGTGCTAAAATTACCCATTAAAGGAACAAACTCAGTACCTACCAGGGGAAGGAGAACATTCATCCTTGCATTACAAACCAGTCTGTTAAATGAAGATAGTGTGGCTCAAATGTTCAACGTAGGCAGCTAAGCTGTACCTCTGAGCTCCAGTCAACATTGGGAACTTGCACAGGCCAGCTGCTTTCACTTTTGCATGTGCCAGTGTCTTGCCGTCATGGTTTGGGGTTTTGGAAAATGTGTCCCGTTGTATGTGCCACAGTAAATTGGTAACTCCTCATCAAGCCAAGGCCTCAGGGATCTGATCAAGTAAAAGATGGAGCACTCACCAGCCTGCAGTTAGCACTGAGCAAAATTGCATTTTGTATAATTCTGCTGTTAATGCAAATGCACCATGTAGTCTGTGACCTCTTCCCTGGGAGCAGGGTTCAAAACTGCTATCACCTGCCCTTTTTTACTACTGTATTAACTGGTCAAAGAAGTTCAGTGTTTGTGGTGGGGAATCACTGTTTACCAAGAGCAAGAAACCATTCAAACCTAGCTGAACGTGTTGGGTCACTGGGTCTCTGTTGTCATTGCAGTTTCTTCCATGTCGAGTGGGGTGGAGGTGAGCACCTTGCCCTCAGCACCTGTGGGGTAGCCAGCTAAGGCTGGAGCTCGGGTGAGTGGCTGACTGGGCAGTGAGCACTTCATGCTGATTCCCTAGTCCTGGCCACTGTAGCAGGGTGGGGAGTGTAGAAAGAAGTGGAGCTTGGTGCCAGTGCCAGTGCCATTGGGGGGGGGGGGGGACAGGTGTTAATCCCCTGGCATCACAGCAGGTATTGTGATTTTCAGGGACAGTTCCACCTGGCAGGGGAGGCACCAGCACCAGGCCCTTCCTGCTCCCTGAGTGTGGGCCCAAAGCAAGCAGGACCTCAGGTTAACACTTTATCCACAAGATGACAGCTCCAGCTGGCAATGCTGGATAGTGCCCTACCCTCTGCCCATTTGGGTAGGGTTGGCCTGGCCTCCCCTGGTCGCACAGTCTCACTGCTGTCTAGGCACACACGGGCATGCGTTATTTGCTTTAGTGCTGGCTCCTTAAATGGCCACTGATCTCTTGTCCTGCACTTTAAGTAACAAAATATCATGGCCCACTAGAGGAGAGCATCCTTGCTTTTGATGTTTGCCCACTATCTGTCCACCAGGCTGCCCTCTGACCAAGGTGCCACAGATGCTTCTCCCAGGGTACAGCAAGGAGGCAGCTTTGGATAAAATCCAGAGAGCAATGCAATAATTTCTGGGCCCAGCCCCATCATTCACAGTGGTCCTGTTGCTGCAGATGTCTGTAGGTGTGTCAGCTGTACATATGTGTGTGTTTTTTTTTTTTTTTTTAGAAAGTTGACATGTTTGTTTTTATTTATTGCCTGAGATCACTTGGAGAAAAAATAAATACATTTTCAACAGCACTGTCTGTTTCCTACTCCTCTTACACAGTGCTTTCCAGCAGCAGATTTCAAAGCACTTTGCAACAGATGTCATATCGTCCCTGTTTTACAGGGGAAACTGAGGCAGAACCAGGGCTCCTGAATCCAGTGCTCTATCCACGAGGAGCAGGATTCCCCTGCAGCAGGGGTAGGCAAATGTTTTGGCCTGAGAGCCACACCTAGGGACGGAAATTGTATGGCAGGCCATGAATGCTCACAAAATTGACGGTTGGAGTATGGGACTGAGGGGTTTGAAGGGCAGGAGGGGGATCAGGGCTGGGTCGGGGCCCTGGAGGGGGTTAGGAGTGCATGATCAGGGGTGCAGGTGGTGGTTACTCCAAGCAGCTCGTGGCAGCAGTGATGTCCTCTCTCTGGCTCCTATACAGAGGTGTGGCCAGGTGCCTCTGCATGCTGCCCTGTCCACAGGTGTCATCCCAGCAGCTCCCATTGGCTGCAATTGCCAGCAAGTGGGCGCTGTGGGGGTGGCACTTGGGGCAGGGGCAGTGTGCAGAGCCCCCTGGCTGACCCTACACCTAGGAGATGGAGGGGGGACATACTGCTGCTTCCGGGAGCCACGGCATACCTGGAGTGGGACAAGCCCTGGCCGCCACTTCCCGGCAGGAGCTCAAGGGCTGGATTAAAACATCTGAAGGGCCAGATACGGCCCCCGGGCTGTAGTTTCCCTACCCTTGATCTACAGGACTTAGTGGCTTTCTTACTACAAGCTAGTGAACAGGAGCAGCAAACAGATGTTTTGCAAGTAAAAGTAACACGGGCAGAAGTCCAGCAGCAGAGAGCAGGCTGTCCAGGTAATCTTACTGAATGCAGCAGTTACAATTACCTGCCTTGTGGGCAGCTGGCAGGTGTGCATGATGCAAACAGCCCCTGGCCCTCACAGTGCTGGCTCTTGTCTGAGGCCCCCGGGGATGAACTGTAGAAGCTAAGGCAGCCCAAAGTACATAGTAGAGCAGGTCCCACCCCCAGTCTGGCCGCCCCTGTGCTGTTGAGGGTGAAAGTCTCAGGGAAGGAGAGCATCAAGTTGGAGTGGAGGAATGAGCCCAGAGCTGGGCCCATTCTAGGAACCCATGATGTCAGTGAGGACACTCCCCCTGGGGAAGGGGACCCCAATTAGTAAGAAGACAGGTAATAGTAATGGGGGATTTAATTATTAGAAATGTAGAGTTGGGTTTGCGATGACCAGAACCACAGGGTGAATTGCCTGCTGGTTGCAGATCTCTTTGACATCTAGACAGATGTGCAGTGCTGGGTGTAGCTACTGGTTGTAGTACATGCAGGTACCAGTGATGTATGAGAGAGGTCCCAGAGGCTAAATTCAGGCTTCCACATAAGAGTAAAGTCCATAACCTCTATGGTAGCATTTTCTAAAATGCTTCCAGTTCCACATGCAAAGCCAGTTAGGCAAAACTACAGTCTCAGTACATGGATGAGCCAATGGTGTACAAAAGAGGGGTGTTGTCATGTACAATTACGAAGGTCATAGAGGAGTTTTTAAAGAAAGGGCTAAGGGAAAGCCGACAGGTGCAGAGGAGTGCATGGTTTAGGGGAGGATTTATTATTAGGGAACGCTACCAACTTCTTCCTCTCCTCTTTAAAGACCGGTACATGCTAGTGAGGGACAGTTAGCCATTGAAATATAACGTGAAGATAAGCAATTCACTACTGACATGCTGCACAAATGCTAGCAGGCTAGATATTAGGCTATAGCTTGGCATTAAACGAGGCTATTGATATAATAGGGATTGCTGAAACCTGGTGCAATGAGGGAAATCCATGAGACACGGTAATAGCAGTACAAAATATATCGGACTGAAAGTAGGTAGTGCTGCTGGAGGAGTGCTGCTGTATGGGAAAGACAGCCTACAGTCACATAGAGTTAAATGACAAACAAATGTCTGTGGATAGACAGTCCATGCTTGAACAATAAGAGCAGAGCAGAGCAATAGGAATATACTGCCAACCACCTGCCCTGACTGGTGAGTGTGAAATACTCAAAAAAATTAGAGCGGTTACAAAAACAGAAAAACAATAATACTTGGGGATTTCCCTATTGAGGGGGAACATGTCACCTCAAGACTGATACAGAGAAAACAGGTCTAGACCCCATTAATGACTGCTTCTTGGAGCAGCTTTTCCTGGAACCCACAGTGGGAGAGGCAATTCTTGATTTAGTCCTAAGTGGAGCACAGGATCTGGTCTGAGAGATGAATATAGCTGGACTGCTTGGTAATAGTGACCATAATGTACTTAAATGTGACATCATTGTATAGGGTAACATATAAAACAACCCTACTGCAGGAGCATTTAACTTCAAAAAGAGGAACTGCACAAGTCAGTAAAATGCAAATTAAAAGGAATAGGTACAAGGGTGAAATGCCGGCAAACTGAATGGAGCCTATTTTAAAACACCACACTAGAAGCTCAAACTAAATGTATACCACAAATAAGAGAACTGAAAAAAATGCCGCACTGGCTAAACAGCACAACAGGCAGTTTGGGGCAAAAAGACTCATTTAAAAAACTGGAAGACAAATCCCACTGAGGAAAATAGAAAGGAGCATAAACTCTGGCAAGTCAAGTTTTAAAGTATAATTAGGCAGGTCAGGAAAGAATGTGAACAGCAGTTTGCTAAGGACAACAAATACTTATTAGCAGCAGGTTTCCCTGTAGAAGCTATGGGGCAGGGAGAGGGAATCACTATCTGACTCATTGTTTTTAGTACCAGTTCTGAGGAACTCGCTCAACTAGAGGTGCCAGCAGAAGTAGTTTTGGAACAAATGGCCAAACTAACCAGTAGTATATCACTAGGCACAGAGGAGAGTCACTCAAGAGTTTTGAAGGAACTCATCTATGAAATTGCAGAATTACTAACTGTGGCATGTAACCTATCACTTAACCCACAGGTACCAGACGACTGGCAGCTAGCTAATCAAATGCTGTGCTTTAAAATAAGGCTCCAGAGGCAATCCTAGCAGTTAGAAACTGGTAAGTCTAACTTTAGTATCACGCGAATTGGGAGACAGTATATTAAAGAACAAAACCATTACCTATATACATGAACACACTATGTTGAAGCAGCATCAACAGTGTTTTTGTAAAGGGAAAAATCATACCTCACCAACCTACTAGAATTCTTTGAGGGAGTCAATAAGCATGTGGGCAAAGATGAGCTGGGTGATCTAGTGTACTTGGATGGTCGGAAAGCCTTTGACGAGGTCTCTCACCAAAAGCACTTAAGCTGTCATGGGACAAAAGGGAAGGTCTATCATGGATCAGTAACTTGTTAGATGCTAGGAAACAACGGGTATAAACAGATGGGCAGTGTTCACAGTGGAGAGAGATAAATAGTGGTGTTACCCCCGCCCCCCACGGAGCTGTACTGGGACCTATGCTGTTCAACATATTTGTAAATCGACTGGGAAAAGGTGTAAAGTGGAAAAATTTATAGCCAAAAGATAATTACTCAAGATAGTTAAGTCCAAAACTGAGCTCTCACGCAAATGGGTGACTGGGCAACAAAAAAAATGGCAGCTGAACTTCAGCATTGCTAAATGCAAAATAATGCATGCTGGACAAACTAATCCCAACTACCCAGCGTGCTTGGAGTCAGCAGGGAGCATTTCCTGAAAACATCCACTGGTGAGCAGCAGGCAAACCTGCTAACAGAAAGTTAGGCCCCATTAGGAAAGAGCGAGTGAATAAAACCAGACATGAGTTTGCTACCCTGATTTAAAACCATGGTATGCCCACACCTTGACTACTACCTGCCAGCCTGCTCACCACAACACTGTGTTAGATCTGGAAAAGGCACAAAGCTATGTGTTACCAGTGCTTAGGGCATGGCACAGCTGCCGTAGACAGCGCAATAAAAAGACTGGGAGTAGTCAGCTTAGCAAAGTGATGACAAATTTCTGTGGTAAGTGACGAGGTAACTAACCCCTCCCTAGTCACTTTTGCCACACCAGCTACAGAGCTCAGTTATACCCACCCCGTCCCTCTCGGTGCTAGATGCGTGCTGTAAGCACATTACCAGACTGCGCTGCTCCCCCTCCCCAAGCCTGGCCCTGACGCTCTTAGCAGCATGTTTGCATTGCCGCTCTCGTTCAGGCAGGCTGGCTGGGCCTGAGGCACCGTTCTCATGGGTTTTACACCAGGCTAACACATGGCTGGTGCTGGAGCTACTCCAGAGCCAGTGCAATCCAGGGTCAGCTCTGCAGAGGCCTCTTGGTCCAGTGTGGGCACTGAGGAGAACAGTGCAGAAGGAGGAACATGCAAAAATCACAAGTCCAAATGAGACTGGGAGAAGTAAGAAACCCTATTGCAAGGCCTCCAAATTAACCTCTTTCGTGCAGGGAGCCTGGGCCATTGCTGGGGGGAAGGGGGCGCTGGCTGCGGGGAGCTGGCAGGAGCCGTAATGCTGGGAGCAGGAGGGGCGAGCTGGAGAAGCCTCCAGTTCTGCCTGAGGCCAAAGCGGTTTGCTTGCCTTCAGGGGCCTGGGATCTCGCTCCCTTCATATCAGGAGGGACAGGCCTGGCCTCTGATACAGGTTTGCCGCACAGACACCCAGTGCTTTAAGCCAGTCCTAGACATCTCAGCTCTCCCGGGAACAGCCCCGGTCTGCGAGAGGCCAGGACTGGCTGGGGCGGGGTGCCCGCAGGTGGAGGAGCCCTGGGGCAGCACTGTGCAGCAAGGGACTGTTTCTAATGGGGGCGCCAGCAACCTGGGAAATGCTGCAGTGCATTTCCAGCACACTGCAGCCTCTGATCAGTACAGCCTGCCACGCCGGGAAGGTGGGCATTAGCCCTTGGACATGGGTGGGGAAGCTGAGGCATAAAGCAGCTGTCCAAGCCCCCCGGGATGGGGGCGCACTCCCCAATGCCACCTCACAGACACTGAAGTGTAATGCGGCAGAGGGGTGGTGGCACAGAGCCTGTGTCCCTGCCGGGAGAAGGCCACAGCCCTGGCAGCACGTGCTCAGGTTCCAAAGGGCAGGTGGGGAGGCAGGGAGCCGGGTGATGTGTTTGCTGGGCCATGAAGGGGGAGCTGGTTAATGGGCAGAACAAACAGGTCCGTGTCGTTTGCCCCTCCCAAGAAGCAGCTCTGGGCCTGGCAGGAGCAGTGGAAGGCCCCTGCCTGCCCTGTGTGCCTAGGCCTGACCAGCCCCGAGCAGTTCAGGGCCACACATCAGGCCACAAAAAATCATGAGATTGGACTAAAACTCGTGAGTTAAACGCCAATAAGCAATGCTGGGCTGGTTCATTTGCCTCCTGGTTTCTAAGGCCAGGGTCAATCCTCACTCTGCACTCACGCAGCACAGCTGCTGTTTCAAACTGCGAGCAGCGAGATTCCCAGAATCACCTGGTCCTGGAGCTGGCACTTGGAGAAAAATACCAGCTCTGCTACCCACTTCCATGTAGCTCTTCTCCTATCCCCACCACCGTCACACGGCCCCCTGTGTCCCAATCAACTCCATGCGCCTGCTGCCAGCCCTGACCCCCCCCCCAGTTGCTAGGCAGCCCCCTCCAATCCAGCCCAGTCCTTAGCTGCTGTGATAAATAAAGAGAGGGGAGGGGTAGTTCCCTTTGATGGACACCTAGACAGCCAGTTAGCTATAAAGTCCCTCTTGGTGGCTGTTCTCTGCTTGCTTTACCTGTTAAGCGTTAACAAAGTTCCCCAGGTAAAGGAAAAGGAGTGGGCATCTGACCAAGAAAGCCAATGGGCGGGGGGGGGCTAGAACTTTTTAAAATGGAGGGGGGGAACTTCCCTTTGTCTGTGTGTTGTGGTTCTCTGGGAACGAGCAGAGACCCAGAGCAGTAATGCTGTCAGCAGCTTTAAAACCAGGTATGAGAAAACATCAAATCATACCTCAGCGCAACCCTACTTATCTGAAACGCCAAAGGTGTAAGTAGATCAGAATGTTTAGAAAGCTGCGATTGGGTTTATTTCTCTTTATTTCTTGTGGCTAATGGAACTTCTCTGGGCTAAACCCAGATGCTTTTGTTTTGCTTGTAACCGTTAAGCTAAACCTCAAGAGAGCTATCTTGATGCTTAATTTTTATAATTGTTTCTTTTAAGATCTAGCAAAAAGCCTAACGGTATGTCTACACTACGGGATTATTCCGATTTTACAGAAATCGATTTTGGGCAACTGATTGTATAAAGTCGATGCACGCAGCCACACTAAGCACATTAATTCTGCGGTGTGCATCGACTTCCGGAGCGTTGCACTGTGGGTAACTATCCCATAGCTATCCCATAGTTCCCGCAGTCTTCCCCGCCCATTGGAATTCTGGGTTGAGATCCCAATGCCTGATGGGGCAAAAACATTGTTGCTGGTGGTTCTGGGTACAGCCTAACCCTCCCTCCGTGAAAGCAACAGCAGACAACCGTTTCGCGCCTTTTTTCCTGGGTGAACTGTGCAGACACCATACCACGGCAAACATGGAGCCTGCTCAGCTCAAGACAGCAGTCAGGAACCTTGTAAACACCTCGCGCATTCTCATGCAGTCTATGCTGAACCAGGACCTGAAAAACCAGGCGAAGAGGAGGCGGCTACGGCAGCGCGGCGACAAGAGTGATGAGGACATGGACACAGAATTCTCTCTAACCGTGGGCCCCGGCGCTTTGGAGATCATGATATTAATGGGGCAGGTTCTAGCCATGGAATGCTGATTCTGGGCCTGGGAAACAAACACAGACTGGTGGGACCGCATAGTGTTGCAGGTGAGGGACGATTCCCAGTGGCTGCGAAACTTTCACATGTGTAAGGGCACTTTCATGGAACTTTGTGACTTGCTTTCTCCTGCACTGAAGCGCCAGAATACCAAGATGAGAGCAGCCCTCACAGTTGAGAAGCGAGTGGCAATAGCCTTCTGGAAGCTTGCAATGCCACATAGCTACCAGTCAGTCAGGAATCAGTTTGGAGTGGACAAATCTAGTGTGGGGGCTGCTGTGATGCAAGTAGCCAAAGCAATCACTGAGCTGCTGTTACCAAAGGTAGTGACTCTGGGACATGTGCAGGTCATAGTGGATGACTTTGCTGCAATGCAATTCCCAACTGTGGTGGGGCGACAGATGGAACCCATATCCGTATCTTGGCACCGGAGCACCAGGGCACCCAGTACGTAAACCGCAAGGGGTACTTTTCCATGGTGCTGCAAGCACTGGTGCATCACAAGGGACATTTCACCAACATCAATGTGGGATGGCCAGGAAGGATTCATGACACTTGCATCTTCAGGAACACTACTCTGTTCAAACGGCTGCAGCAAGGGATTTACTTCCCAGATCAGAAAATAACAGTTGGGGATGTTGAAATGCCTATAGTTATCCTTGGGGACCCAACCTACCCCTTGATGCCATGGCTCATGAAGCCATACACAGGCATCCTGGACAGTAGTCAGGAGCTGTTCAACTACAGGCTGAGCAAGTGCAGAATAATGGTAGAATGTGCATTTGGACGTTTAAAGGGACGCTGGGGCACGTTACTGACTCGCTCAGACCTCAGCCAAACCAATATACCCATTGTTATTGCTGCTTGCTGTGTGCTCCACAATCACTGTGAGAGTAAGGGGGAGATGTTTATGGTGGGGAGGGAGGCTGGGGCAATTCACTTGGCCACTTATTACGGGCAGCCAGACACCAGGGCGATTAGAAAAGCACACCAGGAAGCGCTGCGCATCAGAGAAGCTTTGGAAACCAGTTTCATGACTGGCCAGGCTAAGGTGTGAAAGTTCTCATAGACTTTAGGGTCAGAAGGGACCAATATGATCATCTAGTCTGACCTCCTGCACAAAGCAGGCCACAAAACTCTACCCATCCACTTCTATAACAAACTCCTAACCTATGTCTGAGTTATTGAAGTCTTCAAATTGTGGTTTGAAGACCTCAAGCTGCAGAGAATCCACCAGCAATGACCCATGCCCCACGCTCCAGAGGAAGGCGAAAAACCTCCAGGGCCTCTGCTAATCTGCCCTGGAGGAAAATTCCTTCCCGACCCCAAATATGGCGATCAGCTAAACCCTGAGCATGTGGGCAAGACTCACCAGCCAGCACCCAGGAAAGAATTCTCTGCAGTAACTCAGATCCCATCCCATCCAACATCCCATCACCGACCACTGGGCATACTTATCTGCTGATAATCAAAGATCAATTGCCAAAATTAAGCTATCCCATCGTACCATCCCTTCCATAAACTTATCAAGCTTAGTCTTAAAGCCAGATATGTCTTTTGCCCCCACTACTCCCCTTGGAAGGCTGTTCCAGAACTTCACTCCTCTAATGGTTAGAAACCTTCATCTAATTTCAAGTCTAAACTTCCTAGTGTCCAGTTTATACCCATTTGTTCTTGTGTCTACGTTGGTACTAAGCTTAAATAATTCCTTTCCCTTCCTAATATTAATCCCTCTGATAGATTTATAAAGAGCAAGCATATCCCCCCTCAGCCTTCTTCTGGCTAGACTAAACAAGCCAAGCTCTTTGAGTCTCCTTTCATAAGACAGGTTTTCCATTCCTCGGATCATCCTAGTAGCCCGTCTCTGAACCTGTTCCAGTTTGAATTCATCCTTCTTAAACATGGGAGACCAGAACTGCACGGGTGAGGTCTCACCAGCGCCTTATATAACGGTACTAACACCTCCTTATCTTTGCTGGAAATACCTCGCCTGGTGCATTCTAAAACCGCATTAGGTTTTTTAACGGCCATATCACATTGGCGGCTCATAGTCATCCTGTGATCAATGAATACTCCAAGGTCCTTCTCCTCCTCTGTTGCTTCCAACTGATGTGTCCCCAATTTATAACTAAAATTCTTATTATTAATCCCTAAATGCATGACCTTGCACTTTTCACTAATAAATTTCATCCTATTACTATTACTCCAGTTTACAAGGTCATCCAGATCTTCCTGTATGATATTCCGGTCCTTCTATGCGTTAGCAATACCTCCCAGCTTTGTGTCATCCACAAACTTTATTAGCACATTCCCGCTTTTTGTGCCAAGGTCAGTAATAAAAAGGTTAAATAAGATTGGTCCCAAAACTGATCCTTGAGGAACTCCACTAGTAACCTCCTTCCAGCCTGACAGTTCACCCTTCAGTATGACCCGTTGTACCCCTTTAACCAGTTCCTTATCCACCTTTCAATTTTCATATATTCATCCCCATCTTTTCCAATTTAACTAATAATTCCCCATGTAGAACTGTATCAAATGCCTTACTGAAATCGAGGTAAATTAGATCTACTGCATTTCCTTTGTCTAAATAATCTGTCACCTTCTCAAAGAAGGAGATCAGGTTGGTTTGCCACGATATACCTTTTGTAAAACTATGTTGTAATTTGTCCCAATTACCATTAACCTCAATGTCCTTAACTACTTTCTCCTTCAAAATTTTTTCCAAGACCTTACATACTACAGATGTCAAACTAACAGGCCTATAGTTACTCAGATCACTTTTTTTCGCTTTCTTAAAAATAGGAACTATGTTAGCAATTCTCCAGTCGTACGGTACAACCCCTGAGTTTACCGATTCATTAAAAATTCTTGCTAATGGACTTGCAATTTCATGTGCCAGTTCCTTTAATATTCTTGGATGAAGATTGTCTGGGCCCTCCGATTTTGTCCCATTAAGCTGTTCAAGTTTGGCTTCTACCTCAGATGTGGTAATAACCACCTCCATATCCTCATTCCCATTAGTCATCCTTCCATTATCCCTAAGCTCCTCATTAGCCTTATTAAAAACTGAGGCAAAATATTTATTTAGATATTGGGCCATGCCTAGGTTATCCTTAACCTCCACTCCATCCTCAGTGTTTAGCGGTCCCACTTCTTCTTTCTTTGTTTTCTTCTTATTTATATGGCTATAGAACCTTTTACTATTGGTTTTAATTCCTTTTGCAAGGTCCAACTCTACATGGTTTTTAGCCTCTCTCAGTTTATCCCTACATGTTCTGACCTCACCAAGGTAGCTTTCCTTGCTAATCCCACCCATCTTCTACTCCTTGTATGCTTTCTGCTTTTTCTTAATCACCTCTTTGAGATGCTTGCTCATCCAGCTTGGTCTACAACTCCTGCCTATGGTTTTTTTCCCTTTTCTTGGGATGCAGGCTTCTGATAGTTTCTGCAGCTTCGACTTAAAGTAATTCCAGGCCTCCTCTGCATTTAGATCCACAAGTTCTTCAGTCCAATCCACTTCCCTAACTAATTTCCTTAATTCTTTAAAGTTAGCCATCGAGACATCAAAAACCCTAGTCCCAGATCTATTTTTGTTTATCCATCCATCTAGTTTGAACTCAATTAGCTCATGATCACTCGAACCAAGGTTGTCCCCTACAACCGTTTCTTCTATGAGGCCCTCACTACTCACCAAAACCAAATCTAAAATGGCATCCCCTCTTGTTGGTTCTTCAACTACTTGGTGAAGGAATCCATCAGCTATCACATCCAGAAAATCTGAGCCCTATTATTCTTACTAGCACTTGTCCTCCAGTCTATCTCTGGGAAGTTAAAGTCTCCCATGATCACACAATTCCCATTAGTGTTTACTTCATTAAAAACATGAAAGAGGTCTCTATCCACATCCAAATCAGATCCCAGCGGTCCCCAAGGACTATCTCAGTGGAGGCTCTAGTAGCTTTCTTTCCCAGTGTGATTTTTGCCCAGAGAGACTCTGTCTTATCCATTCCATCACTTCTTATTTCTTTACAGTTAACCTCATCATTGATATATAATGCTACTCCACCACCTTTGCCTTTATTTCTGTCTTTCCTAAACAGCACATAGCCTTCAATACCTGTACTCCAGTCATGACTACTATTCCACCATGTTTCTGTTATCCCTATAATATCCAGATTCACTTCCTGCACCAGTAGCTCTAGTTTCTCCATTTTGTTCCCTAGGCTCCTCACATTAGTGTACAGACATCTTAATTTTTGCCGTTTGGCTTCACTGACATTCTTTACCCGGTTAGGCACAGACATTCTACCACCAGTATCACCTATTAGACTGGTATCTACACTACCTGCCTCTTTATGTCCATTCTCCTGCCCACGGCTGTATCTTCTATTACTTTGTTTTCTTCCCTCTCAATCTTAAATTTTGGCGTAGAGATTACCTGGACATCTCCCAACCATCTCCCCCAAATTCCTAGTTTAAAGCTCTCTTAATCAGTTGTGCCAGCCTCCATCCTAGAAGTCTATTTCCCTCCTTACTCAGGTGAAGTCCATCCCGAGAGAACAGTCTTCTGTCCATAAATGCTTCCCAGTGGCCGTACATCCCAAAGCCCTCCTTATAGCACCACCATCTGAGCCATCTGTTGATTGCCATAATCTTGTCACACCTTTGTCGCCCTTCTCTAGGAACCGGCAGAATCCCACTGCAGATCACCTGAGCCTCGATTTCCTTAAGCGTCTTCCCCAGTCTGGCATAGTCTCCCTTGATACGTTCCAGTGAGAATCTAGCTGTATCATTCGTTCCCACATGAAGGACAATCAGCAGATTCTTTCCCGCTCCCGTTAGGATCCTTTTCAGCCTCAGGTCCACATCCCATATCTTAGCACCCGGCAGACAGCGCACCCTTCTGTTCTCCGGATCAGCTCTAGGTACAGGCCTATCTATTCTTCTCAGTAAGGAGTCTCCAATCATGTACATCTGCCTTTTCCTGGTGACAGTGTGATTCTCCGGTCTCTCCCCTGCACCCACTGGCTGCAAGTCGTCTCGATTCCTATTCACCCTTGCAATCCTCCTGGGGCTCATATTTGGTGTTGCCTCCATTGACTCCTCCCCTCTTCCTGTAGGACTAGCAACTCTTCTCTTTTTCCTTGCCCTCTCTCCTTCAGCGACCACCGGCTGTGCCCCTTCTTCATTTTCCAACTCTGCAAACTTGTTCCTGAGTTCTATTTCTCCTTCACTGGCCCGTCTTTTCCTCTGCCTGGTTCTCTTAGTCACATGCTTCCACCGTCCACTTTTCTCTCCCAGCAGTCTCTCCTCTGAATTCTTTGGTCCTGCTTCCATCTGCACATCTGAGCTTATCCCTTCAGCCCCCTCGTGTCTGTGCTCCATCGTCTGCTCAAACCCCCTTCTAAACTCGACCAGACTTTCTACCTGCATCTCCAGTCCTCGGATCTTTTCTTCCATCAGCTCTATCAGGCGGCACTTCATGCAGACAAAACTCTTTTCAGGTGCCCCCTCCAGGATCATGTACATGCCGCAGCTTCCACATCCAGTCATCCTCATTGTGTCTTTCACTGCTGCCTCTGTATCAGTCATAGCCTTCCCACCTACAGCCTGGTAGTGCAGGAAACACAAACCAAAACAAACCCCCAACAGGCACCAGACCACTGGCAGAACACCACCCACTCCCTTCACTAGCCTGTCAGTTCCTCTGCCTAGGTCTCTAAGTCTCCCCCACAAACTCCCCCTGAAACTCCCGTTTACAGCTCTGTTTGCTGGCTCCTGTGCCTCTGCAGCCGTCTGTGCCGCTGCCTGACTGGTTGGCTCCCTTTATAGGACCCCTAAGCAGAGAAGCCCCGTCCCCTAAGCAGGGCTCAGCTTCTTTCCCAGCACACTGCCCCTCCAGCCTCCACACATGCAAACTACAAAATACAATACACACAATACAGAACTCCAACAGAACTCCCACAGAAACTCCCCTGTTTACAGCTCTGTTTGCTGGCTGCTGTTTGTTTCTCCTTGATGAAAACCTGCCCCCTTTATTGACTCATTCCCTGTAAGCAACCCACCCTCCCCTTCAATTACAGCTTGCTTTCTAAGGAAATAAAGTCACTATCTTTTAAAAATCATGTTTTCTTTATTAACTGATTATAAAAAGAGGGAGGGAACTGAAAGGTAGCCAGGGTGGGGTTTGGGAGGAGGATAGGAGGGAAGGAAAAGGCCACTTCAAAAGTTCAAAATAATGACAGCCTTTTGCTTGGGCTGTGAACTGGGGTGGAGTGGGCGGGTGCATGGATCCTCTCCTCCACCCCCGTGTTCTTACACATCTGGGTGAGGAGGCTATGGAACATGGTGAGGGGGGAGGGTGGTTATACAGGGGCTGCAGTGGCACTCTGTGATCCTGCTGCCATTCCTGAAGCTCCACCAGACACCGGAGCACGTCAGTTTGATCATGCAGCAGCCCCAGCGTTGCATCCCCCCACCACTGATCTTCCTGCCACCTCCTCTGATCTTCCTGACGCCACCTCTCATCTCGAGCATCCCTCCTGTCCTCACGTTGGTCCCTCCTGTCCTCACGTGGGTCCTTCCTGTCCTCACATTCACTGGTATCTTTCCTGTACTTTGATACCGCATCCTTCCACTCATTCAGATGAGCTCTTTCATTGCAGGTCGATTCCATGATCTCAGAGAACATTTCAGCTCGCATCCTTTTTTCACCGCCTTATCTGAGTTAGCTTTCAGGACGGAGGAGGGAGGCTTGAAAAATTTGCAGCTGCAGGAGGGAGGGAGGGAAAAAAAAAGGAGAGAAGTATTTAAAAAAGTTACATTTCACAGAACAATGCTTATACTCTTTCACGGTGAACAACACTATTCACCTTACATAGCACATGTGATTTCAGTACAAAGTCGCATTTTGCATCTTAATATTGAGCGCCTGCGGCTTTAGTGTTAGAGATCACAGATGCAGGGCTGGGCAACAGAATTCGGCTTGCATGCGTCCATGGTAAGCCATTGTCTTTCGGCTTCTGCAGCCTTCATAAAAGCAGTGCCCTCCTTTCCCATACCAAGCAAAGCCCGTAGAGTGCTGCAGTTTTCCTGTTAACATGCAGCAGCAGAAACCAAACTAACTCCCTGCCCCCATCCAATTCTCTGAGATGCTCGCTTTAACCCTTTCCCCACTGTGTGGCTGGTATCAGGGAAGATCCCTGCTAGCCAAATGCGAAAAGCTCAGCTCCAATCACCCACCCCTCCTCTTGCTTGGCTAAGTGCAGGGAAGGATTTCTTTTCAGCCACAGGCAAACAGCCCAGTAGGAATGGCCATCTCTGTCCCCTTAATGAAATTCACGTATTTCAACCAGGTTACCGTGAACGATATCACTCTCCTGAGGATAACACAGCGAGATAAAGAACGGATGTTGCTTGAATGCCAGCAAACACCAGGACCATATGCTGCCAGGCTTTGTCATGCAATGATACCAGATTACTTGCTACTAGCATAGCGTGGTCAAGTGTCCTACCATGGAGGACGGAACAAGGCTGGCCTGCCCAGAAAACTTCTGCTAAGGCTTTTGGAGTACCTCCAGGAGAGCTTCATGGAGATGTCCCTGGAGGATTTCCGCTCCATCCCCAGTCCTGTTAACAGACTTCTCCAATAACTGTACTGGCCGCGAATGCATCCCAAGTCCTCAGGGCAAATTAATCATTAAAAAAAGCTTGCTTTTAAACCATGTTTTATATTTACAAAGGTACACTCACCTGAGGTTCCTTCCATGGCTTCATGGTCTGGGATACTGCCTTGGGAGGGTTGGGAGGGTGCTTCAGGTCAGGCTGAGAAAAAGATTCTGGCTGTTGGGGAGAACGGAGTGCTGTGTGCTCTCTGCAAGCTCATTGTCCTCCTCCTCATCATCATCTTCCCCATCCACAGAATCCTCAGCAATGGTTGAGATTACCCCCTCCTTGGAATCCACGGCCAGGAGTGGGGTAGTGGTGGCAGACTCCCCTAGAATTGCCTGCAGCTCAGCGTAGAAGCAGCATGTCGGCGGCTCTGCCCCAGACCTTCCGTTTGCTTCTTTGGTTTTCTAGTAGGCTTGTCTGAGCTCCTTAACTTTCATGCCGCACTGCAGTGTGTCCCTATTGTGGCCTCTCTCCATCATGCCCTTGGAGATTTATTCAAATGTTTTGGCATTTCATCTTTTGGAACGTAGTTCTGCTAGCACGGAATCCTCTCCCCATTTAGTGATCAGATCCAGTACCTCCCATACGGTCCATGCTAGAGCTCTTTTTCGATTCTCAGACTGCATGGTAACCTGTGCTGATGAGCTCTGCATGGTCACCTTTGCTCTCCACGCTGGGCAAACAAGAAATGAAATTGAAAAGTTCGAGGGGCTTTTCCTGTCTACCTGGCCAGTGCATCTGAGTTCAGATTGCTGTCCAGAGTGGTCACAATGGTGCACTGTGGGATAGCTCCCAGAGGACAATACCATCGAATTGTGGCCACACTAACCCTAATTCGAAATGGCAATGTTTAGTTCGGCGCTACTCCCCTTGTCGGAGAGGTGTACAGAAATAGATTTTAAGAGCCCTTTACATCAAAGTAAATGGCTTTGTTGTGTGGACGGGTGCAGGGTTAATTTAATTTAACGCTGCTAAATTCGAACTAAACTCATAGTGTAGACCAGGCCTAAGTTCCAAAAGTATTTCCTTTCTTTTTGTTTTTAATACATTTTACCTTTTTAAAGAACAGAATTGGATCTGTGTGTCCTAAGAGGTTTGTGCATGTTGTTTAATTAGCTGGTGGCAACAGCTAATTTCCTTTGTTTTCTTTCTCAGTTTTTTCCGGGGGAGAGATGGGGGTGGTGAAAGGGCTTGAGGGAACCCCACAGGGAAGAATTCCCAAATGCGCCTTTCCTGGGCTCAAGGGGGTTTTTGTATTTGGCTGGTGGCAGCGTTTACCAAGCCAAGGTCAGAGAAAAGTTTTAACTATGGGAATTTAATACAAGTCTGGAGTGTCCAGTATTAATTTTTAAAATCCTTGTGGGCCCCCACTTCCTGCACTGGGAGTGACAGAGTGGGGATTCAGCCTTGACAGCTGCACCAAGACCATGCCTCCTGGCTAACCTCAGAACAGCTCAGAGCTACCCCACAAGTGGAGCACACTTCCCCCACCCCAACTCAGGAAGGAAGCTGGGTGTAGAATTGCAGGAGCATGAGCAGATGGGCACATGTGCAGGCAGATCAGTGCTCAGGGCTGGTTTTAAGAACTCCGAGGCCCGATTCGAAAGCCCAGCAGTGGTCTGGGTCTTCGGTGGCATTTGGCAGCGGGGGGTCCTTCACTTCCTCCGGATCTTCTGCGGCACTGAAGGACCTCATGCCGCCGAAGACCCGGGCCGCTGCCAGGTGAGTAAAATAAATTAAAAAGGCGCCTAAGGTGCAGGGCCCTCTTAGGAATGGGGCCTGATTCCGGGGAATCGGCCTAAAGCCAGCCCTGTCTGTGCTCTGCCTCTGGCGCTGAACCCAAAGCCACAGTCTATGGCACTGCTCGGTGCCCCCCCCCCCACTGCCTGCAGTCCATGTGCAGCAGGTGGTAGTGCACCCCCCTGCAGTGCACCAGCCACACTGAGGTGGGATCACCATTGACCAGTCCCTTCTGGTCGAGAGCTACTGTGTTGTGTCTGAATTAACATTGTTGCTGCTCGCACTCCTAGGCCTTCTCTCTGAGTGTGTTACAGCCACATGCAGCTTAAAGGAGTGTGCCGAGGGGAGATGGGCATCCTGGGGCAGATGTACCCAGCAGCAACTCTGAACCCTAATGCTTAGAGCGCTAGCTCTTGCAAACCAGCCAACTCCTGCAGGAAGCGCAGGACTAGCTGCCCTCTGCACAAGAACATGGTGCTGGCACCCAGCTAACGGTGCAGCTCAAAGCCGCAGTCTAGAGAAAGCCCTAAAATCTCTGTACCCAGTGCAGGGCTTTGAGCCTGCCTTTGCTTGCTAGCCATGGGCTTTGCAAGGCGTGGTAGTTCAGGTCTGGTAACACACCC
Source organism: Gopherus flavomarginatus (assembly GCF_025201925.1). Taxonomy (NCBI): domain Eukaryota; kingdom Metazoa; phylum Chordata; order Testudines; family Testudinidae; genus Gopherus; species Gopherus flavomarginatus. Next base: position 142,056,455 of record NC_066619.1, read on the forward strand.
CTGACTTTCCCCCCTCCCCCACCCCAAATCATTCCGGAATTGCAGCTAATGGCCCCATTTTTCCAGCTGGATAAGGCGAGAGCTTGTCTGAGAAGCACCACGGCCACAATATTTCATTTCCTCTCTTCCACTTCCGGGGTTCAAGTGTGATTTACTAGCCCCACCCGCACTCCAGCCAGATTTGAAGAGTAATATGAAGGCTGGCATGACAGCACTCGTTTCTTTCAGGGCATTTCTTTGAGACAGTGGTCCCCAACCTTTTTCATCTGGCTGGCACCAGACGACAAGCCACAGAGGACTGTGGCGGCGAAAGAGCATCCACCAAAATGCCGCCAACAAGCAGCAATGTCAATAGGCGTCACCGCCGAAATACTGCTGACAAGCAGCATCATCCAGATGCGTCACTGCTGAAATGCCGCCAATTTTCGAAGGTGAAGCCTCTGGATGACGCTGCTTGTCAGCAGCATTTCGGCGGCTGCTCGTCCGCCGGCCAGTACACGGAGGCACTTAGACACCCCGGCGGGCACCATGGCACCTGTGGGCACCATGTTGGGAACTCCTGCTTCGAGAGATTCATTTTAACAGGAGTCTGTGGCAGTCAACAACTGGCTGAACAGCCTGGATAACCCTGTCTCTTTGAACAGTGGCAGAGGGTCAGGCTGTAACTAGAACTCTGGCCCACAAGTCAGACGTCCAGTCTGACAATCCAGAAACAGCTGCTGACGCTGAGCAAGAGTCCCGCCCTTCACAATCAGAAGAGGCGGGTCTGGCCTTCCCCCAGAGCAGGGGGTGGGAGAGTCTATTTCCCTGCTAGTGACCCAGGCAAGCAGCACAGGTGATGAGCAAACAGCTATGCTTTCCCCTCCTGCTCCTTGCACCAGGGGAGTAAGAACTGGCCCTACTGGTGGCAGAGGAAACCAGGGACAACTTGCCCAAGGGCTACGGCTGCCTAGGGCTGGGGATTGGCCTGCTTCCCTCCCTAGGAAGGAACGGAAACCGCTCATGGAGCTTTAGTCCCCTGGAGGCTGCTGCAGGACCTGTCCTCCAGCTAGGGCTGTCAAAGTGTAACCAGTTAACTCAGGGGTCAGCAACCTTGCAGCAGTGCTGTGCCTAGTCTTCAGTTAGTCACTCTCATTTAAGGCTTCGTGTGCCAGTAATACATGTTAAAGTTCTTAGAAGGTCTCTTTCTATCAGGCTATAAACTATTGTTGTATATAAAGTAAACACATTTTTTGAAATGTTTAAGAGGCTTCATTTAAAATTAAATGATAATGCAGATCTTATCAGTTTAGTGCAGTGGTTCTTAACCTGCGGTGCACGCACTCACTGGGGCAGGGCCGGTGCAAGGATATTTTGTGCCCTAGGCGAAACTTCCACATTGCACCACCGCACACACATATCAGTTCATTGAGGGGCAAATCCCAACAAGCCTTTATAGACCCCAGGGGCCAGCCTGCCCAATGGAAATTTGGGCAGATGACTAGGGAGGAGTATAAAAATATTGCTAGAGCATGCAGGGGTGTAATCAGGAAGGCCAAGGCTTGATTGGAGTTGCAGCTAGCAAGGGATGTGAAGAGTAAGAAGAAGGGTTTCTACGGGTATGTTAGCAACAAGAAGGTGGTCAGGGAAAGTGTGGGACCCTTAATGAATGGGGGAGGCAACCTAGTGACACGATGTGGAAAAAAACTGAAGTATTTAATGCTTTACTTGCCTCGGTCTTCACAGACACTGGGCAACACAGTCTGGGGAGGAGGTGAGCAGCCTCAGTGGTGAAAGAACAGGTTAAGGACTATTTAGAAAAGCTGGACATGCACAAGTCCGTGGGTCCAGATCGAATGCATCCAAGGGTGCTGAGGGAGTTGGCTGATGTGACTGCAGAGCCATTGGCCATTATCTTGGAAAATTTGTGGCGATCAGGGGAGGTCCCTGACTACTGGAAAAAGGCAACTATAGTGCCCATCTTTTAAAAAGGGAAGAAAGAGAACCCTGGGAACTACAGACTGGTCAGCCTCACTTCAGTCCCAGGCAAAACAGTCAACATGGATTCACCAAGGGCAAGTCATGCCTGACCAACCGAATTGCCTTCTGTGATGAGACAACTGGCTCTGTGGATATGGAGAAAGCAGCAGATGTGATATATCTTGACTTTAGCAAAGCTTTTGATATGGACTCCCACAGTATTCTTGCTAGCAAGTTAAAAGTAGTATGGGCTGGATGAATGGACTATAAGGTGGATAGAAAGCTGGCTAGATTGTCGGGTTCAAAGGGTAGTGATCAACGGCTCCATGTCTAGTTGGCTGCTGGTATCAAGTGGAGTGCCCCAAGGGTCGGTCCTGGGGTCAGTTTTGTTCAATATCTTCTTTAATGATCTGGAGGATGGCATGGACTGCACCCTCAGCAAGTTTGCAGATGACACTAAACTGGGAAGAGTGGTAGGTACACTGGAGGGTAGGGATAGGATAGAGAGGGACCTAGACAAATTAGAGGATTGTGCCAAAAGAAACCTGATGAGTTTCAACAAGGACAAGTGCAGAGTACTGCACTTAGAAAGAATCCCATGCACTGCTACAAGCTGGGGACCAACTGGTTAAGCGGCAGTTCTGCAGAAAAGGACCTGGGGATTACAGTGGACGAGAAGCTGGGTATGAGTCAACAGTGTGCCCTTGTTGCCAAGGCCAATGGCATATTGGGCTGTATTAGTAGGAGCATTGCCAGCAGATCAAGGGAAGTGATTATTCCCCTCTATTCGACACTGGTGAGGCCACATCCGGAGTACTGCATCCAGTTTTGGGCCCCCCACTACAGTAGGGATGTGGACAAATTGGAAAGAGAGTCCAGTGGAGGGCAACAAAAATGATTAGGCTGAGGCACATGACTTTAGCACTGGAATGGGTTACCTAGGGAGGTGGTGGAATCTTCAGCCTTAGAGGTTTTTAAGGTCAAGCTTGACAAAGCCCTGGCTGGGATGATTTAGTTGGGGATTGGTCCTGCTTTGAGCAGGGGGTTGGACTAGATGACCTCCTGAGGTCCCATCCGACCCTGATAGTCTATGACTTACGAGGAGAGGCTGAGGGAACTGGGATTATTTAATCTGCAGAAGAGAAGAGGGAGGGGGGATTTGACAGCAGTCTTCAACTACCTGAAAGGGGGTTCCAAAGAAGATGGAAATTGGCTGTCCTCAGTGGTGGCAGATGACAGAACAAGGAGCAATGGTCTCAAGTTGCAGTGGGGGAGGTCTAGGTTGGATATTAGGAAAAACTTTTTCACTAGGAGAGTGGTGAAGCACTGGAATAGGTTACATAGGAAGGTGGTGGAATCTCCATCCTTAGAGGTTTTTAAGGTCAGGCTTGACAAAGCCCTGGCTGGGATGATTTAGTTGGGGATTGGTCCTGCTTTGAGCAGGGGGTTGGACTAGATACCTCCTGAGGTCCCTTCCAACCCTGATATTCTAGGATTCTATGAATGAGTGCAGCTGGGCCAGAGCAGACAAGGGCAGCACTGTCACAGAAGCCGGCCCTGAGTTGTTGGGATGGCCCACAGAAAGCTGCTTACAACACAGCTGTGATCAGTTCTGCCACTCCCCTCATGGTCCTTTGGCTGTGGGAAGTACACCACAGCCTCCAAGCCGCTTGACGTACACCATAGCTCATTAACTGCACCCTGTCCTTGGTTTATACTAGTGGTAGAGGAGAAGTGAAATTGATTGCGGTAATGCAGTGCAAAAGGCTACACTGATGCTCATTTCAGTTTACACCAGGCTTACTTTGGTTTATCTTAAGTGGACTATGAGTTGGTTTGCACTAAACTAAAATCACCCATTTGAAACAAACTACACAGTTTGTATCAGTTTAACTAAACCAGGGCACGGGTGTGTAGACAGCCCTATAGGCACCGAAGTGGAGTAGCCAGCTTAGTCACTAGCTCAGCATTGCAAGCGATGGCATGAGGGAGAGGAAACGAGGGTCGGCAGCCTGGAGGTGTGCTGAGACCAGTCCTCTGCCTTGTTCACAGGCTACTTTAGAAGCATTTGGGAGAAAAGAGGTGTTAATGGCACATGGAAAACAGCAACATGCTAAGCAGTGGGAAAAGCAGGGTGTGTGGTGTCACCTTTACTAAGGCTCCTACACTGAGCAGCGGGGCCAGAATGGCACTGCTACTGAAACAGCATGGAACTTAGAGCCTGTCCGACGGGCTGGTCACCGCACGCTGCCTTTCCACGAGCAGCCTGGGTTGTGTTCCTGAGGTTTATTCCCCAGGGATGGTTGTAGGTGTGCTCCCCCCAGCTGCATGGTGCATGGGCAGACCTGCGGTATTTATGTGCTAGGACCAGTAGCATCCCTGGTTTGGCCCTGCTGTGGTGGATCGGCATTTGCCCCATTACCATCTGCTAATTCCTGTGCATGTGCCTGAAATTCACTTTCCACAAAGCTGCGAGGGGAACTGGTGACTGTGTGAACCTGGGGCTCTTTCGCAGCCAGAACCAGCTAGCTCTGAAGAGGAAAGGCACAGACACCACTGTCAACATGGCCACGTTCTGCTCCAGGAGCGACACTGGCCCCTGGCCATCTGCTCCGAGCAAGGGGCACTGCTGCCCCAACACAGCAGGGCCTGACTGTGACTGGGTGCCTTGCTGGCCCCTTGTTCCATGGGGGCAGCAATGTGTGCCAACTCTTTTCCTGGGGCACCTAACAGGCTTCCAGGAGGGTGGGGAGAAGAGCCTGGGCCCACTCCACCCCTCAGCAGATGAGGGGAAGGAATAGAGCTGCTCTCCCACCGTGTAGTGGCACCTTCCCCGCCTCCTCCATGGCCAGCTTAGGCCCACCTGTAAGCAACCACAACATCCTTGTCCCCATTCACCCTCCCTGCCCCATCGGCTTCCCACGTGTCCATTTGCAAGTCACAACCCCACTTGAGCGTCTTCTCCATATGCTGCACTGTGCTTGCTGGGGGCATCAGCAGGTGTCAGCTGGCAGCCAGAAGACAGAAGACTGTAGGGCTGGATGCAGAGAGGGGCAATAACCTTCCTGGCCTTGCCCCAATCCCAGACATCAGTCGCTCCACCTTGGCTCCTCCCCAAAATCACTTTCACGCTCTCGCACTCCCATTCAGTGTGGCCAGCTGGGCCTGCCAAGCACTAGCAGTGCTGCCGGCGTGGCACTTGTGGGTACTTGTCAGAGATCGCTACCAACCTCCCGGGGGCTGGGTTCATCTCCTTTGTCACTGGTGCCCATTTCCGAGCAGTGTCAGCAGGAAGCACAGCACCCGTTATCCAACCCAGAGTAATGCAGCTCAAAAAGTGAGGCGGGGCCTTGTCAGAGCCAGGCACATATGGTTGCATTTCCCCTTGCTGACCAGTTTCTTACAGTTCCTTGGTATCACTTATAAACACACCATAGTCCCTTTCTTTTTCACCCAATAATCGGATGGTTTTGATAGTTTTTCCGTGGTACAATTTTTCCAGATAGCATTCTACAGAATGATCCTTTATTAATGCTTCAACCCGTCCTACTATTCTTCACACCAGTCTTCACAGCATCTCCTTAGTCAACACTTTAGCTGTGCACAACCAACAGCCACCTTCCACTCTTCTAATCATTGAAAGAGGCTTCAGTGGAACACCAGCCTCTGCAGAGCAATCCTGAAACTCATCTGCCACTAGACTGAGATGGGGCAGCCTAAAACCTCAGCTTCTTGCCACTCACTCCTAGCTCTTCACTGTTCCAGATGGTGACTGAGCTGTGCTGCCAGGGTTTGTCTCAGTGCATACGATGATTGTAACAATCTCAGCCAACAAGAGTAGAACATGCACAGGGCAAGTAAGAACAGAGAACAAAACCCAGCTGGAAGGGTAGGTGAACACAACCATGAGTTTACATCTGGAGTAGCAAGAGGTTTCTTATCCGCAGCCAAAAAATCCACCCACTCCTCCCAAAACAGCCGTTCTTCATTTAAAAATGTCCAGTGATGGGGAATCCACCAAAACCTTTAATAAGTTATTCTAATCGTTAATTACATTTAAAATTTGTGTCTTCTTCTGAGTCTGAACTTGTCTAGCTTCAACTTCCAGTCACCGGATTGTGTTAGACTTTTCTCTGCTAGACTGAGGAGCCCAGTATTGAATATTTGTTCCCCATGTAGGTACTTATACCCTGGAATTAGGTCACCCCCTTAACCTTCTCCTTGCTAAATTAACAAAAGTGAGCTCCTGGAGTCTCTCACTAGGAGGCAGGTTTTCTAACCCTTTAAACCTTCCTGTGGCTCTTCTGTGACCCCTCTCCAATTTATCAACATCCTTCTTGAATTGTGGACACCAGAACTGGACACAAAATTCCAGCAATGGCTGCATCAGGGCCTTTGGAGCCAAAATAACCTCTCTTCTCCTATTTGAGATTTCCCTGTGGATCACATGAGCTTCCAGAGTGTGCTGTGGCCAAATGAGCTGATTATCCACCATGACCCCCTCATCTTTTTTTAGGGTCATTGCTTCCCAGGATAGAATCCCTCTGCCTTCCAAGTATGGCCGACATTCGTTATCCCTAGATGTACAAGCTAATAAATAAATAAAAAACAACCCCTCCCCCCAAAACCACCACCACCCATAATGGGCTCTTCAGTCTAGCAGAGAAAGGTCTATCACACTCCAATGGCTGAAGCAAGACAAATTTAGACTAGAAATAAGGCATAATTTTAAGATGAAGGTAATCAACCACTGGAATAATTTACCAAGGGTCATAGTGGATTGTCCATCACTAGCCATTTTTAAATCAAGACTGGATGTTTTTCTCAAGGATCTGCTCTAGTTCAAACAGGAATTAATCCAGGGCAGGTGTCTGGCCTGTATTATACAGGAGATCAGACTAGCTGATCACAGTAGTCCCTTCTGGCCTTGGACTCCATGAACCCAAATGGTCTCTTCACGTGGCTTCCACTAGGCCAGCAGGTTGGCCATGGCTTATCCCCACTCTCACAGTGTTTGTGCTCAATTAGGTGGTGACCTGATCGTGGTGAGCATAAACTGAGACTAGAATAACACCAAACTCCTGTTCACACGTGAATGGAGCTGGGTGAATGCATGAAGGCAACTAGCCTTCAACTGGAGTTCTTCAAGATGAGACTCTGCATAGTCACACTTGAGGGATCCAGGCACCTGCACCATGAGTTTTCAGAACCTTCTGGAAACCTGCATCCATTGGGGCCACTTGCCCCTCCCTCTCCCTGCTCTCCTGGAGGGTATACAAGGGGGAGCGATGCCAACCACCACTCAGTTCCTTCCACTAATTCAGGAATTCCTAACCTGAGACTCTGAAACAGGGGAAGTGGGCATAATCTCAAAGAACTCTAGTTACAGAGAAGTAACCTTCATTTCTTCTCTCAGTGGTCTCTGTATAGTCCTGCTGGGGGGAGTTTAGCAAGCAGTATAGCCCCCAAGTTAGGGGGGCTCAAGAGTGCTGGTAATCAAGGACAGAACTGCCCAACAAGTATCAGCACTGGAGGCCAGGTTAAATGTGGATATAAGCAATTGAACTTGCCCTCCCAAAACAAGTCAACGAAGGAACATTTTTGCTAAAAACACATTGCGACACTCTGTATCTCGGGGGAACACCCAGCACCCCCATGTTCATCCTTGTAAAATGACTATGAGGTATCCAGTGCAAAGTTTGTCATGTTGGGTGTCTTCGGAAGGCTCACGATGCACTGAGCATTGTTGTTACAGTAACGTTATAATTTCATGTGTATAGTGATGAGTCTGAAAATGTATCCTCATGGCTTAAAGCAAGCCCATTCAAAAACTCTCCAAGAACAGAGAGGCAGTTCACACCTCATCATCTAGGACCGGTTCTCTTCAACATATTCATAAATGACCTGGAAAAAGGAGTAAGCTGAGGTGGCAAAATTGTATAGGACAAACCCAGCCCAGCCTCACAGGAACAAAGGACACTGGCCTAGGCAACAACAAAAGGATCTGTTAGACTCTTGAAGGAGTCACCCCCCTTCCTTTGGTCAGTTTGGAACTGTGATGGGGTAATGCTCATCTGACTCTGAAGCGGGGCGGGGCAAAGCCAAGAGGAAAGAAAGAACATGATAAAAGGGAGAGACGTTTGCCATGCTCTTCCTCTCTCTTCCACCCACATCTACAGACACCACACTAAGTGACAGAAGCGCTGAGCAAAGGGGAGAGCCTGGCTGAAGAGCAATCAGCCAGCCAGCATCTAAATTTGTAAGGGCACTGAAAGTGTTAAGATCAGCTTAGAATGTATTTTCCTTTTATTTCAATGAGTAAATCTGATTTATGCTTTGACTTATAATCACTTAAAATCTATCTTTATAGTTAATAAGTCTGTTTATTCTACCTGAAGCAGTATGTTTGGTTTGAAGCGTGTTACAGACTTAGGCATAAGTGGCACTGCAAGACAGAGGTTCCTAGGGTTGTGTCTGGGACCAGAGATATTGGCTAGTATCGTTCAGTTGCAAGTAGCTGGGAGCAGCTTACATGCCAGAGGCTGTGCGTGAACAGCCCAGGAGTGGGGGTTCTCACAGCAGAGCAGAGCAAGGCTGGCTTCCAGAGTCAAGGACTGGAGTGACCTAGGAGATCACCGGTCCAAATAACAAAAGAGGGGAACATCACACACAAATTGCTGCAGTATGAGTCATGCAACATGATGCAATGACGAGAGTGTGAGTCCAAGCCACGGATGCTGCCTTTCTGCTTGATGAGGACTGACAATTCCAGGAAGCAGAAGCCCTGCCAGGTAATAATTGTGAAACATAGTGCAATAGACAGCCAGCCTCTGGACCATGATGGACTGGCTCCTCATGTCTGCTCCACCTCTCCAAGGAATAGGGGAAATCCATAGATAAGCTTTGGCCTGATACAAATAATGACAAAGTTCTCTGAATAATCAAAAATAAGATACCTGCCCTCTCTGAATGTAAAGGAGATCCAGGGACATACAGACATTCTAGTGGTCTGCAAGAGACGGAAATCTCAGACATCTTAGATGGAGATGTGGGATGGACTACCTGTTCTCTAAAGATACAAATTAATGGAGATTGTTACTGAGATACAAGCCGAACAACTATCTGGGCGATCAATAATGGCATCTTAATTTAAATATTCTAAAATAATAGTGAAGGAGGACACTATCAGGTCTATTCACTGAGGAGCTGCTCAGATGGGAGATCTATTTCAAGCCATAGAGTAGGTCTTGATTGAGCAAAAACACTCATGCTTTTCATTAGGGCCTTTTAGACCTCAGCATAACACTTATAATCAAGAGGCCAAGCAATGTGGAGTCAAGATGCTGACCAGAGAAATTCTCAAATCTGAGTGGAGACTCCCCCCTCATCTCACAAGCAGGAGACCCAATAGTTTGGAAAGGAGGACTTTATGGATATTAATATCATACCCATCTCTAACCTTGTCTGACCCAACATTTATGTTTCTGAATTAAACAAAATCAGGGGCAACATACAGAGAAGTTCCTGGTGGTGCAGGAAAGAAATGCAATATTAATGTTAGGACCTGCTCATGTATAGTTCTGATTCCTGTTGGGAAATGAGTTAACTGATACTTTACTCCACCTGTAGAACAAGATATGATAAGGTGGCCTCCCTTGCAAAAGCACTTTTACTGATGAGTCAACATTATTCTCAAAGACTCTATCAATACTTCTTCTTTCCCTGGTAATGAGATATTGGATCCATCCAGTGAGGATACAGAACTCTTTGAATAGGAAATTTCCCTAACAAAACTGACGAGAGCAAAGTATTCTTGAGTGGTCTGCATAATGCGCTTGTATTAAGAACATAAGAATGGCCCTACTGGGTCAGACCAAAGTTCCATCTAGCCCAGTATCCTGTCTTCCAACAGCAGCCAGTGACAGGTGCCCCAGAGGGAATGAACAGAACAGGTGATCAAGTGATCTATCCCCTGTCACTCATTCCCAGCTTCTGGCAAACAGTGGCTAGGGACACCATCCTTACCCATCCTGGCTAATAGCCATTGATGGACCTATCCTCCATGAAATTATCTAGTTCTTTTTTGAACCCTGTTATGTTCTTGGCCTTCACACTATCTTCTGGGGAAGTGTTCCACAAGTTGACTGTGCATTGTGTGAAGAAATACTTCCCTTTGTTATAAAACTGCTGCCTATTAATTTCATTTGGTGACCCCTACTTCTTGTGTTATGAGAAGTAGTAAACAACACTTATCTACTTTTTCTACACCAGTCATGATTTTATAGACCTCAATCATATTTGCCCTTAGCTATCTCTTTTCCAAGATGAAAAGTCCCAGTCTTATTAATCTCTCCTCCTATGGAAGCCATTCCATACCCTTAATCATTTTTGTTGCCCTTTTCTGAACCTTTTCCAATTCCATTCTATCTTTTTTGAGATGGGGCGACCACATCTGCATACAGTATTCAAGATGTGGACATACTATGGATTTATATATAGGCAACATGATATTTTCTGTCCTATTATCGATCCCTTTCTTAATTATTCTCATCATTGTTAGCCTGACTGCCGCTGCACATTGAGCGGACGTTTTCAGAGAACTATCCACAATGACTCAAAGATCTCTTTCTTGAGTGGTAACAGCTAATTTAGACCCCATCATTTTATATGTATAGTTGGGATTATGTTTTCCAATGTGCATTACTTTACATTTATCAACACTGAATTTTAATCTGCCATTTTGTTGCCCAGTCACCCAGTTTAGAGATCCTTTTGTGCTCTTTGCAGTCTGCCTGGGTTTTACCTACCGTTAGTAATTTTGTATCATCTGCAAATTTTGCCACCTCAGTTTACTCCTTTTTCCGATCATTAATGAATATGTTGAATAGGACTGGTCTCAGAACAGACCCCTGGGGGACACCACTATTTCTCTCTCTCCATTCTGAAAACTGGCCATCTATTCCTACCCTTTGTTTCCGGTCTTTTAGCCAGTTGCCAATCCATGAGAGCACCTTCCCTCTTATCCCGTGGCAGCTTACTTTGTGTAAGAGACTTTGGTGAGAGACCTTGTCAAAGGCCTTCTGAAAATCTAAGTACACTACATCCACTGGTTCCCCTTGGTCCATATGCTTGTTGACCCCCTCAAAGAATTCTAGTAGATTGGTGAAGCATGATTTCCCTTTACTAAAACCACATTGACTCTTCCTCAACAAATTATGTTCATCTATATGTCTGACAATATTGCTCTTTATTATAGTTTCAACCAGTTTGCCTGGTACGAAAGTCAGGCTTACAGGCCCGTAATTGCTGGGATCACCTCTGGAGCCCTTTTTAGAAACTGGCGTCACATTAGCTATCCTCCAGTCATCTGGTACAGAAGTTGATTTAAATGATACATCATTATGCTGTTCATCAGAAGTTAGACAGATCAGATTCTAGGAAGGTGAGAATAATCTTGCAAGTCAGAGAAATGCTCTTAGTTCCAGTACCTTTGTGTGGAACCACATCTCCCAGTGAGATCACAAACCAGGGCATGGCTGGAAATCAAGATGAAGAATCCCTTATACACTTTAAGACGATTACTGTAGATGCAGGAAGGTGATAAGGGAACTCCGTAAAGGCATGGTCCTCCTGTTTTACAAAATAAGGCACTTGGAAAGTACGGAGACATTGTGGCTCAGGTGTTCCTAGTGTCAAGAAACCGTGCTAGACCCACGAGGAGCCCTGCTGAGGCTCAGATATAGCATGGTATTAAAGCTATCATGTAACTGCCTGAGTAAGAAACCTATTCACTGCAAGGAAGTTTGCAGGTCTGGATACATCAAGGCTTTAGTAACCACACAATCTACACGGGCATGAAAATAAATAAATAAATAATTGGAGATATCTCAATCTCCTAGAACTGGAAGGGACCTTGAAAGGTCATCGAGTCCAGCCCCTTGCCGTCACTAGCAGGACCACCCTTGTCAGCGCATACTATTAGGGAAGAACCATCTACCGAGGGTCCAGTCTATACACAGACACTGAACCGTTCAGGAAGAATAGTCATGGCGGCCAGACATGGAACGGAACACTTGCTGCTTAGCAGTAAGGTTGAGTTTTACTGCGTATGTGACCATGACACAGAAAGGGGCTCACCCATGGAATACTTCTGGAAATTGGGAAGAGTTCTGGACCCCAGAGGCGAATACGATGAATTCCAGGGAGCTAGTACAGCCAGAGCATTTCAGCCAATCCCACACAATCCTACTGTCTACAGAGTCTAATAGGTGACAAATCGCAGTCACAGTGTGGCCAGAAAACAAACCTCTCACACCACTAAGCGTAGGTGATGGATGGCTTAACCTTTAGTTGAAGCTGTTCCTTCCAAGATGGGAGGAATCAAAGCTGTATTTACTGAGACCTTGTGAAATGCTGGGCCAAGTGCTCCACTGGCTCCAAGTGCTCTACTGGTTCCAAGGAAGGCTTGGTAAAGCTAACGATGGGTGCCCCAATGTACTTTTAGTCCCCATACAGGGGTCTACCAAAGACACTGCCCAGTCTTAGATGCTGTGGTACATGGTGGAGCCAGAAGCAGACCTGAACAATCTCCTTCCTGGCTTAGAACCAGGAACTGGTTATAACCAAAGCACAATAATGTTGTAATATTTCCTTCTATGAGAGATCAGAGATCAATACACAAAGCCCAATGACCTGCTGCAAAACAGTGTCACCTTTATTAGGTCCCAAAGCTGAAGATAGTTCTGCACGTGTAAAAAACTGAAATTACCATATCACATACTCTAATCACATGACATCAGTAATTAATGGAACCAACACTAAAAATTGCCATCAAAAGATTCAGCGAGACAGATAGATGTATCAAAACAATCAGATAATAAGCACTCTCAGATATACTTGTTCATGTCATGTAAAATGCATCATTTGCCTCCTCTCATCACCTGTTGAGTCATGAGGCTCATTCATCTTTCTCCAGAAGTTTTTCAGATATGTTGTCCCAGAGCTGGTAAGTTTTACTTATATGCCATATGTTCAGATTTGTAGGGAAAAGTATCTCTCCCTCACTGTTCTGTAGCCTTTCAATTTTAAAATATCATCAGAGTGCCTTCTGCTGACCTCCTTAAACATCCGTAGATCTAGGTTAGCAGACTCGAGTCCAGAAACAAAGAATAGCAGAATTCTTGAATTTTAAGTCTGTTTAGATGTTGACAGATGGAGGGGAAGAAAGGAGATGGGAAGGAGCCATACTCAAGAGCAACAAGAACACTGGTCACATCTGTTCTTATGTCACTGCAAAAGTCACTTGCTCTACAAGCCATGGTTAGGATATGGTGTATGAATCTCTATTAACCAACTTCTTACCCAGTAAAATTGAAGCGTTGTTTTAAAAATGGCTTGAGACATTGGTCAGATACTTTATGTGCTGGATTTTTGAGCTGTGGGCGCACTTGTACGTGGGTACACTGATGCTCAACAGCAAGGAAGCAGACAAATCTCCTGCAAAAAGTGATCAGATCCCAATAACCGCTCTCGCCTAAACTCCAATTGCAGGTAATTCTCATTGAGCATACAAATAATTGGACTGTCTTGTTCAGTGCCCTTTATTTTTTCCATAATGTGTACAAATTTGGTTACAGGCAAACTTGGGTGACATTTTGTTAGCAATCGTACGTGAATTCTAGATTAAAATAAGGAATTATGTACACACTGCTCTCCATGATTTTTATAGCAAGCTACAATGGCCTGCAGTTGGCACAACTGGAATTACAGCATCAGGAACAATGCCCTATATGGGCAGCTTCCTTGCAGCATCTGTCAGATCACATGGTTGTATGAAGCTTTGGCATCCAGCAAGGCATCACACTCCCATTGGAAGCAGACACTCTCCCTGCCTGCGATCTCCAGCGGAGAGACTCTTAGGATCCTTGCACTGGGAGTGGGAATTCTTTTCTCCAACAGCAGTTCATCTTCAGACATCAAGTGCTTCTTCTGCATTTGCTTCCATTCTCACCAGTGTTGACAGAAAAGAGTTTCACGATTCTTTTTAAACACAGAATTTTAATTTTAGGATTATCCCAACTAGTACTGAACAACAAAAGTACAAGTCCGTAAGTAAAACAATGAATGAGCTTCTGCCACATACAGTGATGGAGTTGCTCTGTAGGAAGGGGATTTGATCCCAGGAGGGTGACCAGTCCGGAGGAGTTTAGAAAGACACCATTCTTGTTTCAGGGATTCAAAAACAATGGTGTTCCAAAATGGAGAAAATTATATGCAGAGTTTGTAATAGTTTTCAATAGAGCTGGGATGTAGAGATAAGCAGACACAAAAAATCAAAATGAAAGATACCTTATTAAGGGATTGTACTCTTATTATGTTTTATCCTAATAGAATTTTTGTTTACAGCACTCAAGACAGCAGTATTATATTGTAGTATTGTACATTAGTTACCTAATTTATCTGTCTCATTGAAACAAACACAGTAATGGAGAGTAAAATCGGCACTTTCATCGTAAGTGGTTGTTTTATTTTTGAGGGTCATGTCACAAAGGATCCAGAAGTTTCACAATGCATTGCCTCAAAAGGGTTAATGCTAAAGGTTGACAGCCCTGAAGTCTGACCTCTTCCATTTTCCCCACGCAGTGGGAGTACAGGCTCTGTAAGTGTTGAGCGCATTCCAGAAAGAGGTCTGCTAGTCTGAACATCTTGGGCCAGGTTGTTCTGCCAGCTGAGCATGCACAATTCCCACTATCACCAATGGAAGCTGCACATGCACAGCTGATGGGGTGGCCAGGCTCAGGCTGTTCTTCATCTGGGTAACCCAGTTACATGCCCTGAACTCTGAATTTCTAACATGCCTCCGCTGGGTGTCAGAAGTTCAGACACGCAGTGTTCTGGCTGAGCTGAGAATGGGTTTGCTCAGTGACAAACACACTGACATTGAGACATTTGCAGCCCTCTTTTTGGAGCAACGAGGCTTCTCGTTAGGGCCATGTGAGTAGGTAAATGGGTCACATTTGAGGCTCAAGCATCTGGGTGCTATTTTAAAGAATTAAGAGACATGAAATTAAGTTGCTTGGCTAATGCCTTTTGTAAAGGGCTTTCCTTCCAATCACAGTGTGTGGCTCCTCCACCAGAAACATGGCAAGCTGTTTTAGTGCTTACTCTCAGGAAAGCAACTCTGAGGGCTGGTCTTCACTATGGGGAGATCAACGTTGCTGCAACTGATCAGCAAGGGTCAATTTAGGGGGTCTAGTGAAGACCTGCTAAATCAATGGCAGAGCACTCTCTGGTCAACCCTGGTACTCCAGCTCCCCGAGAAGAGTAAGGGAAGTCAACCGGAGAGCGTCTCCCGTTGACACAACATAGTGAAGACACTGGGGTAAGTTGACCGGAGCTACGTTGACTCCAGCTATGTTCACGTAGTTGGAGTAACGTAACTTAGCTTGACTTACCCTAGTAGCGAAGAAAAGCCCAGAGGGTTAGACATTTGGGGATGGATCCTCAGCTGGTGTCAAGTGCTGTCAGTGGAGCTCTGACAATGTACAACAGCTGAGGATCTACTTATTCTTTTGGCGAGAACCATATTAGGCTTCTGTGATATGTGAATGACTTTTAGCAGGTGCACTAGGCACACGCATTCTTCAACTTTTGGCCATGAAGAGTTACGAAATCAAGTGATTTACAAGACAAAAACCACTGCAAATGATTTCCTCACACAGCACCTTTACTCTGCACAGAACATCAGATACATAACACTGGCAGTTAAAAGATATTGGACCACATTTTTGTCTTCTATAAGTTTAGAGCTCCAGATGAATCCTAGAGCAGCCATTAGTTCAATTAGTACATTGGAAACAACAAACAACAACAGAATCAGGCATAGGGTTGTTTTTAAAGCTGTAAAGCTTTGAACTTCTACACCCATGTTAACTGTTTTGCTTAACTAAGATGCACAACTGTGTTACCATTTAAAACTATGTCTAATGGGAGATGGCAGGTAATATGCATTTTAACAGCTGCAGATGGCACATCCCCAACCCGATTAACTAAATAACATAAAAATAAAAAGCCCTCTAAATGAATACAAAACTTCAAAGCCTAGTTGTTATCATTTGAATTCTAACACTATTAAACAAGTAGCCAAAACACAAACACCCAACTTGAGTCAATGAAATTTAATTAAAAGGGACAGCTGGATCTTACTTCTGGTTTGGACTGAGGAAGCATATTAGAGTCACAAAACCAAACTCAGAACTGTATGTCCAGTGCTGGCACAGGAGACTTAAGCAAAACAAAGAGAAGTTTGATGTTTATTGGAACTGCTGCTTCTAACCTTTTCTCTAGGTATACTGCAAAAGATGGTGTGCAGTTCAGCAAGTCTGCCTCAAATTACCAATTTTACAAGTGGTAACATTTGTTCTCCACAAGAATCTCTCTGCAGAATTTCTTCTGTTTTTATACTGAAAATCTCTGTTTGGATTTTTTTTTTATTGTTTTATTCGCAGATTTCTGCAAGTAGATAAATTCTTTTATTTTGTAAACTAAAGGCAATACACTAACCTGTCATTTCAATACTTTCTGGAGGTAAAAGGCATCAATGCAAGAATTGTAACATGAACAATTTAACATCGCTGGCTTTTATGCACTTGTAAAAAGCGTAGCTCTCTCAGACATATATTTTCCAAAGTCATTGCACAATAAATGCTGCTGTGCCTCTTGCTAATACAGCCTATTCAAAAAGAATCTTAAAATGGTTTTATTTTCAACTTCCTCTGTCTTTCTAAAATTAAAGTTGCAATAGGAAGTCAAGATTTTTTTTTGGTTAAATTTACACCGTTGGTATTGGACATTTGAAACCATTTTATATTATGCTGAGCAGTGTTTGAAAGTAACCTTCCTCTACCCAGACAAAATAAAAATAAAACATTGTAGGAGGATGATTAGAAAGGACAAAGCCTGGCTTTGTTCCCATATAAACCCAGTCCCCACTTGTTTAAAACAATTATACACCAGTGGAAATAAATGTTTGTATCTTTTTTGTACATCACGCATGCACTTCAATTGTGATGTTGGGCATGAAGATATGACACGAACTCAACATAATATAATCCATTTTTGTTGCTTTAAATTAGCCAGTTGTTGGGTGTGTCTTTAAGGAACTGCACTTTATACTGCTGCACACAATATTCTGGCTTTTTACCCACTAATTTTCATCCCCTTGCAGAGTTGCTTCTTTTGAATTATATGCCACTGTCACTTGAGAACGTTTCACAGTCTGCATTGTACTTTAGCAGCCTTTTAAACCTTCCATTCATAAAGTGATATTTATATTTTAGTCAGCACAGGGCACTGACCTGCTTCATGAAGTTTTACCAAGGACAAGAGGCAGCTTTCTGAAGTTCACGAAGCTCACTAATACTTCCCCCAGAAAACTGACAGAGTAAGCAGCAAATTGAAACTTGATTTGTCTCCACCCTAAAGTTATGCCTGTAGCAATGTTTGCTCATAAAAGTGCAAAACCCCCCCTAAGCTGAAGAACTGGACTTAGCTCCTTCTTGGATAGGAAACTCATATTGCATTGTTAATGATTTTAGCCAACTTGACTTTGTGCAAAATATCTTTAAGAAGGTTCCGGCTCAATTTCAGAATACAAAAGAAGTAAAATAAATAGTTGACTAAGATCTCTCTAAACAATAAGTTGAATTTTGTGTGCTGAAAAGAAATTATGGGTTTAATGCAATTTACCTGTAAATAGAGAACAGCAGTCTGTGAAATTTTAACATACGGAGTTGTACTGGTAATGTTTTCTGCTTGTAGCATAATGTTCCCAAAGTCTAGATCAATGTAATGTTGTTTAACACGTGGTAACTGCGGTGAGAATGAGCCTGAGATATGTTGTAAAAAGGCAGCAGTCCCTTGTAAACATTTCCTCCAAAGGAACAGTAGCAGTTGAGTATGTAGCAGTTACTCGTACGATGCTTGTCAATATAGTAATGCTTTATAAAAGACATACAGCTTATTTCCAGGGTGTCAAGAATTTTATATGATATTGATTTTCTGAAACAAAATGTCATCCAGTCCAAGATTTAAATCATATTTTGCGTCACCACTCTACATTTACTAGGTCTTCTGCTCTGCTGCTGTTGCAGTTTGTGAGGGAGCTTCTGGTTTCATGATCTGGTATGTGATGAGATATTCTGGGTAAGCCTGAAAATAAGCAGAGAAACAAACCAATGCTTTTCTGAAGGATATGGACAGTACATTACAATTTCACCCTTCATTTATTTTGCATTGCTGAAGTACTACAAAGGTGTAAGGGTCCATGGAGTAGAACTTGGGTCTGCAGAGCCTGGGATGGCTGACGTTCCCCACAGAGCCACCAGGAGGCTAGGGAGAGCTATGGCCAGGAAACTCTGTGGAGGGTAGCTGCAGCAGGAAGCACCACCCAAGGCAGCCAGAGTGATAGTACCCTGTGGCCCTCTGATTGGCCAAGTCCCCTATTAAACCCCAGGCTTGTTACAGGAAGTTGTCTGGGCAACCACACAGACTTTGGCCTGCTGCAACTCCAGACTTTGCCTTTTCACCAGACCTCCGGTCTCCAATCACAGCCTGAATCTGCTCCTGACTCTTGCCCCCTGACTCCAGCCTGGTACTACCTCTGACCTCTGGTCTCCAACTCCAACTCTTATCCTGACTCTAGGTTACTGAATCTGGCTCTTGTGATTCCTTCGACTCCTGCTCAGCAACCATCATTTCTGGTGTACAGACCCCAGTGCAGCTGTGACCTCCTGTGCCCCAGTCCCTTACAAAAGGATGTCAGACCATGGAGGCTATTACATGTCTATCACTGTAACACTAATGTTTCAATATAAACATCTTCCTCCTCCCATCGGCTCTCCCTCTATGCTTTTTAGCTTTCCCTTGATATCTGTAGAGATCAATGAGATTTCTCAGTAGGGAGGACTATATAAGTGCTCTCCTTACCTCCCTCGTTATTCACAGCAGCAGAACTCTTGAGCATAGCTACCAGAGAAGGAGAGCAGAGAGGAAAGCAGTAGGAGAACTAGATGTTTATGCCAGTGGGGGCACAGCAGAAAGAGCTCGTAAGAGCCAGATTTTCCAGCGTTTAGCACTGAGAACAATGGGAGCTGCTGGGTGCAGAGCACTAATACACATATGGTTCCAAACTTTCAAACATCCATGGCCCTCCTGAAATGAGGCAACAAGTCTTAATAAAAAGGAGTTTGCTCCATGTGGGCATTACCACTGCATGCCGAACAGCCAAACTTCCCTTGTTAATACCATGGGTAAGTTCCCGTCTGCACCTCGCCCAAGAGCGTAACAGAATACAGATTGTAATGCTGGCCAGGTCAGCAGCCCTCACTAAGTGCTGGCTGGTGATCTGTTTTGTGACCTGCAAACATTTTAAGAGGAAAGGAACTACTGAATGGGCACTGAGCACATAATATAACTGCCCTGCCAGTCCCTCATTGCAGGTCCTTGTGGCACAGCACTGCACTGGCTGTGTTGCTCCAGGATACAGCATTCTGGAACTTCACGGCTTCCTCTGAGCCGTGGACTTGGGGGACAACCTTCCTGCAGGTGCTCACAGTAAATGGAAAGTTTTATTCCCAGGGCACATGTCTTATCTGAACTGTTTTTATTCAGAACAAGTCTTGAACACTACTTATGCTGGCACAAAGGTCAGACTAAGTTTAGCCACATGAGGAATCTCCTCTACTCCCTTTTTGGATGGCAACTGTATACTTTGCAGCAACAGTCAATGGAACTACTAACTACAACCTATGGAATAAGACACAGCTGTCCCCACTAACGACCAGAAAAAGTTTTGAAATTAGTCTGCCTTCCCTGCAACAGAGCCAAGGCCATGGAGAATCAGTGCCCCCGGCTGTGGCTACCAAGGCCAATCACATATTTTAAGAGGCTCTTGTTTAGTAGCACCAGACAGAAGGTGATTATACACAAAGGCCAGATCCTCATCTGTGTAGAACTGTGTAGCACCACTGAAGTCAATGGGGGCTATGCTGATTTATACCAGCTGGGGCCTGGCCACCACTATGTATTCAAATAACTTGTAGTGCCCTGACTGGTACATAATTTGAGAACTGTATCTGGATTATCATCAGACAAGCACACAGTACCTGTTGGGGGGAGGGATAGCTCAGTGGTTTGAGCATGGGCCTACTAAACCCAGGGTTGTGAGTTCAGCCCTTAAGGGGGCCATTTGGGGATTGGTCCTGCTTTGAGCAGGGGGTTGGACTAGATGATCTCAAGATCCCTTCCAACCCTAATAATCTATGATATGACATGGCCATACTGACTACAAATTTTGCACATCCCATTATTCTGATGCTTTATAATTAGGCCCCTTTGTTTTCAGTTTAAACTGATTTTTACCAAAAAATTCCTGGGTTTCACAAAAAGAATTATTCCGCTTTTTTCCAATTTTCACCGTACTTTTGTATCATTCAAATATATAAACAATAACTTGTTTTATTAGGATGATAATACATTAGTCTGGGTGTATATGCAAAGCTGCCTGTTGACGGATGGCTATGTATTACACACAACAAATAAACAGGCACGCACGCAAGCTCTGAAGTGCGTGCGCGTCTGAACGTACTATGAATCTCATGCCCACCACGTACACATTTCAAGCTACTAGCAGATAACAGTTTTAAGATTTAACACACTAAAATGGGATGAAAACAAAAATCTGTCTCAGAACACGTTTCAGAACATGAGTAGAAGAAAATTAAAAAAAAAACAAAAACAGGAGAAAAGGATGAAGTTGACTGTATGTGCTGCAAGTGGTGGGGCTCAATTATTAAATGTAAATATTTATAGGCTAGTAGTTCTAAGTCTACAACAGTAAAATGTTTACTCAAATGAAAAGTTTTATGTGGAGATTAGAAAGATATTGTTTTCTTAAACTCAGAGGTGGCCCTGTGTTCTGAGTTCTGTTTTAGTTCTGCAGCAAACCACACTGATGAGCGGAATTCAAAGCATTAATCTACTGAATACTTTTTCCCCGTCTTTCTGTTCACCAAAATAAACACTGATATCTGCCCAGAAAAATTAATAGTTTTTTGCATTGATTTTCACATGTTTTTGTGGCAGTAATAAACACTGAAATTTCTGGGCAAAATTAAATAAAATAAAAACTGAAAATGAAAGGCCCTATTTATAATCGACATACTTGCTCTCCTCTGTAGATAACATATTCAGCATATGCAAGTCCATTCACGCTTGGCCTGCCAATTACAGAATGATGTCCAGGAGGGGCATGAGCCATTTTCATTGTACTGAACTGCAGAAAGGATTTTCCAAGAGTGACTCTGCAGAAAAGCATTTGTCTAAGAGAAAAACAAACAACACACAAATCAGATCTTACTGGGAGCAGGAGGTCAGACTAGAAGATCATAATGGTCCCTTCTGACCTTAAAGTCTATGAGTCTACTGTAAACCTTAAGAATGACTTTAAAATTTAGGAACTTGTTTAAGTTATCAAAATCCATTTCCCTGAGCCTTCAAATAAGGAAATTAAGAATACAATTTTAAAAATGGAAAACACAAATGAAAGGAAAACCTTCATAAAAATGGTGCATGTGGACATACAGTACAGCTAGTAAAATGCAGGCTGTGATGATTTATGTTATAATTTATTTTAAACTGTATTGTCGTCACCCAATGACTGGTTCAGAGAGAGAGAAAGGCTAAGCCACTAGCCTATGAACTGCTGCAGAGCTTTTTGATGTACTTCATTGACAAGCAAGGCCTTGACATCCACAAAATCTATGAATATTTGCTCTCTACAAAAACTCTGCTCTTAGGTCAAGCTGCAATAAATCCAGTTCTTGGCATCCCAGTTTTGTTCTGCCAGCAGAAGTCACTATAGGGAGGCATAAGCAACTTTAAAGATTGCTTGGAATCCAATCACTATTATTTGCTATAATCTACTCAGTTTCAATCCTGATATTTCAACCCTTATTCATAAGCCATCATTCTGTTTTATTTATACTCCCTGTAAACTCAATGTCTAGATGTAATGTTCAAATCCTTTCTAGGGCTTGCTGGGACCCTTTCTGTTCAGCCTTGATAAAATGTATAAACTGATTTTTCAGGCTATGTCCAAGCCCAAGTGGCTAGTCTTTGAAGCATATCCTGTGCCAGAGCTATAAAGTATAAAGGAGAGTGAAGTGGTGTGTTTTCCCTGTGGGCAAATCCATTGGAAACTTACCTGTGACAAATGTAACAGGACCTGTCTTTGTGCGTTGGGCAGCCGGTCCCTCCCCCAATTCCATACACATACTGGTTACTTTTTGAGGAGTTCTCTGCAAAGTAAATTCCAGCTCCAAACATCCCTCCAATGTATGCATGTCTTTCATCAAATCCTTTGTGAATAATTGCATTAATAAAAGGAGACCCTAGAACAGAAAGACATATGGGGGTTGGGGGAAGCGTGGTTAGCTTTTGTGCAGGTTAGAGCTCAGACTTACTGTAGACTTTTACTGATAAGAGGTACTTGTGTAATATGTAAATTAAATGTTTGAGAATGAATTCAGCAGGTAATTCTGCCTAAGACAGGAAGCTTTTGTCTGATTATCCTGACAACATGTTTTGCTAAATTAAACCGACTTTTACTGGGGCTTGAGCAATTTGCTTAAGCTGTTCAGGAGGACGTAATTTGCAAGCATTTCTGAGCAGTTCTCCAGAGTCTTTTAAGGTCCTCCTTGTTCCTTCCGTCCTCTCTGGCCCACTGCCCTACCCTGCAATGGTACAGCTCCCCTCCTTTCTCTGACATCCTGCATCTCTCATGGCAATGCAATGTCATAGAATATCAGGGTTGGAAGGGACCTCAGGAGGCATCTGGTCCCATCCCTGCTCAAAGCAGGGCCAACACCAACTAAATGTCCTCCCCTAAGGGCTGCCAATAGGTCCAGCAAAGTGGCTTGCACTGAATATGGTTTAACAAAGAAATAGCAAGTCTGAAATATAAAGACGAGGTTACTCACCTTGTGCAACAACTGGAGTTCTTCAAGATGTGTGTCCCTATCGGGACTTCGCTTCAGGTGTGCCTTGATTGGAGATTTCTGATAGCAGTGCCTGTTCGACCTATACATGCACCTACCCATTCTTGCGCCCTCAGTTCCTTCTCTACCACAAAGTCCCACAAGAGAACATAAGAATGGCCATACTGGGTCAGACCAAAGGTCCATCTAGCCCAGTATCCTGTCTTCCAACAGTGGCCAATGCCAGTGCCCCAGAGGGAATGAACAGAACTGGTAATCATCAAGTGATCCATCCCCTGTTGCTCATTCCCAGCATCTGGCAAACAGAGGCTAGGGACACCATCCCTGGCCAAAACTCCAAAGCAGAGAGGAAGGAGGATGGGTAGGAGAGCACATCTCAATGAGCTCCAGTTACTGCACAAGATGAGTAACTGCTCCTTCTTCAAGTAATGTCCATATGGCTGCTCCACTTCAGATGACTGCCAAGCACTAATCCCACAGAGAGGAGGGAGTTCTGAACAGAATCTAGTACTCAAGACAGAAATGCATTGCCAACCGCAGCATCCGATCTAGTGGCATGAACCACAGCATAATTGTTGGAGAAAGTATGTACTGAAGTCCAGGTTGTAGGTCTGCGAATCTCAACAACTGGAACATTCTTAAATAATGCCATAGAAGTAGTTTGTGATCTTGTAGAGTGGGCTAACCCTCTCAAACGGGGCTGAACAGAGTCGTAACAAGAAATAACACACCCAAAGATCCATCTTGAGAGCCTCTGGTTGGAAATTATGGGTCCCTTGGAGCTGTCTGTAACTGAAACAAACAGTCTAGGGGTATTCTGGAAAGGTTTGGTTCTATTCAGATGAAAGGCTGATGTCCTTAGGCTTCTGACATCTAATATATGGAAGGCAGATTCCTATCGAGTCTGATGTGATTTTGGGGGAAAAAATGGGGATGAATGGTCTGGTTTATATGAAATTAGGAAGACACCAGAGGCATCATCTTTGTTTGGATGTGGCTATAATGATTCTTTGAAAAACACTATAAAGGGGGATCTGCCATTAAAGTCCTGAGCTCTTGGACTGTGCGGATGGAAGTGATGGCCACCAAGAAGACTGTCTTTGTGGAAAGGCGAAGAAGTGAACATGTAGCTAACGGTTTGAAGGGGTGTTCAGGAGTCCTGTTTGTTCAAGATCCTCCCACTATCAGTGTTACATCAGACACACCACTCTTGAGATGGGGGGCATATTTGGGGGGTCACACAATCCAGGGCAAGTAGTCATCCTGAGAGCAGTTTTTTCACATTAGTTTTCTAGAGCTGAGAGCTGTGAGTGTCCTTTTACCAGCTGAATGACTGCAGAACCTATTGGGGAACAGGGGCTTGTCCAGGCTCTGCTTGTATGGCATACAAACTGTCCTGACCCATTCCTGGATGCACTGAAGATATAATTTGGCATGTTGGTATACAAAGATGCAAACTGCCATGTGCCCTAACAGTTGAAGACAATTTTTTACTGAGATTTGAAGGCTAAAATGAGATGAGATTCTGCAGGGTGAAAAACCTGTCCATAGAGAGGTAAGCCGTGGCTGTTAACACATCTAGAGAAGCTCCTCTGACATCTATCTGCTGTACTGGTGTCAAAATTGACTTCTTGAGAATGAGTCGAGGGCCTAAAGTGTGGAATAGTGTCCTCACGGCTTATACTGCTGATAATACCCCTTGATATTATCAGCCCCGATCAACAAATTGTCAAGATAAGAGAAGACCATTATCGCCAGGCGATGAAGGTGGGGATCTATGACTGCGAGGATCTATGAGAATACCCTTGGGGCAGAGGAAAAGCTGAAGGGGAGCACGTGGTGCCAATAGTGGTCGCATTTGATTATGACGTGAAGAAATATCTTGTAAGAGGGATGAAATGCCACATGAAAATACATGTCTTGAAAGTTGAGAGTCACAAACCAATTCCTAGAATTGAGGGAGGGAACTACAGTTGCAAGGGTTACCATCCTGAATTTCTGCTGTTTCACACAGTTGTTCATGCATCTGAGATGTAATACTGACTTCCATCCCCACTCTTTCTGGGGACCAGAAAGTACTTGAAGTAGCATCTCTTTCCCTTGAGCTGAACTGGAACTGGTTCCATGGCCCCTAAACATAGCAGCGAGGCAACTTCCTGTCTCAACAATTGACCATGAGATGGGTTTTGAAGATGGACAGGGGATGGAGGTGGGACAGATAGTATAACCAGATGTAATGGCCTCCAACACCCATCTGTTGGATGTTATGGTCTCCCACGCAGGCTGAAAAGGGGAGGAGGAGGATAGGATAGTGCAACAGTGAGTCCTTTTCAAGTGGGTGAGAGTTAGACTTTTGACAAAGCCATCAAAACTGGTGCTTGGACTACATGGAAGGTTGGGATGAAGAAGCTGTGGCAGCCGCTGGCTTCCTTTCTGAATAGTTAGGCCTCCTGGCCCCTGGCTTGGGTGGCCTACGGAAGGTGGAAAAATGGGCTGAGCAAGATCTCTGTGCTGACTGTGACTTGCTAAATTTTATTTTATATGTTAGTGTATAGACCCGAAAGGATCTGTGTTTGGTCTTCGGTCATTCAAGGTGTGAAGGGAGTCATGTGTAGACTTGGAAAACAATTAATGGCTCTCACAATGGAGATCTTCAACAGTATTCTGCATTTCCCTAGGAAAGCCAAGATGCTCATTGCATTACGATCGCAGTGGAGATGGACCTGGCTGCAGCACCAGCCGCATCCAAGGAGCGCTGCATCAAAGGAGCCCTGTTACGAAAGAACTGGACTTAACATAACCTGCACTTGCCATAACCCGCAGCCTTCTTGTAAAGTTAACCACCATAAACTGGAAGCGAGGACAACACGTAGAGAGGAAGAATTTGGTCTTGCTTAAGCAAACAAAAATAGCTGCACAAGCTGCAGTGTTACTAACAAGGACAGATAAAGTAAAATGGCATGCATGAGAATGGAAGGGAGCTGACCTTGGTCCAGGAGCCTGTGTCTGTAAAATTTCTTGCTGAAGTTGCTTTGCTGATAAGTAGAGTAATGAACTATTATTTGCTGTTCCTAGCAAAATAGCTAGCATATTAGGGGCCATTATAAGTTATGTGCTTTGTTTGAAAAAACCTATAAAAAGTTTAGTTAGAGAGAATACTCTGGAGAAGTTTGGATTTTCTGAGCAAGGAGACATTGAAATGAATCTCCGCAGTGCCTAGAAGGAAAGCCAGCCACTGGAACCCTGCTGTTGCCACTCGATACCATCTCAGACTTTGTGTAACTATATCTATCTGGGGTGCTCTAGACTATTGCTATTTTTGATAGGTGCTTTGTACTCAATAAAAAAAAGACGGTTACTCACCTTTGTAACTGTTGCTCTTTGAGATGTGTTGTGGAAGATTTTTACCCTAGCAACACTCGGTGGGTTGGCTGAGGCACCCCTGTAGCGTCGAATATATATCCCTGCCAACCCATCGCCCCCTCAGTTCCTTCTTGCCAGAGGGGAAGGAGGGTGGGTTTGGAATGGATATGAGCAACACATCTCGAAGAACAACAGTTACAAAGCTGAGTAACCGTCTTTTATTCTTCCAGTGCTTGCTCATATCGATTCCAATTAGGTGACTCCCAAGTCTTATCTAGGCGGTGGGGTCGGAGTGAGATGTCACGGAATGAAGTACCGCTGAACCAAATGCTGCATCATCTCTGGACTGCTGCACTAATGCATAGTGGGAATCAAAGGTGTGCACGGACGACCAAGTCGCTGCCTTGCAGATCTCCTGGATGGGTATATGGGCCAGAAAGGTGGTAGATGAAGCTTGAGCCCGGGTGGAATGGGCGGTGAGGTGGCTAGTCGAAACATGAGCCCAAGTCATAGCACGCACGGATGCATGACGTCACCCAAGATGAAATTCGCTGCAAGGAGACCGGTAGGCCCTTCATCCGGTCAGCAACCACTACGAACAGCTGAGGTGTCTTTCTAAAAGGCTTTGTTCACTCGATGTAAAAAGCAAGAGCCCTACGAACATCCAGAGAATGCAGCTGTTGCTGTCGACGTGATGCGTGCAGTTTCGGAAAGAAGACCAGGAGGAAAATGTCTTGGTTAATGTGGAAGGCAGACACCACCTTAGGGAGGAACATTGTATACAGGGGATCCGCCGTGAGGGCCCGAAGTTCCGACACACGCCTCACCGATGTGATAGCGATGAGGAACGCTGTCTTCCAGGAAAGGTACAGCAGCGAGCAGGTGGCCATTGGCTCAAAGGGAGCACCCAAGAGCCTGGATAGAACTAGGCTGAGGTCCCATGTAGGGGCTGGATGACAGACCTGATGGTACAAACATTCCAAGCCCTTGAGGAACCTGGTGACCATCGGATTAGAAAAGACTGAGCATCTGCTCTTGCCTGGATGGAAGGCTGAAACAGCTGCCAGGTGTACCTTGATGGATGAGACTGCTAGGCCGTGCTGCTTCAGGGACCAGAGATACTCCAGGATGGTAGGAACTGGTGCCTGCAGGGGGACAGCATCATTCTGGGCACACCAGCAGGAAAAGCGCTTCCACCTGGCCAGGTATGTGGATCTAGTGGAGGGCTTCCTGCTACCCAAGAGCACTTGTTGCACTGAGCTGGAGCAACACAGCTCGACTGAGTTAACCATGCAGCATCCATGCCATGAGATGGAGGGACTGCAGGTCTGGATGGCGTAGCCTGCTGTGCTCCTGAGTTATCTGGTCTGGCCATAGCGGTAGGGGAATTGGTTTGGTCACCGACAGGTCGAGGCACGGGGTGTACCAATGCTGTCTCGGCCACGCTGGAGCGATCAGGATTAAGCGGGCCTTGTCTCTGTGTAGCTTGAGAAGGACCTTGTGGACCAGTGGGAACAGAGGAAAGGCATAGAGCAGATGGTCCTTCCAAGTTATCAGGAATGCGTCCGACAGGGAGCCCAGGCAGCGTCCCTGAAGAGAGCAGAATACATGGCACTTCTGATTCTCGCGAGAGGCGAAGAGGTCTATGTGGGGAAACCCCCACTTCCTGAAAAGAGAATGGATAACGTCCGGGCGAATCGACCACTTGTGAGCCAGGAAGGATCTGCTGAGGTTATCTGCCAAGGTGTTCTGGGCTCCTGGGAGAAAGGACGCCATCAGATCGATAGAGTGGGCTATACGAAACTCCCAGAGGCGTATGGCTTCCTGACAAAGGAGGGAGGACCACGCTCCACCTTGCTTGTTGATGTAAGACATGGCTGTTGTGTTGTCTGTGAAGCCTGTAACAAAATGGCCTTGGAGATGTTCGCAGAATATTTGACATGCGAAGCGTACTGCTCTCAATTCCCTCACGTTTATGTGCAGGGTTACTTCCTGCGCGCAGAGTCCCGCGAGGTGGGCACCCCAGCCAAGAGATGACACGTCCGTGGTCAGGGCTAGTGAAGGCTGTGGGGCATGGAATGGCATCCCCTTGCAGACAAGGCTGGGGTTCAGCCACCAACTCAGTGAGGCTAAGATGTCCTTCGGCACAGTGAGAATTGTGTCCAAGCTGTCTCGGCCAGGCCGGTACACTGAGGAGAGCCAGGTCTGAAGTGGACAGAGGCGTAGTCTGGCATGTCTGGTCACGAAAGTGCACGAGGCCATATGGCCTAGGAGAGCGAGGCACGTGCAAACTGTCGAGGTCGGGAAGCTGTGGAGGCCTTGAATTATGGCCATCATTGCCTGAAAGCAGGGCTGTGGTAATCACACCCTGGTGAGATTTGAGTCTAGGATCACCCCAATGAAGTCTATTCTCTGTGTGGGCTCCAGAGTGGACTTATCGGTGTTGAGCAGAAGGCCGAGTTGCTCGAACAGTCCCCTGATGAGACGCACATGATGTCGCACTTGCGTCTCGAAGGGACCTCGAATGAGCCAATTGTCGAGGTATGAGAAGATTTATACACAATGTTGGCGGACTGAGGCCACTATGACAGACATTCATTTTGTGAAGACTCTTGGCACAGTGGAGAGGCCAAAGGGAAGGGCAGCAAATTGGAAATGCTGCTGGTTGACCACAAAGCGAAGGTATTGCCTGTGTGGCGGGTAAACTGCTATGTGGAAGTATGCGCCCTTCATATCGAGGGCGACGTACCAGTCTCCAGGATCCAGGGAAGGGATAATGGTTCCCAGGGATACCATGCGGAACTTCAACTTTACCATGAATTTGTTGAGTCTGTGCAGGTCCAGGATGGGCCATAGACCCCCCTTTGCCTTGGGTATTAGGAAGTAGCAGGAGTAAAATCCCTTGCCCCTCAAGTCCTTTGGGACCTCTTCTACTGCTCTGATGGTCAGGAGAGCCTGTACCTCCCGTAAGAGGATTTGCTCGTGAGAGGGGTTCCTGAAGATGGACGGGGTGGGGGGGGGGAGGAGAAGCGAAACAAACTGAAGATGATATCCAAATTCCACCGTGCGTAGGACCCAACAATCTGAGGTCATGTGGGACCACGCAGGGAGGAAACAGGAGAGATGGTTGCGGAAGGGTGGGAAAGGCTCTGGGAAGGAGACTGGTGTTCCGTCCTCAAGCACACCTTCAAAAATTTTATTTGGGCCCCGACGGTGGCTTTGAGGGGCCCTGATTCTGGCCTCTTTGGGGACCAGATTGTCTCCTGATGCTGCCCTGGACATGCCTTCTAATGAAGTCTTGCCATGGCTGAGGGTTAGGGTAGGTGCGTTGAGGCTGAGGGCAGAAAGGTCTGCGCTGAGTCACTGGGGTATGCAACCCCAGTACGTGCATTATGGCTCGGTTGTCCTTGAGGCTCTGAAGCCTGGGATCTGTTTTGTCCGAAAACAACCCTTGGCCCTCGAAGGGTAAGTCCTGAATGGTTTGTTGTAGTTCTGGTGGAAAGCCGGACACCTGTAGCCAGGAGATGCGTCGCATGGCCACTCCTAAGGCTAGAGTTCTGGCTGCCGAGTCCGCTGCATCTAAGGATGCCTGTAAGGATGTCCTTGCCACTTTCTTGCCTTCTTCAAGTAAGGCCGCAAACTCTTGCCTGGACTCCTGAGGGATCAACTCTTTACATTTCCCCATGGAGGTCCAGGTGTTATAGTTATAATGGCTCAGGAGAGCTTGCTGATTAGCGACCCTAAGCTGTAGGCCCCCAGCTGAGTAGATCTTGCACTCAAATAAGTGGAGGTGCCTGGCCTCCTTGAACTTAGGAGCGGGCGCTTGCTGACCATGCCGCTCCCTCTCGTTCACTGACTGTACCACCAGAGAACAAGGGTGAGGGTGAACATAGAGATACTCGTATCCCTTGGATGGTGCCATACATTTCCTCTCCACCCCTCTGGCAGTGGGAGGAATAGATGCTAGGTACTCCAAGATCGTATCGACATTGGACTGGATGGTCCTAATGAAAGGCAGGGCGACGTGTGGGTGCATCTGCTGATAAAATGTCAACCATAGGATCCTCTACTTCCACCATCTCCTCCACCCGCAGGTTCATATTCTGTGCCACCCTGCGCAGGAGATCTTGGTGAGCCCGAAGATCTATCGGCAGGGATTCAGAAGAGGATGTGCCTGCTACTGCTTCGTCAGGTGAGGAGGAGGAAAGCCCAGGTACCAGTGGATCCTGGAGAAGTTCTGGTTGTGGAGGATCCTGGTGATCGAGGTCCGCTACAGCAGGGGCCTGGGTCTGGACTGGCGAAATAGAAGCCGCATCTGAGTCCAGCGGGGGAGGGCAGCTCACAGTGGCCTCAGGCATCCGATGGTCGGAATGGGCTGACTGAGAGAGGCACCCTGGGCTTGATGGTATGTCCAAGATGTCCAGAAGGACCATTGTGGTGGTCCCTGATCAGGGATTTGACTCTCATTTTGGCCTTGACTAGCGCCCTCTACGTCATGGCCCTGCGTGTGGTAGCCACTCCCTGCCTCAGACGACAATGAATTGTGTCTCGAAGGCCAAGGAGGGGCCAAACGCCCACGAGACTCTGCGTCTTCCCGTGCTGTCAGGTCACGGGTTGGGGCTGGAGACCAGTGCCAGGATCTTTGGCCGTACAGCGATCGAGATCGGGACCAATGGTCATAACAGTACTGGGAGGCCGACCTAGATCTCGATGAGGATCTGCGGTGTCAGGATCGGTTGTGAGGCAACCAGTGCCGGGATCGGTGCTGGGACCTGGATTGGAACTGACTCTACCGGGAGGGCGTGCATGAAGTGGAATGGCGCCGCAACTACGACCGGCGCCGCGATGGAGAGCGGTGCCAGGACTGCGAGCAGTGCCGGGACCGGGACTGTCGGCGGGATCGGGACCGCAACCTGGAGCAGGACCGAGGTCGGTGCCTAGCTGTCACGCTCAGCGAGGGAGGCCTCGTAAAGGCAGGCTTGCCTATTGATTGAACAGCCTGCACTGGCGGTGCCGGGGGCTGAGGTGGCCCAGGTTCTGTCAGTGCAATCAGGTAGCTGGCAGTAGAGAAGGTATCCGGAGTGGACGGGAGGCCGAGCTCAACCACAGTGCGCACGGGGGAGCTTGTGAGCACCGGACTCAACAGCCCTTGTGGAGCTGGAATCGATGGTGCTGAAGTCTGCGGCACCGGAGCTGACGTCCTAGCAGGACGGTCCGATCTGGGCTGTTGCTCCAAAGGCGGAAGGGGAGGTACCAAAGCAGCAGGTAGTTTATGCTGCTTCTTAGGTCGCAGAGACAGCGAATGATGCTGTGACTATACCGGTGCCGGCGTTCTTTGCTGCTGCAGGATCACTCTGGTGCCAGAGGGGTGCTTTGGACCGAAGGCGTCTGTTCTGTGCGTGGTACCGAAGGCGCCAGGCTAAGTGCCACTTCCATTAGGAGCTGTTTTAAATGAAAGTCCCGCTCCTTTTTTGTTGTAGGCTTAAAAGCCTTGCAAATGTGGCACTTATCAGGCTGATGGGATTCGCCCAGGCCCAGGTACCAGTGGATCCTGGAGAAGTTCTGGTTGTGGAGGATCCTGGTGATCGAGGTCCGCTTCAGATAGAAGTTGTGAGGATCTCCCATTGGCATTGGCTTGAGACACGCCGAGCAAGGTTTGAAGCCCAATGACCTGGGCATGGGCCTGGTGCCGGGATGGAGGGAAGGGGATGAACCCTGATCCCTTCAAGTACTATCTACACTATATATACACAATTCACTACTAAGTATAACTACAAAACTACTGAACTAGTCATAAGAACATAAGAACGGCCATACCAGGTCAGACCAAAGGTCCATCTAGCCCAGTATCTGTCTACCGACAGCGGCCAATGCCAGGTGCCCCCAGAGGGAGTGAAGCTAACAGGCAATGATCAAGTGATCTCTCTCCTGCCATCCATCTCCATCCTCTGACAAACAGAGGCTAGGGACACCATTCCTTACCCATCCTGGCTAATAGCCATTTATGGACTTAACCACCATGAATTTATCCAGTTCTTTTTTAAACACTGTTATAGTCCTAGCCTTCACAACCTCCTCAGGTAAGGAGTTCCACAAGTTGACTGTGCGCTGTGTGAAGAAGAACTTCCTTTTATTTGTTTTAAACCTGCTGCCTATTAATTTCTTTTGGTGACCCCTAGTTCTTGTATTATGGGAATAAGTAAATAACTTTTCCTTATCCACTTTCTCCACATCACTCATGATTTTATATACTTCTATCATATCCCCCCTTAGTCTCCTCTTTTCCAAGCTGAAGAAGCCTAGCCTCCTTAATCTTTCCTCATATGGGACCCTCTCCAAACCCCTAATCATTTTAGTTGCCTTTTTCTGAACCTTTTCTAGTGCCAGAATATCTTTTTGGAAGTGAGGAGACCACATCTGTACATAGTATTTGAGATGTGGGTGTACCATGGATTTATATAAGGGCAATAATATAATCTCAGTCATATTCTCTATCTCCTTTTTAATGATTCCTAACATCCTGTTTGCTTTTTTGATGGCCTCTGCACACTGCGTGGACATCTTCAGAGAACTATCCACGATGACTCCAAGATCTTTTTCCTGACTCATTGTAGCTAAATTAGCCACCATCATATTGTATGTATAGTTGGGGTTATTTTTTCCAATGTGCATTACTTTACATTTATCCACGTTACATTTCATTTGCCATTTAGTTGCTCAATCACTTAGTTTTGTGAGATCTTTTCGAAGTTCTTCACAGTCTGCTTTGGTCTTAACTACCTTGAGCAGTTTAGTATCAATTATCTACAGAAGAACAAGGAAAGCTAGGGAGGTGGAGATCAGCTATGCGGGGCTGTCATAAACAGATAGCTAAGGGTTAATGTCTCTTTCACCTATAAAGGGTTAACAAACAGTGACCTGCAACACCTGACCAGAGGACCAATCAGGAGACAAGATACTTTCAAACCTCGGTGGAGGGAAACCTTTGTTTGTGTTTTTGGGTTTGTGTGTTGTTCTCTCTGGGTCCTGGACGGGACTAGAGGTGCAACCAGGTTTCTGCCAATCTCCCTGCTACAGTCTCTTATCTATTCAGAATAGTGAGTAAGTAAAGGCGGTTATAGTATTTTAACTTGTTTTTTCTTTATTTGCAGAGATGTACTTGCTGGAAGTAGCTTAAATTGTGTTTCTGCTGGAGAAAGCTTCTTTCTACTGTCTAATAGCTAGAAAGACCCTGTAATATTTCATCTTGATTACAGAGACAATTTTTATGTTTTCCTTCTTTATTAAAGTTTTCCTCTTTTTTAGAATCTAATTGATTTTTTGATTATCTTTTGTAAGACTCCAGGGAAGGGAGTCTGCACTCACCAGGGAATTGGTGGGAGAAAGGAAAGGGAGGAGGGAAGAAAAACCTGCTCTCTGCGTTTATCTCTGTATCTCTCTCCGGGGAAGAAGGTAGGGGGAAGGTAACATTCCTCTCGGTGTGGTGATTCAAAGAATTGAATCACGGTGGTCTCCTAGTGTACCCAGGGCTGGAAAGAGCTGGGAGGAAGAAAGGAGTGGGAAGGGAAATGGTTCATTCCCCTTTGTTGTGAGACTCAAGGAATCTGAGTCTTGGGGGACCCCAGGGAAGGTTTTGGGGGGACCAGAGGGTATCACGCCCTGGAATTTCTGATTGGTGGCAGCGCTACAGAATCTAAGCTGGTAATTAAGCTTAGAGGACTTAGGCTAGTACCCATATCCTGGACGCTAAGGTCCAGATTTGGGAATTATACTATGACAGGGGCTTCACAGTTCCAATGACTGTCACGAGCGGTAAGAAGGAACTGAGGGGGCGATGGGTCGGCAGGGGTATATATTCGGCACCAGAGTGGCGCCATTCCAGGGGGCGCCTCAACTGACCCACTGAGTGTTGCTAGGGTAAAAATCTTCTGACGAACATGCACGAGGCGCGCACACACCATACGAGCAAGCACTCAAAGAACAAGAAGGATTTTTGTGTGAAAGCACTTTTGTGTGAACTAATCGTTTATCGGACAGAAGTGCTGTGTCCGCCACTGATTTATTTCCTGAGACTGCCTGGAAAACAGAGACTAGTTACCATAGTTCTGGGTTCAGATAAATCCAGTGCCACCTCTGACTTGTATTCCCTAGGCAGAGATGCCACCCCTGAACTGCACTCATTAGGTAGAGCTGCTGACTCTAACTGCACCCATTGGGAGTGACTGCCATCTTGGGTGCTAACCATTAGGCAGGGGATCCTTCCTCCCAGTGCCATGTTGGTACTGGAAATTCAATTTCAGTGTCTGGTGGTGTAGTCCTCTTTGAGATTTCTACCAGTCTGGGTACGAAGTAGATGACCTCAGTACCCAGTCTCTCTTTGTAGTCTGGTTCTTAGAGGAAACTTTAGAGGCCTTCCTGGTACCTGAACCACATGGAGCATCTAAAGAACTCCCCTTGGGACCTGAGATCTGCAGAGTCTTCTTGTGATTTGGTGGCCAAGATTTTCTAGGAGACTCAGTACTCCTATCTTTCTTATCAGTAACCAGAAGCTTAGGTAACACAGCTCTCTGTACTGTGGACTTCTGACACAGAAGCTGTCTCTGCTGAGAGTTTTGGTGACTGATGCCCACAGGTAAGCAGCGCAGATCAGCCTGTATATGTTGAGGCATTCAGTGACAAGGATCTCAAAATAGATGGGGCACTTGAAGCCCTGTGTACATGGAGGTTTTCGGTACCCAGGTCAGAAGTCAGTCTTAGGGATTGTTCCATCATCATTAATCTAAACTTTGTTTCCCTGTGGTTTTGAGATCTGCTCTTGAATGAGGTGCAGAACTTGCACTTGCTGGGCATATGAGTGTCTCCCAAACTGACAGACACACTGAGGATGCTTGTCACTAATAAGGGTAGCTTCCTGATAGGAAAGACACCTCTGAAAACTACGAGATCCAGTCAGACCCCAGAGCAAAGTCCAAAAAATCCCCCTTAACAGGGAGAACAAAGAAAAAAGAGGGAACCATGATTCCAACAACTAACAACAGAAACATTAAACACTAACTATATCCGAGAACTAGGCTGGCAAGGACAGGCACACTCTACACTCCATCTCAGGCTGAAAAAGAACGGAGGGTAGTTCCCACATGCAGTTCTATATATCCTCGGAACAGGGCACGAGAATGTGCAGGGCACATGGAAGGGCCAAACGGGCCCTGCTTCCAAAAACCTTTGCTCAAAGGTGCAAGGGCGCATAAACACCTGAAGCGAAGCACCCACAGGGACACTTCTGAAGAAGTGTAGCCTCTCTCACATTCATTCTGATGGTGGAGAGGAAAGTGAGCAGAAATATAAAAACAATGCACAATGATTAAAACTAACATTTACTCCCCTCCACTTTTTTTTTTAAAAGTAGTAGTGAAGCCTAGAAACAGAGATCAGTTCCTCACCATGAAACAACATACGCTCATTGTGATGGTTGTGATTTTCCTCTGAGACCTCCTTCTGTCTGTGACAGAATCTTTCCCTCAACTTCTTGTTCACAACCTTCTGAATCTACAGTGTAAACAAAAAAACATAATTCACTTCTAATGAAATGTAATTCTATACAGTATAGAACTGTACAGTGGTATGAACTATATAACAAATATCTGGGGTGATTCAGTATCTAAGCTTTTGCTTTTAAAATAAAATTGGTAAAAAATATTACAGACAGAGCAGGGAGCACCACCTTTAGTCAAAGTAGCCCATCACTTCCCATCATAAGATCCTGTTTTCAGTTGCTAATAACTGCCAAACTTTTACCACTTGGGCTGAAATTTAAGGTTTTTGCCTTGGGCAGAGTTTTGTCAGAAAATTTAGGCAAAAACTGTTCAGCCATTCTGAGAAAAAGTTAGTGAAAAATGTGTTGTTTTGTGCATATGAAAACATTAATACTATTTCTCTGTGAAGCTCTAGTCTAGTGCTTTCAAGCTTTGAAGCAGGGACTTGAAATTTGGTGGCGGTGATGCAGCTTGGCCTGGTGTCAGAGATGTGCCTTTTGCCATTTCTGGGAATATCCACCCCAATTGGCACATGCTCAGTAGAGACTTGTTAGAGTCTGGCAGCTAAATACTCTGAAGGTTCTATCCATATTGAGCGTGCTCCATCCTTCACAGCTCCTAATGGTGATAGGACCATGCTTGGCCATCACCATAGTGCGACTGAACATGTTCCATCCCAGGAGCTGTAGGAGGCCCCTGTGGCACTGGGTACAGGAACTGAAAGCAGGGAAGCTGTCTCATCTGTGCTCCGAATACTATCCCTGTTGACACCAAGGCAGTATGAAGCAGGTCGAAGTTTGTTTTGTAAAAAAAAATTGGGAACATTATATTAAAGTCCCCCATATTAACAGAACGCTACGGCTGTAAAGTCAAGCAATCAAAAGCCAGAATTAAGATTGCCTGTTCTACTTTAATTTGTCCCCTTTGTGTGTATGCATTCTGGTAGAGTCTGTAATTACATGGTCATCTCCTGCCTCCTTCGCTGCACAGCATGGATGTACAGTCTTCATTTTGGTATTTCTGACCTTCTGAGTGCTTGACTGTGCAACTTTAACGTCCTTGTGATGTGGATTTTTGTATGCAATTATATAATGACAGGGCAGCATATCAAAATGATTCCACCTGTTAGCATAATTACCACTTATTTTACTTCTGATTTTCTGAAGTCTTTGAGACCTACCCTGATGACATTATATCTGTTGAAGATCCCTCCAGCATTGCCACCATCTCTGTGCTCCCGGATTGTACTTTGCATCTGCATAAAAATATCAAACGGAATTCTCAAACATAAAACTTGACACCTACTAATAATATTAATGAGCTGGAAAGGGAGTTAATTTAAGCAAGGCCAAAACATGAGGAATGGTGAATATACTTAAAATAAATAGATTATATTCGTTAAGATGAGCGAAGAAATCCAAAAGTTAAGAGACCTCAAATTCAAATACCGCTATGTTCTTTTATTTGTTAGAGTGCAGAAAGTCCTAGTGGAGCATATTGCTCCAGGATATTGGCTGAGAACAAATCCAATGACCCAACTTCTCAATAAAACTCCAGGTAAGAAAATAAACACATTGGAATTTACTATCAAAAGTAGACATGGAATTGAATTGCAAAAATTCCAATTATGTTACAAACAGCAAGAAAGATTTTATGGAAAGACTATGCTGACATAATAAAGAATGTATAACTAAGGTATATAATCTTTCATTTCTTGGTTTCTGGGGGGATCAATATATTGTGATGTTTGTATATTACTATTACCTGTTATCAAGAACTATAATTTCATCTGCAGGTAAGTGACTTTTGGTAGACAATTACACTTTAAGTAACAGAATTTAATAACAGACCTAATAAATATTGTATTTAACTCTGTTGGTAATTGACCCTGTCTGTTAGGCAAGCTATATGAATCTGTATGAACTCTGGATTTCCAAACTTTTGTCTGTCTAAGCAAGAAGTAGCTTAAACATTTTCCACTTACTTTAAAAACAAAACAAAACAAAAAAACACTAGCACAGCAGAGAAACAGTTACAATCTAGGCAATGTTAAGTCAGAAAATCAACACCAACTACACAAATTGAGAGGCAAGGAAGTCCAATACATGTGCACTTTGCAGTCAATATTCTGACTCTTTTGCTAGGGCAGCAAGCTATTAAGGTGGCTAAGCAGACTCTTGGCATCAGTATTTCACTGGTGACAAGGTGATAGGACACGATGAGGTTGTCATACCATGCCTCCTTATTACACTAAGCAACCAATTTGTTAAAATAGCACCCTAAGTCACTGATCCTTCATGTCCTAATGTGATTTCCTACTAACAGAAATGGACAGCACACAAAGGTCTAGGGCTCAAGGTCAAAGGTTTTACAATGTAATCTGTTTATTTTTCCATTTAAACAGCTACTACCATAAAGTAGTACACGCAAAACCTCCCTCCTCATTTTGATCTGTCATACGAGCCTCTGGAACACTTCTCCAAGAAAATACATTTTGTAAGAGGAATTAATGACCCAGACCCAACAGCGTGTTCAGTCGGTGTTTCCAAAAGGCTTCAAGATGCATAAGGAGCTGCCTCCTGAAGCAGTGGATACAAGCCACAGGGAAAGAGATGAAGGAGAGCACAAGTCCTTTAGTTCTATTTTAACCTATGTTCCCAAACACAGTAGCTAAAAAATGGGAAAACTGACAACTTTCATGAAGGTAGGTGCAAGCACGTGGCCCTGTGGAGCATACACATTTGGATACCACCTACAGGTAAGTGTAAAGGGTCACAGCATACAGCAGCCATCCTACCCTATCTAAATTCTTATCCTGGCACTCAACGCCTTAGTATCCGAGTGTCTCTGTGTACTAGAAAAAAACAATGAGGAGTCCTTGTGGCACCTTAGAAATTAACACATTAATTTGGGGATAAGCTTTCATGGGCTAGAACCCACTTCATCAGATGTATGGCATGGAAAATACAGGAGCACATATAAATACATGAAAAAATGGGAGTTATCTTATCAAGTGTGAGGTCAGTCTAATGAGACAATTCAATTAACATTTGGATGCCAAGGGAGGAAAAATAACTTTTATAGTTGTAATGAGAGTGGCCCATTTCAAACAGTTGACAAGAAGGTGTGAGTGACCGTACGAGGAAATTAGTATGGGGGAAATCAGGTTTAGGTTTTGTAATGTCCCAACCGCTCCTAGTTTTTATTCAGGCCTAATTTGATGGTGTCCAGGTTACAAATTAATTCCAGTTCTGCAGTTTCACACTGGAGTCTGTTTTTGAAGTTTTTTTGTTGAAGAATTGCCACTTTTAGGTCTGTTATTGAGTGACCAGGGAGCTAGGACAGTTACCTGTTCCGTAATTGGCATTCTTCAAGATATGTTGCTCCTGTCTATTCCACAGTAGGTGTGTGCGCTAGCCACGTGCACCGGTGCTGGAAGTTTTTCCCTTAGCAGTACCCGTACTGGGGGAGCACCGTGGTGACCCCTGGAGTAGCGCCTGAATATCGTGCTATAAGGGGAAGCACAGGCTCCTCCACCCTCGGTTCTTTCTTGCTGGACAACTCTGACAGAGGGGAAGGAGGGTGGGATGTGGAATAGACAGGAGCAACACATCTCGAAGAACGCCAGTTACGGAACAGGTAACTGTCCTTTCTTCTTCGAGTGATTGCTCCTGTGTATTGCACAGTAGGTGATTCCAAGCTGTATCTGTTGGAGGTGGGTAGGAGTTCACGATGGTTTGGGAGGGAGTACTGCCCTGCCAAACCCGGCATCATCCCTAGACTGGGAGACGATCACGTAATGCGAAATAAATGTGTAAACTGATGCCCAGGTGGCCGCCCTACAAATGTCCTGGATAGGGACATGGGAAACGTAGGCAGCTGAGGAGGCCTGAGCCCTCGTAGAGTGTGCCCTGATGATCGGTGGCGGGGGAATCCCTGCCAAATCATAGCACGTGCATATGCACGAGGTGATCCAGCGGGAAAGCCGCTGGGTGACGATGGGCTGCCCCTTCGCCTGCTTGGCCCAGGCAATAAAGAGTTGAGAGGATTTCCGGAACGGCTTAGTCCGATCCAGATAAAAAGCCAATGCCCTATGCACATCGAGTGCGTGGAGACAACATTCCTTGTTGAAGGAATGGGGCTTAGGACAGAGCACGGGGAAGAAAGATGTGTTGCTCCATATGGAAGGTGGAGACCACTTTCGGGAGGAACATCGGGTGTGGGCGAAGCTGGACTTTATCCCTGTGGAAGACCATATAGGGGGGTTCTGATGTCAAGGCCCTAAGTTCCGAGGTCCACTGGGCCGACGTGATCGCTACAAGGAAGGCCACTTTCCACAAGAGGCGAGACCAGAAACACATGGCTAGGGGCTCAAAGGGGGTCCCGTGAGTTGGGCCAAACCAGGTTTAGGTCCCATTGCAGCATGGGAGGGCTAGTGTATGGAAATGAACGGTCAAGGCCCTTCAGGAAGCAGGAGGTCATCGAGTGGGAGAAGACCGAGTGGCTGTGCACCAGCGGGTGAAAGGCCGATATGGCTGCCAGGTGCACCCTGACTGAGGCAGGTGCTAGTCCCTGGGACCTAAGGGATAAGAGGTAGTCCAGGATAACCGGGAGAGGTGCGGTGGAGGGGGAGACTCCCTGCTCACTCGCCCACTTGGCGAACCTGGACCCCTTCGCCATGTACATCCGATGTGTGGACAGCTTCCTGCTTTCCAGGAGGACTCGCCTTATCTGCTCTGAACATTTATTCTCATTCACCCACGGAGCAGCCATGACTGAGACGGAGAAGACGCCCCCCCCCTCCTGGGAAAGGAGGTCCGGGCAGAGCAGTAGCGCCCTCGGGGGGGCCGCTACAAGGTGTGGGAGGGGCCCGTACCAGTGCTGGTGGGCCCACGCCGGGGCTATGAGAATGACTTCCGCCTTGTCCGCCTTTACCTTCTAAAGGACCTTGGCGATGAGGGGGAATGGGGGAAAGGCATAGAAGAGCTGGCTCGACCAGCTCAGGAGGAACGTATATTGGATTGCACCTTCCCCCACCCTTTCCCTGGAGCAGAACCGGGGGCAATGCCGGTTCTGACAGGTTTGAAAGAGGTCGATCTGGGGTGCTCCCCACTCTTGGAAGAGCCTGTGAGCGACCTCTGAGTGGAGCGACCACTCATACTTGGGGGAGAAGACCCTGCTGAGGCGATCCGCTTGTGTATTGTGGATGCCTGGGAGGTGAGCCACCCTCAGGGAGATATCGTGGGATATACAGAGCTCCCATAGGTTCAGGGCTTCCCAGCAGAGGGCTAGGGAGTGAGTCCTGCCTTGCTTGTTAATATAGTACATGGTGGCGGTGTTGTCCGTGAGGACTCTGACCACCTTGCTGCAAAGGTGCATGAGGAAAGCCACACACGCCAACCGTACCTCCCTGAGCTCCTTGACATTTATGTGAAAGGGCAAGTCCGGGGCCGACCATGTTCCCTGGGTTTGTGCGTCCCCCGTGTGGGCTCTCCAGCCGAGGTCCGAGGCATCGGACATCAGGTCTATTGACGGGTTGTCCTCCCTTATGGGAACCCCTTGCAGTATATTGTTCAGACAGGCCCCTCATAGTAGGGAACCCAGTATTGGGGGTGGAACCATGAGAACCTTGTCCAGACCATCCCGAGCTTGGGAGAACTGGGAGGCCAGCCATATCTGGAGGGGTCTCATACGGAATCTGGCATGGCGAACCACATAAGTGCACGCCGCCATGTGTCCCAGGATCCGAAGACATGCCCTTACTGTGGTCACCAGGAAGGCCGTGACCGAGGCTATGTCATCCCTTACAGTCTCGAACCTATCCAGGGGAAGAGAGGCTGTGGCCCTCGAGGAGTTCAGCAGGGCCCCAATGAACTCTATGCGCTGAACTGGCATTAATGTTGACTTGGTCTCATTCATGACCAGGCCTAGATCAGTAATTGTCGAGAGGAGCAGCTCTACGTGGGACTTCACTTCGAAACGAGACTCCCCCTTGAGGAGTCAGTTGTCCAGGTAAGTGAAGATTTGTACCCCCTCCTGCCTGAGGTAGGCCGCCACCACGGACATACATTTCGTGAAGACTCTGGGAGTTGTGGACAGGCTAAAGGAGAGGATCGCAAATTGGTAATTGTCCATTCCTACCATGAATCGGAGGAAGCATCTGTGCCCCTCGAAAATATGGACATGAAAATATGCATCCTGAAGATCCAGGACCGCGTACCAGCCCCCCGGGTCCAGGGAGGGGATAATGGAGGCCAGGAACACCATGCGGAACTTGGAACGGATTAGGAACCTGTTCAGGTGGCGCAGGTCCAGAATGGGCCTGAGACTCCCCTTCGCTTTCGGATCAGGAAGTATTGGGAGTAGAACACTTTGCCCTGTAACTAGACCAGTACCCTTTCCACCGCCCCCAGGTGAAGCAGCTGATCCACCTCCTGACTCATGAGGAGGGCCTGTTCAGAGTCCCCTGGGGCCATCCTGGAGGGCGGGTGATTTGGCGGGGGTGAGGTGAACTGCAACACGTAGCTCTTGGAAACGGTAATGAGTACCCACTGGTCCAAAGTTATATGGGACCATGCCTTGAGGAAGACAGACAACTGGTTGCAGAACACAAACTTTATTAATTGAGGGGTCTCCCTGGCAACAGATCCGGTGACCCCCTGCAAATAGTCAAAACCGCCTCTTTCCCTGCTTCTTGTCCTTAGAGGGTCCAGGCTGTGGGGCAGAGCGGGACTGCCGCTGAGACCGATGCTTCTGGTCTCTGGTTTTTTTGTACGGGGGCTCATATCTGCTCCTCGCTGGCTGAGCCGCCAGAAGCGGTTTGGCCTTGTCCTTAGCTGGAGAGACGTAGAGGCCCCAGGTCTGCAAGCTGGTGTGGGAATCTTTCATCCCATGCAGCCTGGCATCCGTTTGGTCTGCAAAGAGTGCCTTGCCATCGAACGGGAGGTCCTGCACTAGAGATTGGGCCTCCGTCAACACCCCGGACAACAGAAGCCATGAAGCCCTGCGCATGGCGATCGCGGAAGCCACTGAGTGGGCCGCTGTGTCAGCAGCATCCAATGCCGCTTGCAGGGCCACTTTAGCCATCGCCAAACCCTCTTCCACTAGAGCCATGAAGTCCTTTCTGTACTGGTCTGGGAGGAGGGACTCAAATTTAGGCAGGGACTCCCACAGGTTGAAGTCATACCTGCTCAGTAAGGTCTGGTGGTTGGCTACCCGAAGCGGAAACTAGCTGACGAATAAAAATTTTTGCCAGAGGAGTCCAGTCTCCTGGCATCTTTGTTTCTGGGGGTGGGCGCGGGCTGGCTCTGGAGCTCTCTGTGGTTTACTGATTCCACTACGAATGAGTTGGGTGCCGGGTGGGAATAAAGGTATTCATGGTCTTTTGCCGGCACAAAGTATTTCCTCTCGGCCTTTTTCAAGATTGGGGCCAAGGAGGAGGGATTCTGCCACAGAGAGATCGAGATGTTGGCAATACCTTGGTGCAGAGGCAGGGCCACACGGCCCAGTGCCAAGAGCAACATGATGTTAAAGAAGGAATGTGTGTCCTGGCGGAATGGCGTGTACCAAGGATGAGTGGATGGGTGCCAAGGCCGAGGTCGCCAATGAACACTCGGTACTGCGGGAGCAGTAGGAGCGGTGTCTGTGACGACGTCTTCCTTGGGACCGAGATCTTCATTTCGATGAACGGTAC
This sequence comes from Gopherus flavomarginatus, assembly GCF_025201925.1. Taxonomy (NCBI): domain Eukaryota; kingdom Metazoa; phylum Chordata; order Testudines; family Testudinidae; genus Gopherus; species Gopherus flavomarginatus. Next base: position 142,100,059 of record NC_066619.1, read on the forward strand.
TCACGAGACAAACTGCTTCGGTACACGTGACGCTGATGCAAAGCCCGGTGCCTTGACGCCGAGGTACCCTGAGGGAAGCCTCTGGTGTGATGTCCAGACGAGCGGGAGCTGGAATGGGAATGCCGACGTCTGTCTCGTCAAGAGCCGCTCCTGTACCCACGCCTAGTAGGTGACTGTTCCCGTGCCTCACTTGGTGCCTATGCTCGCTGGCAGGAGGAGTAGAAGATCCACGCGACTCCCGTCCTGACGGTGGCCCAGATGGTCTGACTGGCACCTAGTGTGGCAGGGAGCTGACAGAAGAGTGGCTGCTGCGCGCCAAACAGTGCGGGGAGCGATCCTCGAAGCAGGAACTATGGTTGCTCAGAGAGGTCAAACTCAAAGGGGGTTTGCCTCATGACCTAGGGCCCGTGCCCGTTATGTCTCTGCCTGTCCCAAGCTCGCAAACGTCCTTCACAGCATGCATCGCCTCCAGCGTCGACGGCATCCGTTCTGGTGGGGATACGTGGCCGATGATAAGGGGCTGCTCCGCTCCATGTGCTGATCTTAAACGCAAAAAAGAAGCTTACAAGAAGTGGAAGATTGGACAAATGACCAGGGAGCAGTATAAAAATATTGCTCAGGTATGCAGGAGTGAAATCAGGAAGGCCAAATCACACTTGGAGTTGCAGCTAGCAAGAGATGTTAAGAGTAATAAGATGGGTTTCTTCAGGTATGTTAGCAACAAGAAGAAAGTCAAGGAAAGCGTGGGCCCCTTACTGAATGAGGGAGGCAACCTAGTGACAGAGGATGAGGAAAAAGCTAATGTACTCAATGCTTTTTTTGCCTCTGTCTTCACAAACAAGGTCAGCTCCCAGACTGCTGCACCGGGCAGCACAGTAGGGGGAGAAGGTGACCAGCTCTCTGCGGAGAAATAAGTCATTCGGGACTATTTAGGAAAACTGGATAAGCACAAGTCCATGGGGCCGGATGCGCTGCATCCGAGGCTGCTAAAGGAGTTGGCGGATGTGATTGCAGAGCCATTGGCCATTATCTTTGAAAACTCATGGCGAATGGGGGAGGTCCTGGATGACTGGAAAAAGGCTACTGCAGTGACCATCTTTAAGAAAGGGAAGAAGGAGGATCCGGGGAACTACAGGCCAGACAGCCTCACCTCAGTCCCTGGAAAAATCACGGAGCAGGTCCTCAAGGAATCAATTCTGAAGCACCTAGAGGAGAGGAAAGTGATCAGGAACAGTCAGCATGGATTCACCAAGGGCAAGTCATGCCTGGACTATCCTAATTGCCTTCTATGAGGAGATAACTGGGTCTGTGGATGAGAGGAAAGCAGTGGATGTGTTATTCCTTGACTTTAGCAAAGATTTTGGTACGGTCTCCCACAGTAGTCTTGCTGGCAAGTTAAAGAAGTATGGGCTGGATGAATGGACTATAAGGTAGATAGAAAGCTGGCTAGATTGTCGGGCTCAATGGGTAGTGATCAACGGCTCCATGTCTAGTTGGCAGCTGGTTTCAAGCGAAGTGCCCCTGGGGTAGGTCCTGGGGCCAGTTTTGTTGAATATCTTCATTAATGAGCTGGAGGATGGCATGGACTGCACCCTCAGCAAGTTTGCAAATGACACTAAACTGGGAGGAGTGGTAGATACGCTGGAGGGTAGGGATAGGATACAGAGGGACCTAGACAAATTAGAGGACTGGGCCAAAAGAAACCTGATGAGGTTCAACAAGGACAAGTGCAGAGTCCTGCACTTAGGACAGAAGAATCCCATGCACTGCTACAGACTAGTGACCGAATGGCTAGGAAGCAGTTCTGCAGAAAAGGACCTAGGGGTTACCGTGGAAGACAAGCTGGATATGAGTCAACAGTGTACCCTTGTTGCAAAGAAGGCTAACGGCATTTTGGGCTGTATAAGTAGGGGCCTTGCCAGCAGATTGAGGGATGTGATCATTGCCCTCTATTCGACATTGGTGAGGCCCATCTGGAGTACTGTGTCCAGTTTTGGGCCCCACACTACAAGAAGGATGTGGAAAAACTGGAAAGAGTCCAGCGGAGGGCAAAAAAAATGATTAGGGGGCTGGAGCACATGACTTATGAGGGGAGGCTGAAGGAACTGGGATTGTTTAGTCTGCAGAAGAAAAGAATGAGGGGGGATTTGATAGCTGCTTTCAACTACCTGAAAGGGGGTTCCAAAGAGGATGGCTCTAGACCAGGGGTTGGCAACCTTTCAGAAGTGATGTGCCAAGTCTTCATTTATTCACTCCGAATTAAGGTTTTGTGTGCCAGTAATACATTTTAATGTTTTTAGAAGGTCTCTTTCTATAAGTCTGTAACATATAACCAAACTATTGTTGTATGTCAAGTAAATAAGGTTTTTAAAATGTTTAAGCTTCATTTAAAATTAAATTAAAATGCACAGCCCCCCAGACTGGTGGCCAGGACCCAGGCAGTGTGAGTGCCACTGACAATCAGCTCACGTGCCGCCTTTGGCATGCATGCCATAGGTTGCCTACTCCAGCTTTAGACTGTTCTCAGTGGTACCTGATGACAGAACAAGGAGTAATGGTCTCAAGTTGCAGTGGGGGAGGTTTAAGTTGGATATTAGGAAAAACTTTTTCACTCAGACAGTGATGAAGCACTGAAATGAGTTACCTAGGGAGGTGGTGGAATCTCCTTCCTTAGAGGTTTTTAAGGTCAGGTTTGACAAAGCGCGGACTGGGATGATTTAGTTGGGAATTGGTCCTGCTTTGAGCAGGGGGTTGGACTAGATGACCTCCTGAAGTCCCTTCCAACCCTGATATCCTATGATTCTATGATCGTTGCGAGGCAGGGCCCTTCCCTTGCTTTCTGGGGGGAGAGCTTGCCAACTGGTCGAAGGGGCCTTGCTACATACCAACGACGCGGTGGCTGGCGCTGAGTCCGATCTGCGTACCGGCGTTGAGGTCAGTGCCGGCTCCATCAGGAGGGCTCAAAGTCTAAAGTGTCTCTCCTCTTTTGGTCCTTGGCTTGAGCGACCTGCAGATCTTGCAATGGTTGCTGACATGAGTCTCACCCAGACAGTGAAGACACTCAGCATGAGGGTCGCTTCTGGGCATGGAACGGTGACAGGAGTTGCATGACTTGAAGCCTGGGGCATGGAGCATGACCCGAGCCCACTCTTACAACTGGAGACTGATCCACAAATGGTACCACTAAGGTGGAGAAGAAAGGCTGCAGCAGACCTGGAGCACTAAAGTTTCAACTACCTTCACTGGCGGCAAGAAGGAACTGAGGGTGGGGGGAACCCGTGGCTCCCCTTATAGCACGATATTAAGGCGCTACTCCAGCGGTTGCCGTGGTGCTCCCCCAGGACGGGTACTGCTAAGGGAAAAAGTTCTGGCATCGGTGCACATGGCGAGCACGCACACCTACTGTGGAATACACAGGAGCAATCACTCGACAAAGAATGAAGTGTTCTCCTACTGGTTTTTGAATGTTATAATTCCTGATGTCAGATTTGTGTCCATTTATTCTTTTGCATGGAGACTGTCCGGTTTTGGCCAATGTACATGGCAGAGGGGCATTGCTGGCACATGATATATGCCATCATATGGCTGGGTCATTACAAAACCTAATCCTAATTTCCCCCATACTAAATTTCCCCCTACGATCAGTCACACATTCCAGTAAACTGTTTGAAATGGGCCACTTTCATTACAACTACAGAAGTTATTTTTTCTGCCCTGGTATCCTACTGTTAATTGAATTGTCTCGATAGACTGATCTCACACTTGACAAGGTAACTCCCATCTTTTCATGTATTTATACCTGCTCCTGTATTTTCCACTCCATGCATCTGATGAAGTGGGTTCTAGCCCATGAAAGCTTATCCCCAAATAAATTCGTTAGTCTCTAAGGTGCCACAAGGACTGTAACAACGAAAGCAGCTGCAGCTCTCTGTGCACCACCGTCCCCATCAGCAAAAGAGTGTGTGTGTGGCCCCACCCAGCATCTCTCTCTCGGGGCAAGAGGCAATGCCATGTTAAGGGGACCATGGGGCTGCTGTGTGACCTGTCCTACTCCCAACGATGACCCAGGACGCTGGGGAGACACGGTTGTTCCAGCCTCCATCCACAGTTACTCTCCGCTCATTTTTTAGGAGCTGCAGGATTGACTGATGTCTTTGGGGGTGAGGTGATGCTGACGCCTGGTCTGTCCCCATGGAGCTGTGGGGGCTTGGTTCTTTCCCTCCACACTACAGAGGACCTTGATGTTGCTCCGCTTGCCAAAAGAGATTGCATAAAATGGCCCTTTCCTACTTCTCCCTGAGTGCCCTGGGGTCAGATCTTTTTCATTCCCGTTAACTGCTTTGGTGCTGCAGCTGCTCACTAAAGGCAGTGAGGGTTATAGAAGTATCACCGAGGCCATAATCTGGAAAAATGTGATTAGCCCAGGTGTATCTGGGTGCTGAACTGGGCCCGCAGAGGATGTGTAAGAGGAAAAGAATCTAGTCTGACCTTCAGTTCCTAGGCTGAGTTTGAAGACCTGGCAATCAGGGATCACACCTGATCTGTAATCACTGAGTGGTAGTAATGTGGAACCCACCAATGCTATTTTGAGAGGATCACTTTGCAGTGTAGAACCATACTGACATCCAAGACAGACATTAAGCAGCAAACACAAGCCAATTTTTAAAACAAAAATATTTGTATTTATAATACCTCCTCTTCTACGGATTGATATTCCTTATCATCGGGAGCAAGATCTAGGAGGATAGTCCCTTGGCTCACACAGTGAAAAGTCAAATAAGGACTGGTGCCTGCAAAAGGGAAGAATTTAAGAAGTAAAACTCAATGGTAAGGAACAATACCAGCTGCATTTTTACCCAGTCTTACTATTATTACTTGTTAAACAACCCCAGAGCAGGAGCAAATGCAATACAGGAAGCAAACAAAGGAAATACAGCCTAAATTAGATGAAATGTTTGAAAAGCAGCAGGCATTAAAAGAGAGTATTAAAATAGAATAAAATAATAAAAGAATAAAATTTAGGTGGGAGACGAACTAGAAATTTCTGCTTTCAAGTGAAGCAGCTGGAGCCTGTGTGATAGAGACAATTCCAACTGTTTGCAATTACAATATGATCCATTCAAGAATTAGTTAGTAGCAACTAACAGTTGTGTGTGCTAATCTTGGAACAAACCACTGCACCAGCCTGCCTGTGACTGGCCCTTACGTAGATACACAAAGAGCTGCTCCTGCTTTATGCACTTCATGCTGGAGCCTGCCAGAATGATGGCGTTGTGCTAAGAGCAGCCTAGGGGTGCCTCCCCTCCATGTACCTCTTGGGGTGTGCATCAGTGATGAGCTGCCAAAATATTAACAACCGGTTCCCTCCTCCTCACCCCACAAGGGGGTCGTGCCCACCCTCCCCTCCCACCCCCGTACTCCTGTCCCATCCAACTCCCCACATTCCTTGACAGCCCCCTCCTCCCCGGGACCCCTGCCCCATCCACCCTCCCTTCCCTGTTCCCTGACTGCCCCCTGCCATCTCATCCAACCCCTCCTCTCATTCCTGATGGCACCCCGGGACCCCTACCCCATCCAACCACCCCGTCTCTCTGTTCCCTGACAGCCCCTGGAATCCAACCCCTACGCCTTCCTGACTGTCCCCCCGGGACCCCTGCACCCCTTCAATCCCCGTTTCCTGCCCTCTGACCACTCTGACACTAATCCACCCCCCCAACTCCCCTGCCCTCTATACAACACCCTCTCCCTGCCCCCTTACCGTGCTGTCTGGAGGTGGGGCCCAGGCCCAGGAGCCGAGCCGCCCGGCTGGAGCTGCGCCACCAGGCCTGGGCCCGGGAGCCGCGCTGCCCGGCTGGAGCCGCCTGGCTGGGCCAGGGCGCCGGGCCAGAGCTGCGCCATCTGACCGGGCTGGGGCCAGACCGGGGTCTGGGCCGGAGCTGCGTCGCCCAGCGGGCAGCAGTTGGAGCCGGGGCTGGGCCGGACACACGCTGGCCAGGGTCAGTGGCCAGGCCGGAGCCGTGCAGCGCCTGGAGCCCTCCTCGCGCCTCTGACTCCCTGCCCCAGCTCACCTGCGGAAAGCCGCTGCTTCCTTCTCAGCCCTCCCAGGCTTCCTGCGCGAGAAGCCGAGGGAGTGTTCAGGGGAGGAGGCAGAGGCCGAGTGAGGTGAGTTGGGGCAGGGGGAAGGGCGGGGAGCTGCTGGAGCTTTTGTTAAATTTTAAAGCCCTTTTCGAAACAGTTGTCCCTAGTGGCTCCAGCTCACCACTGGAGTGCATTCCCCAGCTGGGGTGGAGAGGAGACAAGACAATGGCTCCACCCCATCTTTGCACCACTGCACTGAAAGATTCTTTCATCTCCAGCAATTTTATTTCTGCTGCCTAGCCGGAATTTGGTTCAATGCTGCAAGCAGGAACGCATCTAATCACACCTAGACTCTTTAAAGTCATGGTCTAAGACGGGGGATGGTCTAAGAGCATTGCTTTTACAAGGCAGTTGCTAAAAGCCTGCTGAAAATTATTTCAGACAGATCCAGGTGTACATAACTCAAAGATAACAGGTATGGCTGGCTGTTTTGATATATTTACCTTGCTGACCTCCAAGAAGTCTCTCTACACCTTTTATTAGTTTGTGACGATGTCCATATGCATTAATGCCAATTTCTTTTAACTCTTCATGCCCCATGTCTGCCAATACATCAAGAGTTATCTGAAAAGTGAAACGATGACAAAAATTAGTAGCCAAGTCTTCATTACCTCCTAAGGAAAAAATGAAAGTCCTATTGTTACAGAAATTATACTGTGCTTACATGGCATTCATGCTAGGAGTAGAATCACTCAGTTTATGTATTTTAATTTTATGACGACAGTCCTACAATCTAATAGACTGCCACCTTCCTGTCTGAGGCTGGACCAGGTAAATATCACAGGCTCTCTCCCCATCATGAGACAGCAGAAAACTGCTCTATGCTGGCTGCTGCAGAATGTACCTCTCGCTTCCAAAAACTAACAGGGAGAGCTAAGTTAGCATAACAGTTCAAAAGTATGCTATTTAATTTCTCATCCATCTGCCTTCATGGTAAGACTCTACACCAAACTGGGAATAATTTCTAACCATTTAATGAATGCACTGAAACAACAGTCAAATATTACTAGGAAAATAATTTAGTCTGGATCTGGTATTGCTAAAGGAATAATAAAAGGCTTAATTTAAAACTGATAGGAGATTTCAAGTGTGCCTACGGGATTTAGGTGCATATGCCCCACTGAAAATCAGTGGGACTTGTGTTCCTCTGTCCTTTAGGTGCATTGTAACTCTTCCCCTTTAGTGACAGGCCTGACTGATATTGGATTTTTTATAATTTCCTGTACTGAAGTATCATTGATGGAGCGCCACTGGTGGTAACACATCGAGAATGACTGTACACAGGTGGCTAGTCATTGTATTATCTAGAACTGCTCTGAGGAGGGTGACATGGCACTCTGGCTAACACACCAGTATATTATTTACACTAACACATCCACCATTGCTAGCACTGGGGGAGCTTCACAAGTGATAGCAGAAATAGTAAGAAAAAAATCCCAGACAACAGCTTTCCTGTCAAGATTATCAAGGGGTCAGGATTACTAACGTGATGCTGTACATCAGCACTATAAATATAGCAACAGTTTAAAGCACACTGTAGCAAGATTTTACATTTTTGCACAAATACCTATAAATGTATTTCCACCACCTACAACATGGAAATAAAAGGTCTCTATCACTTTAGCCTGATAATTTCCCATTGTTTTGCTGTTACGTCCTTATTAAAATGTGTAACACATCCTACACTGATGCCATTACAGATTTTCTAAAACATTCACTTTGTGTTTATGTGGTGCGTGTCTGTCTCCAAAAATGATTTGGCTATGTTAAATCATGCTTAAGTAACCTAAGGTTCTTAGAAATAATGACTGTCATGATGACAGATCAGGACTATTCACTGGCTGTAATATATTAAGACTCCTCAAAGCATTTGACAAGGCTGCATTTCAAGGTCATACAGATTACGGGCTAAAGCAGGAAGTAATAAAATAGGATGTCAAATAAGATGTGAAACAGAAAATTCATTTAAGAGCAGGATATAAAGGGCGGTCGAGATACAAACTTTTCATATTGTATAGAAATTCTATGCACAGGTTATCTTTTGGACCTCAGAGATACAGAAAGATTTCATTTAGGAGAGGCATTCAAATATATCTGCTCCCAAATGTATACATTACAGTAGAACTGGAGGCTTAGTAATCAGTGGGAAACCATGCAACTAGATTCAAAAGGAGCTGGAGAGTTAGGATGACTAGCTTTGTAAGTAGCAAACAAAGTCCACTGTAAACAAAGATAATATGCTTAATCCAGGAGAGAGTGACTCAACCAAGGGATATGTGATAAACAGGACATCCAACATATTGATCAGGCAAAAGATATGAAGGTTACTATGAAAGAATCATTGAAAAAATTCATCAAGTACAGAGCAGCACTACAAAAGACTGCAAAAGATACTACTTTACTGCTAGAAGACTAGGATTAATGTCAGGAGAAATCCAAAATGAAAAACTGTCCCTCCCTGGTACCTGTATCACAGGAGGGCTGTTTCCTTGCAGAGATTGTAGTGTATGGGAAACAGACTGTTCCAGACATCAAGCATCAAAATAATATGGAATGAAGATGAAGATGTACTCATTGTCTTTGGAAGGACAACAGCATGAGATGAATTAACAAGTTTGCAAACTGATGAAAGAGACAAGTAAAGCTGATTTGCATTTTTCAAACCCTCACTAGTGGAGGAAAATTGTAGAGATAACCTATAAGCAGGAATGTCAAACAGTTAAAAAAATTAACTGCGATTAATTGTGCTGCTAAACAATAATAGATTACCATTTATTTCAATATTTTGGATGTTTTCTATGTTTTCAAATATATTGATCTCAATTACAACACAGAATACAAAAGTGCACAGTGCTCACCTTGTATTTATTTTTTTATTACAAATATTTGCACTGTAAAAAAAGAAATAGTATTTTTTAATTCCCCAATTACAATTACAGTAGTGCAATCTCTTATCATGAAAGCTGAACTTAAAAATGTACAACTATGTACAAAAAAAACTGCATTCAAAAATAAAACAATGTAAAACTTTAGAGCCTACAAGTCCACTCAGTCCTAAACATTCGTGCTTCAACCTCCATTCCAGAGGACATGATGATGATGGGTTCTGCTTGATAACGATCAAAAGCAGTGCAGACTGATGTACATTCATTTCCATCATTTGAGTTGATGCCACCAAAAGAAGGTTGATTTTCTTTATAGGTGGTTCGAGTTCTGTAGTTGCTCTTCTAAGACTTCCGAAAGCATGCTCCACAACCTTGTCCCCTCTCAGATTTTGGAAGGCACTTCAGATTCTTAAATCTTAGACTGAGTGCTGTAGCTATCTTTAGAAATCTCATATTAATTCCTTCTTTGCATTTTGTCAAATCTGCAGTGAAAGTGTTCTTAAAACGAGTAACATATGCTGGGTTGGTATCCGAGACTGCTATAACATGAACTATGAATGCAGGTAAAAGAGAGCAGGAGACATACATTTCTCCCATGAGGAGTTCAGTCAAAAAATTTAATTAACCTTTTTTTTTTTTGGCCCTTTATAAAGACACCATAATAGAGGCTCAATTTCAATGTATACCCCAAATTAAGAAACACAGTAAAAGAACTAAAAAAGAGCCACGGTGGCTTAACAACCATGTAAAAGAAGCAGTGAGAGATAAAAAGACTTCCTTGAAAAAGCGGAAGTCAAATCCTAGTGAGGCAAATCGAAAGGAGCACAAACACTGCCAGCTTAAGTGCAAGAGTGTAATAAGAAAAGCCAAAGAGGAGTTTGAAGAACGGCTAGCCAAAAACTCCAAAGGTAATAACAAAATGTTTTTTAAGTACATCAGAAGCAGAAAGCCTGCTAAACAACCAGTGGGCCTCTTGATGATCGAAATACAAAAGGAGTGCTAAAAGACGATAAAGTCATTGCGGAGAAAACTAAATGGATTCTTTGTTTCAGTCTTCATGGCTGAGGATGTTAGGGAGATTCCCAAACCTGAGCCGGCTTTTGAAGGTGACAAATCTGAGCAACTGTCACAGATTGAAGTGTCAGTAGAGGAGGTTTTGGAATTAATTGATAAACTCAACATTAACAAGTCACCGGGACCAGATGGCATTCACCCAAGAGTTCTCAAAGAACTCAAATGTGAAGTTGTGGAACTTTTAACTAAGGTTTGTAACCTGTTCTTTAAATCGGCTTCGGTACCCAATGACTGGAAGTTAGCTAATGTAACGCCAGTATTTAAAAAGGGCTCTAGAGGTGATCCTGGCAATTACAGACCGGTAAGTCTAACGTCAGTACTGGGCGAATTAGTCGAAACAATAGTTAAGAATAAAAAATTGTCAGACACATAGAAAAACAAACTGTTGAGCAATAGTCAACATGGTTTCTGTAAAGGGAAATCATGTCTTACTAATCTATTAGAGTTCTTTGAAGGGTCAAACAACATGTGGACAAGGGGGATCCAGTGGACATAGTGTACTTAGATTTCCAGAAAGCCTTTGACAAGGCCCCTCACCAAAGGCTCTTACGTAAGTTAAATTGTCATGAGATAAAAGGGAAAGTCCTTTCATGGATTGAGAACTGGTTAAAAGACTGGGAACAAAGGAGAGGAACTAATGGTAAATTCTCAGAATGGAGAGGGGTAACTTGTGTTGTTCTCCAAGGGTCAGTCCTAGGACCAATCCTATTCAATTTATTCATAAATGATCTGGAGAAAGGGGTAAACAGTGAGGTGGGAAAGTTTGCAGATGATACTAAACTGCTCAAGATAGTTAAGACCAATGCAGATTGTGAAGAACTTAAAAAAGATCTCACAAAACTAAGTGATTGGGCAACAAAATGGCAAATGAAATTTAATGTGGATAAATGTAAAGTAATGCACATTGAAAAAAATAACTCCAACTATACATACAATATGATGGGGGCTAATTTAGCTACAATGAGTCAGGAAAAAGATCTTGGAGTCATCGTGGATAGTTCTCTGAAGATGTCCAGGCAGTGCGCAGAAGCGGTCAAAAAAGCAAACAGGATGTTAGGAATCATTAAAAAGGGGATAGAGAATAAGACTGAGAATATCTTATTGCCCTTATATAAATCCATGGTATGCCCGCATCTTGAATACTCTGTACAGATGTGATCTCCTCACCTCAAAAAAATATTCTAGCACTAGAAAAGGTTCAGAAAAGGGCAACTAAAATGATTAGGGGTTTGGAGAGGGTCCCATATGAGGAAAGATTAAAGAGGCTAGGCCTTTTCAGCTTGGAAAATAGGTGACTAAGGGGGGATATGATAGAGGTATATAAAATGAGTGATGTTGAGAAAGTGGATAAGGAAAAGTTATTTACTTATTCCCATAATACAAGAACTAGGGGTCACCAAATGAAATTAACAGGTAGCAGGTTTAAAACAAATAAAAGGAAGTTCTTCACGCAGAGCACAGTCAACTTGTGGAACTCCTTACCTGAGGAGGTTGTGAAGGCTGGGACTATAACAATGTTTAATAGGGAACTGGATAAATTCATTGTGGCTCAGTCCATAAATGGCTATTAGCCAGGATGGGTAAGGAATGGTGTCCCTAGCCTCTGTTTGTCAGAGGATGGAGATGGATGGCAGGAGAGAGATCACTTGATCATTGCCTGTTAGGTTCACTCCCTCTGGGGTACCTGGCATTGGACACTGTCGGTAGGCAGATACTAGGCTAGATGGACCTTTGGTCTGACCCTGTACGGCCATTCTTATGTTCTTAATGAGCAGCATCAGCATGGAAACATGTTCTCTGGAATAGTGGCCACAGCATGAAGGGACAAACGAATGTTTAGCATATCTGACACATAAATATCTTGCAATGTCGGCTACTAAAGTGCCATGTGAACGTTTGTTCTCACTTTCAGGAGACATTGTAAGCAAGAAGCAGGCAGCATTATCTCCCGTAAATGTAAACAAACTTGTTTTCTTAGCGATTGGCTGAACAAGAAGTAGGACTAAATGCACTTGTAGGCTCTAAAGCAGGCCTGCATACCATACGGCCCGCGGAGCCTCACTGTGCGGCCCGCGGGGGATTCTAAATCCCCCGCACACGGCGCTCTGCGTGCAGCCCAACGCCCTTTAAATCCTGGCCGTGGCTGAGATTTAAAGGGCTCTCGGCTCCCCACAGCTGCAGGGAGCCCAGAGCCCTTTAAATCCCAGCCACAGCCACTGCTTAGTTTTAAAGGGTTCAGAGCTCCCTGCCGCTGCGGGCAGCCCAGAGCCCTTTGAATACTGGCTGTGGCTCCAGCGGATGGGCTGGGACTGGGATTTAAAGGGCTTGGGCTCCCATCAGCAGCTGGAGCTCTGGGCCCTTTAAATCCCTGCCCCAGCCCCGGAAAGCTCTGGGTTCCCCCAGCCACCGGAGCCCCGGGGCCTTTAATTTGCCCCTGAGAGCTCCCAGCCACCTCTTCAGCTGGGAGCCCCTGGTTGATTTAAAATCAAGTATCACCTCCCCACCCCCAACCTTCCTTTTTGGCCCCCAGCTGTTTTGGTGGGGCAGCGCTGGGAAGGAGGGTTTGTTGCTGCAGGGCTGCACCGTGCTGGGGCGGGGTGTTTTCGCGGGCCGGGAGGTGCTTGTGGGGGGTTTCCGCAGGGCCAGGGGGTTTCAGCCCCCAGCTGTTTTCTTTGGAGTAATGTGGCCCTTGCCGCTTTACGAGTTGTGCAGGCCTGCTCTAAAGTTTCAATTTTTTTATTTTTGAGTGCAGTTATGTAACAAAAAAAAACCCTCTACATTTGTAAGTTGCACTTTCAGGACAGAAATTGCACTCCAGTACTTGAATGAAGTAAACTGAAAAATACTATTTTATTTATCTTTTTTACAGTGAAAATATTTGAAACAAAAACAATATCAAGTGAGCACTGTACATTTCGCATTATGTGTTGTAATCAAAATCAACATATTTGAAAATGTAGAAAAATATCCAAAAATATTGAATACATTTCAATTGGTATTCTGTTGTTTAACAGTGTGATTAAAACTGCAATTAATCGCGATTCATTTTTTAAATTGGGATTATTTTTTTGAGTTAATCAAGTGAGTTAACTGCAATTAATCGACAGCCTTACCCAGAAGACAAGGCTCTAAAGTAGAAATCTTCAGTGCAAGAGGAAGGTTTTTTAAACAGGAAAAATGAGTTCAAGCAGCACTTAGAGATTTGTTTCTAGAGGGACATGACTAAAAGAAACAATCCAAAACCAAGGAGAGCAGAAATATTTGGATAGAAAGGTTTTTCCTGGTTCTAAAGAGCCAATATTTCAATTCTCTGATGAACACAAACTTCTATTAAATATAGGGAAAGCACACTTCTCCTAGGTAAGAAGAAAACGGTAGCCAAGAAATATTACAATTCATGCTGAAAGGGAGAAGAGGTCTACATAATGTAAATGAAGATTAAAGAAAAATTGTCATATCTACAGGAACTGGGAAGCAAAGGACAACTCTTAACACTTCATACAATACTCTGGAGATTTTTCATAACCAACACATTATGTTTAAAGTGTTTATTCCCTGATTTACTGCTACAGCTTAATATGTCTTATTCCCCTTGCCTCACATTATATGTTTGTCCAAGAAGCTGTTCAGAAAAAGAATGAACGAGTACACTCAAATGCTATTCTCTTCCAAAAACTGACCATAAACACGGTAACTTCTTACAATACATTTTGCACACCCAGTGCTACTGCTGAGTTTAGTAACACACTTTTTTCCTACTATTTACTCTTTAGCCCTAGACACCCAACACAGCTAAGATTATAGTCTTGTTTGCAGTAGGAAACTATTTTCTGAAATTCTCTAGTGTAGACAAGGCCTGGGTAAAAGTAGTTTCTCTTCCGCCTAGTCCATCAACAGCATTGTTTACTAAGTTGTAATCACTTTCACTTTAATAACTCTGTTCAATTCAACAGGCTTCCACAGGCATCACAGAATTGTAGGACTGGAAGGCACCTTGAGAGGTCATAGTCCTGTCCCCTGCACTAATGCCAAGAGTGAATATTATCTAGACCAGTGGTTCTCCACCAGGGATATGGGTAGCCCTGGGGGTACACAGATCTTCCATGGGGTCCATCAACTCATCAATATATTTGTCTAGTTTTCCAACAGGCTACATAAAAGTACTAGCCAAGTCAGTACAAACTAGGATTTCAAACAGACAATGACTTATTTATACTGCTCTATACACTATATCAGTGTTTCTCAACCTGCGGGTGGCGATTCATTTTATAATTATATGGTAACAATGAGAAAGTAAGCAATTTCCCAGTAACAGTAGCTGTGATACTTTTGTATTTTTATGTCTGATTTTGTAAGCAAGTAGTTTTTAAGTGAGGTGAAACTTGAGGTAGGCAAGACAAATCTGCCTCCTGAAAGGGGTACAGTAGTCTGGGAAGGTTGAGAACCACTGATCCATATCATCCCTGACAAGTCTAACCTGATTTTAAAAATCTCCAATGATGGACATTCCACAACATCTTTAGGTAATTTATTCCACTGCTTAACCACCCTGACAGGAAGTTTTTCTTAATGTTCAACCTAAACATTAGGTTGCTGCAATTTAAGCCCATTGCTTCTTGTCCTATCCTCAGAGGTTAAAGAGAACAATTTTTCTTCCTCTTCCTTGTATAAAACCCTTTAATGGGTTTATGAATGGGAAAGGACATGTGTAGCTCAAGGTCTAAAGGCGGAGGAGGCCTGGAATTACCTCAAGTCAAAGTTGCAGAAACAATCAGAAGCCTGCATCCCAAGAAAGGGGAAAAAATTCATAGGCAGGAGTTGCAGACCAAGCTGGATGAGCAAGCATCACAGAGAGGTGATTAAGAAAAAGCAGAAAGCCTACAAGGATTGGAAGATGGGCGGGATTAGCAAGGAAAGCTACCTTATTGAGGTCAGAACATGTAGGGATAAAGTGAGAAAGGCCAAAAGCCATGTAGAGTTGGACCTTGCAAAGGGAATTAAAACCAACAGTAAAAGGTTCTATAGCCATATAAATAGGAAGAAAACAAAGAAAGAAGAAGTGGGACCACTAAACACTGAGGATGGAGTGGAGGTTAAGCGTAATCTAGGCATGGCCCAATATCTAAACAAATACTTTGCCTCAGCCTTTAATGAGGCTAATGAGGAGCTTAGAGATAACGGAAGGATGACAAATGGGAATCAGGAAATGGAGGTAGATATTACCACATTCGAGGTAGAAGCCAAACTTGAACAGCTTAATGGGACTAAATCAGGGGGCCCAGATGATCTTCATCCAAGAATATTAAAGGAACTGGCACATGAAATTGCAAGCCCATTAGAAAGAATTTTTAATGAATCAGTAAACTCAGGGGTTGTACCATATGACTGGAGAATTGCTAACATAGTTCCTATTTTTAAGAAAGGAAAACAAAAGTGATCCGAGTAACTATAGGCCTGTTAGTTTGACATCTGTAGTATGCAAGGTCTTGGAAAAATTTTTGAAGGAGAAAGTAGTTAAGGACAAAGAGGTCAATGGTAATTGGGACAAAATACAACATGGTTTTACTAAAGATAGATCGTCCCAAAACAGCCTGAACTCCTTCTTTGAGAAGGTAACAGACTTTTTAGAAAAAGGAAATGCAGTGGATCTAATTTACCTTGATTTCAGTAAGGCATTTGATACGGTTCCACGCTGGGAATTACTAGTTAAATTGGAAAAGACGGGGATCAATATGAAAATTGAAAGGTGGATAAGGAACTGGTTAAAGGGGAGACTACAGTGGGTCGTACTGAAAGGTGAACTGTCAGGTTGGAAGGAGGTTACTAGTGGAGTTCCTCAGGGATCGGTTTTGGGACCAATGTTATTTAATATTTTTATTACTGACCTTGGCACAAAAAGTTGGAATGCGCTAATAAAGTCTGCAGATGACACGAAGTTGGGAGGTATTGCTTAACACAGAGAAGGACTGGGATATCATACAGGAAGATCTGGATGACCTTGTAAACTGGAGTAATAGTAACAGGATGAAATTTAATAGTGAAAAGTGCAAGCTCATGCATTTAGGGATTAACAAGAATTTTGGTTATAAATTGGGGATACATCAGTTGGAAGTAACACAGGAGGAGAAGGACGTTGGAGTATTGGTTGATCACTATGAGCCACCAATGTGATATAGCCCTTAAAAAAGCTAATGCGGTCTTGGGATGCATCAGGTGAGGTATTTCCACTAAAGATAAGCAGGTGTTAGTACCGTTATACAAGGCACTGGTGAGACCTCATCTGGAATACTGTGTGCAGTTCTGGTCTCCCATGTTTAAGAAGGATGAATTCAAACTGGAACAGGTACAGAGAAGGGCTACTAGGATGATCCAAGGAATGGAAAACCTGTCTTATGAAAGGTGATTCAAAGAGCTTGGTTTGTTTAGCCTAAACAAAAGAAGGCTGAAAGCAGACATGATTGCTCTTTATAAATATATCAGAGGGATAAATATTAGGGAGGGAGAGGAATTATTTAAGCTTAGTACCAATGTGGACACAAGAACAAATGGATATAAACTGGACACTAAGAAGTTTAGACTTGAAATTAGACGAAGGTTTCTAACCATTAGAGGAGTGAAGTTCTGGAACAGCCTTCCAAGGGGAGAAGTGGGGGCAAGAGATATATCTGGCTTCAAGACTAAGCTTGATAAGTTTATAGAGGGGATGGAATGATGGGATAGCCTAATTTTGGCAATTAATTGATCTTTGATTATTAGCAGGTAAATATGCCCAATGGCCTGTGATGGGATGTTAGATGGGGTGGGATCTGAGTTACTACAGAGAATTCTTTCCTGGGTGCTGGTTGGTGGGTCTTGCCCACATGCTTGGGGTTTAACTGATCGCCATATTTGGGGTTGGGTAGGAATTTTCTTCCAGGAAAGACTGGAAGAGGCCCTGGAGGTTTTTCACCTTCCTCTGCAGCGTGGGGCATGGGTCACTTGCTGGAGGATTCTCTGCACCTTGAGGTCTTTAAACCACGATTTGAGGACTTCAGTAGCTCAGACATAGGTTAGAGGGTTGTTAGAGGAGTGGGTGAGTGAGATTCTGTGGCTTGCACTGTGCAGGAGGTCAGACTAGATGATCATAATGGTCCCTTCTGACCTTAAAGTCTATGAGTCTAATTTGTCCTGCAAAACCTTTATTGGTAATGATGCTCAAGATTAAAGGAGCAATCGTGACTCAGATCCCAGGATGAATTTGCAGAGCTGGCACTTCGGAAAAAAAAATTATTTTACTGGTAAACTGAGCAAACTTGATACCAGACTCAAATAACTATGATGCCATTTATTCCAACCCTGGCATTCTATGATTCAATCTTTTACTGAGTAGAACCTCACTTTAAGGTACTAGAGCAGTGGTCTCCAACTTTTTTGATTGCACACCTCTATCAGTAAAGAAATTTTGAGCGTGCCTCCCCTGCCGCTCGGACTCCGGCTCGAACTGAAGATGAAGTGAAACAAAAAAAAGGGCTTCTCCTGCCGCGCACTCCCAAGGATCCTCCTGCGCACCCCACTTTGGAGACCACTGTCCTAGAGGACTCATTTGTAGTTTCCTTTGTTATTTCTGTTTTTCACAGATGTTAAACAGTCATTTTTAAAAAGTTAGGAAACAACAGATGCAATCAAAATTTGCTTGAGTATTTACTGCATTCATTATAAATGAACATACAAGTGCACCATACATGAGGCTCACTCATTACCTGTTCTGTTTCAAAGATATCCCGCAGGTGTTCAAGCCCAAGACTTTTCAGGAACTGGCTGATATTCATGTCAAGACCAGCGACTATAACAAAAGAAACAGATCAATGTAGAAGATATCCAACATCCAGCATAATGTCGGCTTGTCCTCAGTTTCAAAACACAGCTCTCTATAGTCCTCAGCCAATAACTGACCTCAGATCATATAAAAGCTCAGTAAAAACTGAATGTTAAACACACATGAAAAACCACCACTTAAAACAGAAAAATCTGATTTCAGTAAAACTGGACGGCAAGTTACACAGGAATACAGATGAAGATGGGTGCATTTTTGCTATACAATCTTTCAGATGCTGATGGACAGCATGTATTTCAAATATTAATCAAAGGATTAAAAAACTTTAACAACCCCCTCATCTCAGCCATCATGTTTCCCCAAATCAAAATTATACCCATTAGAATTTTTGTACAGAAGCAACAGCGGAAATCCGTGCATTTAGTCAGTGACCCTCGCCTTTGGATTCTGAGCTAATCACGAATGAAAAGATAACGAAGAGGAACAGTCACCCAAAGAGCAGAGGCAGAAAATAGGAGAAATAGAGCAATTCACATTTCCTCTGAGATGAGAGCATTTTTATATTCAACCTCTTCAGAATTAAGTAAGGCAGAATGCAATGCTAAGCACCTTCTTATTGCATAGAAAGCAAAGGAGCCTTACCCAGTGGAAAAATTACCTTCTCCTTCTTTCCTTTCTGTTCCTGCTGCTCCATCCCCAGCATTTGATGCTCCTCCCACTGCTAGTTCTGCCAGAGGCCCTGTAAGGTTATCTATGCTGCTGGCAGCAGAGAGACAGGAGGGAGTAGATGCTGGTGAGATTAGAGAGGCACTAACTACAGTTGCCTGAGGTTTAAAACAGGTAGGCAAGGCTTCTGGAGGCATTGCATCTATCAGCAAAGCTCTGATATCATCAGCCTGAAAGACAGAAAGCACATTCACATAGGGCCTTGTTGTCATTAAAACCACCATCTATTCATTTACGAAGGAAGGAAAAAAATACATTCAGTGGATAACCTTATCCCCTGCCCCCATCTAAATAAAACTCCCAACAATCTCATAACATTGATTTAATCCTGTAATAGGTAATTCATTCTGAAGAAAAACTAAGAAAAATGTAAAAATTGCACGCACTTAAAAGAACTTTTTAGGACCAGGTCTATTTTCTATTAGAGAGTTAGTTAATTTTTTCCTCATGGCAGGGTGATTTTATAGATTTTAAGGCTGGAAAAGACCATTATTAATAATTTCATCAGACCTGCACAGCAGATCAGACAATTCCACCATGTAATTCCTTCTTCAATCCTGTAACTGCTGGTTGAGCTACAGCACCTATTTTAGGGCTTGTCTAAACATTAGAGAGCTTGCAGTGGTGCTGCTGCAGGCTCTCTAATGCAGCCGCTCTAACCAACAAGAGAGAGCTCACCAGACAGCATAACTACGCCAGCCCCCGAGAGCAGCGGTAGCTGTCGGCTGCAGAGTGCATCATGTCACCACAGTGCTACCCACACTGGCAGTTGTTGGTGTAACTTATGTCGCTCGGCAGGGTGGTTTATTCATATCCCTGAGCACCATAAGTTATGCAAACACAGGCTGCAGTGTAGATATAGCCTTAGTTTGCAGCAATTGTCCACATGGAGCCTGTGGCTGCGCACTAAAAGTTCACTAGTGTGCTGTAATATACTCCCATTTCAAAGCAGCATAAATCAAAGTGCCCTACAAAATGTTTAGTACACAGCAACGGGGTCCACACGGACACGCACTGCACAGCAGGCTAGCACACACTAGCAGTCTCAAGTACAACCCTCCTGAGACCCCACAGGTACAAACTGGGGATGGCTAGCCCTTGTCACTGCTCTCCACTGCTGCACAACTGTGGCTACACTACTATTTTTTGAGCGTTAGCTGGATACGAGTTAGTGTGAGTGTGTCTGCTCGAGCTGGGAATCACACCAGTAGCTCCAAGTGTAGACATAGCCACAGTTTGCAGCAAGCTGGGGTGTAAGTCTATTCTGCACTAACTTGCTGTCCATTAAGTGTGTGTGGACCCTGCTGCTGTACACTAAAAGTTCCTGGTTTGAAATAGGAAGAGATTAGAGCACGATGGGGAATTTTTAGCTTGCTGCAAACTAAATGTTCCTTTAGATGAACCCATAGGAAGATGTCCAATCTTGATCGTAAAGACTTTGAAAGACAAGGAAACTGCTGTTTCCTTTGGTAAGCTGTTCCAAAGGTTAATTTACATCACTTTTACAAAAAGCGTGCACCTTTATTGTCTGAATTTGTCTAGTTTCAACTTGCAGCCATTAGATGTCATTATGTCCTTGTCTGCTAAACTGGGGAGACCTCTACTATCAGAAATCGCTTCCCCATGTGGATACGTGTAGAGCATGATCCAGCCACCTCTTGACCTTCTCTTGGAGAAACTTAATTGAACTTCTTAGATCTCTCACTGTAAGTCAGGCTGTCCAGACCTCAAATACTTCTGTAGCTCTTTTCTGAACCCTCTCCAATTTTGCAACATTTTTTAAAAAATGTGGATAGTAACACTGGACACAATATCCGTAACGGTCTCACTAATGCTGTGTACAAAGGTAAGAGCACCTCCTTCCCCTGATTTGATGCTCTCCTGTTTATAAATCCAAGAACTGCATTAGCCCTCTTAGCCATAAAACTGCAATGCGAACTGATGGTCTGCTGGCTTCCACAATGATCCCTGAAGTCCTTTTCAGAGTCACTGTTCATAGAATCATAGAATATCAGGGCTGGAAGGGACCTCAGGAGGTCATCTAGTCCAACTCCCTGCTCAAAGCAGGACCAATTCCCACCTAAATTGTCCCAGCCAGGGCTTTGTCAAGTCTGACCTTAAAAACCTCTAAGGAAGGAGATGCTATCATCTCTCTAGGTAACAAATTCCAGTGCTTCACCACCCTCCTAAGTGAAAGAGTTTTTCCTACTATCCAACCTAAACCTTCCCCACTGTAACTTGAGACCATTACTCCTTGTTCTGTCACCTGCTACCACTGAGAACAGTCTAGATCCATCTTCTTTGGAACCCCCTTTCAGGTAGTTGAAAACAGCTATCAAATCTCCCCTCATTCTTCTCTTCTGCAGACTAAACAAACCCAGTTCCCTCAGCCTCTCCTCATAAGTCATGGCTCCAGCCCCCTAATCATTTTTGTTGCCCTCCGCTGGACTCTTTCCAATTTTTCCACATCCTTCTTGTAGTGTGGGGCCCAAAACTGGATACAGTACTCCAGATGAGGCCTCACCAATGTTGAATAGAGGGGAATGATCACGTCCCTCGATCTGCTGGTAATGCCCCTACTTACACAGCCCAAAATGTCGTTAGCTTTCATGGCAACAAGGGCACACCGTTGATGCATATCCAGCTTCTTGGCCACTGTAACCCCTAGGTCCTTTTCTGCAGAACTGCTGTCTAGCCATTCGGTCCCTAGTCTGTAACAGTGCATGGGATTCTTCCATTATAAGTGCAGGACTCTGCACTTGTCCTTATTGAACCTCATCAGGTTTCTTTTGGCACAATCCTCTAATTTGTCTAGGTCCCTCTGTATCCTATCCCTACCCTCCTCCAAGTTTAGTGTTATCTGCAAACTTGCTGAGGGTGCAGTTCACGCCATCCTCCAGATCATTAATGAAGATATTCAACAAAACCAGCCCCAGGACTAACCTCTGGGGACAGGGCCGGCTCCAGGCCCCAGCGCGCCAAGCGCGTGCTTGGGGCGGCATGCCGCAGGGGGCGCTTTGCCGGTTGCCGGGAGGGTGGTAGGTGGCTCCAGTGGACCTCCTGCAGGCGTGCCTGTGGAGAGTCCGCTGGTCCGGCGGCTCCGGTGGAGCATTCGCAGGCACGCCTGCAGGAGGTCCACCGGAGCCGCGGGACCAGCAGACCCTCCACAGGTACGCCTGCGGGAGGTCCACTGGAGCCACGGGACCAGCGAGTGGCAGAGTGCCCCCCGCGGTGTGCCGCTGTGCTTGGGGCGGCGAAATGGCTAGAGCCAGCCCTGTCTGGGGCACTCTGCTTGAAACTGGCTGCCAACTAGACATGGAGCTGTTGATCACTACCCACTGAGCCCGACCTTCTAGCCAGCTTTCTATCCACCTTATAGTCCATTCATCCAGCCCATACTTCTTTAACTTGCTGGCAAGAATATTGTGGGAGATCGTATCAAAAGCTTTGCTAAAGTCAAGGAATAACACATCCACTGCTTTCCCCTCATCCACAGACCCAGTTATCTCACCGTAGAAGGCAATTAGGTTAGTCAGGCATGACTTGCTCTTGGTGAATCCATGCTGACTGTTCCTGATCACTTTCCTCTCCTCTAAGTGCTTCAGAATTGATTCTTTGAGGACCTGCTTCATGATTTTTTCTAGGATTACTGGACAGCAACATGTGTGGAGGTGCAGGGGGATCATGTAAAGTGGATTTATTTGGGAAATGGTGTCTAGACCACTCCATGAGTCTGTTTTCTTCCCCAGACTAGCCTCCTCACCCCCGACTGTGGCTCAAACTCTCCTACTCCCTCCCCCATCTATTCCAAACTACTCTATTATACAGCTCTCTGTGTGCCACTCCCCACATAGCAACCATGAGTAATGGGGTCACCTGGAATTTATAAACTCTGTGTGCCCTGTAAGATATGTGGAAACTATTTAACTAATCCTGCCACTAACAAAACCCAACTAGTTAAAGACACGTATTCAAGAAGATCTACAGCTAACAAGTTTGGAGGTTTTGGGTCATTCTAGCCACATTGTTTTGGAGTTATGTTGTGCCATAAAAAAGGTTGAGTAATTATTTAAGAACTGAGAATACTTTTTTTGGAACACTCATACTTCTTCAAAGTCTCATCTATTTCCCTGAAAGGATTCAAGTAAATAAAGTGCGTGCTGAGTAAAGCTCACATCTGTAACATTTCAGGATAGGTTCAGTTAGGGTAAAATTAAAGTGCTGGGAATGAAACTGGTACTTTAAACCTTAACTAAGAGATACTAGAATCTCATCCTACGTGTTGTGCATGGGCTTGCCACCAACAAAGGTGTTGTGCATGGACGTCAAGAAGTCCTGACCACCCTACTCTTCCCAAATCCCAGGCTGGAGATGGCTGAGGACCACTGGCACAGTGGAAGCACGGAGTGTCATTTAACACATAAAGGCAATTCTTTATAACAGTTTCCGATGCCGTGCAATATGAACTTACCGTTGCCAGGTCTAAAGGTGTTTGACCCTCTTGGTTCTTCATGGTTGGATCTGCTCCATGAGCTAGTAGCAGAGCACATAGCTGTGTTCTTCCTTTTTGTGCTGCTTCATGCAACGGTGTGAATGCCCATTTATCCGTTGCATTTACACATGTGCTGTATTTAATCAAGAGTGCTGCTATATCCACATGCTGAAAAAAAACCCAATACTTTTACAATTAAAATATAGAGTAGCTGCTACAGGGTACAGTAATGTAGAAGCCATACAATGCAATATTGTTAAGCCACATCTTCATTTCCTTTATGTAGAGATAATATGGATATTCAGAGATCCTCTATATATCCCCCCCTTTATTTACACCTACTTCCATCACTCACCTGCCTATGTCACAACAACTTTCCCTCCAGTAAGACTGAAAATTGTTCCCATCAGCTATGGGCATATGAACAATGATGGACACATTCTTTCCTCTTCCTGAGCTCAGCTTTGCAATTTCAAAGCTGCGTAAGGCAGCACAAGGCCATATTTTGTTAGCTGAATAAATGACAATTCTCTAAATATGAAAGTGCTAAGGAAACCCTGACTTCCCAATTCACTCAAGGGAATCAGATGTGCAAGTTGTTTTGGGCTGCATTTAACCATGTGGTTTAGCTATACTGTATATAAGCTATTAAGCAGTTCAGCTCCAGAATAATGAGATTAGGTGATTTTCTTTGGTTGATGTTACAGAGAAGAGATAGTTATGTGGAGTTTTGGATTTGCATTATCTTATTCTAAGAAGAATTCTTTATACTTTCAGACCCTGATCCTGCACATACTTACAAATGTGTTGTACTGTGTGTGACATCCAGTGTGTGTGTGTTTATAGGACTGGAACTTTGCTGAGGAAAGGAAGTGTGTTTACTCCTGAACTGTTCTTTTTATTTCTGGAGCTCAGATACCACTATGAAGTCCCTGGGAGCAGGAAGAACATTCCAGATGCTGACAAGCAGAACAAGTACCATGTTTCCTCAGATTGCTGTAGCTAATATGGCCTGACGTAGATTTTAAATATGTATAAACAGGGATAAAGGAACATGTTTCATACGCTGTTTTTGTTTTGCTTAGCAGTTCACTGACTTACACCCAATGTTAGAAAGCAAAAGGTTAAAGATCTACAGAATACCAATATTATTTTCTGTGTTCAAACTATTGTCGTATATATAATGTCAGTTATTGCACCTTAGTTACCTTGGGCCACATTCTAAGAACTGCTCCAATTTGGGCATCTAAATAAGTGGTCGGATTCAGTTGCAGCTGCTGGGTGATGAACCCTTTTGAAAACCTGGCCCTTGGGCATTTCATTATTTGGTACAATGAGCTACAAAACATACTTTAAACCAAAATTATGCTAGTACAGCTTCCCTCCGCTGCATTTATTCCCATAGGCTGTGGATGTGGCACTTTAACAGATACGTAATTTGCTTTTGTACCCCACCTTTGCAACTATAAATCATTTAAAATCATCATCCAAATTAAAAAGGAAGAAAAGGAAACAAAATTGTAAGGAAAAATGACTCCCTGTATCACCTTCCTATGAGTGTTGTTACTAACTGGTCTATCATTGCATAAAGGCCACAGTAGGACACTCAGCTAGAGAAATAGCAGATTGAAGTATGAAAACTTGTTTGAAATAGTCAGCACAGACCTAGACCCAAAGATTCAGACACTGACAGATTTCACCTTTCCCTATTGTTTTTTTAAAAGTAGCTACCAACCTCTCGCAAAAAGGCTTGACTTTATCGCTAAAGAAATATTGTTTTAAAAGATTGCTAATCTCACTTCTCCCCTTCTGAACTTTCAGAGCAATTGATATTTCCCATACTCTTCTGCCACATGGTATAAAAGACACTATCTAATTATACGGTAAATAAGCAGCATATATCCAACATTAAGATGGGGGAACTAAAGGAAAACCAATTTTTAACGAAGGAATTACAAAATGTTGAATATGTTAGATAAAAATTCAGGAGCAACAACAAAAGTATTCCTCCCTTCACAGCTAATCTACGCCATATCACTGAGATTAAGAGGTGCTGATGGGTAATATACAATAAGGAGAACATATAATTTTTTTTAGAAGATGATGAAAGAACATTGAACACAACTCTCATTAACCTCACAGAAAAGGTGACACGGAATTAGATTGGAATTATGATTTCTTAAAGTGATTAGTAGTGTGAAATAATTATTGGCAATTTTCTATTCCAAATGCCCTCCAATTTCTCTTTCAGCAGATTAAAGCATTTGATGCTGAAATTATGGGTTTTAGCTAAGGGGTAAATGTATAGCCCTCTGCATTAAGAATAAGACAGAAATCAAAATATTTCATTTGGAATCCATGGTCAGTTCAATGCACTCTAAGACCCTCTCTCCCAATTTTTGTTCATTTTACTTCAAGGTCATTAGACTTTTGACAAAGCATACTGCCACTCTCTTCCACGCCCTGAAAAACATGGAGATAGTGGTTCCCAGTTCTCCTTCCATGATTATCAGACCTTTTTGGCTAGATAAATATTTTATACTGACTGAAAATGAAACATCTTTGTGTAACTGTGGGAAGCTGGCACTTTTCTCCCTTGTATCTCACCTCTAAAACCAAGTTTTCTAATACAACACTAAATCAGAGACTGTGGACATCTGTAAATGGCAGAAGCAAGAGATGCCACAGGCATATAAAAAACCAGGTCTGTCTCTGGTATCCTTTTTTCCTTTTGCCTTCTTTATGTAAGATTTACTGTTTAGTAATTAGGGAAACCAAACTTGTTAAATTTGCTGACAAAATGTCTGAGGGAGCAATGAACAGCAGGGATTACGTACTGCTCAGTTGTTAAAAATTTAAAAGAACTATCCTATACAGCTGTGACAAAACACAGTAAATGAAACGCAAGGCTAACGAATGTGATAAATAATCTGTAGTTTAACTATATAAAATGTATATATTAAAAGCAAAGGATTGACCTTGAAGACAAAGAAAATGTACTGAGCTGTGATGGATTGTTCTGCAAAAATGGAAAGAGTAGAGCTAGTTTACTAAAGTTTGAAAATACACCTGAATCATAGAATCATAGAATATCAGGGTTAGAAGGGACCTCAGAATGTCATCTAGTCCAACCCCCTGCTCAAAGCAGGACCAATCCCCAACTAAATCATCCCAACCAGGGCTTTGTCAAGCCTCACCTTAAAAATCTCTAAGGAAGGAGATTCCACCATCGCCCTAGGTAACACATTGCTTCACCACCCTCTTAGTGAAAAAGTTTTTCCTACTATCCAACCTAAACCTCTCCCACTGCAACTTGAGACCATTACTCCTTGTTCTGTCATCTGCTACCACTGAGAACAGTCTAGATCCATCCTCTTTGGAACTCCCTTTCAGGTAGTTGAAAGCAGCTATCAAACTCCCCCTCATTCTTTTCTTCTGTAAACTAAACAATCCCAGTTCCCTTAGCCTCTCCTCATAAGTCATGTGCTCCAGCTCCACAATCATTTTTGTTGCCCTCCGCTGGACTCTTTCCAGTTTTTCCACATCCTTCTTGTAGTGTGGGACCCAAAACTGGACACAGTACTCCAGAGGAGGCCTCACCAATGTCGAATAGAGGGGAATGATCACGTCCCTTGACCTGCTGGCAATACCCCTACTTATACAGCCTAAAATGCAGTTAGCCTTCTTGGCAACAAGGGCACACTGTTGACTCATATCCAACTTCTTGTCCACTGTAACCCCTAGGTCCTTTTCTGCAGAACTGCTTCCTAGCCATTCGGTCCCTAGTCTGTAACAGTGAATGGGATTCTTCTGTCCTAAGTGCAGGACTCTGCACTTGTCCTTATTGAATCTCATCAGGTTTCTTTTGGCCCTTAAAAAATATTCAAATGATGTTAATAACATCAAATGATCCGTAACAAAAGGAAGAATTCAGATTAGAGGCTTGCATTCCATTGTTAATCCTTCTCATCATACTCATATATTGCAACATATCTGGTACAGTATCTGAAACAACCACTGACAAACAGCATCACAACAGCACAATTAAATATATGCAATTTGTTAACTTGCATTTTGATATAAATGTCAAAACAATTTTGGACTCAATTACCGCATTCACCCATTTCCCCTCTAATCTCCAGTACAGTTATTTTTGTCAGTGTTCTAGCTGCTGAAATTGCATTTATAGTAATGGGAGGAGGTAGAGGAAAACACAACTGGAAGAGGCAAACAAATCTGGCATTAACTGAGTTTCGTGTATGTAGTCTTTCATCTACCAGGGATTCTGTCAAGAACAGACTTCCCGTAATTGTTTGTATTAGATTTCCCTCTGAACTCACCCGCAAGGTGAAGTGGCTTGCAGTGTTTTAGGAAAAGGTCCATCTTACATCTGTGCAGATATTACACATAAAGATGCTTGAGTCTCTATATGTTAATGCTGCTTTGTGAGGGTGGGAAGGAAGGGAGATCACTAACAGACTACACATCCTAATAATGCTGCTCGACAATGAACTTGGGCTTGATCCACAGACACTGCTCTCTCTTCCTTCCCACTCAAACTCAATTACCATCTGAATCTTTGCCTATTTCTACAACTGCTGAAGAGATTTCTTTGGTTAAAAACAAGAGGTGCCAAACATTATGTCAACTTGCTATAAATGTTTTGGTTGTCATAATAAAAGACGGTTACTCACCTTTGTAATTGTTGTTCTTTGAGATGTGTTGCTCATATCCATTCCAATTAGGTGTGCACCATCAGAGAATTTTTACCCTAGCAACAGCCGGTGGGTCAGCTGTGGAACTCCCTGGAGTGGTGCCTTAATGGCTCTGGATATATACCCCAACTGACTCAGCGCCCCCTCACTTCCTTCTTGCTGGCTACTCCAACAGTGGGCAAGGAGGGGGGGTTTGGAATGGACATGAGCAACATATCTCGAAGAACAACAGCTACAAAGGTGAGTAACCGTCTTTTCTTCTTCGAGTACTTGCTCATATTGATTCCAATTAGGTGACTCCCAAGACTGACCTAGGCGGTGGGGTTCGAGTGAGACATTGCTGAGTGCAGAACCGCTGAACCAAATGCAGCATCGTCTCTAGACTGCTGAACTAACGTGTAGTGAGCAGCAAAGGTATGTACTGATGACCAAGTGGCAGCCCTACAGAACTCTTGTATTGAAACCTGGGCCAGGAAAATGGCTGATGAGGCTTGAGCCCTCATGGAGTGGGCGGTGAGGTGCGGGGTTGGGACACCGGCCGAGTCGTGGCAAGCACGGATACAGGCTGTGATCCGTGAGGAGATGCATTTCATCCGGTCGGCCACTGCAACGAAAAGTTGGGTCATTTTCCTGAATGGCTTCATACACTCGATATAGAAGGCGAGAACCCCACGAATGTCAAGGGAATATATACGCAGCGTGCGGCTTCGGATAAAAGACCGGGAGGAAAATGTCCTGGTTCACATGAAAAGCTGATACCACCTTGGGGAGAAAGGCAGGGTGGGGGCAAAGCTGCACCTTGTCTTTGTGCAAAACTGTATATGGCGGCTCCGACATGAGGGCTCTGATCTCAGATACACATCTCGCTGAAGTGACGGCTACAAGGAAGGCTATCTTCCAAGACAGGTAGAAAAGTGAGCTATTGGCTCGAACGGGGGCCTCGTGAGTCTGAAAAAGAACAGGTTAAGGTCCCATGCTGGAACCGGTTGTCGCACTTGTGGGTAGAGGCAATCTAAACCCTTCAGAAATCTAATAACCATTGGGTTGGAGAAGACAGAGGAAGCATGCTCCCCTGGATGGAAAGCTGAGATGGCTGCCAGGTGCACCTTGACAGATGATATCGCCAGACCTTGCTGCTTAAGGGATAGGAGATAGTCTAGGATGAGAGGTATTGACACCTGCAAAGGGGGCGTGGCGCGCTGCTTGCACCAACAGGAGAATCGCTTCCATTTAGCTAGGTACATGGCCCGAGTGGAGGGTTTCCTGCTGCCTAACAGAACCTACTGTGAGCAGAGTAACTCTGACCAAGTTAGCCATGCAGCATCCATGCTGTAAGGTGGAGCAATTGCAGGTCGGGATGACAGAGGCGCCTGTGGTCTTGCGAGATCAGGTTCAGCCACAGCAGGAGTGTGATCGGAGGCTCTACCGATAACTCCAGGAGCGCGGTGTACCAGTGCTGCCTGGGCCGAACAGAATCATACGTGTCCTGTCCCTGCGTAACTTGAGCAGGACCGTGTGGACTAGCGGGAGAGGATGGAAGGTGTAGAACAGCTGTCTTTCCATGGAAGTAGGAAAGTGTCTGGTAGGGAACCCGGAAAACATCCCTGGAGAGAACAGAACACTTGGCACTTCCGATTGTTATGCGAGGCAAATAAGTCGACCTGGAGAAACTCCCATCTCAGGAAGATGGAGTGAATGACATCTGGGCGAATCAACCACTCATGAGGCTGGAAGGACCTGTTGAGGTGGTCTGCCAGCATGTTCTGGAACCCTAGGAGAAACTATGCCACAAGATGTATCGAGTGGACTATGCTGAACTCCCACAGGCGAATAGCCTCGTGGCACAGGGGGGACGACTGGGCTCCCCCTTGCTTGTTGATGTAGAACATGGCAGTGGTGTTGTCTGTGAGGATTGCCACACAATGGCCATGTAGGTGCCTGCGAAATGTCTGACACACTAGGTGTACTGCCATCAGTTCTTGTACATTGACGTGCAGAGTTAGTTTGGATGTGGTCCAAAGGCCCTGCGTTTGGAGTTTCCTGAGGTGGGCACCCCATCCCAGAGATGATGCATCTGTGACTAGGTACAAGGAGGGTTGCGGGGTGTGAAATGGTACCCCTTCGCACACCAACGTGGAGTCCAACCATCAACGAAGGGAGGTCAAAACCGATTCTGGGACAGTGACCACCATGCTCAGGCTCTCTCGACCTGGTCAATATACTGTTGATAACCAGGCCTGAAGCAGGCAAAGCCAAAGCCTGGCATGCCTGGTTACATAAGTGCACGAAGCCATGTGCCCCAGAAGGCTGAGACACATCTTTATCGTGGAAGTTGGGAAGTTCTGAAGGCTGCGGATGATGTTCGCCATTGACTTGAAAGCATGTGCCCAGTAGGAAGGCTTGGGCGAGTCTGGAATCTAAGACTGCCCCGATAAACTCTATTCTCTGGGTTGGTTCCAGAGTTGACTTTTCGTTGAGCAGGAGACCCAGCTGGTGGAACGTGCTTAGGGTGAGTTGAACGTGGGTCTCATAAACAGATAAGTAAGAGTTAATAGAACAAAAGTGCTTCATATCTCTTTTGCCTGGAAAGGGTTAACAAGAACAGCGAGCCTGGCTGTCACCTGACCAGAGGACCAATCAATCAAAGGACAGGATACTTTCAAATCTTGAGGAGGGAAGTTTGTGTGTGTGCTGTTAGTTTTCGGTTGTTGCTCACTCTGGGGGCTCAGAGGGATCAGACGTGCAACAAGGTTTCTCTCCAATCTCTCCGATACAGGCTCTTATAAGTTCAGAATAGTGAGTACTAGGTAGATAAAGCAAGTTAGGCTTATGGTTGTTTTCTTTATTTGAAAATGTGTATTTGGCTGGAAGGAGTCAAATGTGTATTTGGCTGAAAGGAGTTCAAATTGGTATTTTGCTGAAAAGATTTTAATTTGTACTTGTATATTTAGGCTGGGAGCGTGTTCCCAGTGTCTACAGCTGAAAGACTCTGTACCTATTCCATTTTTTTAAAATTACAAAGATAATTTTTACTGTTTTTCTCTCTCTAATTAAAAGTTTCTTGTTTAAGAACCTGACGGGTTTTTTTTTATTCTAGTGTGAAACCCCAGGGGACTGGGTCTGGATTCACCAGGGAATTGGTGGGGAGAAAGGAGGGAAGGGGGAGAGAGAGGCTAATTTATCTCTATGTTAGGATTACTGTCTCTCTCAGGGAGAATCTGGGAGGGGAAGAGAGAAGGAGGGGGGAAGGTGCATTTTCCTCTCTGTTTTAAGATTCAAGGAGTTTGAATCACAGTGATCTTCCAGGGTAACCCAGGGAGGGGAAGCCTGGGAGAGGCAACGGTAAGGGAAAGGGTTTACTTTCCTTGTGTTAAGATCCAGAGGGTCTGGGTCTTGGGGATCCCTGGGCAAATTTTGGGGGGACCAGAGTGTACCAGGCACTGGAATTCCTGGTTGGTGGCAGCGCTACAGGTTCTAAGCTGGTAATTGAACTTAGAGGAATTCATGCTGGTACCTCATCTTTTGGACGCTAAGGTTCAGAGTGGGGAATTACACTATGACAGTGGGATTGTACTTGGTCCCTGGTGTGGCCCCGAATGAGCCAGTCATTGAGATAGGGAAACCCTTGGAACCATTGTCGACGAAGGTAGACTGCCACGATGGCCATACACTTGGTGAACACCTTGGGAGCCATGGATAGGCCGAAGGGAAGGAGAGCAGATTGATAGTGTTCGTGATTGACCACAAAGCGAAGGAAGCGTCTGTGTGCTAGGTAAATCGCTATGTGGAAGTATGCGTCCTTCATGTTGAGGGTGGCGTACCAGTCTCCAGGGAAGGAATAATGGTCCCCAGTGAAACCATGCAGAACTTCAACTTTACCATGAGTTTGTTGAGTCTGTGCAGATCTAGGATGGGTCGAAGCCCACCCTTGGCCTTGGGAATTAGGAAGTAGCGGGAATGAAAACCCCTGCCCCTTGGCTTCCTTGGAATCTCCTCAATCGCTCCCATGGACAGGACCATTTGTACCTCCTGTACAAGGAGTTGCTCGTGAGAGGGGTCCCTGAAGAGGGACGGGGAGGGAGGATTGGAGAGAGGGGAAAAGAAAACTGGACAGAATATCCCTTTTCCATTGTGAGAAGAACCCATAGGTCTGAAGTTATATGGGACCACGCATGGTGGAAATGGGAGAGACGATCTTGAAATGGAGGGGAAGGATCCCGGGTGGTGACTGGTACGCCTTCCTTGGGCACACCTTCAAAAGTTTTGCCTGGGCCCTGTCAATGCTTTGGGAGGGCTTTGGTTCTGACTGGGTTGGTGGCCGGTGGATTTCCCTCTACCACCTTGTCAGCGTCTTCTATAAAAGTCCTGCCTTGGTTGGGGGCATGTGGGAGTAGAACCGTTGAGGGTGCGGCTTAAAGGGCTTGCATGAGGTAACCAGAGTGTGCATTCCCAGAGAGCGCATGATAGCCCTGGAATCTTTCAGGCTCTGTAGTCTAGAATCTGTTTTGTCTGAAAACAGGCCCTGCCCCTCAAATGGCAGGTCCTGCAGGGTCTGTTGTAGCTCTGGCGATAGGCCAGATACCTGCAGCCAGGAGATGCGTCGCATGGCTATGCCCGATGCCAGAGTCTGCCACATCTAAGGAGGCCCGTAAGAAGATCCTAGCCACCTTTTTGTCCTCTTCCACTAAGGCCCCAAACTCACCCCTGGACTCCCACAGAATCAAGTCCTTAAATTTCACCATGGAGCTCCATGAGTTATAGTCATAATGGCTCAGGAGTGCTTGTTGGTTTGCGACCCTGAGCTGAAGATCCCCTGCTTACTAAATCTTGCGCTCGAACAAATCGAGATGCCTGGTGTCTTTTGATTTCGGCGCTGGGGCTTGTTGACCATGCCGTTCTCTTTCGTTCACTGAGGACACCACTAGTGAACATGGCTGAGGGTGAGTAAGTATAAAAGGTACTCGTACTCCTTGGAGGAGACAAAGTATTTCCTCTCCACTCCTCTGGCCATCAGTGGGATACAGGCAGGGGTCTGCCAGATTGTCTTGACGTTGGTCTGGATGGTGTGGATGATGGGCAATGCTTCTCGGCACGGGGCCTCCGCTGAAAAGATGACCACCACTGGGTCCTCCAACTCCACTACCTCCTCCACTTGGAGGTCCATATTACGTGCCACCCTATGTAAAAGGTCTTGGTGGGCATGAAGGTCTATCGGGGGAGGATCTGAGGTTGTTGTCCCCACCACTGCCTCGTTTGGAAAGAATGAAGATGCCGCCACGGGATCCTGTGGCAGATTGTGTTGCGAAGGGTCCTGTTGCCCAGGATCCACTACACTGGGGTGTGGGGCCTGAGCTGGGGTGGGTGCAGATGCTTCCATACCCCCCGGAGAAGGATGCCTATGGGCTTCTGGTACCCAGGGTTCAGAATGTGCTGAGTGGGAGGCTGCAGATGGAACCCCTTGGGCTTGGTGGTACGCCCACGGGGTCCAGAAGGACCACGGTGCAGGCTCCTGGTTAGGGTCTTGGCCTTTGTCTTGCTATTGACCCACATTACCCTCGCCCTGGCTTGGAGTGGGGTCAGCTGAGAGCGAGGCACCTTTGGACTGTGATGACCATGAGGAGGAGCACGAGGGCCAAGGTGGTGTGTAGTGTGTCTGTGTCGACTCTCTGGGGTGCAGTGCAGACCAGTACTGGGTTGCTGGAGAGTGGTGCCAGTGAGGCGCTGGGGAGCGGTACCGGGATCGAGATCGGGTTTGATGACCAAGCCGGTACCGGGATCCAGATCTGGATCGCGACGACGACCGCCTGCGGGAGCGGTGCCAGGATCAGTTCTAGGAAGAAGATCGTTGCCCTGATCGGTGCTGGGAGCGATGTCGGGAGTCCGAAGGGTACCGTGGCCTGGAGTCATGCTGTGAGGTGGATCGGTGCCGCGAGTACGACCAGCGCCATGAGAGGGAATGGTGCTGGGAACGTGAGCGGTGTCGGGATCGGTGACGTGTTTTCACGCGAGGAGACGGAGGATGTATTAGAGTTGGCTTGCCCCTAGACTGTACCGCATGAGTTGGAGGCGGTGTTGTGGTCTGCACTGGGGTCGGCTCTGTGAGGGCAATGAGGTTTCTCGCTGTTGCAAATGCCTCCAGCGTTGACGGAACCCAGGGCTCAACCACGGTCCGGGTTGGGAAACCAGTGTGTGCCGGACGCAAAGGCTCTTCCCTCGGCGATGGAGTCAACGGTGCTGATATCGGCGCTTGTACTCTCGGTTGCTCCGGTGCCAGATGCGACTCCGAGGTTAGCAAAGAAGGTGCCGGCGCCTGCTGCTGAGAGACAGTCACCTCCGGTTTGCGCAGTCTCTTCTGGCCTGGAGACAGGGAAAGGCGCTGAGTCACTTGCACTGGACGTGCTACTGGAGAGGTCTGATGCCGCAGGACTCTATCCGCCGATGGGGGATCCGGGCTAAGGGCTGCCTCCATAAGGAGCTGCTTGAGCCTGAAGTCCTGCTCCCGTTGGCATAGGCTTTGAGCAAGTTGAACACGGTTTAAAAACCGTGGCATGAGCCTGGGTGGCAGGCAGGGAGTAAGGGGGAGGACCTCTTCCAACCCGCTAAATCTAATTATAAATGTAACCCTATAACTATAACAACTATTGCACTATACTAACTATCTATCTAAAACCAGGGAGCAAAAGCTAGGGAGAGCGGAGGACAGCTATGCCGCGCTCCACAGTTCCAGCGACCGTCACAGGCTGTAAGCAGGAACTGAGGGGGGCTGGTTCGGCTGGGGCATACATCCAGCACCATTAAGGTTCCACTCCAGGGGGATCCACAGCCGACCTACTGGGTGTTGCTAGGGTAAAAATTCTCCAACGATCGTGCACACAGCGCACGCACACCTAATTGGAATCAATATGAGCAAGCACTCGAAGAAGAACTACTGTTTCAATGGTATTCCAAAATTTCTGTAAGTAACCCTGTATACAGTAGTACCAATTGCACCCCCCTCCTAGTCAGATTTTGGGCTTTTGTATGAAAGCCACCGAGACATGGGAGTATGATATAATAGTGACGTGGACCAATAATTCTCTCACAGCTACGGAGACCAAACTTGGTTCCAGATAAGACAGTCTGTCGCAATAATTTGCTTTAGATGCAGCCACTTGAAAGACTTCCCCCTAATTTGTGTACTACAAATATTACAAAATTACTAGAAGTGTAGTCCTGTAAATCACAAGTATAAATGCTTCTACTTACTCCATAGGATGCCGCATTATGTAAGGGGATTAGTCCTCCTTTGTCTTGAGCATTAACATCAGCACCATGCTCTAGAAGGTATTCAGCTACTTCCAGGTTATTATAGCCGGCTACAAAAAGAGAAAAAAAAACCAGCATCAGTAGAACTAACAGAAAAACTGGGAAGGTGGGAAAGCTAAAGCTATTTGATTTTTAGAGTTCAAAAGCATCTCTTTTGCAAGCTACTTTCTTCCTGTAATATGTTTAGACAGCTGGCATAGTAACCAAGGCAATCCGCTGCGGAACTACTACTATGTCAGTTCCTTATAACATACTGTTTTTTGTTGATTACGTTGCATAACTGTGATAGGAGAGTCTAGAAGCTCTGGTAAAATTGCTTACCTGCAAGATGTAATGGTGTTGAATTTCTTCCTTGGGTGTCTCTGCAATTGATATTGTCTGGTGAACACAGCTTCTGCACTCTTGCCAGACAACCTTTTTTGGCCGCATCTAGCAAGGCAGCATCTCCCCGCAGCAAATCCTGTATATCTGTGTCTCCTTCTTTCACCAGATCTAGAGGAGTATTACCATCTCTGTTCTTTTTTGTTGGATCTGCTCCATGCTACAAATAAGAACTCTACATATTATTGCCACAAATACATGAGGGCAATACTTAAGTATGTCAGTTCATGGACTGTATTCTGCAGTGTAGCACTGGGAATGCTCTCAAAGCTAGTGAGATTTTGGCAACCCATTTTCATGAATTAACAGCCATGTACTTTAGTGGATACCCACTGAACAGAATATACATTATGAAAGCTAAACCCAAACCTTACAGGTCTGAAGAGCCTTGTCTATACTAGAGGACTGTGGTGCTTTAAATGTACACTGCACTTGTAACCTCTTGCATCCATACACTACACAGCTTGCTATGGTTCACAAGTTTTGCAACTGCATCATTGTAAAGGAAATTGCTTGGAGCAAGGCTCATCCCAGCTATATTCTGCATGTGGTCATTCTTCACAGTCGCAGTGCGAGCACAATCTAAAAGCAATGGTGTTGTAAAGGCGCTTCTGTACAATCTGACAATACTCCTGTAACTCCTTTCGCAATCCACTCTGTAGGTTGTGCAAGTTTCCTCCTATACCCTGATAATTCTGTTCTGAGCTATTGCAGCTTCTGAGTTTTGTGCTTTATAAGCTGCTGCACTGCCACATAAAGACTTCCTTTGTTCCCAAACTTAAACATATATTTGTATACAATACAAAACACTGATTTCTACAATCCACATTTAAAAGTTTTTAGTACAGTCTCTCTAACACACAAACCTCTGCCACTGGGCCCTGTGGAATGGGTACCCAGTGTGCTGGTCCTGGAAGGGATGGAGGAGTGCTGAATGTTGATGCAGTGCAATGGAGCACTCAGAACAGGATGGCCCATAGGAATGTATTGCATCACTACAGCTTAGTGAGTTGCACCATTGTTAATGGCAACAATGTAGCAAAGCTGAGATTCAGGAAAAGAATGCAAATCTATATTAGGGAACATTGTTACCAAAGGTTAGCTCCCCATATTACTGTCTCCCCTTAACTTTCCCACCATTGCTAACAATGGTGCAGTTCCTGAGGTGTCCTAACAGTGGGAGAGCTGCAATACACAAGGTGCTGGCAACTGCCAACATATTACCCACTGTGTTGTATAGGAATGTTCAGAGCAGTCTAACAGTTGTTAGCACCAGCGAAGCAGCCCTGCTATTAGCTAAGGTGGGCAATTTGGGGGGGGAAGTTTACCACTGTGCTGCTTCCAAGGCTGTGTCTATATTAGATAGGAGTACAGAGTAAGGATGTGAATGGAATAAGTGGGCAGAGATTGGCTCTAATGCATCCAGGCAGCTTTTGGAGAGCATGTTCTCTGTGGCACATTGTTTAAAATGTCTATTGCAGTCTTCTGAAAATTACAGCTCTATATCCCTAATGTGAAAGGTTTCAAAGTGGAACTTTTCTCCTTCTGGAGGACAACAATACACACATCCATGGGCTCAGATATATGCTGACAGGGCCATATATAACACACAGGGAGAATGCTACTGGCATGGCTACTGAGAAACAGACAAAAATTCAGGAACACAAAGACAGCCCTCTTCACCTACAAGCACAGAGAAGCAAAAGAGAGGATGCAGTTCAAAGCAAGGTAAAAGCAACAAAGAATCCTGTGGCACCTTATAGACTATAGCTACTAGGGGGGAAGCTGTTCTAGACTTGATTTTAACAAACAGGGAGGAACTCGTTGAGAATTTGAAAGTAGAAGGAAGCTTGGGTGAAAGTGATCATGAAATCACAGAGTTTGCAATTCTAAGGAAGGGTAGAAGGGAGTACAGCAAAATAGAGACAATGGATTTCAGGAAGGCGGATTTTGGTAAGCTCAGAGAGCTGATGGGTAAGGTCCCATGGGAATCAAGACTGAGGGGAAAAACAACTGAGGAGAGTTGGCAGTTTTTCAAAGGGACCCTATTAAGGGCCCAAAAGCAAGCTATTCCGATAGGCAGGAAAGATAGAAAATATGGCAAAAGACCACCTTGGCTTAACCACGAGATCTTGCGTGACCTACAAAATAAAAAGGTGTCATATAAAAAATGGAAACTAGGTCAGATTACAAAGGACGAATATAGGCAAATAACACAGGAATGCAGAGGCAAGATTAGAAAGGCAAAGGCACAAAATGAGCTCAAACTAGCTATGGGAATAAAGGGAAACAAGAAGACTTTTTATCAATACATTAGAAGCAAGAGGAAGACCAAGGACAGGGTAGGCCCACTGCTCAGTGAGGAGGGGGAAACCGTAACGGGAGACTTGGAAATGGCAGAGATGCTTAATGACTTCTTTGTTTCGGTCTTCACTGAGAAGTCTGAAGGAATGTCTAGTATAGTGAATGCTTACGGGAAGAGGGTAGGTTTAGAAGATAAAATAAAAAAAGAGCAAGTGAAAAATCACTTAGAAAAGTTAGATGCCTGCAAGTCACCAGGGCCTGATGAAATGCATCCTAGAATACTCAAAGAGTTAACAGAGGAGGTATCTGAGCCTCTAGCTATTATCTTTGGGAAATCATGGGAGACGGGGGAGATTCCAGAAGACTGGAAGGGGGCAAATATAGTGCCCATCTATAAAAAGGGAAATAAAAACAACCCAGGAAACTACAGACCAGTTAGTTTAACTTCTGTGCCAGGGAAGATAATGGAGCAGGTAATTAAAGAAATCATCTGCAAACACTTGGAAGGTGGTAAGGTGATAGGGAATAGCCAGCATCGATTTGTAAAGAACAAATAGTGTCAAACTAATCTGATAACATTCTTTGATAGGATAACGAGCCTTGTGGATAAGGGAGAAGCGGTGGATGTGATATACCTAGACTTTTAGTAAGGCATTTGATACGGTCTCGCATGATATTCTTATAGATAAACTAGGAAAGTACAATTTAGATGGGGCTACTATAAGGTGGGTGCATAACTGGCTGGATAACCGTACTCAGAGAGTAGTTGTTAATGGCTCCCAATCCTGCTGGAAAGGTATAACAAGTGGGGTTCCGCAGGGGTCTGTTTTGGGACCGGTTCTGTTCAATATCTTCATCAACGATTTAGATGTTGGCATAGAAAGTACACTTATTAAGTTTGCAGACGATACCAAACTTGGAGGGATTGCAACTGCTTTGGAGGACAGAGTCAAAATTCAAAATGATCTGGACAAATTGGAGAAATGGTCTGAGGTAAACAGGATGAAGTTCAATAAAGATAAATGCAAAGTGCTTCGCTTAGGAAGGAACAATCAGTTTCACACATACAGAATGGGAAGAGACTGTCTAGGAAGGAGTATGGCAGAAAGAGATCTAGGGGTCATAGTAGACCACAAGCTTAATATGAGTCAACAGTGTGATACTGTTGCAAAAAAAGCAAATGTGATTCTGGGATGCATTAACAGGTGTGTTGTAAACAAGACACGAGAAGTCATTCTTCCGCTTTACTCTGCACTGGTTAGGCCTCAGCTGGAGTATTGTGTCCAGTTCTGGGCACCGCATTTCAAGAAAGATGTGGAAAAATTGGAGAGGGTCCAGAGAAGAGCAACAAGAATGATTAAAGGTCTTGAGAACATGACCTATGAAGGAAGGCTGAAGGAATTGGGTTTGTTTAGTTTGGAAAAGAGAAGACTGAGAGGGGACAAGATAGCAGTTTTCAGGTATCTAAAAGGGTGTCATCAGGAGGAGGGAGAAAACTTGTACACCTTAGCCTCCAATGATAGAACAAGAAGCAATGGGCTTAAACTGCAGCAAGGGAGATTTAGGTTGGACATTAGGAAAAAGTTCCTAACTGTCAGGGTAGTTAAACACTGGAATAGATTGCCTAGAGAAGTTGTGAAATCTCCATCTCTGGAGATATTTAAGAGTAGGTTAGATAAATGTCTATTAGGGATGGTCTAGACAGTATTTGGTCCTGCCATGAGGGCAGGGGACTGGACTCGATGACCTCTCGAGGTCCCTTCCAGTCCTAGCGTCTATGAGAGTCTATAACAGACGTTTTGGAGCATGAGCTTTCGTGTTGGATGCATGGCAATGCAAGGTAGTGGAAGAGAAGGTCAAACAAGAGAAGGCCAACAGCACGCATCCTAAAAATCGATTTGAAAAAACAGCTTTATTTTTATTTTTTTTAAATTCAAGTGTAGTGGAACAAAGCAAGGCAGTTTTCAGGAGGGTGCAAATTCCACAGCACAGTGCACACCAAAACAAAGGCATTATTGCCAGTCAGAGCAGCAGAAACCCTTCAGAGCAAGTGGGATATGAGCACAAATACCAACCAGTACATGGTTCAAGGAACTTGTCTCAAATGTACCCAGGGCCAACAGTTTTAAAAACCAACAGTGCAAATTTTAAGGGTGTATCAGTGGAGCACGTTTAGCTCTTGGATGCAGAAGTCTAATTTATAACAGGTATTATAATCTCAACCTCAGAAGCACTCCCTAAAGTCCCTAGAAGTCTCCTGTGATGTGTCTATTAAGGAACTGACTTTTGTTGAGGATCCTTTGAGGTTGAGTGCAAGAACGGCTAACCCCCCACTGGAACGATCACTGGGCTGCAGAGCACTCCGGTGCTGATAAAAGAAAACTGATTTTGAGAGTTTGAGGTAACTTCTGTAATCAGACGTAACTTTAGGGGCCCTTATCAAGCACAGCCCGGGGACCTCTGTGAGGGACAGCTTGTGGTTTCTACTGAAGCAGGATTTTAAATTGCTGTGGCGGTCCTCCATCAAAGTGTAAAAGTCCTCAGAAAAATTAACAAGGTCGAGTCTGAATAGCTTGGCTAAGCAGCAACCATGAAAAAAGCAGTGAAGAGAGCCTGACAACTGCCTATCCTTTAAAAAAATATATAAAACGCCTATGATGAAAACAATGTGTGGGGTTAATTTCCCTATTAATTTCTTGCAATTTTGTCAAGCTTATTTTAAACACTCTCATTAAGGGTTTTTGTTTAAAGCAAGGGCTGCTAGCTTGAGCACGCCTGCTGATTATCGTGCTTCTTCCAAACTGTCTTAATTTATATTTCCTCTGGGGCTTTTCTCATATATAAGAGATTTTCTAAAGACATTTGATTATTGCTGTATTCTGTACACTTGCACAAATACCAATGCAAGTTTATTCAATTGTAGCAACTAACAAGTAAAAGTTCATTTTCTGTATCCTTAAAACTAATTCCATTTGTTTCAGTTTGTATGAAGCAAATGTTATTTAGATGACATTACTGAATTAAGAGGAATATTTCAGAATAAATTAAAACATTGTCTTGAAAAATCATCTATACTGATGAATTTTAATAAAGTGAACATGTTCTGAAAGGCACTTCAAACGTCTTTACATTTATTATAGAAACCGCTAGATATCACAGTAAAATTTAAGATGAAAATGGATTCAAATTAACTCTCTGAAAAATAATAAAATGATCTTTTTTTCAGATCTTAAATGTAACAACACACATTTAGAAATACATTTGGTAATTGTGAATGACTTACTTTTAAAAGCAGCTTGCAGATTTCATATTTTCCTTTTGCTGCTGCTTCATGCAGTGGGGTAAATTTCCACAGGTCTGCCACATTGACAGACGCCCCATGCCTCACCAGCAGCTCGGCCACCTCATAGTGTCCATATGAACAGGCATTATGCAAGGGTACTAAGCCACTAATTAAAGAGAAAGAAAGTTTTAAGTCACAGAAAGTCAAATTCAAATACAAGTTTACAAAGCTCCAGTGGATAAAACAGTCTTTTCCCCCCTCTGAGGCTATCAGCATCTTTTAGTATCCCCAATTTCACAGCTTTACATGCCCTGCTATTCAGGTACCTATGAGATGAACATCGCTTTTCCAGGCAACGAATGAAAACAGCTTTTCTTCAGCTCCTGTCAATGATGTTCCTAACTGATGATGTTCGACTAACTGGTGTTATCAATTTCTATGAACAGGCCATATCAATACTGCTAACAATACTCACATGTTGCAAGAATCACTGCTGTAATGTTGACTTTGGACACTTGAGTGTAAATTTCAAAAAAGGGGTTTTGGTGGGTGGCTAAAATCCCATCTGACACGTGACATTTGGGAATTAGTAAGCCCTGTACATGTAATATTGTGGGGAAAAGTACTCAATTCCATCTGGAAAGAGCTTAAAACTTCAGGACATTTAGGACCTGAACCTAACCTTGAAATTCTGTTCATTTTTCTTTCTTCATAGATGGTTTATATTAATACAGAAAACTAACCTTTAAAAAGTTGACTATTGGTTTCTCTAACTATTGTGACATGTTTTCCTCCTTTTAAATCAAACTATCCGGAAAGAGTAGAAATAATAAACAGGTTGTGTAGTATTTCAAGCCTTTCCAGATACTTTGATTTAAAAGGAGGAAAACATGCTGTAATAGTGATAGAGACCAATGGTTAACTTTTTTAAAAAGTTAGCTTTCTGTATTAATATAAACCATCTATGAAGAAGAGAAAAATGTACAGAGTCCATCCTGGCTATTTCACATGATATAACTAAAAAGCTAATTTTAGACCTTCCAAAATATTTGATAAACTGCTATTAAGCAGAAAGAACAATCAAATAAAAAGAGAACAGAGGAGGAAAAAGCTGCAGAGACTAAAGTAGCAAAGTTATCCCAACTAGAATACTATCATCTAATATTTTGATACCAGAACTCCCAGAAAGCTAAACATTCCTGAGAAGACTATTAACTCTCTCCCATAATGAATGTGAAGAACAGTGGTTAATAAGAAACAATACAGAAAAGTTACCCTTTGTCTTTGGCATGCACATCTGCCCCATGGTGCAGCAGATATTCTACTACAGATACACGGTTATAACCTGCAGCAAAGTGCAGCGGGGTTGAATGACGTCCCTCCAAATCTCTGCAATTCACATTCTGAGGACTGCAAAGCTGCTGTTAAGATCAAAGAGGAAACAAAAAGTTTACTGCAGAACTTGATCACAGTTCAAAACTTGTTTATGTTTTCAACTCATTTCTTCTCCCTTAATTAAGTTTGAAAAACAACTAAAATATTCTTTTCTGATAGTGGGCCATTTCATAAACTCGAACATGGACACTTCCTAACTCTTCTTGGCTTCAATTGGACGACTTTCCCC
Source organism: Gopherus flavomarginatus (assembly GCF_025201925.1). Lineage (NCBI taxonomy): Eukaryota > Metazoa > Chordata > Testudines > Testudinidae > Gopherus > Gopherus flavomarginatus. The sequence continues at coordinate 142,142,799 of NC_066619.1, forward strand.
CCTATTTTAAGGTAGTATATTTTGAGTTCCCCTCTCCAAATCCGTAAGTAGAATCCTGGTAAACAGAATCCCAGTCTAGTGGGGTCACTAGATGGGGCAGGCAGGTATTATCCCCATTTTGCAGATGGGGAATCAGAAAGACATGTTAGTGGCTTGTTTAGGAAGCTCTGTGGTCTAGTGAATTAAACACTGGCATCTAGTGGAATGGGGAGTCAGGAGAGCTATGCTCTAATCCTGGCTCTTATACCAGTTTGCTGTATGATCTTGAAGAAATCACAGCCTCTCTACTTTAGTTAACTCATCTATCACCCCATCTGATAAGATGCTATTTTCTTACTGAATGTTGCGAGATCTAGCTAAACAATACTTGTAAAGTGCTGTGTAAAAATGAAAAGTTAAAGCCACTAAGTGGCAGAGGTAAGAACTCTTGAATACTTGTCTCAGCTACGTACTCCTTTGTCTAGACCAGTAGGAGGCACTAGCGTGGTGAGTCCCCCCCCCATCACAGCGTCTGAAAAAACAGATGATACCATGCACAGGTCATTGGTAACAGCTGACACATCTGTCTCCCTCCTCACACACAAGATAGTCTGGGAAATGGTGAAGTCTTTGTAAGGTCTGGTAGGCTTTACAAACTCCTGCAAGTTTAGATCAAGCTAAAAATATTCACAGTGGCCCTAATATCCAAACCTGCCTTAGATCTACAATAGTCACCATTAAAGAGTAAACATTTACCAACTATAACCATACAATGTTCTAGACTATTCTAACAGATAGAGAAATCCCCATGGTACTGTAGCTGTTTGGTAATCTCTGCAGTACAAATTCTATTGGCAAAGTCTGTTGTGCATATTCAACCCCAAAACTGTAAGCCTTCAGCTAAACTGACTCTTCCCCTGCCACAAATTCTACACATGTATGAAAAGCCTTTCAATTTTTACCTTAAGAACCAATGAACCCTCTTTTTTCAGACTTGGTTTGTTCTATAGATCTCAGAGCAAGTCACGCTTGAACAAAGTCAGTTCAGCGGTTGAGTTAGTGCACGCACAACAGTTTTTATTGGAAAAAACATACAAGGCCAAACCAATTTTGCTCAATTTTTCTACAATACCTTGTGTCAATTTTTCTACAATACCTATAGCCAACAGTGCAATATTTCAGCTACACTTACGTTTGCCAAAGCTACGATAAGCTGGGGGTGGGTGGAGAAGATGAGATAGAGGGGCAGCTGTAACGCAAGGGGGATTTTTATTTACCTGTTAAAGTTCTTTTTTTGAGATCTTCTGTACCAGTCCAGACACTTGGGGGTTATAGTTTTTCCAATCAACAGAAAAAATGGTTACTTACCTTACAGAAACTGTTCTTAGAGACGTGTTGGGTACCTAAACGTCCACTGTAGGAGTATGTGCACCCAGCGCACTTAAGTCGGAGACTTTTGCCAGCAATATGGGTGTTCTCCTCTTGTTCTCAGGTGAAGACATACAAGAGGCATGTCCACCACCTCCCTCTCCACTCCTTAACACCACTGTAAGCAATGACCAAAGTAGCAGGAAAGGTTGTGGAATGTATATGTGCACAACACGTCTTGAAGAACAGTTATTATAAGGTAAGTAACTGTTTCTTTTTCCTTTGATTGACATTGTAGGCGGAGGAAGTTTGGATCACCAAAACAGAGACTGTAGCACTGACTTGCCAAAGCATCACTGAGAGAGCTTATGCAATGGCATAATCTGTAGAAGAGGTACAGAAAACCATGCTGCTGCCTTGCATATATTATCTGCTGGAACATTGCCCAGGAAAGCTGATCTCTGGTAGAGTGAGCTGTCATTCTTGATGGAGGAGAGATTTTAGTAAGCTGGTAGCAGTCTGATACAATCAAGTATCAAGACATGCATCTGACGAAGTGGGTATTCACCCACGAAAGCTCATGCTCCAAAACGTCTCTTAGTGTATAACGTGCCACAGGACTCTTTGCTGCTGATACAGTCAGAAATCCAGTGAAAGATTCTCTGGGACAAGCCTAGATAAGCGATGGTGATGATAACACTCATTTGATGCTACTGCCTGCATTGGCCAATTGTCCAGGAAAGGGAAAATTTGAATGTCCAAACAACAGATGTGTCAGCTGTTACCAATGAACCATGTGCATGGTATCATCTGTTTTTTCAGATGCTGTGATGGAGTGGGACTCACCATGCTAGTGCCTCCTGCTGGTTGTCTTGCGGATCAGCTCCACAGGTTAGTATGCTGACTGTAGGTGATATCACTTCTGCTTCTCGATTTGTGTCACTCCAAGGACCGTGGCGTCCTCTTCAGAACACAGCCCTCTGACTGTGCCACAGTCTGTGCTCCCCATTTCCAGGGGTGCTGGAGGACTTACTAGATGCATTTCTGGGAGAAGACCTAGATTTAGAGGTCTTGTGAGATACTGAACATTTAGAACTCTTCGGCCCAGACAGAAATGGAGAAGCATGATGTTTGCTCCCACACTTATCTTTGGACTCAGAAGAAGCTCGAGGAGCACTCTGAGTCAATCCAGAGGCCCCAGGATCACAATTGGGAGACGGTTCAGAGGCAGGTCACGTCCTCCTTCCTGAGGAGAACCTGCAAGCAACAGTCTCTCTCTGCTTCTTAGTCCGGGTGGGAAAGGAAGTACAAATAAGGCATTTGACTCTCACATGCCCCTCATTCAAACAAATCAGACAACTCTTGCGCCCATCTGTGAAAGGGATAAGGGCCCTGCAAGTGGCACACTGCCTAAAACCTGGGGACTTCTTCATAGTAAATCCTCCAGGTACTAACAGAACTATATATACACATAACTATACTACACTATTCTGTACTTTAATATATATTACACACTAAACCACACTTAGAGTATAACGATAACAACTATGGACAAAGTTTTCTGAAGCTGGCTGACCAAAGCTAAGGCTTTAGGGAGCTCCAACCCTTGCCACAGGCAGCAAGAAGGACCTGACAGGAGGCGTCAAACAGATAGTTAAGGGTTAATGCCTCTTTTACCTGTAAAAGGTAAAGAAGTTCACCTAGCCTAGCTGACACCTGACCAGAGGAACCAATGGGGGAACAAGATGTTTCAAAAGGAAGGAGGGAAGTTTCCTTTGTTTAGTCAGTTTCAGCTGGAGTGAAAAAGATCAAGGAACCAGCCTCTTATCAGAGTAGTAAGTTTTAGAAAGGGATAAATAGGTTTATGTTTATTTTCTTTTGTAACTTGTCTTGGTGCCATTAAAGGAATTATCAAATTGGATATTCTTGCGTGTATTAAGATTTTTGCCCAGGGGAACATCCTGTGTTTTCAATCTATTCTGAGAGATTAGCTGATATGCTGTCCCCCAGAGGTTTTTTTTCTTTCTTTCTTTTACCTTTCTTTTCTTTAATTAAAAGCCTTCTTTTTAAGAACCTGATTGATTTTTTCCCTGTTTTTTTTTTTATTTTTTTTAGATCCAAGGGAATTGGATCTGGACTCACCAGGGATTGGTGGGCGGAAAAAGGGAGGGGGAAGGATTAATTCTTCCTTGTTTCTGAGATCCAAGGGAATTGGATCTGGACTCACCAGAAAATTGGTGGAGGAATCTCTCAAGGCTACCCAAGGAGGAGAAGGTTTTTGGGGGAAAGGGAGTGATCCAGATACTCAGAAATTCTGGATAGTGGCAGCGAGACAGATCTAAGCTGGTAATTAAGCTTAGAAGTGTCCATGCAGGTGCCCACATCCGTACCCTGAAGTTCAGAGTGGGGATGAGACCTATGACAGGAGGGCAGCAGGATGCCCCTTTTATGTCCTTGCCTGAGAGCAGGGGCATGTGTCGTGTAGTGATACTGCTGGCAAAAATCTCCAATTTGAGTGCATTGGGAGCACATACATGCATAATGCAATGTATATGTGCACAGTCATTCAGAGGATAACACTGAGACTTTTGAGGATGCCATACACTCAGCTATCAAGGTCTATCATCATTCAGCCTTCAGCTGAATACTTCGAAAGCAGTATTAAAGAAAAATGTAGACTGATGCTATTTAAAAACCATGAAATAACTGTAGTAACAGTAGCAATTGGACCATATCAGGGACTCTGCATTGACATTCTCAGGAATGAGACAGGCATCAGCATTTTATAGGAACTGGTACAGAAGAGCTCAAAAAAGAAAAAACAGGTAAGGAAACTTTTCCCCTTCTTTCTTCTACAGTAGTGAAGATGCTTCAGACCTCCTCAAAGAAGTTAATAATTTTATTATAGGTGCGATCATCATTAGACCACTGCCTGCAACACCTTTTGACAAAGGGCACATCTGCAAGCTTATTCCATGAAGTTTGACAAAGATGTGGGAAGTAACCTTGAAAATCCTTCTTATCAGACAGGATGAACTTTACAGGTGTACTCTCCTTCCTGCCATATAGCCTCTCTCATGCTTCCAGAGATAGCAAATCTGAACAGCAATTGACTTTTAAACCCTGGTTCATGATGAAAAGGCTCTGAGTCTGCCTGAACTCTGTTGTCCCATCCACATAAATCTGCAGGGCTTGAGCAGTGTATCCATCTCAGGGTTGGGACTAAATATAGGTAGGGCAAATTATCTGTTCAGGTGAAAGACAGACAATGTTTTGGGCCTGAGTTCTGGCCAAATCTTGAGCATGACTTTGTCCTAGAAAAATTATATACAGCTGTTTGCAGGAAAGGGATTGTGCTCCCCTATCTTTCTGCTGAACGTAACGCTATTACAAACAGGATTTAAGGATAGTCATCGCAGAGAAATACTTCTCAGATGTTCCAAAGGGAGAACCATGGAAACGCACAACACCAGATTCAAGCCCCATGTAGGCTTTGGACAATGAACTATAACCCTTAGTTTACCCGCTGCCCTCAGGAACCTGGAAACTTTGGGGTGATAACCAACAGAGACTACTCTCTGAGCCTCTGAACACTGACTGTCAGTGCCTGAACTCTAATGTATCTGACGCTCAGGCTCAAAGCTACATAAGCTTGCAAGATATACAGGATGACTGGCAGTGTGGCCTCAACTGAGATCACAAACCATGCTGGGCCTTCATGAAGTACTGGACACTATCCTTGGGTACAGAATTAACAAGAGCTGAAGGAGTGGGGGACACAGACATCTTCACCAGTTCCAGGTACCACTGCCTTCTTGGCCACCCTGGAGCTACAAAAGGCTCCTCTAGAGCTGGCAAACATAACGGTTACTTATCTTTCGTAACTGTTCTTCGAGATGTGTTGTTCACGTTCATTCCACATTAGATGTGTGCGCATCGTGTGCATGAGTGTTGGAAACTTTTTCCCTTAGCGGCTCCCGTCAGGCTGGCAGGGCCCCCGCCAGAGTGGCACCACAGTTCCATGCATACATACCCCCACTGGCCTGACCCTCTCCAGTTCCTTCTTGTCGGCGACTCTGACAGAGGGGTAGGAGGGTGGGTGGTGGAATGAACGTGAACAATGCATCTCGAAGAACAAGTTGCTAAAGCTAAGTAACCATTCTTTCTTCTTCGAGTGCTTGTTCATATCCATTCCACATTAGGTGAATCACAAGCTTACCTTTGGAGGAGGGTAGGAGTCACGAAACAATCAATCGAAGGACTGCCCCGCCAACTGCCGCATCCTCCCATGCCTGCTGGTTGACCGCGTACTGGGTCATAAAGGTGTGCACCAATGACCAGGTGGCCGCACTTCAGATCTCCTGGACAGGGACCTGTGCCAGGAAGGCCGTGGACACTGCCTGTGCTCTGGTCGAGTGAGCTGTGACTGCTGGAGCTGGGACACCAGCGAGGTCATAACAGGCCCGAATGCAGTCCATAATCCACGACGAGATTCGCTGTGTCGACACCGGACTGCCCCTCATCCTCTCAGCCACGGCCATGAATAGCTGCGTGGACTTATGAAAGGGTTTGGTGCACTCCAAGTAGAATGCCAACGCTCGGCGGATATCTAGAGTATGCAGGCTGAGGTGACTCGGGTCCGTATGGGGTTTGGGAAAAAAACACCGGCAGGCAAATGTCCTGGCCCAGATGGAATTGTGAGAGCACCTTTGGAAGGAACTTAGGGTGCGGGCGGAACTGCATCTTGTCTTTGTGAAACACAGTATATGGTGGCTCCGAGGTGAGTGCCCTCAGCTCCGATACCCTTCTGGCTGAGGTGACTGCCAACAGGAATGCCATCTTCCAGGAAAGGTGGAGAAGGGAGCAGATAGCCATGGGCTCAAATGAGGGCTCTATGAGCTTAAAAAGGACTAAGTTGAGATTCCATGGGGGAACAGGGGGATGAGAATAAGGGAATACCCTTTCCAGACCTTTGAGGAATTGTCCCACCATTGAGTGGGAGAAAACCGAGCTACCTAAAAACCCTGGGTAAAAGGTGGAAATAGCCACCAGGTGCACCTTAATCGGTGACGGGTCCAGCCCTTGTTGCTTAAGGTGCAGAAGGTTTTCCAGAATGATCGGCACCGCGGCCTGGAGCGGTTGCACCTGTTGTGACCCATACCAGCACGAGAACCTCTTCCACTTGGCCAAGTAAGTCGCCCTGGTAGAGAGACTCCTACTACCAAGTAGAACCCGCTGCACAGGAAGGGAGTACTGGCTCTTGAAAGCATTTAACCATGTAGCTTCCGTGCGGTCAGATGCAGCGATTGCAGGTCGAGGTGAGAAGCCACTCTCCATCCTGCTTAATGAGGTCCCGGTGAAGGGGCAGGGTTATCGGGGCCTCCACCGACAGCTCCAGAAGCATGGTGAACCAGTGCTGATGGGCCCAGGTCAGGGCGATGAGAATGATCAACACCCTGTCCCTGTGTACCTTGAGTAGTAACCTGTGTACTACGGTGATGGGAGAAAAAGAGTATCGCAGATGTGTCAGCTATAGAGCCCAGGATGCGACCCTGGAACAAGCAGAAATATGGGCACTGGGTGTTGTCCTTGGTCGCAAACAGGTCCACCAGGGGAAACCCCCACCTCCGGGGGACCGAAAGCACGACGTCTGTTCTGTGCGTCCACTCGTGCATGCAGTACGACCTGCTGAGGTGGTCCGCCGGCTCGTTTTGCTCCCCTGGGAGATACACTGCCTCGAAGTGAATGGCATGGGCTATGCAGAAGTTCCAGAGAAGGAGAGCTTTGAGGCAAAGTGGGGAGGAACGGGCTCCGCCCTGCTTGTTTATATGAAACATGGTGGTCATGTTGTCTGCCAGAACTGTCACGCTGTGACCATTCAGAGTGACGTGAAAGGTCTGGCAAGCTAAACGAACTGCTCTGAGCTACTTCACGTTGATATGGAGCCATTGCTCCATCCCCAACCACAAGCCCTGAGTTCTGAGGTTCTCCAGGTGAGCTCCCCATCCAAGGTCTGACGCGTCTGTTACCAGCGTCAAGTCCAGCTGTTGTAAGGCAAAGGGGATGTCCTCACAAACTATGGTTTGGGACTGCCACCACCTCTATGAGTCCAGTACTTCCCTCAGGGCTGTCACTATCAAGTCTAGGGGGTCTCTGCCAGGGCGGTCTACATGAGTGAGCCAAGCCTGCAGAGTCTCAGTTTGGCATGCCTGATCACATGCGTGCAAGCTGCCATGTGGCCTAGCAGTCGCAGGCAACATCTGACCGTCGTAGTGGGGAACTGGCACAGGTAGCTCACCACCTGCTGGATGGCCAGGAATTGAGATTCTGGGAGGCTCGCCCTCGTCTGTACTGCATCTAGGACCACCCCTATGAACTCCACTCTCTGCGTTGGAACGAGAGTGGACTTGGGAACATTGACCAGGAGCCCCAGTTTGCAGAATAGACTAAATGCCATCTTTACATGAGTCCGAACCTCTTCTTCGGACTGCCCCGCCAGGAGCCAGTCGTTGAGGTACGGGTACACTCGAATCCTCTGTCTCCGCAAGCATGCTGCCACCACCGCCATGCATTTTGTGAATACTCACGGGGCTGCAGCTAGACCAAATGGTAAAACGGCAAACTGATAATGTTCCTGGTTCACAGTGAAGGGCAGAAATCGGCGATGAGCCAGGTGGATGGTGATATGGAAGTACGCGTCCTTCAGGTGAAGGGCAGCGAACCAGTCTCCTGGACCCAGAGAAGGGATAATGGTGCCCAGAGAGACCATGTGGAACCGAGCCGTGATCAGGAACTTGTTGAGCCTGCGCAGGTCTAGGATGGGACGAAGGCCCCCCTTGGCCTTGGGGATGAGGAAGTAGCGGGAGTAGAACCCTTTCCCCGTTAAGTCTAAGGGCACTGTCTGAACAGCCCCCGCCTCTAGGAGGGAGCGAACCTCCCTTTCTAGGAGATGCTTGTGAGAAGGGTCCCTGAAGAGGGACAGGGAAGGGAGGTGTGGGGTAGGCCGGGAGGAAAACGGTAGCATGTACCCAATTTGTACCGTTGGTAACACCCAACAGTCCGATGTAATACTGGACCATATACGGGAGAAGTGGGACAGGTGGTTGGGGAAACACGGGGATGGATCCGGTATGCTGTCCTTCAGCGTACCTTCAAAAGCCTGGCTTAGAGCCCAACTGAGGCTTATGTTGGCCTTAGTTCTGGCTTTGCCTATTGGAATTGTTGTTATTATTGCGTTACCTCCTATTGTCTCCGCCTCGGCTGCAGTAAGGCTCCTGCTGAGGACAAGGCTCTTACTGGTACTGGGAAGGAGGTTGCAGCTTAAAGGGCTTCCTCTGAGTCATAGAATATCAGGGTTGGAATGGACCTCAGAACGTCATCTAGTCCAACCCCCTGCTTAAAGCAGGACTAATCTCCAGACAGTTTTTTATCCCAGATCCCTAAATGACTCCCTAAAGGACTGAACTCGCAACCCTGGGTTTAGCAAGCCAATGCTCAAACCACTGAGCTATCCCTCCTCCCCTGCATATCCAGTGACCTGAGTGTGGCCCTTGAGTCCTTAAAGCTATGTAGCTTCGAATCAGTTTGGTCCGAGAACAGTCCGGACCCTTCGAATGGTAGGTCCTGGATCGAATTCTGGACCTCAGGCAGCAAACCTGACTCCTGAAGCCACACTGAGTGCCACATGACACGCCTGATGCTATTGTCCTGGCCGCTGCATCCGCCAAGTCCAGGGACGCTTGGAGGGAGGTTTTTGCTACGGCCTTGCCGTCCTCCACCAGGGCCACGAACTCCTGTTGGGAGCCCTGTGGGAAGTTGTCCTTAAACTTCCCCACTGATGCCCAGGAGTTGAAGTTATGCCTGCTGAGGATGGCCTCTTGGTTAGCAATCCTCAACTGTAGGTCCCCTGATGAGTACACATTCCTGCCGAACAGGTCTAGGCGTTTTGCTTCCATGGCCTTGGGGGCTGGGGCTTGTTGCCCATGGCGCTCTCTCTTGTTCACCGCCGACATTATCAGTGAATATGGGCTTGAGTGGCAAGACAAGAAGTCATAACCATTTGACGGGCAAAGTACCTGTGCTCCACACCTTTGGCCATTGGTGCACTGGATGCCAGGGTCTGCCATATAGTCGTGTATTTAGACTGAATGGTCTTAATGAATGGAAGCGCTATTCTGGAAGGACCTTCTGGGCTCAGAATGTCCACCATGGGGTCTTCCTGCTCAACCGACTCTCGGCTTGCAACCCCAAGTTATGGGCCACCTTACAAAGCTGTTCTTGGTGGACCTTGTGGTCTAAAGCTGGAGGTCCTGACCGTGCTGTGCCTGCTACTACTTCATTCGGGGATAATGAGAAAGTTAGCTTCTCAGCTTCCTCCTGCTGGTCTTCCTGGTCCCCCTCCCCCAGAGGAGGGGCTTCCGGCTCGAGCTGAGGCTGATGGTCCTGAGACGGCACCGGGTACGGTGCCGGCCTCTCCGGTCTCTCGCTTGGCGAGGCATCAGGCGGCTTGGACACAATAGCTTCCCTTACAGGAGAGCATCGATGCGGGGACCGGGACTGCTGCACCGAACAGCTGGCCCTGGAGGGAGCACCTTGACACTGGTTGTAGGCCCACAGGGTCCAGAAGGGCCAGTGCCCTGGCGGTCCCCATTGTGGTAGCCAGCCAGCTTGTTGTTACCTGTTGTCTGGGGCCTGTTGCGGGTAGCTGTATTGACCCGAGTCAGCGCTAGACTCGGGTGATACCGAGCACGAGGTCCACAGCGGTGCCATCGATCAGTGCCAGCGGGAGGCTGATGACTGGCTTCTGGTTGATCAAGGCCGGGACCGGTATCGATACCACTGCTCTCTTGACCGGGACCGGTGTCTTCTGGACATCTTTGGTGACTACGGGCTTGATTCCTGCTGGCGCTGGTCTTGGGGGAGCACCAGGGAGCGCCATGTGTCCTGCACCGACACTGTGCATTGACTCGTCTCCGGTATTGATACTTCCATATGAGTCAAGGGTAGCTGGGAGACCATGGATTCAGAGCTCGACCGGGACCAACGCTGGAAGCAGTGCCGGGGCGGTGACCTCGAACAGTGCACCATCGCCAGCTTTCCCCTCGACAGGACTCTAGGTCTGGGTGTCAGACGCTTCTCCCTGGCCGGGAGGGAGCTCACCACCGACAACCCGATGAGGACTTTTGCAGCCTCGAAGGTGTCAGGCATAGAGGGCTGGTCCGTCACGCCCTCAAGCCCTGCGTCCACACTAAGCTCACTTAAAGCTGGACTCGGTGGGACTTGTGGAGCTGGTGCCACTGGTGCCGGAGTGGGTGCAGCACACATCCTGCTCTGCCCGGGGCCTGAGATAGTGCCTGTCTCCCTTGCGGGGAGTGTCCACGCCCCTTCTTTGGTTTTAACTTGGGCCGCACTGGGGAGGATGAGCGGTGCCGGGGCCTATTTTGGCGTTCTGAGGCCAACGGCTTATGAAGCTGGGCTGGTACTGGATGTCTTGACGAATCCATGGTGCTCTGCACCAAGGAGGCTGGGGCTGGCATTGGGCCGTCTGGGACCGGTAGCTGCAGTGCGGCCTCCATCAACAGCTGCCTTAAACGAAAATCTCTCTCTTTCTTTGTTCTCGGCTTAAAGGCCTTACAAATCTTGCACCTCTCTGTTTGGTGAGCTTCCCCCAGACAATGTAGACAGCAGTCGTGGGGGTCACTAATGGGCATAGGCTTGTGGCACATGGCAAAGGCCTTAAATCTGTGGGCCTGCAGCATGCCCCGGAGCCTAGGGCGGGTACTGGAGTCCTCCAAGCACCTAATCTATTAAGTATTCAACAACAATGAAACGCTAACTGATAACTAACTGATAACTGCTATCTAGCACTAAGGCTAAGGGAATTGCTTCTCTTACGACAGCAAGAGGTTGTTCCAACGCCATCATGGACGGTACGAAGGAACTGGACGGGGGAGGGCCAGCCAGGGTATATATATGCATGGTGCAGTGTTGCCACTCTGGCAGGGGCCCTGCTGGGAGCCGCTAAAGGAAAAAGTTTCCGACGCTCATGCACACGACGCGCGCGCACCTAATGTGGAATGGACGTGAACAAGCACTCGAAGAAGAATTCTGTAATACTCTATCATGGGTGGGAGAAGGGGTTAAATGTACAATAAATCCAAAGTCCAGAGTATTTCCAGGATATCTGATCCATTTGCTCCTATTTCCATGCATTTCAGACACTTCTGGTGAGACTCAAGGCTTGGCATATCCTGGAGACAGTTCAGACTGAACAACAGGCATTAGTGGCTCCATCCGGAATCCCGAGGAAAGAGGTGACTCTTTTCAAGTCCAAAACTGGACACAGATTCCCCCACTGTTTTGGAGACAATTAAGTAGATCCTTGTGTCCCTCTTCTCCCCAGCTCAGCAGATTGGCTTGTATCTGTAACTGACATGGAACTAGGGCAACAACACGACAAAAGTCCCTGGATCTTCTCACAGTGCTCTTAACTAGGCATACTGGTCTATTATCATGTTCATGAACCCATGGTGGGACCCATATGTGGAAGAAATCCCTCAGCCTTCCTGTGATGTTAGGCCCTTGTACCGTCAGACAAATTATCTGAAGCCTGAAGGGGTTTCCTGCAGTCTGTTACCTCTTCTTTGGTAACATAAAAAGCGAATCCTTTTGTTAGTCTGCCTTTTTTATTGGACTGGATAGTAGGTCCTCGTATCCCTGGATCTGCACCTATTGATCTGAAATTCTGAGGACCTTCTGGGAATCTATTGGACCTCGATTCTCTGAAGACGCTAAGAGTTAGTGGATCTTCTACAACTTCTTCCTGAAAAAAAGTCTGCCGTGAAAAAGGGTATGGCTTCTAACCTGGTGCTGGAGGTCGAATACAATACTCACTGTTTTAGCTGCAGGGGTCTCCGGCCCTCTGCTAAGGCTTCCATTGATAGAATTATATCCTGTATGGTGTCATATATGGACAACATATTCGAGCGCATAACCAGGAGAGAATTGGCCTGCTCAGAGAATTCTCATTTTTGGCCTCTGAAAACCTTCCAAGCTTCAGGAGCCACCTCACTGCCCCAAGGGAGGTGCATGTCACATGTACTTAAGTTATAGTAACCATGAAGGACCTTGTCAGGCATAACTCATTTGTCAAGAAGATCTTTGAGAGCTAGTTCTCCTTCCCCAGGGATTGCTGTTCTCCTTGCCACCTCTGACATGGCAGCATCCACTCCTCAGGCTCTAAAGGAGCACCTCTATGTCTGACCCAACAGCGTGTCAGCCTGCAACATGGGGGTAGAGCCCTGTAAGAGGAGGATAAGAGTCCCCTGGCCCCAGCCAATGCCTCCCAAGTATATGCCAACCTCTAATAATGTTGGCTGGTCCCCTCTGTAAGGGGTTCAGCCTTCTCTTAAGATTGGGGAAGCCTATTTCTCACTGCTCAACCTTCTCCTCAGCCAGGCCTTGCAGACTGAGTGGTGTCTGACTGGACTGACATCTTGAGTGGTATTCTGTGACCAGGACTCAGCTATTTCTTCTCTGCAATGGAGTGGATGGGGGCTGCACTCCTCCTGTTGTCTCTGTCCTGGCTTGCTCTTTAAAAACCAGAAGGCAAAGCCCCAAATCTCTGAAGTCTGGACTGAATGGCAGGAGAGCCCTACCAGGAGGAATAGGAGGAGGTAGCTTGAGGTGTGGTCCTGCTCCAAGTGACAGCTGTAGAGGTTTCTCTTCTTCAGTGTCTCCGCCCATGTGGAACCAAGCTGGGCATAGTCAGTTGAGGGCATGGAGAGGGAAGAGCCCACTGCTTCCTTTCCTTAGCTCATCTTTTTCCCCTCTCAGTGGTAATCCACAATGATGGTTGCTCTTTGTCCTTAATCTCCTACCTGCCCGTGGGAGCTGGAATTCTGATCTGATGGGGTTTGATGAGCATCTGCAGGCAGAGCTACACTCCAGCAAGATGCTCCCAACCCTGCATTTTCTATGAGGACAAAAGTGCTGTTAAGAAGAGCTGGAGCAGCTTCTCCTCTCTGCCCCCAGTCTGCCTGGCAACGGTGTGTGTGTGGGAAGTTGATTCCTGAGGCTGCGGCTGCTGGTACACTCCCTGCTACATGGTGTAGAGAAAATCTTCTGCAGGAAGAAGATTACTACTAGACTTGCTCATCAGCTGGCATGGGTGTGGGTGGAAGGCACTCAGGATCCAAAACAGTTCAATTTGTGGCTGAAACCAAGACATGATTATGAAAGCTACAGAGGGCTTTCCTAGGACCAGTGTCCCTCCTCAAGGCAAGTGCTGTGCATGCCCAAGGAAGGGGCAGAGTTGGATATGTCCTTGTTTTCTACCCCTTTTCTTTATCCTGCGGGCTGGAGATGCTGGGGTCCAAGGAGCAGTATAATTGTTCCCTCTTCTCATCAGCCCTGCACATGGGGCTAAGGCTCATTGGCTTTCAATGCCTCATATGTGCTGTTATGGCAGTCACACATGAAGTGTGCCATGCAGCTTCCTTTAGGTCTCAAGGACCTACTTCTTTCTTCTCTCCTCTGGCAGCCTGCTGAGGGACACCATGTGCTCCACCTACTAATGACTAAGGGATATCAGGACCCTTACATGTGACATTCTCAAAAGCATGTGAGCTTTGTCTCCATCAGATGGCTGGGAGGAACTATAATCCCAAATGTTTGGACTGGTGGAGAACACTGAAAAGAGAAATTCTATTTAAACCATAATTATGGTACATGCCATGTGCCAGATCTGACTTTTGTGGGTGTTCTTTTAGATAAAACAAATTATGTACGGTCACCACATTTACAGGCACTGGCATTAATGAATACTTGCTCACGGATGCTTTGCATTTCACAGTTAATGGAAGAAACAGTGGTTAGATAGGGAAAACACCGTATTATGATCACATTATGGTGCGTATGCCTGAACTCCTATGCGCCCAAGCATGAGAGGGCGAGGCCATTCTACAGGAACATGGAAAAACAACATTTCTGAACATTTAAAAGAAAGCAGTGACAGAACCATGACCACAGAATCATTGAAATGCAGTGCTGGAAGGGACCTTGAGAAGTCATCCAGTCCAGCCCCCTGAGCTGAGGCAGAACCCAGTATTCCTACACTATCCCTGACAGGTATTTGTCCAACTTGTTCTTAAAAATTTCTAATGATGGGGATTCTACAACCTCTTGTAGGAACCTATTCCAGAGCTTCACTATCCTTATAGTTAGAAAATTCTCCTAATATCTAACCTAAATCTCCTATGCTGCAGATTAAGCCCATTACTTCTTCTTCTACCTTCATTGGACATAGAGAACTATTGATAACACATTTAAAGATTCTTTTCTCAACCCATGCCCCCCCCTTTAAAAAAAAACCAAAAAACAACTTTTCCTGCTCAGTCAGGTTTTCTAAACCGTTGATCACTGTTGTTGCTCTCCCCTGGATTCTTTCCAATTGGTCCACATCTTTCCTGAAGTGTGGTGCCCAGAATAGGACACAGTACTCCAGCTGAGACTTCAATAGTGCTGAGCAGAGTGGGACAATTACTTCCTGTGCACCAGACTGTTGACGCGTATTCAGTTTGTGATCTACTATAACCCTCAGATCCTTTTCAGAAATACTACCACCTAGCCAGTTATTCTCCATTTTCTAGTTGTGCACTTCATTTTTTCTTCCTAAGTGAAGTACTACAAAGTACTTATCTTTATTGAATTTCGTCTTATTGAATTCAGACCAGTTAGCCAATTGTTAAAGTCATTTTGAATTTTAATCCTATTCTCCAGAATGCTCACAACCCAGCTTCATGTCTGCAGATTTTATAAGCATACTCTCCACTCCACTATCGAAGTCATTAATGAAAATACTGAATAATACCAGACTCAGGATTGATCTCTGCAGGACCCCGCTATAAACATCCTCTCAGTTGGAAAGCAAACCATTGATAAACCACTCTTTGAATATGGTCTTTCAACCAGTTTTGCACCCACTTTATAGTAATTTCATGTAGACCGCATTTCCCTAATTTTCTTATAATAATGTCAAATGGACTGAGACAAAAGCCTTACTAAAATCAAGATATATATCCCATCTATTGCTTCCCCCCCCATAGTAGGCCTGTTACCCCATCAAAGAAGGAAATTAAGTTGTTTTGGCATGATTTATTCTTGACAAATCCATGCTGGCTATTTCTTATAATCCTATCATCCTTCTAGGTGTTCACAAATGTTCCAGTATTTTTCCAGGTATCAAAGTAAGACTGACTGATCTATAATTCCCCAGTTCCTCTTTGTTCCCCTTTTTGAAGTTAGGTTCTATTGTTTACCCTTCTCCAGGCCTCTGGGACTTCTTTCATCCTTCAAGAGCTCTCACAGATAATTGCTAGTGGTTCCAAGGCTGCTTCAGCTAGTGGCTTATGTACCCTAGAATGAATTTCATCAGGCCTTGTAGACTTGAATATTTTTAACCTATCTAAATTTTCTTTAACCTTTTCTTTCCCCATTTTTGGCTAGCATTTCTTCCCCCATGTTGGTAATTTTAATTGTGTTGACTATCTGGTCACCATTAACTTTTTAAGTGAACCCTGAGGCAAAACAGGCATTAAACACCTCGGCCTTCTTGATGTCACCAATTATTAGTTCTCCTTCTCCACTAAGTAGAGGACCTACACTTTCCTTTATCTTTCTCTTGCTCTTAATGTATTTAACAAACCTCTTATTGCCTTTTATGTCCCTTGCCAGGTGCAACTCATTTTGTGCCTTAGCTTTTCTGATTTTGTCCTACGTACTTATGCTATTCTTTTGTATTCCTCCTTAGCAATCTGTCCATTTTTCCACTTTTTGTAGGATTCCCTTTTGATTTTTAGGTCATTCCACCTTCTCCTAGCAGAGGTCTTGCTTAGTAATACTTTCCATCCTGTAAGTATCACCTAGACAAACCTACCTTCACAGTTTCCAAATCTCCTGCTTTGGATGCTTCTAACAGTCGATAATCCACATCAGATGTGCGTACAGGTGTATTTTCTACAGAAAAGAAAACAAACTCTGATAGGTATTTTGGTGTAGGGCTATATAATTAAGATGCCATTATACTGATAAACTCAGCCTCACACACTTTCTAAATTGACCAAAGAGACTACAGGCACAATTTTTTTTTTAAAGTGCTTAAATAATTTAGCACAGCTTAAGCCCCAATTTCAAAAATCACTTAGGCACTCATGCAGAGCTGCCGACTTTAGAGATTGGAATAAGATTGTACAGTTTTTTACTCCTGGAAGCACTGGAGAGCCAACATAGCAAAAGAGAACTGGACTCTAGAATATGTTTTGGGTAATGATTGTCCAGGGTGCACTCTGATTGGCTAGGTGGGATTTCTTGATGATGTAACAATTGTACACAGTTGTATTAATTTAGAAGGAATAAATGGGCCAGAGGTGTTAACATAACTAAGTTACTGCCTAATATTAAACGGTTTTAAACAAGGTCTGGGGTTTGGTGTACAGAGACCTCAGCCTGCTTAGCACTAAGGCAAATATACTATTAAAAATCTTTTAGAACCTTTTATTAAAGATGTAGAAAAAGAAGAAGAAACAGTTAAAACCTTTGAAACGTAAAGTATTAAATAAAGCTCTCATTTTAACATTTTTTGTTTCTTTATCTTTACTTGGAGAGAGTTTTAAAAAGAAAAACTCCTTGTTTGACAGTCTCTTAGATGGTATCAGAGATGCTAATAACTGTTCCTTTTTTAGAAAAAGAGAAGATGTTAGCTGACATGGGCTCGAGCTGCTTTTATTGCTGCTGCTGTTAAAGTTCTCTCATCCCAGGTGGTATTTGGGTTATAATCTGGCTCCCTCTCTCTCTCTCCGTGGCTTGGTCTGGTCAGAACATTTCTGAAGATCAGGATAAGGAAGGACCATAGTCCCAAGAAATAGAGGAAGTGGCAGCCATGATGGTGACGCTTGCTTCAGTAGCCTCCATCTGTTCTTTCAAGTGTGCTTTTTAAGAATTCTTTTGTACTTTCCCCACAAAATTTCATTCTTTTAAGAACCCAAAAAGTGAGGGATAGCAAAATACATTTTTTGAATGATATTGACTTGAGATATTTTGTTTAGATTAACCAAGTTATTTTGCATTCCTTTCATACTGTGCCCTTCAACATTTGCTATTATAGGTTATTGTAACATTTTATGAATTGTTACATACTTTTTACAGTTAAACTAACAATGTGGGTAAATTTGTAGGCCCAAGTGTCACAACAGCACCAACTGCCAAATTGAAAAACAAAATCTCTCTGCCTCTATTTCCTGGGTCAGTTAAAAAAAAAGTGAATGGGAATGGGGAGGTAATAAAAAAGATGCATTTTAAATATACCTTTCCTTATTTTTAATTGATAGTTAAAAATTACAGGCAGTAGCTCCAAACTCAGCCATAAACTGTACCTCTTCCTTCCTCATCTTGACCAGATGTTGCTTCCTCTTCTCCCAACTGAGAGCTGTGCGGATCTGAGGCGCCTGAGTGAGAAAGAGTCAGTTGGGAAGAGAGGAAGAGGCTAGATGGAAAGGAGTGGGATCTTAGCTGACCCTGGAAAGTTTATTGTCCTCTGGCCACTTCTGCCTGCTGAACTGGAAACGCTAATATTTCAAACTTTACAACAAAATATGAGTTGAAAGTGGCATCTGTGCCACAAACATTTCTGGCAACTGTACTCTTTTCTCCTATCATTTTATCAGAGACTATTTTTCAGAGTGAGAGGACACACTGCTTAACCCCCCATTCAGTTTAAGGAGCTGAGGAATAATTATTTCTGTAATGTAGCCTAATTGGTGATTCTGAGACTATTTCCTACTTCAGGCCAAAAGGGACAGAGCACTTGGGGATGGGGTCTTTTATATGCCCTCAAATTGCAGGCACACTGCCCCAGGGGCCAGTATTCCTAGACGGTTCAGAGGTTGCAGTGCCAAGGAGTATGCTCACAAGAAAGTGGGTCTGCAGCGGTAATTCTTGAAGGACAAAAAGTAAGCTTTAAAAAAGTGTATAAAAAACTTTCATTAAGAAATTTACCCAACAGACCATACAAGCACCTTCTGCAAGTACACAACGAGAGTGATCTGGTGTCATCAAAACCTACACAATTCTCACTTATTTGTGATTTCTAACCAGTTAGTGAAATCCGTTGTTTGCAGGAGAGCACAACTAGTACAAATGGACATCTGAGTTCCCAGCTAGCTGTGAAATTGTGTTGTGTATGTATATTGATTTCCCAGTTCAATCTGAGGTTGTATTTCTCATCTGTATATACCCTGTTTTCTCTTTCTGACACATTCTGTGATGATATAGCAGGCAGTAGGTTGCAAAGCACACAGGCAGAAGATATCCCAGCTGCTGTTCCTGGACCTTGCCACAAAGGTAAATTAATCTGCCTCCCCTTTGTCTCTATGCTGAGGGGAAGGCAGGGGAGAGATGGACAGTGCTAGCTAGGGAGGAAGGTGAAAGGCAGAACCTAGGAACCCACTTGCAAAGGTGGGGAAATGCTCACTAAGAGCAAGGACAGAGGAAACTCATGAAATCCTAACTATCTAGGAATGGGATCAGCACCTCTGCTATGTCCAGAAATGCTAAGTGTGTCTCTTGAGCCTACCCAGGAAGCTAGCAGCACTGGCATATGCCAGCACGGACATTAGTAAGCGATGTGCCAAAAGCTGCTGGAAGGGGATGCAGTAGGCCCACTGCTAGTATCAGCAGGCCTGGGCAGATCATGGCATGAACTAAATTCATTTTTAGAAGGTTCAGATTTTAGCCCTCTCCCTCCAGTAATGATCTGAGTGTGAGTCTATTACCCCATTTCCCTTCCTCCCACCAACAGCGGCTGGAGTTCACCTGATCACAGCCTCCTTAAAGCTTTGAAGTAGGGAGGCTGCAGTGGAGGGTATCTTACTGCTTTGATAGGGTCACAGAACACCACCTGGGATTTGGCTCTTCAGCTGTTGTTCCCTTATCTGCTCTCTGGCCTTCTGCCCTCTAACACCACAATATGGTCCAGGAACGGACTTCAACTGGGAAATGAAGGTAGGATCACAAAAATCAGAAATACCATCTAATTAAATTTGGAAATGGAAATTAAAAACTCCACCAGATTGAGATTTGGTTAAGGAAAGGCTCTGAATATTTAAGACGCTGAACTGAGCAAAGAAACAAAAAGGTACTTACGTTTTAAGAGAAGATAAACAAACAGCATTTTTCTAACAGGAGTTTAGAAAACTTTCTAATTAGCCCATTTTATGAACTTTCATACATTAGAAATTTGTATTTCATGGTCATAATCAAAATCTCAATACCACTTTGAGTAAAGACAGACCTGCCCATGAGGTCATCAAAAAGCTGTTTGAACGGTTGTGATCTCATAGCTGTGAAATATCCCTGCTTGCAAATGGGGGTGGGGGGGGGGAGGAGGAGGAGAAATCAAGAATACTCCAACATAATTTTAACCAATAAATCTCAGTAATGCATTAATGGAGCTAAATAAGAGTCTTTACATCAAACTAAATTGAATATTTAAAAATATTTCTTCAATCCAACATAACAAAAATATGCAGAGATATTTATATGATTTTAATATAAAAACAAGATTAAGACATCTGATTGCCTGGAACACAGAACAAAACAACGCTCAACAACCCTTTGTTGTTCTGAGGACAACACAAAGCACTAGCATGCATCATGTCAGCGTCAATCTTGCAGGGGTTGTGTGTGTGTGTATTTGGAGGAGGGAGATAGGTGCAAAGACACTGCCTTCTGTGTTGAAAAATGGTGTTGCATGATGTCCAAAATTAAAGTTTCCATAGAAGACAAGTAAGTGCTTACTTTTCAAAATGCTTAATTTTAAAGCTTTGCCTTACCTCTTCCTGAAATTAAATTCCTATAATCTCTTTAACAGTATGGGAAACATGATTAATTACTATCTCCACATTTACTCCCTAAATTTTTATTTCTCTTTCTGATTCTCTCTCTAATATACATATATAAAATCACACACACACAGAGATCATATACGTATCTAATGTATACATAGGTACTTATATCCTTTACATACACGCACTTCACAAGCTTTGGTT
Source organism: Gopherus flavomarginatus (assembly GCF_025201925.1). NCBI lineage: Eukaryota > Metazoa > Chordata > Testudines > Testudinidae > Gopherus > Gopherus flavomarginatus. The sequence goes on from NC_066619.1 coordinate 142,163,249, forward strand.
TTTAAAATGGCACCCCCTTCATATTGAAGTTTTTATTTTTTATTTTTTTTTTTGCTAGAAAACATCCCGCCCATGGTATCATTTAAGTTTGCAATTTTCAAAGGAGGGTAAGGGAAATAGGTGCCCAATTCCAACTGGCTTTCACTGGCTCCTTGCAAATCCCAACATAAAAAAATCACTACCCAATGTTGTTTAATTTGTACAAATAAAAATAATAATAGTGTAATATATATAGGCATGCAAAAAGGCACATACATAAAACGATGGAAGTGCTTAATGAACTACTTGAAAAACAGCGATACTCTTCACTGTTCTATATTTGATATAAACTTTGATTTTATAAATCACATCCAGTGAGTTGTTCTGAACAGAGAATGCGTATTGTTACTGAACAGTCAAAGCATCTGACGTGGGAGTTCAACTGCTTTTACAACAATTGATATATTTTTCTACTCATGCCTTATACCTCAAGACAGCAATAAGAAGAAATATTTAGTGTTTCTAAAGACATTAGGAGTTTAAGCACCATTTAAATAACTCCGCTCAATATATTTAAACAAGTTTTTTCCTGTTGGATAATTTTGTATCATAAAAATTGTCTGTTTACAACTTTGAAAAAACAATCTAACCTTTGTGCCATTTCAGGAATTCCTCTGAATGGTAATTTTAATATTTTGATCTGTGCTTTTTTAACACTTCTTTAAAAGTAACTTCCAAATATAAGAAAACACAACCTTTAGAATTATATGCCAAATACTCCAAATGACTATAGCTAAGATAAGCAGGGAGCATATTTATACATTTAATGGGAACCGCACTTTCGTATCTGTAGACGTGCTCTCTTGAGTGATAGTTCATACTAGGTACGATGCAGCAGCATGTACTCTGGTGACAGACACTGCTAATGTCTGGAGAGATCAACTGTAGGATAGTTAATGGGGGTGGAGTTGGAGAGGGTATGACTCTCACATGCAAAATATACCTGCCTATATTTACTAAAGTATTCTTATTTTGAGTCTTCCCACCACCAATATTAAAAGCTTTAGAAAAATCCAAAATGTTAGAAATGGGACTCAAATATCTTTATAGGCAGGGTCCAGTTATTACATCCTGAGCAGAGGGAAGACAAAATTGCATATAAACACCAAAAGAACCAGTTTCAGAGAAATCACGTTTAAGTCATTACAACTGGGGGGAGAAGATAATGTTAAAATATGAAGTCTATTTCTACCCACCACTTAGAATTTGCTGCACTGCTTCATTTCCCATCTGTGCTGCTGTGAAACCTTGTAAGGAGATGATGGAGGGATCAGAGCCGTAATTCAGTAGGAGGCGACAGGTTTGCAAGTGACCTGCCAAAGCAGCCCTATGTAAAGCTGTTTGACCAAGTGCATCCAGTGCATTCATCTGAAAAATCATTCAGCAATATAAAAATAAGTATCTTTATAATTTCAAGTCTCCACCCGGTCCCACAACCTTAATATGAAAGAAGAGTAACAAGTAAAATTTCAACACATGCTAATTTACTTATAAACCCCACTGCCTTGCCACATTATTAAGACAGAATAATGGCGGATCAATTAAAATATTCCTAATGAAAAGTAATTAATTATTTCAGACTAGATTTCTTAACTTCTTATATAATGCAGTTATTAATTTATGTTGCTCATAAAATGAAACAGGATTACCAGAAAAACCTGTACTTTAAAACTTTATTAAATATTTTGACAAAGTTCACTTGGCAGAATTAATCTTTTTGAAAAAAGTCACCCTTTAACAAAAGTAACTGTATGAGCAAAAATCTAATACATGGTGGATGATTGGTTAATATATTTATCTAACATAAGAATTTCATGCCAGGCCAAGCTGCAAGAAAATTACCATCTGCCATCCTCAGAGGAGAAATAACTCAACATTATCTAATAACAATAATTCAGAAACCCATCTAAAGAGGTCAGATGGAGGAGAATTCTTCAGGGAGAAAAATTAAAGCCTGAAACCCAAGTTCAGTTATCACAAATTCAGTCCATCATCTTGTTACTTGTTAATTCTTTTAACGAAACAGAAATCTAAAACTAACAAAGAGTTTATAAGCAGGCAACAAGGAATTAAGTAATGCAGGAGCTCAGCATAAAGCAATGAATACACATCTCCAAGGTGACCTAATAAAAAGTCTCATCTAATAGAAACCTACCTGTCTGACAAGATCTAATATAATAAGCGAATCTAAACATCTGGAGTTTATGCAGCACATTAACAGAGAAAGTAAGATAATAATAGTCAAGACGCACTTCATGAAAATTTTCAGTAGAACCTTTGTAGCTAATGGCTGTTCATGGCAAATGTAAATGCAGATGTCCAACAGCTTTGTTTTTTTTGGCCAATGTAGGAAACACAAACTGCTTTATATTCTTTGGACACTGTCACAAATAACTTGCCATCACCTTCCAACTGTAAGGATTCCAGGCTTTCAGTTGCATGCATCACAGATGTAATTACTGTACAGAACTCCCATCTGACTTTCCCAAATTTTTACCATGGTAGAACAGAACAAAGTTTTTGCCTTAATTCCTGACTAAAAGTCCTGCTGCACTTCCACAGCAGGTATGTAAAAACAGGAATTCACACCTTAATTTAAACAGTGACTAAACAACAATAATTAGGAGCATAACTAATACAGAGAATATTTGCTATTGGGCAGGATAAATGAAGCCTTATTCACAATAATATGTTTTAAAGTCTATTGGCTCTCTCCATAGGAAGAACAAATGACTACTGCGCGATCTGATACTGCATGAATTTCTTCTTCTAAAACTGAAAGTAGTGCTCATGAAACATTCATGACTGGTAAACCAGAGATTTTTCAGTTCAAACATATATTGGTAGATTGGAAAGTGGTGGACGTGATATACCTTGACTTTAGCAAAGTTTTTGATATGGCCTCCCACAATATTCTTGTCAGCAAGTTAAAAAAATATCGATTGGATGAATGGACTATAAAGGTAGACAGAAATCTGGCTAGATTGTTGGGCTCAACAGGTAGTGATCAACGGTTCGATGTCTAGGTGGCAGCCGGTATCGTCGGTTTTGTTAAGTATTTTCATTAATGATCTGGATGATAGGATGGACTGTACTCTCAGCAAGTTCGAAGATGACACTAAGCTGGGGGGAGAGGTAGATATGCTGGAAGGTAGGGATAGGGTCCAGAGTGACCTAGACAAATTGGAGGACTGGGCTAAAAAAAAAAAAAAAATCTGATGAGGTTCAATAAGGACAAGTGCAGAGTCCTGCACTTAGGAAGGAAGAATCCCATGCACTGCTACAGGCTGGGGACTGACTGGCTAAGCGGCAGTTCTGCAGAAAAGGACCTGGGGATTACAGTGGATGAGAGTCAACAGTGTGCCCTTGTTGCCAAGAAGGGTAACAGCATATTGGGCTGCATTAGTAGGAGCACTGCTAGCAGATTGAGGGAAGTGATTATTCCCCTCTGGTCAGCACTGGTGAGGCCACACCTGGAGTATTGCGTCCAGGTTTAGGCCCCCCACCACAAAAAGGATGTGGACAAATTGGAAAGAGTCCAGCGGAGGGCAACAAAAATGATTAGGGGACTGGGGCACGACTTATGAGGAGAGGCTGAGAGAAAGAGGCTTATTTAGTCTGCAGAAAAGAAGAATGAGGGGGGATTTGATAGCAGCCTTCAACTACCTGAAAGGGGTTTAAAAGAGGATGGATCTAGACTGTTCTCAGTGGTACCTGATGACAGAACAAGGAGTAACAGTCTCAAGTTGCAGTGGGGGAGGTTTAGGTTGGATATTAGGAAACATTATTTCACTAGGAGGGTGTTGAAGCACTGGAATGGGTTCCCTAGGGAGGTGGTGGAATCTCCTTCCTTAGAGGTTTTTAAGGTCAGGCTTGACAAAGCCCTGGCTGGGATGATTTAGTTGGGAATTGGTCCAGCTTTGAGCAGGGGGCTAGACTAGATGACTTCCTGAGGTCTCTTCCAACCGTAATATTCTATGATTCAATGATCAACAGAAAGCGAACAGGGAGTTTGTGCAACATCCACCTGCAAACAGGTTTGACTCACACCAGTGCTATTAAGTCCCTCCCCCTTTCATGCTCACTTACCAAAACGACTTTTATAAAAGATTAGACAAACCATAAACACAAACAAGGAACTGAAGAATTAAAATAGACAGTTTCATTCAACAGAATATTTATTTCTGACTTGGAACCCAAGATTACTATAACCATCAGCAAGGGGTACAACAAGGAATTTATGGTCACCCAGGGATATAGATGGCAAGGTTAGGACAAAATTAAACTAAAGTAAACTGATTGTAGGCAATAATGCTGCACTTTGGCCAAGGGGGTGACCTAGAGCAGAGGCCTTCCCTTTCTCTAATTTCTATAGTTTGTAACTGAAAGCACAGAATCATAGCAGCTATATTGTATCCCTCAGCCTCAACACTGCACATGAAAATGCACACATGAAAGGGACAATGGCAAAGTCATCAGATCTACTACTGGAGTAACAGAAATGGAATGAAATTCAACAGTACAAAGTGTAAGGTTAAGGACTAGTAAGAATTTCTGCTATAAGCTAATGGCTCATCAGTTGGAAGTGACAGAAGAGGAGAAAGACCTGGTTATATTAGGTGATCACAGGAAAACTATGAGTCACCAATGGGATGCAGCTGCAAAAAAGGCAAATGCAATAAAAGGATGTACCAGGTGAGGTTTTTCCAGTAGAAACAGGCAAGTATTAGTGCCATTGTACAAAACACTGGTGAAGACCTCAAACGGAATGCAGTGTATGGTGTTGGTCACCCATGTTCAAGAAAGATTAATTCTAACGGGAACAAGAGCAGACAAAGGTTACTAGGATATAGAAATGGAAAGCTTATCTTACAAGAAGCGATATGGTGACTTGTGTGTCTTGGGATTGGATAAGACCTTGACTTGTTCAGCCTAGCAAGACAAAAGCTGAGAGAGAGTATGATTGCTCTCAGTACATACATCAGTGGGGTAAGTGATGTTTCTGCAAAAGGACAATGTTGGTATAAGAACAAATTGGTATAAACTGACCATTAATGAATTTAGACTGAAAATTACAGCAGATTTCTAACTATCAGATGCATGAGTTCCTGGAATAGCCTTCCAATACGAGTAGTGGGGGCAAGAAATCTAGCTGGTTTTAGGATGGAGACTGATAAGTTTATGATGAAATTATGCAACCAGGTTTACTGTCACAGAAGTTCTATTAACAGAATCATAGATTCCAAGGCAGAAGAAACCACTGTGATCATCCAGTCTGATCTCCTGTATAAAGCAGGCCAGAGAACTTCCCCCAAATAATTCCTAGACCATATCTTTTAGAAAATCATAGAATATTAGGGTTGGAAGAGACCTCAGGAGGTCATCTAGGCCAATCCCCTGCTCAAAGCAGGATCAGCACCAACTAAATCACCCAGTCTTGACTTAAAAATTGCCACTGGTGGAGAATCCACCAAATCCTTTGTAAATTGTTCCAATGGTTAATTACTCTTAAAAAAATTATGCTTTATTTCCAGTTTGAATTTACCTAGCTTCAGCTTCCAGCCACTGGATTTTATGTTCATCCTTTCTGTGCTAGACCGAAGAGCCCATGATTAAGTATTTGTTCCCGATGTAGGTACTTATAGTCTGTAATCAAGACACCTCTTAACCTTTGTTACGCTAAACTGATTGAGCTCCTTGAGTCTAACACTGCCAGTTATGTTGTCTAATCCTTTAACCGTTCTTGTGGCTCTTCTCTGAACATTCTCCAATTTATCAACATCCTTCTTGAATTGAGGACACCAGAACTGGACATAGGATTCCAGCAGTGGCTGCACCAGTGTGAAATACATGGGTAAAATAGCCTCTCTACTTTAACTCAAGCTTCCCATTTATGCATCCTAAAATCACATTAGCCCTTTTGTTATATGGCATGCAGATCTTTCCATAGTTCTCTAAGAACCAATCTTTGCAGCAGACAAACACAAGCAATCTGAACAAGTAAATGCTCGCTTCCTGGACAGAATGGGTCTGGGGAGGTAAGCAGGATGTGAATTAGCTGTTATTCTGGGTCCCTAGAGCACTATTAACAGAATGCACACATGCTTTCCATCTTTAAAGTTGGGATTGTGGTCTCCTTAAAGCCAATCTGCCTTCAAAGCTATACAACATTCTCATCCCTAACAATCCCAGGGACAGCACTTTACTTCGGAAACCATTCTGTACTGTAAAACAGCGCACAAGCTTTAAGGCTGGAGACTGTGTATTTACTCGTTTGTTCACAACTGAAAGCTCATTATTTCAAGGAAAGATTCTACAAGTATCAGATACAAAATACAAGTCTTTAATTCCAGAAAAATATATTAAGTCCAACCTGACAAGGTAACTCTTTGGGTTACTTGTCAATTTCAGATCTAAAAAAGTGTCCTTTCAAATTCCAATTCTCAGTGAGAAAATAAGTAGTATCCAAACTATCATTATATATGTTCTAATGGGCCTGCACGATTGTTCAAGCTGCACTAGTCATATAAATGAGATTGTCATCCATTTGGATTTTCCTCCTGAGCACTTTCAAATCAGACAGCCACAGCTCTGAACTGCTTTCCAGACAGTTATAGACTCATAGATTATCAGGGTTGGAAGAGACCTCAGGAGGTCATCTAGTCCAACCACCTGCTTAAAGCAGGACCAATCCCCAGACAGATTTTTGCCCCAGATCCCTAAATGACCCCCTCAAGGATGGAACTCACAACCCTGGGTTTAGAAGGCAAATGCTCAAACCACTGAGTTATTCCTCCCCCACCCAAGTCCTTGTGAACGACTCTCTCAACTGACAACACAACAGATTTGACAGCTTTTGTTCTATAGAAATCATCCTGCATCCAAATGTCTCAATTTAGCATGTAAACAGTCACACCTCTGTTCTAACCACCACATTTTAAAACCGTATTTACCTGCCAAAGAAAAGTGGTTTGAGTAAGCATTAAAAACCTATGTTCCTATCAATCGTTTTCCACTGCAGGAAACTCTCTTGCTCTCTCTATTTCCCTTTGTTCTTTTCATTCCAGTGCTTCCATCATGAGACCATCTGGTAGAGAAAATCAAAAGGGATGTGTCCTAGCCAGCACTGAAGACATTATTTTCATCACTGCGCTGCTGCTGTCTCACACAGAGTAGAATCCAGAGCTACAGCAATATTTCTACATACTGCCAGTCAGCTGTGGCAGCTCAACAGTTGGGATCTGCTCAGGGAACATTTTGACAGTGTATCATCAGAACATCAACTTTCTGTCAGTGTCAAATGCTGAAAGTTTGCAAAATCCTCCTAACTCCTCGGGAGAACAGCACAAAGACCCACAAACTTTTTACTGACCCAGTTGTATCTTAGTAGAAATATCCTCTTATTCTAAGCATCTCTTGACACGATCTCTAAAATATTTAGCCATCTCAGTTTTTCTCCTACAATTCCAATGTGATGTTTTACACTCAGGCATGGTATCCGAGTATCAGCACTGTCCCACTGACTCCTTAGAAGTGTGTGTCTCAATAAGTTGCACTGACAATGAGAAATGGGGTAGTCTACGGTGCAGGAGGAAACTTCAACATTGGTTGTGCTATGATCAAAATAAAGCAGGCATCACACTGCCTGTGCTAATATGGATGTTGGTGCAGGCTACACTGACAGAACAGGGATGCAGGAAATGGATTCCCGTGTCAGCTCTAACAATGCTGTCATGGTGCTAAGAACTCAATGCTCCTAACTGTCAATGGCGCTGTTTACAGCAAGCCACTATCATAAAGACAATAGAATGAAAGAAGCTAATGGATCATTGAGTAAGCATTGCTGCTGCTGCAGCCTGGAATCCTCTGATTTGAAAACTGACCATGTGTCTGTCAAGAGTGGAGTACCCAGAGACCTCAGCAGGAAGCTGTCTGTGGCTGAGGGCTTATAGCAGTTGCAGGGCTGGGTCCAGGCACATGCTAAGGGGTGGCATTCCGTCCATTCTTGGGGTGGCACAGACTGAGCGGCCTTTTTTCTATTTTTTTTTTTTTTTTTTGCTTGGGGTGGCAGAAATGGTAGAGCCGACCCTGAGCAGTTGTGTATTTAAGAACTGGTGGATCTGTCGGAACCTCTTGCATGCATTGCTTGCAGAGAGGCAATGCTTCACCCAAGAATATGGGAGTCCACTACCACTGCTTTGGTGCTTTAGCAGAACAAGAGCACTGACGGCTTCACTCACTCCAGGCACAAGGCGCCGCCGGCTTCCTCTTTGTTCCTCTTTGCCCCAGGGGTGCTCCACCTCTGCTCCGCCCCAGGCCTCGCCCCCAATCCACACGGTCCCTCAAGTCTCCACCCTGCCTCTTCCTGCCCAGTTCCACCCCCTCCCATGAGCATGATCTCAGTGCCTCCTGCATGCCGCAAAATAGCCGATCCACAGAGGGCAGGAGGTGCTAGGAGGGAGGGGGAGCAGCCCTGGAGCACCCTCAGAGTTGGAGCCTCTGGCTCCAGGGATTTTGAGCTGTCAGATAACAGACTGCTTTCAGAAAGGGCAGCAGTGGTACTGCCTACTGAGTTGCTCAGTCTGTCCTGGCACATGTGGCACTAATCCAGAGCCCTGATTTTCATCAGGGTATAAGATCTAAAAAGGAATTTCAGGTGCTTCCATTTCAATCTCATGACCCTGGCTGACAATATTTGCAGCTCTGACAGTCTTGTGTTCTATTTGGTTCGATTCCCAGACACCAAATACAGCACTCATCCCTAGTGAAGCAGGACACCATGTGGCCTCTTCGGTACAATGTTTAAAGCTGTTGATTTTCCCTTTCTCCTAGAGATAGGTAAGAGTAAGAATGCCACACTGGGTCAGACCAATGGTCCACCTAGCCCAGTGTCAGACACTTCAGATGGAATGAACAGAACAGGGCAATTATCGAGTTATTCATCCTGTCGTCCAGTCCCAGCTTCTAGCAATCAGAGGTTTAGGGACACCCAAAGCATGGACCAGATCCTGTGCACCACTTAGGACTAAATCAAGAATTGCCTCTCCCTTTGTGTGCTCTAAGAAGCAGTCGTTAATGATGTCTAGAAATTTTATCTCTGCATCTCATCCTGAGGAGACATGTTTCTAGTCCAGGGGTCGGCAATCTACGGTACGTGTGCCAAAGCCGATTTTGCCTGGCACGCGGCTGCCAGCGTGGCGAGGAGGGAACCCAAGGGCGCACAGGGACAGCCGTCTGCATCCGCTGCAGGAGCCCCCCCTCGGGGGGGGCCCCACCGGGCCAAAGCCCAGGCAGGTGCGTCCCCCAGCTCCCTCCTCATCGCGCTCGGGTTCTGCAGCTCCCGGAAGTGTGAGCGGCCGCTGCCCCTCCTGCAGCTCCCCTACTCCTGCTGCCTCAGCATTCCACATGGAGCCTGCGTCTGACCAGCATGGGCATGGTAAGGGGAGTCCTGGGGGGCAGTCAGGGAGAGGGGGAGGGTTGGATGGGTCAGGAGTTCTGGGGGTCCTGTCAGGGCGCGGGGAGTGGTTGGATGGGGCACGGGAGTCCCGGGGGTCTGTCTGGGGGGGGCTGTGGATAAGGGTTGGGGCAGTCAGGGGACAGGTAGGGGGTAGGGTCCTAGGGAGGCAATTGGGGGGGGGCTTCAGGAGGGGGCAGTCAGGGGACAAGGAACAGCGGGGGTTGGGGGTTCTGAGTGGGGCAATCAGGGTGGGAAGTGGGAGGGAATGGACAGGGGCGGGGCTAGGGCAGGGATCTCCCCTCTTTTATGATTGTTGATATATGGTAACACTAGGTGAGGGCGGAACCAGGGGGCACATGGGGGCTTGCGCCCACATACATCACCTGCAGGAGCCCCCGGGGGGCCGCCGGGCCACAGCCTGGGCAGGAGGGGTGGGGGGGCATGGCTGCTCCCCACTAGTGGTGCCACTGCCTTTGCAGGGCTGCTGCCCCCCTGCGCCGCGCTGGCTCCTCCATGGCTGGGGCTCGCTGCTGCCACAAGCAGGACACTCTGGCTCTCCGGTGTCTCCAGAAGGCAGCTCCTCCCTGCCGAGCTGCTGCAGCAGCCCAAGCCTGGCAAAGCCAGTCAGTGGACTCAGGGTGGGGGCCACCGGGGTGGGGAGGGCTTGCAGGGAGGTGGGGAAGGGGGAACTTGGTCTGGGGAGCTGCACCTGGGCACGGCTGGCCTCTGGGGTCTATAAAGGATCGTTGAGATTTGCCCCTCAATGAACCGATGTGCAGGGATGAGGTGCAATGTGGAAGTTTCGCCTAGAGTGCAAAATATCCTTGCACCGGCCCTGCCCCAGTGAGTGTGTGCACAGCAGGTTAAGAACCACTGCACTAAACTGACAAGATCTGCATTTTCATTTAATTTTAAATGAAGCCTCTTAAACATTTCAAAAAACTTGTTTACTTCACATACAACAATAGTTTATAGACTTATAGAGACAGACCTTCTAAAAACATTAAAATGTATTATTGGCACGTGAAACAAATTAGAGTGAATAAATGAAGACTCGGCACACCACTTCTGAAAGGTTGCCAACCCCTGTTCTAGTCAGTATGGGTATAAACCAGAATCTCCCATTCTTATAGCATTTTCTGTTTTTATAGCGGCTCTATAGCATTTCACAATCACTGTCACCATCCTGGTGAGGTAAGGTGGTTGGTAGTATATACCTATTGTTATACTCTTATTATTCAAGCCTGGAACTCCTGTCCATAAAGATTCTGTGGAACAGTTTGATTCATTTACGATTTTTATTGTTATTCCTGGGGGAATTCTGTGCCACTGCACACACGCACAATTCATGTCCCCTAACAGATTTTTTTTCCCCCTGGAAGAAAAGAGATTCTGCCAGGGAGGTGCTGCAATTATACCTTTGTCCACCAGGGGTTGCTGTGATGCCAGAAGATAGGGCATCTGGCTCAGGGGCTGGAGAAACCAGGCACAGAGAGGGAGGGAACAGTGACTACATTCCTCACAGTGCCCAGCTCATCAGACCAGGTTAGGAGGCATGGGATATGGGGAGATGGACAGACTGGGGCACACAGGACTGCTGGGGGGGGGTCACAGACTGGGGTTCAGAAGGGCTAGTGTGGGGACAGATTGAGATGGGTGCACAGGAGCTCATGGGGAAGGGGAAGGTGGCTCTAAACAACCTTTATATTCTGTTCCTCACATTACCTATAGCAGCTTAGGATCTGTTCCTCTAAACTGTCACAGCTTGAGCAGTCCCCTGGGGGGGGACCACTCCCTCTGGCCCCTGACACGCAAGGTGGGTGCAAATAGCTACACTGACTTTATGCTACACAAAGACTTCCCCTACTTTAGGGGAATCCACAGCTTCCATCCTGGGGCAGCTCTTATTCCCCACTGAGCTGCTAGAGTGGCTAAAGGAAGATGGTGCTAGGATGCAGCTCACTATCTTTAGAAAGAATTTATTTCTGCTAGGATAGTTCAGCTTACAGGCATATCACTGCAGAAACATTTTCATTTAAATGAAGCTGCTGTAATATCAGCCAGTGGGCAATCATGTAAAAATATACCACTCTCTCTGTTAAAAGTGCTTGTTACAGGGCAGTTACACCTGTATTCCCCTTATGTGGCCTACGGAGGGGACCCATTCTAGGCTCCTGCCCCCTCAGCCATCACCTCTCTAGGGTGGAGACCTGTGCCTCTCTCTCTCTCTCGATCAAGGTTCTTCCAGGCTGCATGATTTCCTACTCACAGTGTTATGCCCAGCATGCCAAACCATCTAAAAGCCAGCATCTGCACTTTGCTTTCTCTCCACAGGCTATGTATGCCCAGTGCATTGCCTGCAATTACAAGTTACCACATAGCACTTTCTAAGCAAGCACATTTACTCTTTGAGGTGTGAGTCATTCAAAACCCATAAATGGGTTTTCCCTGTGATTAACTGCTCATAAATCTAAGATTCATAACCAGAGTAAACATGAATAGCTCAATCTTTCCTTTATACAGCTTGGGCCTTTAAGCCCGGCCTCATGTAACTCATTATCAGCAGATAATGGCCCAAACCTCAGGACATGGCTTCAAAAAGCCTGGCTTTTGCATAACCAAAGGTGGGGAATTTGCATTTACCTCCCCCTAGAGATTCCCCAGGAACACACCTTTTGTTCCCAAAGTCTACCCTTATTTGGCACATTGTTTAACATAGTCCTTTGAACCCCCAGGTCTCATGTGTCACATCTTTCCCCTTAAGAAGTTGTATACAACCCTGGCCCATAAGACATAAACCATTCAATTAATACAATGACTCCAAAGACACTTTTATTTAATTCAATAATGTCTCCCAAAATATTGTAGGAAATTGCCATAGCCATAGCAGTGCTCATTTGAACTTCCTGGCAGAGCAGTCTATGTGACTGAACAGTGTCCACCTACATGCCACCAAGCATGAATGAAGTCTGGCCTTGGGGCATTTATCCAAATGTTGACTTGCACACTTTGTGCTTGAAGGGGAAGTAGACAGTTTGGACTGCTGCTCCATAGAATTACAGACTATCAGGGTTGGAAGGGACCTCAGGAAGTATCTAGTCCAACACCCTGCTCAAAGCAGGACCAATTTCCACTAAATGACACCTTTGGGCACAAAGCAGTTCCAACAAACTGCGGATGTGCATGGTATGACTAATCATATCTGGCATACTTAGCAGCTTATTGTAATAATGTTATAGAAGGAGTGTTTGACTTTTTCCTGCTCTCAGTTTAGATCTGTTGTGTTTCTGAATCCGACAGGGAATGAAGTAGACAAAGATCAGCTGGTTATGTAATTCTTGCAAAATATTTATGGCAACTCTTCAACTATCTTAGCTGATGCTGGACATTACTAGTGGTTTTGAGGCTTTTACAACTATTCTTTGAAATTAAATAAAGGGTACCTGCATAGATCACCCAGACAAGAGAGATTACTATAAACCCAGCCTTCACCTCGCCATTTGATCTTGAGCAGTCAATAACATCAACAATTCTGTAGTTCACCTTGAGTTAAGAATAAAGATAATTAAATCCCTGTCACCAAAAAGGGAATGCAAATGCTAAGGTGTCTGTTGGAATCTCATCTCCAGCCAAGCTGTTTTTAGATCTTGCCCCACACACACGAAACAAAAATCACATTCCTGCACTTTAAAAACGTTGTGTTTAATCTACAAAATACATACAGTGAGGGCTCAATCTAGCAAGGTGCTGACCAGTCTTACTCTGATCTGGTCCCACTGAACTGCTCACATGCTTAAAATTAAACACCCGCGTAAGTGTTTTCCTGGATTAGGGCTAGAGTGCCTAGCAACTTGCAGGACTGAGTCCTAAATCTGCAATACAATCAGTTTATCTTCCTCACCCCCACACAAGAAAAAGAACCGTCCCCTGCCCACCCAAATAGCTGCCCAAGTACATCATACTTATGTCCGGTATGTTTTTTAATGAAACACACAATTTTACACACACTGCAGCTACTCCCCACGGAGCAGAAGAGCTTTCACTTACTTAATGTATAAAATAGTGCCAAATCATCTCAAATGAAGACCCTGACCCAAGGAAAAGACGGTTACTCACCTTTGTAACTGTTGTTCTTCGAGATGTGTTGCTCACATCCATTCCAGTTAGGTGTGCGCGCCGCGCGTGCACGCTCGTCGGAAACTTTTTACCCTAGCAACTCCAGTGGGCCAGCAGGTCGCCCCCTGGAGTGGCGCCGCCATGGCGCTCGATATATACCCTTGCCGGCCCACCCGCTCCTCAGTTCCTTCTTGCCGGCTACTCCGACAGTGGGGAAGGAGGGCGGGTGTGGAATGGATGTGAGCAACACATCTCGAAGAACAACAGTTACAAAGGTGAGTAACCGTCTTTTCTTCTTCGAGTGATTGCTCACATCCATTCCAGTTAGGTGAATCCCAAGCCATACCTAGGCGGTAGGGTCGGAATGAGAAGTCGCGGCATGGAGCACTGCAGATCCGAAGGCTGCGTCCTCTCTTGACTGCTGGACCAGGGCGTAGTGGGAAGCAAAGGTGTGGACCGATGACCAGGTCGCTGCCCGACAGATTTCATGGATGGGAACACGGGCGAGGAAAGCCAGCGACGACGCCTGCGCTCTGGTAGAATGCGCAGTCACCCGGCCCGTAGGAACGTGGGCCAGCTCATAGCAGGTCCTGATACAGGACGTTACCCATGAGGATAACCTCTGCGAGGAGATGGGAAGCCCCTTCATGCGGTCCGCTACTGCCACGAAAAGCTGGGGGGATTTGCGGAACGGTTTGGTGCTCTCCACATAGAACGCGAGAGCCCTACGGACATCAAGCGAGTGGAGCTGTTGCTCCCTGCCTGAAGAGTGAGGTTTCGGGAAAAAAACCGGGAGGAATATCTCTTGGTTGATGTGGAAGGCTGAGACCACCTTGGGGAGAAAGGCAGGGTGTGGCCTCAGCTGCACCTTATCTTTATGGAAGACTGTATACGGGGGGTCTACCACGAGAGCCCGGAGGTCCGACACCCGTCTAGCTGAGGTGATAGCTACTAGAAAGGCAGTCTTCCAAGAGAGATAGAGTAGGGAGCAAGTAGCTAACGGCTCAAAGAGGGGCCCCATGAGCCGAGACAACACCAGGTTAAGATCCCAGGTTGGAGCAGGGAGTCGGACGTTAGGGTACAAACGTTCCAGCCCCTTCAGGAATCTAGTCACCGTCGGGAGAGAAAAAACGGAGCGGCCATCCCCACCCGGGTGAAAGGTGGAGATAGCTGCCAGGTGGACCCGCAAAGATGATATCGCCAGGCCCTGTTGTTTGAGGGACCAAATATAGTCTAAAATATTGGCCACCGAAACTTCCATCGGGCGGAGACCTTTCTCCACGCACCAACAGGAGAAACGCTTCCACTTGGCCGAGTATGTCGCTCTAGTGGAAGGCTTCCTGCTGCCCAAGAGTACCTCCCGTACCGGGGTGGAGCAGCGCAGTTCAGAACTGGTCAGCCACGCAGGAACCACGGCGCTAGGTGCAGCGACTGCAGGTCCGGGTGACAGAGAGTCCCGTGTTCCTGTGTGATCAGGTCCGGGTGAAGGGGCAGGGGAACTGGGTCGGCTATGGTCAGGTCCAGCAACATGGGGTACCAATGTTGCCTGGGCCACGCCGGGGCTACCATGATCACGTGAGCCCTGTCCCTGCGCAACTTCAGAAGGACCCTGTGGACCAGTGGGAACGGGGGAAACGCGTAGTACAAGTGGGTCGTCCACGGAATAAGGAAGGCATCCGCTATAGACCCGGGCTCCCTGCCCTGAAAGGAGCAGAACGCCTGGCATTTCCTGTTCCCCCCGGACGCGAAGAGGTCCACACGGGGATAACCCCACCTCTGGAAGATTAAGAGGGCGACGTCCGGGCGAAGGGACCACTCGTGTGAGAGGAAGGATCTGCTCAGGCGGTCCGCCAGCGTGTTCCGTACTCCGGGGAGGAAGGAAGCCGTGAGGTGAATGGAGTGGGCTACACAAAAGTCCCAGAGTCGCATCGCCTCGTGACATAGGGGAGAGGATCTGGTGCCGCCCTGCTTGTTGATATAGTACATGGTCGTCGTGTTGTCGGTAAACACCGCGACACAACGACCCCGAAGCTGGTGACAGAACGTTTGACAAGCAAGGCGGACCGCTCTCAACTCCCGCATGTTGATGTGTAGCTTCACTTCCTGCGGGGACCACAGGCCCTGTGTTCACAGGGATCCCAGGTGGGCCCCCCAGCCGAGATCTGAGGCATCCGTCGTTAGGGACACCGAAGGCTGGGGTGGGTGGAAGGGGAGCCCCGCACACACTACGGACTGGTCTAGCCACCAGGTGAGAGAATCTAACACCCCCTGGGGGATTGTGATCAGCATGTCTACTGGTTGCCTTGCCGGCCGGTAATGTGCGATGAGCCACAACTGGAGGGGCCTCATGCGGAGCCGAGCGTAACCGGTCACAAATGTGCATGCTGCCATGTGGCCTAACAGGGTTAGACATGTCCATATTGATGTTAAGGGGGCTGCCCGCAATCGCTGAACGATCGCCGACAATGCCTGGAACCTCGGTAACGGCAGAAGAGCCCTGGCCACAGTGGAGTCCAGGACGGCCCCGATGAACTCCACCCTCTGCGTGGGGAGCAGGGTGGACTTGTCTATGTTGATCATGAGGCCCAAGGTAGCAAACAGGCCGGTGATCCTGCAGACGTGGCTGCAAACCTGTAGTTCCGACGTGCCCCGAATTAACCAATCGTCTAGGTAAGGGAACACGTGGATACCACTGCGCCGAAGATGTGCCACAACGACGGCCATGCACTTTGTGAATACCCTCGGGGCCGTAGAAAGGCCAAATGGGAGGACTGCAAATTGGTAGTGAAGGCGGCCCACCACGAATCGAAGGAAACGTCTGTGGTGTGGTCAAATGGCAATGTGAAAATAAGCGTCCTGCATGTCGAGGGCGGCGTACCAGTCTCCCGGATCCAGGGATGGGATAATGGTCCCCAGGGATACCATGCGGAACTTCAACTTCACTAGGTATTTGTTGAGCTCTCGCAGGTCGAGGATAGGCCTGAGGCCTCCCTTGGCCTTGGGGATCAGAAAGTAGCGGGAATAAAACCCCTTGCCTTTCTCGTTTTCCGGAACCGCCTCTATAGCTCCTTTGTTGAGGAGCGCCTGTACCTCCTGTCGAAGGAATTGCTCGTGAGAGGGGTCCCTGAAGAGGGACGAGGAAGGGGGGCGGGAAGGAGGAAATGATATAAACTGCAGGCGGTATCCCGTCTGCACCGTGCGTAAGACCCAGCGGTCCGATGTTATTTGGGTCCACGCCGGGAGGAAAAACGAAAGGCGGTTGGAAAAACGGGGGGGAAGGATCCGTGGGGAAAACTGTTACTGCGCCCTCGGGCGCACCTTCAAAACGAAGGCTTGGGCCCAGGCGGGGGCTTAGAGGAGCTTTGATTCTGCCCCCCCTGGTTCCCCGAATGTCTACGCCTTCCATTCCTGCCACGGTGCCTATTGAGGTCCTGCCGTTGGCGGAACTGGGGGTATGGCCTGCGCTGCTGTGGCCGGAAGGGTCTGCGCTACGTTCCCGGCGTGTGCATCCCGAGGGAGCGCATAATGACCCAATTGTCTTTGAGACTTTTAAGTCTGGGGTCTGTCTTTTCTGAAAACAGGCCCTGGCCTTCGAACGGGAGGCCCTGGATGGTGTATTGGAGCTCCGGTGGAAGGCCAGAGACCTGAAGCCAGGAGATACGGCGCATCGTTACCCCCGAGGCGAGGGTATGGGCAGCCGAGTCCGCAGCGTCCAAAGAAGCCTGCAACGAGGTTCGTGCAACCTTCTTGCCCTCGTCCAGAATGGCCGCAAATTCTTGGCGGGCCTCCTGTGGCAGCAGCTCTTTGAATTTGTCCGCTGCCACCCAAGAGTTAAAAGCATATCTGCTGAGCAGGGCTTGCTGATTTGAAACCCTGAGCTGAAGGGCCCCAGCCGAATAGACCTTGCGGCCGAGGAGGTCCATATGCCTGGCCTCCTTGGATTTGGGGGCTGGAGCTTCCTGTCCGTGGCGCTCCCTCTCGTTCACCGACTGCACCACCAGGGAACACGGTGTCGGGTGGACGTGGAGGTACTCGTAGCCCTTGGAGGGGGCCATGTACTTCCTCTCGACACCCCTCGCCGTAGGGGGGATGGAGGCCGGTGACTGCCAGATTGTATTGGCGTTGGCCTGGATAGTCCTAATGAAGGGTAGGGCGACCCTGGTGGGAGCATCAGATGAGAGGATGGTGACAATGGGGTCCTCGATCTCAGAGACCTCCTCGGCTTGCAAGCTCAGATTCTGTGCTACTCGCCTAAGGAGGTCTTGGTGAGCCCTGAGATCCAGCGGAGGAGGGCTACTGGAGGAAGTGCCAGCCACCGCTTCGTCGGGGGAGGAGGATGAGGATACCCCTGGCAAGAAAGTGTCCAGTGGGGGGTCCCCCTCAGCCCTCGCCTCTGTCTCAGGAGCAAGACCAGGGTCTTGCTGCTTCGATCCTTCCTCTCCATCAGGGGAGGGAGGGGGGCGAGACAACGAAGCCTCTGGCACCCTGTGCTCCGCCGTTGCAGGCCTAGCAGGACGCTGTTGGGGGCCCTGGGCTTGATGGTATGCCCAGGGTGTCCAAAACCCCCACTGCTGCGGACCCTGGTCCTGTTGCGGAGGGTCCTGAAATAATGCCGCCTGCCTGTCGGTGCCCAGCGCATACACGCTGTCCGCTTGAGACGACACCGACGGCTGTCTAGAAGGCCATGGCGGGGCTGACCGCGGCTGATAAGGGTCTGCGCGGTTCGGCACCGAAGATCTTCTCGGTGCCGGGGATCGGTACCGGGAGTCATAGCGGCGCCGGGATCGGGACCGGGTTCTCTCTCGGTGCCGGGATCTGGATCGGTACCGGCCGCTGCTTTGGTGCCGGGATCGGAACCGGGACCTGCCACCGACGTGGTGCCGGGAGGTCGACCGGGACCGGGACCTGCCACCAGCTCGGTGCCGGGACCTGCCACCAGCTCGGCGCGGTGAGTGACGGCGAGACTGGCTCCTAGAGTCACGGTGCCGGTATCGACGGCTGGAGTCAGACCGCGACCGTCTGGAGATCGATCGGTGCCGCGAGTGCGACCGGTACCGCCGAGGGGAGCGGTGCCGGGACTGTGAGCGGCGGCGGGATCTCGAGCGACCGTGGCGTCGGGACCTTGATCGCGAGCGCGAGTCCCGAGACGGTGCCATCATCATTGGCTTGCCCCTAGATGCTACCCGCACCGGAGGTACCGGGGGTGGCGGCTGAGTAGACTCAGTCAGGGCGATAAGGTCTCGTGCCGAGGCGACGGTCTCCGGAGTGGATGGGACCAATAGCTCAACCCCAGATCTTAAGGGGGAGCTTGGCGGTACCGGACTCGACGGACCCACCGGGCCCGGAGTCGACGGTGCCGGTAGCGCCGCGGCCGATGTCGATGCCGGGCGCTCCATTCGGGTCTGCCTGGCTGGAGTAGCAGACGTAGACGGTCTCGCTTCTGCACCCGGTGCCGGGGAAGGTCGGTGCCGGGGAGTCTTTCCGGTGCCGGTGCGATCCGGTGCCGGCGTCGAGATCACGGCCTGTGAAGCTGCTGGGTCAAGTGCCGCCTCCATTAGGAGAGTCCTGAGTCTCTGGTCTCTCTCCTTCTTTGTCCTGGGCTTAAAAGCCTTGCAAATGCGGCACTTGTCCGACCTGTGCGATTCCCCCAGGCACTTCAGACACGCGTCGTGGGGGTCGCTGGTTGGCATAGGCTTTTTACAGGCCGCACACTGCTTAAAGCCCGGCGAACCAGGCATGAGCCCGGTGCCGGGTGCCGGGAAGGGCTACAGCCCAGACCGGCGAACAACTATATACAATACTATTTACACTACAACTAATTAACTAACTATACTTAACGACCTAACTAACAACTGTAATAATAACGGTAGTTAACAAGGAGAGCTAGGGACGTGGAGGACAGCTATGCCGTGCTCCACAGTTCCAACGACCGACACGGCGGTAAGAAGGAACTGAGGAGCGGGTGGGCCGGCAAGGGTATATATCGAGCGCCATGGCGGCGCCACTCCAGGGGGCGACCTGCCGGCCCACTGGAGTTGCTAGGGTAAAAAGTTTCCGACGAACGTGCACGCATGGCGCGCACACCTAACTGGAATGGATGTGAGCAATCACTCGAAGAAGAACTCTAGTGCTTCCTACACATTTGTCTCCTACCTCCAGATGTGTATAATTTCAGCGTTTATTTTTGAGCATTTAAAAAGAAAACAATTTTTGATTTGTCACAGCTGTGAAAAATTATGGGGGCGGAGAGACAGACAACTATGTAATAGACATGGAGATTAAAAAAAAAAAAAAGCTTTATAACCATTAAAATACAAATTGCCCACTTCATGTCAAAACATGCAAAGTAAATATCCTTACATTAAACTCTAATAAGTTCTCCAGCAGCATTTTTCATACTTTGCCTGTCTGAAAATTCTTGATTACTACTGATGAAAATATTTTTGTTGGTGTGTGTGTAAGGTGAAATCAATATTTACTGATAGAGATCTAATCCTTCCAAGCCTAACCATGAGTTATCAAAACTATTGTTCTTAGGCCTGGTCTACACTATGCGTTTAAACTGAATTTAGCAGCGTTAAACTGATTTAACCCTGCACCCGTCCACACAATGAGGCTCATTATATCGATATAAAGGGCTCTTTAAACCGGTTTCTGTACTCCTCCCCGATGAGAGAAGTAGCGCTGAAATCAGTATTGCCATGTCAGATTAGGGTTAGTGTGGCCGCAAATCGACGGTATTGGCCTCTGGGGGGTATCCCACAGTGCACCATTGTGACCGCTCTGGAAAGCCATCTGAACTCAGATGCACTGGCCAGGTAGACAGGAAAAACACCGCAAACTTTTGAATTTCATTTCTTGTTTGGCCAGCATGGAGAGCTCACCAGCACAGGTGACCACGCAGAGCTCATCAGCACAGGTAACAATGCAGTCTACTCAGAATCGAAAAAGGGCTCCAGCATGGACCGCATGGGAGATACCGGATCTTATCGCTATATGGGGAGAGGATTCCGTGCTAACAGAACTCCGTTCCAAAAGATGAAATGAAAAAATATTTGAAAAAATTTCCAAGGCCATGATGGAGAGAGGCCACACCAGGAACTCAGTACAGTGCTGTGTGAAAGTTAAGGAGCTCAGACAAGCCTACCAGAAAACCAAAGAAGCAAATGGAAGGTCCGGGGCAGGGCTGAAAACATGCCACTTCTACGCTGAGCTGCATGCAATTCTAGAGGGGTCCGCCACCAGTACCCCACCCCTGTCCGTGGATTCCGAGGTGGGAGTGGTAATCTCAGCCATGGCTGAGGATTCTGCAGACGGGGAAGATGAGGAGGCGGAAGAGGAGGATGAGCTTGCAGAGAGCACACAGCACACCGTTCTCCCCAACAGCCAGGAGCTTTTTCTCACCGATGGAATTACCCTCCCAGCACTCCCAAGCCACTGTCCCACACAATGAAGCCATGGAAGGGACCTCTGGTGAATGCACCTTTGTAAATATAAAACATGGTTTAAAAGCGTTTAATGATTAATTTGCCCTGAGGACTTGAGATGCATTCGCGGCCAGTACAGTTATTGGAGAAGTCTGTTAACATGTCTGGGGAAGGAGCGGAAATCCTCCAGGGACATCTCCATGAAGCTCTCCTGGAGGTACTCAAAAAGCTTTAGCAGAAGGTTTCTGGGCAGGGAAGCCTTATTCCGTCCTCCATGGTAGGACACTTGACCATGCCATGCATGTAGCAAGTAATTTGGTATCATTGAATGACAAAGCCTAGCTGCGTATGGTCCCGGTGTTTGCTGGCATTCAAGCAACATCCGTTCTTTATCTCGCTGTGTTATCCTCAGGAGAGTGATATCATTCATGGTAACCTAGTTGAAATTCAGGAATTTAATTAAGGGGACAGAGATGGCCATTCCTACTGGGCTGTTTGCCTGTTGCTTAAAATAAATCCTTCCCTGCAGGTAGCCAAGTGGGGGTGGGGGGGGGTGTGATTGGCGCTGAGCTTTTTTGCGTTTGGCTAGCAGTGATCTTCCATGATACCAGCCACGTGGTGGGAGTGGGGAGTGGAGTGTTAAGCAGTGATATTCCATGATACCAGCCACGTGGTGGGGGGAGGGGTAAAGCGATCATTCCAGAGAATTGGCTGGGGGGTGGTTTCTGCCGCTGCATGTTAACAGGAAAGAAGCAGCACCGAACGGGCTTTGCTTGGTATTTAGGAAAGGAGGGCACTGTGTATATGAAGGCTGCAGAAGCCGAAAGATAATGGCTTACCATGGACGCATGCAAGCTGAATTCTGCTGCCTGGACCTGCGTCTGTGATCTCTAACACCAGAGCCGCAGGAGCTCAATATTAAGATGCAAAATGTGACCTTGTACTGAAATCACATGTGCTATGTAAGGTGAATAGTGTTGTTCCCTGTGAAAGAGTATAAGCATTGTTCTGTAAAATGTATCTTTTTAAATACTTCTCTCCCTTTTTCCCTCCCTCATGCAGCTGCAAATTTTTCAAGTCTCCCTACTCCATCCCGAAGGCTATCTCAGATAAAGCAGTCGAAAAAAAAGACGCGAGACGAAATGTTCTCGGAAATCATGGAGGTGACCCGCAAATGAAAGAGCGCATTTGAATGAGTGGAAGGACGTGGTATCAAATTACGGGAAAGATGCCAGTGAACGTGAGGACAGGAGGGATGCCTGAGATAAGAGGTGGCGGCAGGAAGATCAGAGGTGTAGGCAGGAAGATCAGCGGCGACGAGATGCAACTATGGGGCTGCTGCGTGATCAAACTGACATGCTCCGGTATCTGGTGGAGCTTCAGAAACAGCGGCAGGATCACAGAGTGACACTGCAGCCCCTGTATAACCACCTTCACCCCTCGCCATGTTCCACATCCTCTTCACCCAGACATATAAGAACACAGGGGTGGGGGGGAGGCTTCGTGCACTCGCCCATTCCACCCTCGTGGACAGCCCAACCAAAGGGCTGTCATTACTTTGAAATTTTTTTAGTGGCCTTTTCTTTCCCTCCTATCCTCCTTCCAAACCACACCTAGGCTACATTGTCAGTTCTCTCCCTCTTTTTATAATGAATTAAAAAAGAATACATGCTTTTTAAATGATAGTGACTTTATTTCCTTAAGCAAGCTGTAATCGAAGCGGGAGGGTGGGTTGCTTACAGGGAATGAGTCAATCAAGGGGGGGGGGGGGTCATCAAGGGTAAACAAAAACAAACACAGCAGTCACACCGTACCCTGGCCTGTGATGAAACTCGTTTTCAAAGCTTCTCTGATGCGCACCGCTTCCTGGTGTGCTCTTCTAATCGCCCTGGTGTCTGGCTGCGCGTAAACAGCGGCCAGGTGATTTGCCTCAGCCTCCCACCCTGCCATAAAGGTCTCCCCCTTACTCTCACAGAGATTGTGGATCACACAGCAAGCAGCAATAACCAAGAGGAAAGTGGTTTGGCTGAGGTCTGAGAGAGTCAGTAATGTGCGCCAGCGCACCTTTAAATGACCAAATGCACATTCTACCACCATTCTGCACTGGCTCAGCCTGTAGTTGAACAGCTCCTGACAACTGTCCAGGTTGCCTGTGTACGGCTTCATGAGCCATGGCATCAAGGGGTAGGCTAGGTCACCCAGGATAACTACAGGTATTTCAACATCCCCAATTGTTATTTTCTGGGCTGGGAAGTAATTCCCTTGCTGGAGCCGTTTGAACAGAGTAGTGTTCCTGAAGACGCGAGCGTCATGAACCTTTCCCGACCATCCCACGTGGATGTTGGTGAAATGTCCCTTGTGATCCACCAGGGCTTGCAGCACCACGGAAAAGTACCCCTTGCAGTTTATGTACTGGCTGCCAAGGTGCCAAGATAGGGATATGTGTTCCATCTATTGCCCCACCACAGTTAGGGAATCCCATTGCAGCAAAGCCATCCACTATGACCTGCACATGTCCCAGAGTCACAACCTTTCGTAGCAGCAGCTCAGTGGTTGCTTTGGCTATTTGCATCACAGCAGCCCCCACAGTAGATTTGCCCACTCCAAACTGATTCCCGACTGACTGGTAGCTGTTTGGCGTTGCAAACTTCCAGAGAGCTATTGCCACTTGCTTCTCAACTGTGAGGGCTGCTCTTATCTTGGTATTCTGGCATTTCAGGGCAGGGGAAAGCAAGTCACAAAGTTCCATGAAAGTGCCCTTACGCACGCGAAAGTTTCGCAGCCACTGGGAATTGTCCCAAACCTGCAAAACTATGCGGTCCCACCAGTCTGTGCTTGTTTCCCAGGCCCAAAATCGGCATTCAATGGCTAGAACCTGCCCCATTACCAGCATGATCTCCAAAGCGCAGGGGCACGCGGTTTGAGAGAATTCTGTGCCCATGTCCTCATCACTCTCGTTGCCGTGCTGCCGTAGCCGCCTCCTCCTAGCCTGGTTTTGCAGGTCCTGGTTCGGCACAGACTGCATGATAATGCGCGAGGTGTTTACAACGTCCATGATTGCTGTCTTGAGCTGAGCGGGCTCCATGTTTGCCGTGGTATGGTGTCTGCACAGTACACCCAGGAAAAAAGGCACAAAACGGTTGTCTGCCGTTGCTTTCATGGAGGGAGTGGGAGGATGTACCCAGAACCACCAGCGACAATGTTTTTTGCCCCATCAGGCACTGGGATCTCAACCCAGAATTCCAAGGGGCGGGGGAGACTGCGGGAACTATGGGATAGCTATGGGATAGCTACCCACAGTGCAACGCTCCGGAAATTGACACTAATTCGACGGTGGGCCTCCATGTACCGAGGCTAATGTGCTTAGTGTGGCTGCGTGCACTCGACTTTATACAATCTGTTTTAAAAAAAATGGTTTCTGTAAAATTGGAATAATTCCGTAGTGTAGACATACCCTTAGACGATACCGGAGATCTGTTCTAGGATAGCTATTCTTTTAATCTTCCCAGTGCTGTTATTCCCTCCCCGCTCCTCAATATCTGCTGATACTGAACTCTTCAAAAATCTGGCCCATAATTCTATGAAATCTCAATCTGCTGCTGTAAGCAACAGATGAGATTACTGTTTCTAGTATTATACCTATATTATCAGGAGATAACGCGGGAAAATGATTACAATTAACAGCTTGAATGAGTGCAAATGCTTTTCTCTTAAAAAAAATCTCCTTGGAAAAGTCTTAGGCGAGCTACAGCTGTATCAGAATTCTAGAACGTGACACATCGTGCCATGGTACAGTCATTAAAATATTTTATGATTCTATTAAACCTCTTTGGAAGTGAGTCAGATACTGAGATCTGCAAATTAGCTCTAAAATGGGCACCTAAATTGTAATTCAGTTGTCTTAAAATATAAAAAGATTTGTATTAAATATATGTTCAATTACATTGCTCTCACCTCCTAGTACTTCAGAAGTGACATTATAGATTGTTATTACAGGTATACTTCTTCATTTTTAGCTACCTGGATGCAGACTCAGCTATAGCAAACTGAACTACCCTAAAAGCAAAAACAAGATTGTTCAAATTTTAACTGATTCATAAAAAATGCCTTTCATTCAGAAAATGTCTTCGAGAGAAGGTAAGTGGCAAAACGATAATGATCACAATAACAATTTTCTAATTAGTTGCTACAGTCATCCAAAAGGGTCACTTCTGAAGGGACAAAGAGACACATCTGAACGTACTAATTGTGGGGCTACACTTTCATCTTTTCCTGTAATCTTACGACTTCCAAGACATGACCTTTAAAACCACAACTCACAGTGAATTTACGAATGACTCGTGTGGGTAGTGGTCATTATTTACAGCAAAAGGGTGAATTAATAAAAGGGGTTTTTGGATGGGAAAACAAGAACAGAGTTAATTACTGAAGGCTGAGAACAAACTTTTCAAAAATCTATAGCTAGACAGCTAATTAAAATTGGTATGATTTGCACAAGTACTGAGAACTCAACAGCCCCCACCAACTGTTTGGCATTTTTGAAAATCCAGGGCAAGACTTTTAAAGAAATGGGTGACTTCTTAATGGGTGAATTTCAAGTGCCGAGAACTCAGCATTTCCCACTGATTCAACAGAAGCACACTTCTGGGGTCACACAGGAAGTGCAAGGCACAGTAAGGAAAAAGCTAGGCATGTGCTTTAACGCCAAGACCATCTACCTCCTACTACTTTATTCAGAATATATTTACCTTTGCGCCATGTTTATGCAGAACTTCCATGACATCATTATGAGCTCTTTCAGCTGCAACATGCAAAGGCGTCATGAAGCTAGGTGAAAAATGGCAGACGTTAGTTTTATCATCCAAATACTGTAATACCTAGTCCTTTGGAAATGTAAAATTTGGCTTAAATTTTTAGACACCTACTCTTTGTTTTTCTCATTAACATTAGCTCCTTTCCTGAGCAACAGTTCTGTAACTTGTTTCCGTTTAGGATGCAGGGAAGCGACAGCACAGTGCTGCAAAACAAAGCAAAAAAATTATCTACTACTTAGACTATGCAATATTTCATGATGCGTGCTACATCATTTTTACATATCCCACTGAACATTAGACTGAGGCTTACAAATAGAATCCTACCGAAACGTATCAGGTTTCTGCCTCAATATAAAATACACCAAGCAAAATGCAAGCTAGTTATTAAAGCTAAATCATGCTGCATTTAAAACAGTTTTGATTTTATAACTATTAGTCACACATGAGAAATGGTTAAGTCACCATCCGTAAAAGCATTCTGCATGGAATAGTTTTATTAAATGTTCCAAGTGAGAGGTATCTTTAGTGGAGTGTCTTGGAAGCAAGGGCCTCCATAACCTCCCTTGCCCAGGGGAAGACAGGAACAATTTGCTACAGTCCTTTACTACGCATGATATACTCTCTCTCTCTCCTCCTAGTGTGCGTCAACTCTGCTGGCTGGTTTGTGGGGAGGGTTGCAGAGTACTGGGCAGGCAGCCTTTGTTTTGCACATGAAGCCATATGTTCAGGTAGGGTGGGGTGATGGGCCATGCTCCCTCTTACTCCTTTGTACCACTACACAGGGCCACCCAGAGGATTCAGGGGGCCTGGAGCAAAGCAATTTCGGGGGCCCCTTCCATAAAAAAATTGCAATACTATACAATACTATATTCTCATGGGGACCCCTACGGGGCCTGGCGCAAATTGCCCTACTTGCTCCCCCCTCACGGGCTCCCCTGGGAAAAATAAACCTTCTTCATTTCGGCACAAACCCAGTTTTGAGAAAACTTCTTTACAAGGTATCACTGGTTCTCAGCATCAGCTAGTGATAAAAGGCACTAAAGCTAATTAAAAAGATTGGACAAATATTTTCTGTCAAAACATTTTCTGGATCAAAAACTAGGGGTTTTTAAAGAGCAGAAAAAATCACGGACAATGTCTGCTTTCCTTCAAAATTTGTTGTGGTTTTTTAATAGAAAAGCTGAAATTAGTCTGCCAAAACCTGAATATGGTTTGGGGTTTCAGAAGTGTGTGGTGAAATATTGCTGCTTGCTGTGTTTGATTGTTTAAAGAAACAATAAAAAAATTCTGCTTAAAAAAAATCCAAAACTTTTGAACCACCTCAGCTTGTGACCAAACGCTCGAGCCCATCCAGTCAGAGATTTTTGTGGGTTTCTGATACTCTGCTGGCTTCCTTGACTCATATCTGTCTCCATAACTTTGGGTTCATTTAGCTTAGAACATAAGAACAGCCATACTGGGTCAGACCAAAGGTCCATCCAGCCCAATATCCTGTCTACCGACAATGGCCAATGCCAAGTGCCCCAGAGGGAGTAAACCTAACAGGTAAGTGATCTCTCTCCTGCCATTCATCTCCACCCTCTGACAAACAGAGGCTAGGGACACCATTCCTTACCCATCCTGGCTAACAGCCATTAATGGACTTAACCTCCATGAATTTATCTGTTTCCTGGAGACTGACTCCATGGGGTCCCTCACACACTGGAGACAGTTACTGTGGGTTTGTCTTTAGTATAGATTATGTACATACTCCACGAACTGAGCATTTGAGCTTGTTCCAGAATCTGGGATGAGCCTATGTTGTGAAAACTGATATGTTCAAAATAGCACATGCATGTGACTGGACACAGGGGTCTAAAATTCAATTAACCCAGGGGGTCTCAAACTGGGAGTCGGGACCCCTCAGGGGGTCACAAGGTTATTACTGGGGGTCGCGAGCTGTCAGCCTCCACCTCAAACCCCACTTTGTTTCCAGCATTTATAATAGTGTTAAATATATAAAAAAGTGTTTTTAATTTATGGGGAGGGGGTTACAGCAAACCTCTGAGTGTGTGAAAGGGGTCACCAGTATAAAAGTTTGAGAACCACTGAATTAACCCCTCTGGAGCCTCAGGGAATGCGGGGGCGGGGGGGGGAGGGTCTCCCTTGGTAGGGATGGGAAGGATATTGCTCTTCTCATGTGATCCCTCCCCCAGTGGCTAATTTTAAATGAAGCTGCCCTCCCCTGACATGAATCTCCCTATGGCACTGAAATTAAATACAGACTATAATTTGGCGTTTGAGAAGTGAAAGGGGTGGTAGCCCTAATGGAAAAGCTAACAGCTTGGCTTTTCTGCAAGCCTCAAACTGCTGAATGAGCTTTAGGGTAGGGAAGGTTGTGGCTCCCAAACAGCCTGCCCCCCAACTGCCCACCCCCCTCAGAATCCCCGACCCATCCTGCTCCTTGTCCCCTCACCATCCCCCAGAGACACCCCCACCACCACCCCAGGACCCCACCCCTGCTCCCTGTCCCCTATCTACTCCCCACTTAGTCCTGACAGACCCCCCAGAATGCCCACGATCCAACCTCCCAATTCCCTGACCTCCCCTGCAACCTCTGCCCCCTCCCTGGGCCCTGACTCTCCCTGGGACTTCCTGCCCCTTGGTCAACCCCCCCCGGCTCCCCCTTCACTCACAGCCTGGGCTCAGCTCTAGCCGCTCCGTGTGGAGCTTGCAGCCCCACCCCCTTACCACATGGCTCTGAGTGGGGAGGGGCTCAGGCCCTGCCAGAGGCACACTGCAGTTGTCGAGGGATGCTCCTGGATATGCTGAGGCTCTGGGTGAGGGGCGGAGACGGGGTCAGGCCGGGGAGGGAGCCTCAGCCACTCTCATGGGGGCCCCTGCGGAGCCTGGAGCAAAGCCATGCTCTGCCCTCTGGGCAGCCGTGCCACTGCATTAGGGCCAGTCACCCCTTGGACTGAAATTTTCAAACATATCCACTAATTTTGGGCCCCAAATTGAGATGCCAAAGGATTGATTTTCAGAGAAACTGAGCACCCACAATTCCAAGTGACTGAAAATCAGGCCCTAAATTCCAGAGTGATGGTTGGAAAAGACCACCACTAGGATGAGAGATCATCTTGGACAAATGCTAGTTATTGGTCCCTGTAAGACAGGGCCTATTGATCTTCTGATGTTTCTGAGCCCAGCCACAGGGTTTTTAAACCGCAAGCACAAAAGTCATACATAATAGTTATAACTTATTGCTGTGAAGAATCCTTCTTCTAACACTCAGAGTAAAACAACATAGTCACACCGATTTGAACAGGATCATCAGTTCCATCCCACTTCACTTTCTATGTGTCTGTCAAAGACTGTTGGGACATTGGCTCTATGGTCTTTGATTTCACTGCTAGCTCAAATGATGAACTGAGAGCAGAGGCTAGTTCCAGCGAAGTCACTCACACACAAAAATACACACAACTGACACTGTACCTTCATATGGAAGGCCATGACCACAGCGAGCACAAAGTTCAGCATACTGCTGGGGTACTTTGCGTCTTGTGATATTTAACAGTGTTAAATGTCAAAGACCTCAACAAGAATTGAGAACTCATAGGTGGGCCAACTACCACAGGCAAATCTAGTAACAACTGTCAATGCTGATAAATGCAAAGTAATACACATTGGAAAACATAATCCCAACTATACATATAAAATGATGGGATCTAAATTAGCTGTTATCATTGAAGAAAGAGATCTTGGAGTCATTGTGGATAGTTCTCTGAAAACATCCACTCAATGTGTAGCGGCAGCAAAAAAGGTAACAGAACGCTGGGAATCATTAAGAAAGGGCTAGATAAGAAGACAGAAAATATCATATTGCCTCTATATAAATCCATGGTACATCTACATCTTGAATACTGCATGCAGATGTGGTCGCCCCACTTTGGAAAAGGTTCAGAAAAGGACCAAAAATGATTAGGAGTATAGAACGGCTGCCATATGAGGAGAGTACAAGACTGGGACTTCTCAACATGGAAAAGAGATGACTAATTGGGGAAATGATAGAGGTCTATAAAATCATGCCTAGTGTGGAGAAAGTTTATAAGGAAGTGTTATTTACTCCTTCTCATAACACACGAACTAGGGGACACCAAATTAAATTAATAAGCAGCAGATTTAAAACAAACAACAGGAAGTATTTTTTCACACAACATACAGTCAACCTGTGGTATTCCTTGCCAGAAGATGGTCAAAAAATAACTAGATAAGTTCATGGTGGATAGGTTCATCAATGGCTATTAGCCAGCGTGGGCAGGGATGGTGTCCCTAGCCTCTGCTTGCCAGAAGCTAGGAATGGGCGATGGGATGGATCACTTGATTATCTATACTGTTCATTCCCTCTGGGGCACCTGGCATTGGCCACTGTTGGAAGACAGGATACCGAGCTAATCGCACCTTTGGCTGACCCAGTATGGCACTCTTATGTAATGCTAGACAAGTCTGAATGCTATCACAACAAATATACTTCACCAGCAGAGACTTATACTGATCAGCTGGATAAGGGAAACAACTGGTCGGTCAGTGAGAGCCAGAAAGCCTTTATATACCAGGAATGGCATCCAACATTTCACTGCTAACCTCTATCAGATGTTGAAAGAATTAAGTATTATTAATAATCTCATCTGTGTGGGAATGCTGCAGAATGATTTTCATCAAGATTTAACAAATAAAAGATGAAAGATAGAGAGAGGGAAGCCTGCTAATTTATTCCAATCCCCCATAAACCAGCACAATATGTTTCTGTTGCCTGCCTCATCTCAACCCTCTGCCATCCCAAAACATTTTTTGCAACAAGTGTCCATAAAACATAAGATAGAGAGAAAAAACAGACAACTACAGTGACAGCAGAACACAGAGAAACCCTCTAGCAGCTGTCACTACAGGGAAGGCAATCAGGTGGGGAGAACACACAGGTTAAACATGAAGAAGTGAGCAGTAGCTTACTTGCAGGATTCTGGAGAAATCCTGCATAAAACCTGAATTCCATGGTGAAAAAAAATGTACGTTTCTTCTATAGCAGTGATTTACTTTTAACACATAAGATGCCTGGTGGCACATCCTCAATTTTAGATGAATAAATTTTCATAGTCTAGCAATAAAAAACTCTTCAACTAGCACTACTTCCACATATATCATAAAAAAATGAATTGATTATACAATCTCACCAGAGCTGTCTCATGTGACTGTGGCTGTTTGAAATTAATGATCTCCAGAGCAAGTGTCTTTTTCACTTTGGCTAGGTCTGCCTCTCTGGCTGCTTGCAATAAAGAATGTCCTTTGAATTCATCTGTTGGAGAAATAAAACATACTTAATATTCAGCAACACATCAGATTTATAAATCTTATTTCAGAAACCTAACTACAATTAACCAAAGGGGAAAGAATTTTTTTCTGTACTGCCCTAAATAGTAACATCAGCTATGATGAAAGAATCCTAAACTCTGTCCTAGTGAAGGCAAAAATATATTCTTAGGGTGAGATGAGAAGGAAAGTTCCAGTTTCCAGGGCAAAACCCCCATCCCCCCTCTCCAGCCCCAAGATAAAGAGTGTTATACGGATCCCTAAAAACTCTGTATCCAGCCAGAGGAGGAGACTTCTAGGACCAGCACTACAGAAGACAGCTGCCAGGCCACCTTCCGAGAGCCCTACCGCAAGCTCCAGCATAGGGGGCATGCCAGGGTGGGGTTGCATCACACAGCAGTAGAGAGATTTCAGGCCCAAATTACACCAGAGGACCCTCCAGCCTCCAGATCAATCCAGGACCAAGAAGGCAAAAAGGTGGCTTAAAGCCACCTTACTTAACCCTCTCCCCTCCAGTCTGAGAGTTCAGTATTGCACCTGTAGGAGGTGCAGCATAGAATCTCACCATTATATTGCTCCTTTAACATAAAAATGGCCAAGCACCAAATCCTGCTCACTTTGTTACTGCAAGTAAGCCCACTGATGACACTGGGGTCACTGGTGAGAGCAAGGAGAGCAGGATAGATTCATATCCAAATATGTAAAAGCAGCCTTTAATAAATGATGAACAAAACCAAAAGTCAGCAGGTACAAAATTTCTAACATTTAAGAAGTTATTTCTTGTGGAATTAGCAGTTTTCTGTAACTTTATAACTTGTGTTAATTGTCTTTCTCTGTTATAAGAATGAGACAAAAACAGATAAGTGAGAGAAATTTAGACTCAAGGTTAGGACTTAACTTTCCCACCACTGGGTTAGGAGGAATCCTTCTTGTTTGGTTTTCTGACCAGATAGCAGAAAAAATAATTTAGAAAAACAATGAGTAATGAAGGCTCTTGTGGAAAGCAGCTCTTTATTGAAGTTAGAAATGATGAATCAGCAGTTTGGTAACATAATTACAACCAAACTGAATTCTAGAATAGTTATATATTATAGTGACTGTCATGAAGTAATCAAGAGCGTTTGAGAATGAATTCCAAATAATTAATACCTTTGCGGGAACTAGCTATAGTATCAGTGGCAACTTCACCCTGAAAGGCCACATGCCAGCACTTTCTACATCAAACTGATGACATGCTTCAACAGATTAGTCTAACTTGCCAGCCCAGGAAAAATACATATGAAACTGGATGACAAAATAAATCAAAAGCCATTTTACTGCTTCACAGCCATCTGTGCCAAAAAGTACCTAACTGGTTCTGTCAAAACCATCTTCTCCTGTCTGAGAATAAGCCTGGCATAGTGCAGGGAGATTCAGATAGCCCAGCAATGCTACCAGGCCTTACAGAATACTGGGGAAAAAAGCATCATTGATGCTTCTCTCCTCTTTCCTTGTCATTAGTTTGCAAAAGCAAAAAATCAAACACGTTCGTTGATTAGCACAGGTTAATTTGCAAGACCAGATAAATCTCTGAATGAAGTCTGAAAGTCATGCTTTTGCTTTACAAAGTTAATTAAAATCATTTTTCCTGAACTCCGTTCTGCTCTTAATTATTATTATTATTTAATAATGAAACAATCAGTGTTGAGTTTGATTCAAGTGGAGAGGGAGGGTTCCCAGATTAGAACATATGAGTTTACGAAAGGGAAAGAAGGAGGGGAGGTTGCCTGCCTGTACCTGGAGGTTTTTCGAGATGGATGGTCTCTATCTGTATTCACGGAGGGTCATATGCATGCACCATATGCCTGGAGCCAGAACCTTTGAAAGTCGTATCATTTGGTGGTCTGCACGTGAGCCCATGTATTGCCTCATGGTTTCGCCTGAGGTGATAAAGGGCAGGGTGGACTGCCAGCATCTCCAGTTCCTTCTCTACCACAGACCTATCAGGTACGCAGCAGCAGGGAAGGAGGTCGGGATTGGAATAAAGATAGGGACCACGTATCTTGAAGAACTCCCCGTTACCAGAACCCCTTGTTTCTTCTTTGAGTGATGGTCCCTATTGTACTCCACGGAGGTGTCTGACAAGTAGTTCGTAGTTAGGAGGAAAATGCGATGAAGATGATGGAATCACAGAATGGAGGACCACTGCGCTGAATGAGGCATCTGTTGTGGAATCACACACTAGAGTGTAGTGGGAGGAAAAAGTGTGTACCAACTCCTCGCAGCAGTCTTACATATATCTGCAAGGGACACATCATGATGCACGCTGTGGTTGATGCTTGCACTCTCATTGAGTGAGCCTATCCCATCTGATGGGGATTGTCTCGACAACTGATAGCAATGTGTAATGCATCTGGAAACCCATTTAAAGATTCACTGGATGGAAATATGAAATTAATAGGCAGCAGATTTAAAACAAACAAAAAGAAGTAGATAGCCTGGGAGACTTCTGGAATGGCTCTGTCCTTTGTAGGGAAAAGGCCAGGGCCCTAAGCACATCAAGAGAATGAAGTTGCCATTCCCCATGAAAGACGTGTGGTTTGGGGAAGAAGGCAGGTAGATGTATAGGCTGATTGAGATTGAATGAGAAATGCTACCTTTGGTAGCAACTTGGATGCAATCAGAGTCAGACATTGTCTTTATGGAATGCAGTGAACGGGGGAGGGGTCTGCCACCCTGGCTCCCAGTTCACCAACGCACCTCGCTGAAGTAATGGCAACAAGGAAAGTGACCTTCATGAAGAGGGGAGAAAGAGGAGGAGGCCAGGGGTTCATTAATGAGGAAGACTAGGTTGAGGTCCCATTGGGTATCAACAGGTTGAATGGGCGGGCATTTACATAAAAGGCCCTTCCAGAATCAGGCAGTCAAGAGGTGCATAAAAATTGAATGTCCATCCACAAGAGGGTGGAAAGCACTAATGGCATCTGCATGAACTCTGATGGAGCTGAGAGCAAGACCCACGATTTTCAGTTAGAGAAAATAGTCTAAGAGTATCTGCATGCCCACAGCCGTGGGGACAAGGCCTTGCCGTTCAGCCCAGGAAGTGAAACGTTTCCATTTGGCCTTAGAGGGGCATCTCACGGACTCCTTTTGGCTACTGGAGAGGACGTCTTGCACGGCTAATGGGCATTCTCATGCTAATGGAGGCGTTCAGCCAAAAACCTAGCTTTCAGTGTTGCGTCTGTAGATCTGAGTGCCTGAGGCCTTGGCTACACTGGCGCTTTACAGCGCTGCAACTTTCGCGCTCTGGGGTGTGAAAAAAACACCCCCCTGAGCGCTGCAAGATACAGCGCTGTAAAGCGCCAGTGTAAACAGTGCCGCAGCACTGGGAGCACAGCTCCCAGCATTGCAAGCTACACCCCATGAGGACGTGGAGTACATGCAGGGCTGGCAGAGCTCTCTCCCAGCACTGGCGCCGCGACCTCACTCGCACTTCAAAGCACTGCCGCGGCAGCGCTTTGAAGTTTCAAGTGTAGCCATACCCTGAGTCTGCAGTTGTGTTGCATAAGCAGTTCTGGGAATGTCTGGAGCGGGAGTGCAGAATGCTTTGATATGTGGAGAAGACGACGGAACCAGAATTGGTAAGGCAAGAACAAGGTCATCAAAATGGCCATTGCTCTCTCCTGACAGAGTTTGTGGAGGGAACACGATAGGAGTGGTATGGAGGAGAATGCACAGTTCTTTCAATCCAACTAATTGACGACCAGAGTGTCACCCTGTGAGTGGGGACCATGTCCCCGCTTCAGCAATACTGGGTGCACTTGATATTCTGTGATGCAAAAAGGTCTCTGGCAGGCATCCCAGAGCAGCCAAAGATGTCCACGATTACTGTGTCAAGCAACTCCTATATATGATGGTAGCAAAATTCCTGCTGAAGGCATCTGCAATCACGTTCTCAGTGCCAGGCAGGGAGGATGCCGATAAAAGGATATGATATGATATGCACCATTTCCACAGCCCTCCATGCATCTTATGCCTCCATGTTTATGTAGTATACTGTGGTGGTGGTGGTCTGACGTGACGAGGATGTGGTGATAATGGATAGCTGGTAAGAACATGTGACATGCTTCGTGCACTGCCCAAAGTCCCAGTATGTTTATGTGCATCCTGACCTCTTGCATGATCCAGATGCCTTGTGCCATGTGATCTCTCATGTGAGCAGGGACCTGCGAGTGACATGTCCATTATGAGTGTCACACTCAGCAAAGATGGGAGGAAGGGCATCTGGAGCAGACTTGTAGCAGGTCTCTCCATCACCAAAGTGAGAAGATGTCTTCCAGCAGGACAATGAGTACAGTGCCATGGATTGGTGTATGAGAGAGTAAATCCTTTGCAGTCATAGCTGTAGACAGCAAAGATATGTGTACACTGCCATGTGCCCTAGGAGAGAAAGGCAGGTCCTGGCTGAAATCAAAGGGTCAGAGATTACTATTTGGTCCAGTAGGCTCTGGAATCTGTCCCGTGGCAGATAACTCGTGAAGAAACCACATCAATGTGAGCTTCTATGAATTCCAGGGACTGAATAAGGTGCAAAGTCGATTTTTTGACATTAATGGGAGGAGTCGAAGAAGTTGAGATGCTGATGCTCAAGCTTCCTCTCTGGACTGCGCTGCTAGCAGCCAGTCATCCAGATAGAGAAAGACGAGGACTGAATGGGAGAACCCTGTGTTCGAAGTGTTGAGGTCCTACCTTGAACCTCAGGAATCTCCTGTGGGTCAGGTGTACATCAATATGGAAGCAGGCGTCTTGCATATCAAGAGCCATAGACCACATACCTTTTTCTAGCAAAGGAATGATGGCTTGTGAATTCAGCAGTTGAGGAGTTGGAGATCCAAAATGGGTCTCCATCCTCCTTCTTCTTGGGGACCAGGAAGTAGTTGGGATAGAACCCTGTGTCCTGAAAGAGTGAAGGGACTGGTTCCACTGCTCGTTTCTGCAAGACGGAGTCCAACTCAAGGGTAAGATTTAGGGCTGTCAAGCGATTAAAAAAATTAATCCCACAATTAATTGCACTGTTAAACTATAATCGAATACCATTTATTTAAATATTTTGGGATGTTTTCTACATTTTCAAATATAAATTTCAATTACAATGCAGAATACAAAGTGTACCATGCTCATTTTATATTTATTTTTTATTACAAGTATTTGCACTGTAAAAAACAAAAGAATTAGTATTTTTAAATTCACCTAATACAAGTACTTTAGTGTAATCTCTTTATCATGAAAGTTGAACTTACAAATGCAGAATTATGTACAAAAAAACTAATCTCCCCCAAGGAGTTCAGTCACAAATGTAACTGATGCAATATTTTTTTAACGAGCGTCATCAGCATAGAAGCATTTCCTCTGGAATGGTGACCAAAGCATGAAGGGGTATACAAATGTTTAGCATATCTGGCACGTGAATACCTTGCAATGCCAGTTACAAAAGTGCCTTGCAAATGCCTAATCTCACTTTCTGGTGACTTAAATAAGAAGAGGGAAGCATTATCTCCTGTAAATGTAAACAAACTTGTTTGCCTTAGTGATTGGCTAAACAAGAAGTAGGACTGAGTGGACTTTTAGGCTCTGAAGGTTTACATTGTTCTGTTTTTAAGTGCAGTTATGAAATAAAAAAAATTGCAAGTTGTACTTTCACAATTAAAGAGATTGCAGTACAGTATTGTATGAGTAAAACATTATTTCTTTTGTTTATCATTTTTACAGTGCACATTTTAGAAATCAAAGTGTATATTATTTTTATTACTATTACAACACAGAATACTATATATGAAAATGTAGAAAAATATCCAAAGTATTTAATAAATTTCAATTGGTATTCTATTAACAGTGTGATTAATCACAATTTTTTTTAATTGTGATTAATTTTTTTGAGTTAATTGCGTGAGTTAACTGCGATAGTCGACAGCCCTAGTCAGAATACTATCTTGTAGAGTGATCTCAGCAGGGAGGTCAGGGAGGGATGTGGAGGAGATTTCATCATAACCTCAAGGGTGTAGCTGCGTTGAATGATGTCCAGGACCCGCCTGTCTGTTGCTATAGCTCTCCATGCTGGTAGAAAAGAGTTTGAGATGACCCCCTAAAAGAGGTTGATGGTAGGAACATTGGAATATGGAGTGGCTGACAGCTCTTTAGCCACACCCAGAAATACCATTTTCATGACAATTGACTGTGTTGTGCAGGGGTCTGCGTTGCCCGAACAGGTGGATGGGTTCTGTGCACCTTGTGGTGCTTCTGAGGAGGCTTGTAGGCTCATTGGTGATAGAAATGTGGTGTTCTACAGCACTGGCTTGGCGGTAGGCAATAAAATTTTCTTTTTGGTGCCAGTGTATAAAATGCCCACGGATTGTAAGTGGCTCTAGAGTCTTTTAGTGAGTGTAAGTAATCATCAGTTTTCTGGTTCAAGAGGTCTGACTCGTCAAAAGGAAGGTACTTGGATTGTGTTTTGTACCTCTCTAGGGAACGGTGAGGATTGTAACCAGGATTCTTTCTTCATGATAATTCCCATTGCCAATACACGTGAGGATGTGTTCACTGAATCAGCTGCAGTCTGAAGTATGGATATGGTGACCAACTTGCTTTCCTGTAAAACTGCCTGGAAGCGATCACGATCCTGCTGGGATAACATCTATAAATTCCTTCACAGAATATCAGGGTTGGAAGGGACCTCAGGAGGTCATCTAGTCCAACCTCCTGCTCAAAGCAGGACCAATCCCCAATTAAATCATCCCAGCCAGGGCTTTGTCAAATCTGACCTTAAGCCTTTCATCCAGCCATAGTTTATAAAGTCATAATTGGCCATCCATGCCAAGTAGTTAGAGGTCCAGAACTGCAGTCCAACCGAGAAGACCTTTGACCCATAAGTTCCAATGTCTTACCCTCTCTGTCTGCCAAGGTTGAGCACTGGTGTTATTTCCTCTACTCTGACTCAGCCTGTATCACCAAGGAGTTAGGTGGAGGGTGTGAAAATCGAAATTCTGCCTCCTTGGGGTGGGAAGTAGTATCTTCTCTCAGCCCATCTTTTCTCAGCCCCCTTCAGGGTTGATGTGCATATGGCCAAGGTATGCCACATGGTGCGTGTCAGTTAAAGAATGGCCTCATTGACTAGTAGAGCCACCCTTGCCAGTACTGATGTGCGCAGAATGTCTAGTAGCTGATGCTGACGGTCCTGCACTTCTTCTAGTAGGATCAAGAGCACTGGCTATCCTCTGTAGCAGCTCTTGAAACCGTCGGCCGTCTCGTGGAGAGGAAGGTGTTGATGACGTGGCAACATTTGGAGACGACCAAGGGAATCTCTCCAGATCTGCCGGTACCATAAGAATCGGGCTAATCAGTGCATCCTCTAATCCCATGTCCGAAAGTCTAACTGGACGAAGGTTATAGGAGTGAGATGGAGAATCCTCCCAAGTTGAACGGGACAGCTCTCAAGGTGAATACTGAGGCCATGAGCTCCAATATGACCAACCCGGTGAATCCTGCTGCTGTTGAACCTGTGCTCAAAGAGCTGGGTACTACCTCTGTGGGTAAGGCAAACTGGGGAACTGTCATGGTGCCATCCGAACCCTTCAGTAGTCATGCTTCTGGAACAGAAGTGGTGGGCCACCCCAAACATCTGTATCCTCAGAACTGGAGACTTCCACAAATGGTGGTGTCGATGGAGCTGTCAGAATGGGGGGTGTCAGAGCGGTATGAGTAGCAGGTGGCAGAAGTTTCATGCTTCGACCACCATTCCAGAGGACATGCTTCCATGTCGATGACACTCGTTAAACAAATGTGTTAATTGAATTTGTGACTGAACTCCTTGGGGGACAATTATATGTCTCCTGCTTTTACCTACATTCTGACATAGATTTTGTGTTATGGAAGTCTCGGATATGTTGTTCGGTTTAAGAATGCTTTAATTGAATATCTGACCAAACGCAAAGAAGGTACCAGTATGAGATTTGTAAAGATAGCTACAGCACTGGACCCAAGGTTTAAGAATCTGAAGTGCCTTCCAAAAGGGATGAAGTGTGGAGCATGTTGTCAAAAGTCTTACAAGAGCAATACTCCGATTTGGAAACTACAGAATCCAAACCACCCAAAAAGAAAATCAACCTTCTATTGGTGGCATCTGAGTCAGATGATGGAAATGAACATGCATCAGTCTGCACTGCTTTGGATCATTATTGAACAGAACCCATCAGCATAGAAGCACGTCCTCTAGAATGGTGGTCGAAGCATGAAGGGTCATACAAACATTTAGCATATCTGGCACATAAATACCTTGCAATGCCAGCTACAACAGTGCCATGTGAACACCTCTTCTCCTTTTCAAGTGACCTTCTAAATAAGAAGCAGGCAGTATTATCTCTTGTAAATGTAAACGAATGTATTTGTCTTGGCAATTGGTTGAACAAGAAGTAGGACTGAGTGAATCTGTAGGCTGTAAAGTTTTACCCTGTTTTATTTTTGAGTATAGCTATGTTAAAAAAGAAAATCTACATTTGTAAGTCGCACTTTCATGGTAAAGAGTACTACAGTACTTGTTTGAGGTGAATAGAAAAATACTACTTCTTTTGTTTATCTTTTTACAGTGTAAATATTTGTAATGAAAAATAATACAACATGAGCACTGTACACTTTGTATTCTGTGTTGTAACTGAAATCAATATATTTGAAAATGTAGAAAACACTAAAAAATATTTAAAACAAACAATATTCTATTATTAACAGTGAGATTAAAACTGCAATTGACTGCAATTATTTTTTAATCTCATGATTAATCACAATTAATCTTGTTAATCATTTGACAGCCCTAATAAAAAGCATTTTGGTGTCATAGTGAGCAACATGAGCTTCCAGTGCAATACTCTGGCAAAGAGGACCAAAGTGATTCTTGGATGTATAAACAGTGAGTAGGAGCAAGGAGGCGATTTTACCTGTGTAGACGGCACTGGTGAGACAGATACTCGAAAACTGTGTTTAGTGCTGGAATCCATATTTTTAAAAGGATGCTAAAAATCTGAAGAGGGCGCAGAGATGAATCACAAATGATTCAAGGGCTGGAAAAAATGCCTCAGTGTGAGAGACTAACAGAGCTCAGTTGCTTAGCTTGTCAAAGAGAAGATCCAGAGGTGACTTAACTACAGTGTATAAGTATCTTCATGGGAAGAAAATACTGGGTACCAAAGGATCTTTTAATCTACCAGGGACAGGCATAACAAGAACCAATGGCTATAAGTTAATGCCATCCAAATTCAAATTAGAATTAAAGCACACATTTTTAACAGAGAGGGTGATTGAAAGAGACTACCACGGAAAGTGGTGGATTCTCTATCTCTTGAAGTCTTTAGCTCAAGACTGAATGGCCTTCTGAAAGATATGCTTTAGTTAAACCCAAATTATAGGCAGTGGTGGATTAGGCCCCAAGGGGCCTGGCCAACTGTGGGGCAGGGTCCGGCAACAATTCCCCACAGGGCAGCAGAAACCTGGAGCTCCGACTGCCAGGCTGGCAGGGTGGGAAAAGCTGCACGTCTCAACTTCATACCATGGCAGCAGTGCTGGGCAGGCGGGGGAATCCCCCCCAACATCTGCAGCCTTGGCAGAAGCCATGGGACAGGGAAAGTTCCCCCTTCCTTCCTGTGGCCTTGTCCCGAACCCATTCTCATCAGAAGCTGTGGGACAGGGAAAACACCACCCAGCGGCAACCTTGTCTCCAGCAGAAGCCATGGGAAGCCTTCCCACCCCAAGCAGAAGCCACGACACAGAGGAGGCCTTCCTCCTCCTCCTCCCCTTCCCCACAACCCG
The DNA here is from genome assembly GCF_025201925.1 of Gopherus flavomarginatus. Taxonomy (NCBI): domain Eukaryota; kingdom Metazoa; phylum Chordata; order Testudines; family Testudinidae; genus Gopherus; species Gopherus flavomarginatus. Next base: position 142,204,279 of record NC_066619.1, read on the forward strand.
CTCCCAAGTCAAACGTGGCAAAAGTCAACATGGTTTCTGTAAAGGGAAATCATGTCTTACTAATCTGTTAGAGTTCTTTGAAGGGGTCAACAAGCATGTGGACAAGGGGGATCCAGCGGATATAGTACACTCAGATTTCCAGAAAGCCTTTGACAAGGTCCCTCACCAAAGGCTCTTACGTAAATTAAATTGTCATGAGATAAAAGGGAAGGTCTTTTCATGGATTGACGATTGGTTAAAACACAGGGAACAAAGCGTAGGAAGAAATGGTAAATTCTCAGAATGGAAGGGGTAACTAGTGGTGTTCTCCAAGTGTCAGTCCTAGGACCAATCCTATTCAACTTATTCATAAATGACCTGGAGAAAGGGGTAAAGAGTGAGGTGACAAAGTTTGCAGATGATACTAAACTGCTTAAGATAGTTAAGACCAAAGCAGACTGTAAAGAACTGCAAAAAGATCTCAAAAACTAAGTCACCGGGCAACAAAATGGCAAATGAAAAGTAACGTGGATAAATGTAAAGTAATGCACACTGGAAAAAATAACCCCAACTATACAATATACAATATGACGGGGGCTAATTTAGCTACAACTAATCAGGAAAGAGATCTTGGAGTCATCGTGGATAGTTCTCTGAAGATGTCCACGCAGTGTGCAGTGGTGGTCACAAAAGCAAACAGGATGTTAGGAATCATTAAAACGGTGATAGAAAATAAGACGGAGAATATCTTATTGCCCTTATATAAATCCATGGTACACCCGCATCTCGAATACTGCGTTAAGATGCAGTCTCCTCATTTCAAAAAAGATATACTGGCATTAGTAAAAAGTTCAAAGAAGAGCAACTAAAATGATTAGGGGTTTGGAATGGGTCCCATATGAGGAGGGATTAAAGAGGCTAGGACTTTTCAGCCTGGAAAAGAAGAGGCTAAGGGTGGATATGATAGAGGTATATAAAATCATGAGTGGTGTGGAGAAAGTGAGTAGGGAAAAGTTATTTACTTATTCCCATAATACAAGAACTAGGGGTCACCAAATGAAATTAATGGGCAGCAGGTTTAAAACAAATAAAAGGAAGTTCTTCTTCACAAAGCGCACAGTCAACTTGTGGAACTCCTTGCCTGAGGAGATTGTGAAGGCTGGACTATAACAGGGTTTAAAAGAGAACTGGATAAATTCATGGAGGTTAAGTCCATTAATGGCTATTAGCCAGGCTGGGTGAGGAATGGTGTCCCTAGCCTCTGTTTGTCAAAGGGTGGTGATGGATGGCAGGAGAGAGATCACTTGATCATTACCTGTTAGGTTCACTCCCTCTGGGGCACCTGGCATTGGCCACTGTCAGTAGACAGAACACTGGGCTGGATGGACCTGTGGTCTGATCCAGTACAGCCATTCTTATGTTCACAGCAGAACCTTGCTCTCTGGCAGTAGCACTGGGGAGAGGGTGAGCGGGGAGAAACCTTGTGCCCTGACCCCTGTCACCCAGACCCCCGCTGCAGCCCTGAGACTGGAGGAGCTCTCACTCCCTGCTGCACCCCAGGGCCACGGTGCGGGGACAGAGCTTCTCTGGTCTTGGGGCTGCAGGGGGGCAGGTGGAGAAAGGAGGGAAAGGGGTTGCAGGGCTGCAGTGGTGGATAAGAATGGGGGGACCCTTGGGTGGAACACGGGGAGGGGACCCAGGGAGGGGGAAGAAAGAGGTGAGGTGGGGCCACAGGCAGAAGGGGTGGGGAGGCCCCCCCCTTCCACTTGCTCTGGCCCAAGGAAACCTTAATCCGCCTCTGGTTATAGGGATTACTACAGGGGTAACTAAATGAAATTCCTGGGCTGTGTTGTGCAGGAGGTCAGAGAAGATCTAACAGTCCCTTCTGGCCTTAAATGCTATGAATAAAGGCAGTTTCATGAAGGAGAACATGTATAGATCTCTACAAGTTTAGAAGTGAGAAACGGAGACCTCTATATCCTGTTGTTTTGCATTTTCCCATTACTAACAAGGAACTGGGCTGAAAGGTGAGTCAGTTTATATCAATAAATATTTCACAGTTGATAATTGTTTCACATACAAGTCAGTCTCTCTCTTAGCTCAGGTGTTGGAGCCATATCGACAGCACTCTTGCCATGGCAGTTGACCAGTGTTGGATCTGCACCATGACTAAGCAATAAAGAGCAGACTTCTACACGATTCTTGGAAGCAGCTTCATGTAAGGGGGTAAACTGCCAGAGATCCATAGCATTAACACAGGCTCCATGCTAGGAGTGGGAAAGAAATGTTTATGTTAGTAAAAAAAAAAAAAAATAACCATGACAAAGATCACAAAATTTTCATTTTAATAACTTTAAACACTCATTAAGTTATTTTCAAATGAAATGAAAAATTATTGATTTATCTTCATCTACCAAAATCTGAAATTTGTAATGAACTTAATTTTTAATAAGACATCTTTGTTTCAAAAAAATTCTAGTTAATTAAATTCTAAAGCTTGGCCACAGAGATTATGAGGAACAACACATACTTAATTCAGTGGTACAGGTGTATGTCTAATGCCCCAAAGCCCCACACCATTGAAATAATTTATTACTGGTTTGAAAATCAGGATTTTTTTTTTAAACAGAAATAAGGCTACAGCCTTAACTACTGTATAAAGTAACCATCTCTCTCCATAATTTTGCAATATTGCAATGCTTACGTATTCTTCCATTTCTCCACCTACCTTAAGTAACAATTCTGTGACTTCAAAATGTCCATATGAACATGCATTATGAAGAGGTACAAGTCCACTAGATTAAATAAAACAAAATAAAATTACATCTCTAGGAAGCATTTTCAAAGATTTTTGAACTATTTTTATGCTGTAAAATTAACAGATTTCAAAATCAAATGGAATCTTAACCAAATATATTTACATGTATTTCCAAAATAATGCATTGGTTAAGAATAGCATTAAAAACATTTTTGAGCAATGTAACATAGGTGTTTAATCTACCATACATTATTGTTAAGAAATAGCACTCATTGCATTCAGAATTATCTTTCTTGCAGCCAGAAAGGGGAAAAAAGCTACATTACATTTTAATCTTGGTGAAGGCAAGTACTCTGGTCTACGTACAATCACAGTTATTTTAAATGGTATGATAAGGGAGAAGTCCCCACATAAGGTTAACTGGCTGCTAGGTGTATCATGAAAATGTACAATTATTATAGGCAGCGGACTGATCTAGCTACTCCAGACTATGGGATAAGCTGACTGCTGCATTTTTCTGAAGTAAGTTAAACACTTAAACATATATACTTGTAGAAATTTCACACCTATTTGAGGGCTATTGAATTTCTGTACAGTAATGTCATAAATCTGCACTTTGAAAAGGAAGTGGTAAAGCAAATGACATGGGTCTAATCCAGGGGTAGGCAATCTATGGCACACGTGCCAAAGGCGACATACGAGCTGATTTTCAGTGGCACTCATACTGCCCGGTCCTGGCCACCGGTCTGGGGGACTCTGCATTTTAATTTAATTTTAAATGAAGCTTCTTAAACATTTTGAAAACCTTATTTACTTTACATACAACAGTAGTTTAGTTATATATTATAGACATATACAAAGAGACCTTCTAAAAAGGTTAAAATGTATTACTGGCACATGCAACCTTAAATTAGAGTGAATAAATGAAGACTGGGCACACTACTTCTGAAAGGTTGCTGCCTCCCGGTCTAATCATAAGCAAAGGTCATATATAATGAGAAATCCATACATTTGAAAATCAGGGCAAAAGTGACAAGCAATAAAACAAACTGAATTGTTTGTGCAGGTAAATCAAAACGGGAAACTTTCTCATAACACAAGAACTAGGGGTCACCAAATGAAATGAATAGGCAGTAGGTTTAAAACAAATAAAAGGAAGTATTTCTTCACACAACACACAGTCAACCTGTGAAACTCTTTGCCAGAAGATGTTGTGAAGCCAAGACTATAACAGGGTTCAAAAAAGAACTAGATAAATTGATGGAGGATAGGTCCATCAACGACTATTAACCAGGATGAGCAGGGATGGTGTCCCTAACCTTTGTTTGCCAGAAGCTGGGAATGGGAGACAGGGGATGGAACACTTGAGGATCACCTGTTCGGTTCATTCGCGCTGGGGCACCTGGCATAGGCCACTGTCAGAAGACAGGATACTGGGTTAGATGGACCAAACATTTGTATGGCATTTGTGGCTCCACAGATATGGTTGAGTATTGTACTTAAAGCAGAAGATCAACCTGTTTGTTATGTATGAAATAAACCCTCTCCAAAATTACAGCACTTATTCTGAATGTCAAATAAATATTCTGAAAATGTACAAGTAAAATCATTAATTTAGGGATTTAAATTAATTTGAATTAGGTTATTTAATAAATATAGCATTCACTATCCCTACTTATCTTAACAGAGGAACAATGCATACCCTTCAAACTTCCCAGGTAGTTAAAGATCAATGAACTCTTGAACATAAGCTACTTTTGAAGAAATGTTTTTAGAATTCAGTTATTTTCCATTGCTATTTTTTTTATAATTGAAAGTTGAGAAATAGAGGCTGAAGAATATAAGTTTCCACATCAGAGAATTCCACAAAAAATTGCAATCTTTCAAAATAGCTGCCATCTTCTAGTGTTCTCAGTAGGACTGAGACCACCAGGTGCCCTTAGTAAAGAGGGCTCCTGTCTCCATTCACCTGCTCTTCTTCAGTGTCCCTATTAGCCCCTTCTGACTGCATATTTTCTCTCTTATCTTCCCTAGGGCCAGCTTGACTTAATTCTAATTGGGACACAATGAGCATTTTGAAAATGGGCATCTTAACTAGGAGAACCCTTGGCCTGAGTCCTCGTTGAGAACTATCGGAGACAGCATCCATTTAGAAAAGTGTCCATAAAAATCAGTTCAATCTAATCTAGGTGCACAAACACTAAAATATGTCAATCATAATCACATGGTGTCACTAAAGGGCAAAGTTATCATTGTTTGGGTGCCCTGCCATATCTTAACGTGTTTAGATTACTTTAAACTCAAACTTGACTCTGAATTTCCTATGTTTATAATAGTAGTTTTGGGAATAAATGCAACATATACCTGTAATGTATACAACCCTAAGTTACTGATACCAACTCTCAAGCCACCTAGCTTGCACCTAGAATACGTTTTTCAAATAGATAATTCTAATCTCAGACTATTGTTCATAAGTCTGTTTATCCTGAAATTCTCTCTCAGTTGATTAGTGTTTAGAATGGTGTAATACTATTTAAAAAAAAAGTATAGAGAATATTCACCATAAACATTATTCATTTTGAAACTTTACACCACTGGTTCTCAAACTTTTGTACTGGTGACCTCTTTCACATAGCAAGCCTCTGAGTGAGGGCCCCCTTATAAAACACTTTTTTAATATATTTAATACCATTACAAATGCTGGAGGCAAAGCGGAGTTTGGGGTGGAGGCTGACAGCTCGCGACCCCACATGTAATAACCTCGTGACCCACTGAGGTGTCCTGACCCCCATCTTGAGAACTCCTGCTTTATAAAATGCTCTATAGTTAGTTTCATAACTTCTCTGACAGAAAATAGAAGCAAATATACAGATGAAAGTGCTACAAATCAATCTCCAAATGTTCCAATAAACTAGTAGAGACACTTTGCATATGTCTACACTGAGTTTTAAAACACATGGCAGCAAGTTTCAGAGACAAGGTCTATGGGCTTGCACTAGGGTGCTAAAAGAAGCAGCACAGAAGTTGAGGCTTGGGCTCCTGAAGCCCAGGATGGAATACAGAGCCCAAGATCCAGCCCGTGCTGCAATGTCTACTCTAAAAGCAGCAAGGGATCCTGTGGCACCTTATAGATTAACAGACGTTTTGGAGCATGAGCTTTCGTGGGTGAATACCCACTTCGTCAGATGCATGGAGTGGAAATTTCCAGGGGCAGGTATATATATGCAGGCAAGCTAGAGATAACGAGGTCAGTTCAATCAGGGAGGATGAGGCCCTGTTCTAGCAGTTGAGGTGTGAAAACCAAGGGAGGAGAAACTGGTTCTGTAGTTGGCAAGCCATTCACAGTCTTTGTTTAATCCTGAGCTGATGGTGTCAAATTTGCAGATGAACTGAAGCTCAGCAGTTTCTCTTTGAAGTCTGGTCCTGAAGTTTTTTTGCTGCAGGATGGCCACCTTAAGGTCTGCTATAGTGTGGCCAGGGAGGTTGAAGTGTTCTCCTACAGGTTTTTGTATATTGCCATTCCTAATGTCTGATTTGTGTCCGTTTATCCATCAACCTCATGAAGAAACTTGCACAAATACAGATAGATATCATCTTCCTTTCCAAAAGCAAACGGATGGACATCATACCAAATGGACTAAAGGTAAAAAATCAGCTATCTACATACTACACAGACCACAGTGAGAGATTATGCCATACTCTATCAAAGAAACTGAGGAACCACCTGATCAGCATCCTATACAGCAAACAGGAAAACATCAAAAAAGAGCTCTCCAACCTGGAGACTCTCATTAATAATCAAACTTCCATACAAACGAACTTCACTAGAATAAGACAGGAGATCTACATTACTCACTTCACCTCTCTACAAAGGAAAAAGGACTGTAAGCTATCTAAACTCCTACCTGCCTCATGGGGCCACAACCGTGGTACCCTCAACCCACCCAGCAATATCGTCAATCTATCCAACTACACGCTCAGCCCAGAAGAAAAGTCTGTCCTATCTCGGGGACTCTTTCTGCCCTGCCACCCCCACCAACATGATACAGTTCTGCGGCGATCTGGAAGCCTACTTTCGCCGTCTCCGACTCAAAGAATACTTTCAGGACAACACTGAACAGCGCACTGATACACAGGTACCCTCTCACCAACAGCACAAGAAGAAGAACTCCACATGCACTCCTCCTGAGGTTCGAAATGACAGTCTGGACCTCTACATAGAATGCTTCCACCGACGTGCACAGGCAGAAATTGTGGAAAAACAACATCGCTTGCCTCATAACCTAAGTCGTGCAGAACGCAATGCCATCCACAGCCTCAGAAACCACCCTGACATTATCATCAAAGAGGCTGATAAAGGAGGTGTTGTTCTCATCATGAACAGGTCTGACTACCAAAAGGAGGCCGCCAGACAACTCTCCAACACCAAATTCTACAGGCCACTTCCCTCAAATCCCACTGAGGAATACACTAAGAAACTGCAACATCTACTCAGGACACTCCCTACACTAACACCAGAACAAATCAACATACCCTTAGAGCCCTGACCAGGGTTATTCTATCTACTACCCAAGATCCACAAACCTGGAAATCCTGGACACCCCATCATCTTGGGCATTGGCACTCTCACTGAAGGACTGTCTGGATATGTGGACTCTCTACTCAGACTCTATGCCATCAGCACTCCCAGATATCTCTGTGACACCACTGATTTCCTGAGGAAAGTATAGTGCATTGGTGACCTTCCAGAAAACACTATCCTAGCCACCATGGATGTAGAGGCTCTCTACACAGACATCCCACACATAGATGGAATACAAGCTGTCAGGAACAGTATCCCTGATGATGCCACAGCACAACTGGCTGCTGAGCTCTGTGCCTTTATCCTCACGCACAACTATTTCAAATTTGATGACAATATATATCTCCAGATCAGTGGCACCGCTATGGGCACCCGCGTGGCCCCACAATATGCCAATATTTTTATGGCCGACCTCAAACAACGCTTCCTCAGTTCTTGTCCACTCACGCCCCTTCTCTACCTAAGCTACATTGATGAAATCTTCATCATCTGGACCCATGGGAAGGAGACTCTGGAAAAATTCCACCACGATTTCAACAGCTTCCACCCCACCATCAACCTCAGCCTGGACCAATCTACATGGGAGGTCCACTTCCTGGACACCACGGTGCAAATAAGTGATGGTCACATCAACACCATCCTATACCGAAAACCTACCGACCGCTATGCCTACCTTCATGCCTCCAGCTTCCATCCCGGGCACATCACACGATCCATTGTCTACAGCCAAGCACTGAGGTACAATCGCATCTGCTCTAACCCCTCAGACAGAGACCAACACCTACAAAATCTCCACCAAGCATTCTCAAAACTACAATACATGCACGAGGAAATAAGGAAACAGATCAACAGAGCCAGATGCGTACCCAGAAGCCTCCTACTGCAAGACAAACCCAAGAAAGAAACCAACAGGACTCCACTGGCCATCACATACAGTCCCCAGCTAAGACCCCTCCAACGCATCATCAGGGATCTACAACCCATCCTGGACAATGATCCCACACTTTCACAGGCCTTAGGTGGCAGGCCAGTCCTCGCCCACAGGCAACCTGCCAACCCAAAACACATTCTCACCAGTAACTGCACACCACACCATAGTAACTCTACCTCAGGAACCAATCCATGCAACAAACCTCGATGCCAACTCTGCCCACATATCTACACCAGCGACACCATCACAGGACCTAACCAGATCAGCCATACCATCACCGGTTCATTCACCTGCACGTCCACCAATGTAATATATGCCATCATATGCCAGCAATGCCCTCTGCTATGTACATCGGCCAAAATGGACAATCGCTACGGAAGAGGATAAACGGACACAAATCAGGTATTAGGAATGACAATATACAAAAACCTGGCCACACTATAGCAGACCTTAAGGTGGCCATCCTGCAGCAAAAAAAACTTCAGGACCAGACTTCTAAGAGAAACTGCTGAGCTTCAGTTCATCTGCAAATTTGACACCATCAGCTCAGGATTAAACAAAGACTGTGAATGGCTTGCCAACTACAAAACTAGTTTCTCCTCCCTTGGTTTTCACACCTCAACTGCTAGAACAAGGCCTCATCCTCCCTGACTGAACTAACCTCATTATCTCCAGCTTGCCTGCATATATATACCTGCCCCTGGAAATTTCCACTACATGCATCTGACGAAGTGGGTATTCACCCACGAAAGCTCATGCTCCAAAACGTCTGTTAGTCTATAAGGTGCCACAGGACTCTTTGCTGCTTTTACAGATCCAGACTAACACGGCTACCCCTCTGACACGTCTACTCTGCTGTTCTTAGCACTGTAGTGTCAGCCTGAGTCTGTAGACCCAAAGTTTGAGACTTGCTGCCATAGGTTTTAAATGTAGTATAGACATACCCAAAATAAACTGAGCTTTTCATTTAAGAGACCTGGGAGCTCAAGTTCTCATTTCACACTGCAGATAACATTAGATAATTAACAAAGAACTTCCCATGTTGGCAGACAGACGGACAAGATGGCCTGACAGCTCCTTTTGTTTTCTAAAGTCTATAAATATAAAAGTAAGCTTTTTGGGATCAGGAGTGACTATTACTAAGTATATATACAGCATCTACAACAATAAGGTGCTGATCTGGACTACAAATAAAAAAAATCCCATCAGATCATCATTTAGAACCACTCTGGAAATAAATCTACAGATTCAACATACCAAGAGAACAAAAATCATGTGCCACCTCCACTTCCCCTTCACCACAGAATTTTATATAACTACCACACTTACCATATAAAAACATAAGAATGGCCATACTGGATCAAAACAATGGCCCATCTAGCCCAATATCCTGTCTCCTGACAGTGGCCAGTGTCAGATGGAATGAACAGACCAGGGTAATGATCAAGTGATACATCCCCGTCGTCCAGTTCTAGCTTCTAGCAGGCAGAGGTTTAGGGACACCTAAAGCATAGGATTGCACCCGATCATCTTGGCTAATAGACATTGATGGACCTACCTGTCACGAATTTTTATAATTTTTTTTTGAACTTTTTATATCATTGGCCTTTACAACACCCCTGGCAACAAGTTCCAAAGATTGACTGTGTGTTGTATGAAGCAGTACTTCCATTTGTTTGTTTTAAATCTGTTGCCTATTAATTTCATTAGGTGACTGCTAGTTCTTGTGCTGCATGAAGGTGTAAGTTAACACTTCCCTATTCATTTTCTCCACACCATTAGTGATATTACAGACCTCTATCATAGGACTCAGTCATCTTTTCTAAGCTGAAGAGGGCACAGGTTTCTTAATCTCCCCTTATACAGAAGCTTTTCCATACCCTCAGTCATTTTTGTTGCCCTTCTCAGTACTTTTTCCAACTCTCTTTTTCCAAATCTCATTTGACAAGGAGTAATGAAAACTGCACGCAATATTCAAGGTGTGGGTGAACCATGGATTTAAAGAAAGACAATATGATGTTTTCTTTTCTTATTTTCTATCCCTTTCCCAATTGTTCCTAACATTTTGTTAGCTTTTTTGACGGATGCTGCACATTGTACAGATGTTTTAAGAGAACTATCCAGACTGACTCCAAGATTTCTTTCTTCAGTGGTAACAGCTAATTTAGATCCCATCATATTGTATATATAGAGAGAGAGTTGGGATTTTGTTTTCTACTGTGCATTACTTTGCACTTATCAACATGAATTTCATCTGCTATTCTTCTTGCCCACTCACCCAGTTTTTTGAGATCCCTTTGTTACTCTTTGCAGTCAGCTTTGGACTTAACTAGTTTGAGTAATCTATGAAATATGTTAATTCACTTTAGAAAAAACAGCTCTGCTCTCTTCTCTTCATATGCTGATAACAGCTGTGAAACTAAGTGCTTGTTTATCTCATCAGCTGTGCACGTGCAAATCTCATGGAGCTGCCATATATACACCTGACAAGATAATCAGGTCGCAGAAAAGTGTAACTGAATATGACTTGTCTGTAATACCTTGCATTAATTTTTTTATTCCCAAAATAATACCAGAAGTCCATGAACACTGAAAACTGTGCACAGAATTTCCAATAACACAGCAGACCCATAATGAACCAAACAATATAGATTTTAATATGCACTTATTTAATGAAGGAAGAATCCACAAAATAAAAGATCCACATAACTAAGGAGTAGATCATCCCACTTCAAACCTCACCTTTTACAAAAGATTATTTACCACAAAAACAAATTTTGATTCTGGAAACAACTGTGATCCGATTCTCATCTCCAATTTTAGATGAACTCATTTTCAGATACAGACAGAATTACAACATACAACAGAACAATGATAAAAATAATTCTTAAAACCATAACTAACTAGTGAAACCAGAGAATGAATTAAAAATTGATATACATACCCCTTGTCCTTTGCATGAACATCAGCACCATGCTGAAGCAAAAGCTGGACTATTCGAACTCTGTTGTAGCCTGCTGCTAGATGCAAAGGAGTCGACTGTAAACAAAAACAATGAAAAATAAGACAGGGAGATAGAATTCATATATGTTTTGTAATTTATACAGCCCACAAAAGGAGAGAAGCAGCCAAAGTTAATTAATGCAGAACCAATGCTTAAAAAAAGGTTGAGAGTAATTTACTAAAAGGCAGTTTTTGAAATAAAGGAGCCAAGTCATCAATCTTATTTTCAAAATGCTGAACAGCCTGCAGCTTAGGGTTGCCAACTGTCTAATCACACAAACTCAAACACCCTTGTCCTGCCCCCTGCCCTGCCCCCATCTTTGAGGCCCCGCCCCACTGACTTCATCACCCCTCCCTCTGTCGCTCACTCTCCTCCACCCTCATTTGCTTTCACCAGGCTGGGGCAAGGGGTTGGGGTGTGGGCTGGGCCGAGGGGTTCGGAGGGTGGTAGAGGGCTCCAGGCTGAGCCGAGGGCAGGGGGTTGGGGTGCAAGAGGGGGTGAGGGTTGTGGGTTCTGTCTGGGTGGTGCTTACCTCGGGCAGCTCCCAGTTGTTGGCACAGTGGGACTAAGGCAGACTTTCTGCCTGCCCTGGCCCTGGGCTGCCCCTGGAAGTGGCCTGCATGTCCCTGCGTCCCCAGAGGGGAGGGAGGGGGAGGGGCGGTGGTCTCTGCACAGTGGCCCTGTCCCCACGCCGCAGCTCCCATTGGCCACAGTTCCCAGCCAGTGGGAGCTGCGGAGTCCTCCTGCCCCCACACCCTCGGGCCGCAAAGGAGCAGGAACATGCTGGCTGCTTCCGGAAGCAGCGTGGGGCCAGGGCAGGCAAGGAGCCTGCCTTAGCCTCTCTGTGCAGTCGAACTTTTAGCAGCCTAAAATCTCCAAGATTGGCTTCAACAGCCTCTGGGAGATGGAGACTCCTGGAGAAACTGGGAGGACTGGCAACCCTGACTTCAGTGGGAGCTGCTTGGTGCTCAGCACATTTGAACATTTTATTGAGGAAGTTTCATATAAACTCAAAGCCTAACTTTAATATCCTATTTTTGGACATTTTGGCTATAGTTCTGAAATTTAAGAAATAAAGCTACAGAGAATCAAATTACTGCCACCAGGTCTGCATGTGTGACTCTGGGAATCCACGAGAAAAGATTTTGGGAGACTACAACTTCTCCCTTATTTTTAAAAGATAGATAGCAGTCAACTTTATGGCAACCAAAGGGAAATTAAACCCTCTACTTCCCTCTTCAAGTAGCTACTCCTGTACATTGCTAAAAAGAGGAACTGGTGTCTTTTATGCACCTATGAATCATAGAAATGTAGGACTGGAAGGGACCTCAATAGGTCATCTAGTCCAGTCCCTTGCACTGAGACAAGATGAATTTGGCAGCATGTGACCTCCAGAAGAAGAAAGAGGAGCGCCCATATACCAGCAATGGAGACAGAGATGAGAAACAGTTTTCATGTTATCTCCACAGGTACTAATGCGGAGAGTGGACTAGATGATACATCTGAGGGAAGGGAGCAGAAGGAGACTCCACCGACTGGAAGGCACAAGATGCACTGTCCTAGGGATGGGAGTTCCACGACCACTGCTCCCAAGAGAAGGAGGCGGGCGGTGGTGGTCGGGGACTCCCTCCTCAGGGAGACTGAGTCCTCTACCTGCCGCCCCAACTCAGAAAACCGAGAGGTCTGCTGCTAGCCAGGAGCTAGGATTCATGACGTGACGGAGAGACTGCCGAGACTCATCAAGCCCTCGAATCGCTACCCCTTCCTGCTTCTCCACGTGGGCACCAATGATACTGCCAAGAATGACCTTGAGCAGATCACTGCAGACTACATGGCTCTGGGGAGAAGGATAAAGGAATTTGAGGTGCAAGTGGTGGTTCTTGTCCATCCTCCCTGTGAAGAGAAAAGGCCTGGGTAGACACCGTTGAATTGTGGAAGTCAACTAAATAGCTATGCAGGTGGTGTCAGAGAGAAGGCTTTGGATTCTTCAACCATGGGATGGTGTTCCAAGAAAGAGGAGTGCTAGGCAGAGACGGGCTCCACCTAACGAAGAGAGGGAAGAGCATCTTAGCAAGCAGGCTGGCTAACCTAGTGAGGAGGGCTTTAAACTAGGTTCACAGGGGGAAGGAGACCAAAGCCCTGAGGTAAGTGGGGAAATGGGATACCGGGAGCAAGCACGAGCAGGGGAGTGCAAGAAGGGAGGACTTCTGTCTCGGACCGAAAAAGCGGGACAATCATCGAGTTATCTTAAGTGCCTATACACAAATGCAAGAAGCACGGGAAACAAGCAGGGAGAACTGGAAGTCCTGGCACAGTCAAGGAACTATGATGTGACTGGAATAACAGAGACTTGGTGGGATAACTCACATGACTGGAACACTGTCATGGATGGATACAAACTGTTCAGGAAGGACAGGCAGGGCAGAAAAGGTGGGGGAGCTGCACTGTATGTAAGAGAGCAGTATGACTGCTCAGAGCTCTGGTATGAAACTGCAGAAAAACCTGAGAGTCTCTGCATTAAGTTTAGAAGTGTGAGCAACAAGGGTGATGTCGTGGTGGGAGTCTGCTATAGACCACTAGAACAGGGGGATGAGGTGGACAAGGCTTTCTTCCAGCAACTAGCAGAAGTTACTAGATTGCAGGCCCTTGGTCTCATGGGAGATTTCAGTCACCCTGGTATCTGCTGGGAGAGCAATACAGCAGTGCACAGACAATCCAGGGAGTTTTTGGAAAGTGTAGGGGACAATTTCCTTGTGCAGGTGCTGGAGGAAGCAACTGGGGCAGAGCTCTTCTTGACCTGCTGCTCACAAACAGGGAAGAATTAGTAGGGGAAGCAAAAGTGGATGGGAACCTGGGCAGCAGTGATCATGAGATGGTCGGGTTCAGGATCCTGACACAAGGAAGAAAGGAGAGCAGCAGAATACGGACCCTGCGCTTCAGAAAAGCAGACTGACTCCCTCAGGGAACTGATGGGCAGGATCCCCTGGGAGACTAAAATAAGGGGGAAAGGAGACCAGGACAGCTGGCTGTATTTTAAAGAATCCTTATTGAGGTGCTCCTGGCACTGAGGCTCCTGCTGCAGTAGGGTAGCCAACCCCCTGCCTCCATTCAAAGCTTACTCCGTTCGGCCCTCCCTCTCCCTGCCACCGATCAGCAGTTTCAATCAGCTGTTTGCCAGCAGGAGAGCAGCCCCAGCATGCTCACCTTGGGAGAGGAGGCAGAAAAGAGGTGTAGTGGGGCCTTGGGGGGTGGGGGTGGGGGTGGGGGAGGTGGAACAAGCAGACCTACTCTGACTGCAGAGCTGCACAGCCAGGCTGAAAAAAGAAGGTGCTGCTCAGTTCCTGGGACTTTGCAGTTGGACACCACTTTCTGGGTCCTATTGCTGGTTGAGCTCCCTTCCATGAGCTGGGAGCCATCCTTAATCTTGTACAACAGCGAGTGCCCGTGGTGGGGCAGGCAGGGCAGAGGCACAGAGGCAGTGGGGAACGAAGGGGGTGGGATGAGGAGGAGATGGAGTGGTGGGGAAGGGGGATGGGATGGGAAAGAGAAGGGGATAGGGCAGGGATCTGCAACGTTTGGCACATGGCCCACCAGGGTAAGCCCCCTGGAGGGCCGGGCCGGTTTGTTTACCTGCCACGTCCGCAGGTTCGGCCTATCGCAGCTCCCACTGGCTGCAGTTCATTGCTCCGGGCCAATGGAGGGGCTGAAGGATGAGGGATGTGCTGACTGCAGTTTCTCATAGCCCCCATTGGCCTGGAGCAGCAAACCACGGATATAGATATAGATATAGATAGATATAGATTCTAGGGTCAGAAGGGACCAATGTGATCATCTAGTCCGACCCACTTCACAAAGCAGGCCACAGAGCCCTACCCATCCACTTCTATAACAAACCCCTAACCTATGCCTGAGTTATTGAAGTCTTCAAATTGTGGTTTGAAGAGACCTCAAGCTGCAGAGAATCCACCAGCAAGTGACCCATGCCCCACGCTGCAGGGGAAGGCGAAAAACCTCCAGGGCCTCTGCCAATCTGCCCTGGAGGAAAATTCCTTCCCGACCCCAAATATGGCTATCAGCTAAACCCTGAGCATGTGGGCAAGACTCACTAGCCAGCACCCAGGAAAGAATTCTCTGCAGTAACTCAGATCCTATCCCATCAACATCCCATCACCAACCACTGGGCATACTTACCTGCTGGCAATCAAAGATCAATTGCCAAAATTAGGCTCTCCTGTCATACCATCCCTTCCATAAACTTATCAAGCTTAATCTTAAAGCCAGATATGTCTTTTGCCCCCACTACTCCCCTTGGAAGGCTGTTCCAGAACTTCACTCTTCTAAACGCCCAGCAGGGAAGCTGCTATAAATGTGAGGCGTCTTGCAGAGGACCCTGGATCTCGTCTTATCAATATCGGCGCATCAATCCGGATCGGCAGAAACCCAGCTCCACCCCTCCCCTATCTAACTCACCTGGCCAGTGAAGTTAAGGGGAGCAACTAGTTGGTAACAACAACAGGACAGTGTGTTTGTGTGTGTGTGTGTATGTGAGTGCATGAGTGTAATATAGATCATATGCATATGAAACAGTGTTGATTGATGCCACATTCATTGGTAATACGTGCATTTGCCTTATTCCCCCTGAAAAGATCCTGTGCAGCACTTTAAGTACAACAACCCCACCTCCCCTGCACTCAGACTCCCCCCCTGCTGCTGAGCTCCAACCACTTGGTCCACCCTGCAGACTCCCATTGCCCCTGCACCTGGCACCTCCCTGTGCATCCAGATCCCCCACTGAGCTGCCTGCACCCAGACTGCCCCCGCAGAACCCTCTTACCCCCATCTGGATACCCCCACACTAAGTCCCTCTGCACTTGCATCCTGCTGTCGGGCTGAGCCTCCTTGTCCACATGCAGGACAGTATTTGGTCCTGCCATGAGGGCAGGGGACTGGACTCGATGACCTTTCAAGGTCCCTTCCAGTCCTAGAGTCTATGAGTCTATGCCTGGAGCAAAAGGGGCAGGGTCCCAGGGTGTTTCTGTAGCAGGGTCAGGTTCAGTCTCACTGCCAAGTCCCTGATCCAGCGAGGCAGGGGAGGCTGCAGGGTATTCTCCCACCTCCGTGCAGCCAGTGGCCTGTGCTCCTCACTGCCGTGGTGGAACTTCCACATTTATTTATTATAAAAAAAATTCAGAATTTTAAAATATTATGCACAGAATTTGATGCAGAATTCCCTCAGGAATATGATACACTGTACAGCTGTGATGGTGGGATTGTGAAGGGGGTGCTGGACAGAAGGAGATCTGTGGATGGGGGAGCTGGGCAGGGTGCTGTGCAATTGTGGTGCGAGGTCAGCGGGAGGGCTCTCTAGGCAGGGGGTGCTGGGCATAGGGATCTGTGGGGGAAGTCTCTGGGTGAGGAGGTGCTGGCATAAGGGCAGGGCACTGGGGAGGGGGACAGTGTGGAAAGGGCACGCTGGTAGCAGAGGGCTGTGGGGGCAGTGTGCATATAGCAGTTTTGGGTTTGTAAACTGTGCCTTTGTGCTGGGCTGAGTGGGACCACTCCCACTGTGCCTCATTGCCCCCAACTGGCCCCTCACTCTGTGAACCGCCCACCATCCCATGCCTTATTTCCCCAATGGGGGCCCACAAATGTGTTTAGTGCCAGGCCTACAAAAAGTTAATCCAACCCTGCCTCAGACCCTGGAAAAATCATGGAGTAGGTCCTCAAGGAATCAATTCTGAAGCACTTAGAGGAGAGGAAAGTGATCAGGAACAGTCCACATGGATTCACCAAGGGCAAGTCACGCCTGACTAACCTAATTGCCTTCTATGAGGAGATAACTGGCTCTGTGGATGAGGGGAAAGCAGTGGATGTGTTATTCCTTGACTTCAGCAAAGCATTTGATATGGTCTCCCACAGTATTCTTGCCAGCAAGTTAAAGTAGTATGGGCTGGATGAATGGACTATAAGGTGGATAGAAAGCTGGCTAGATCGTCAAGGTCAACGGGTAGCGATCAATGGCTCATTGTCTAGTTGGCAGCTGGTTTCAAGTGGAGTACCCCAAGGGTTGGTTCTGCAGCCAGTTTTATTCAATATCTTCATTAATGATCTGTAGGATAGCGTGGACTGCACCCTCAGCAAGTTTGCAGATGACTCTAAACCGGAAGGAGTGGTAGATACGCTGGAGGGTAGGGATAGGATACAGAGGGACCTAGACAAATTAAGAGGACTGGGCCAAATGAAACCTGTTGAGATTCAATAAGGACAAGTGCAGAGTCCTGCACTTAGGACGGAAGAATTCCATTCACTGCTACACACTAGGGACCGAATGGCTAGGAAGCAGTTCTGCAGAAATGGACCTAGGGGTTACAGTGGATGAGAAGCTGGATATGAGTCAACAGTGTGCCCTTGTTGCCATGAAGGCTAACAGCATTTTGGGCTGTATAAGAAGGGGCATTGCCAGCAAACAGAGGGACGTGATCATTCCTCTCTATTCAACATTGGTGAGGCCTCATCTGGAGTACTGTGTCCAGTTTTGGGCCACACACTACAAGAAGGATGTGGAAAAATTGGAAAGAGTTCAGCGGAGGGCAAAAAAAAAAAAAATGATTAGGGGGCTGGAGCACATTACTTATGAGGAGAGGCTGAGGGAACTGGGATTGTTTAGTCTACAGAAGAGAAGAATGAGGGGGGATTTGATAGCTGCTTTCAACTACCTGAAAAGGGGTTCCAAAGAGGATGGATCTAGACTGTTCTCAGTGACAGCACATGACAGAACAAGGAGTATTGGTCTCAAGTTGCAATGGGGGAGGTTTAGGTTGGATATTAGGAAAAACTTTTTCACTAGGAGGGCGGTGAAGCACTGGAATGGGTTAAATAGGGAGGTGGTGGAAACTCCATCCTTAGAGGTTTTTAAGGTCAGGCTTGACAAAGCCCTGGCTGGGATGATTTAGTTGGGAATTGGTCCTGCTTTGAGCAGGGGGTTGGACTAGATACCTCCTGCGGTCCCTTCCAACCCTGATATTCTATGATTATCTTCTATACCATCCCTGAAAAATGTTTGTTCTAAATCAGGGGTACACAAACTTTTTGGCCTGAGGGCCACATCTGGGTGGGGAAATTACATGCAGGGCCTTGAATGTAGGGCTGGGGAAGGGTTTGCAGGGCAGTAGGGAGTGTGGGGTGTGGGAAGGGGTGTGGTGTGCAGGAAGGGGCTCAGAGCCAGGGGTTGGGGTACAGGAGGGGTGTGGGTTGTACAAGGGAGCTCAGGGCAGGGGGTTGGGGTGCAGGAGGGTATAGGGTGTGGGCTCCGGCCCAGCGTCGCTTAGCTTGAGCGGCATCAGGGTGACAAGGGCATGCAGTGGGACTCAAGCAGGTTCCCTGCCTGCTCTGGCCCTGCACCACTCCTTGAAGCAGCCAGCACCATGTCCCTGGGGCCTCTGGGAGGGGAGGGGGCATGCAGGGCTCCATGCACTTCCCTCGCCTGTGGGTACCTCTCCCGAAGCTCCCATTGGCCATGGTTCCCCGTTGTTCTAAAGATAGTTTAATTAAGATACATTATAGCTCAAAAATATCTCACCATGGAATAGGAATTATAATTCTAATTCTATGTATGAGACAATATATTCAGTTTAGAGTTTAAGAAAAGTTTTGTAAATAGTTCATGGATTAGGGACCCAGTCTTATGGGGTTCCAGGGGCTTCTTTACAGATTATTTAGGTTAATCTTTCTGTCTACGCAATGGGACTCAGTGCTCAGTCTAGAAGGTACCAACAGAGATGCTTAGTTTTGCAGTTCTCACTGTGGAGTTGTGGCTCTGGAGACAACATGCTTGTTCAGAGCAAAAATGTTTTAAAATAAACAAATAAGTAAATAAATAATATATAGAGGTGAGAAACAACAGACCTCAACCCTACTGTCCCGCTGCAAATTTGTGTACATAGAGTCAATCCCTTACCTCTCTGTAAAAGTGCTAAGTTTCAAAAAGTTTAATGAATAGAAGATTGTTGAGGGCAGAATAGATCTGGACAAGGAGAAGAAGTCTGGAGATAAATGTGAGAAGGGAGGGACAGGCAGGAGAAGCAAAAATGAAAGTGTTTGGCCCAGGATAGAGGACTCTGGAGATGTGGTTGGCGGCCCATACCCCGACTGGGGTGACGGGCATGAGTGAGTGAGTTGACCAGCATATTCCAGAAGCCTTCAGATCTTTCTGAGTATAACCTTCGTTGATTTGAAATCCACCATATCATTCTCTCACTACAAGGGAAAACCTATAATGGCAGCAGGCTGTAAAAGAGACCCAGTTTGGGAATATTTTAATGAAGTTCCTCTATGTGTAGGCAAGACAGGCATGAGTGCAAAACGCAAACAGTGAAACAAAGAAGTGTGAGGCCTGGTTGCCCAAATGAAACAACATCATGAGACGTGTGCTTCTCAGCAGGAAGCTGCGTTGAAGATTATGAAAGGAACATGTCTGACCATGCAGGATCTTTAGGTTAGTAACAACCAACAAGAATGCACTTTTATGTAGAAATCTATGATTAAATCGAGTCTTCCTGACTAGTAATTTAAATCAAATCCACATCGTAGCAAACTGTGTATAGTTTGTATAGTTTCCTCCCACTAAGTCCAATTCTTTTGCAAACTCTACATTTTAAATGGCAAAATATTTTGCTACTTAAACACTGCCCAATAATTAAAATCATACCTTTTACCTCACCTAATTAATAAGAATGCCATTTTAACTGAGTGCAATTGTCCTACTTTTATTCATTGATAAGAAGTTTAACTACCTTAAAAGCTTTGAATTGAGCAGCAAATTTTGTGTACTTTTCTTCATTTGAAGGAGCAAGTACACCTACAGAAAAGGGTGATGTTATTCCCGTCTTCCCTCTGAGTTAGAGCTAGAAGTATGAGAGAGGGTTTAATTTCAGGAGTTTTTGTTTTGTTTTTATTTTTTCCCCACACAATTCAAAAGATAATTCAAAGACAGTAACATCCTACATAGAAACAGGTATTCACCAGCATCTAATGAGAGTTGCAAGTCACATAATATTCTTTGTTTGGCCATAAGACCTATAATTTAATGTTAACATTTAAAATATACAGTATTAGAGGTGCTATTTAAGATACTTCCTCTATCATCCAGCCAAACTGCACTCTATTAGTACTGCTTTCTGTGATAAAATTTCAGAAAATACTGTACATGCACATACAGTACGTATTTTCAGAAATTATTTCAGATTTAGGACTATTACATTACTTTGAGTAGTCTGGAGTAGGTTTTTAACACAGTTCCAATATTTCATTTCAGAAAGAATAGTTGCTCCGGACTACTTAGCTGTAAATCTGTATATCTCCTTGAGGACATAGCTAGCATTTGTACTGTTTGAAGTAATAACACTCACATGTTGTAGGAAAAACATCTGCACTTACCGCTTGCTAGATTTTAATTTTTGGATTTTAAACTAGTTATGTAGTTTTGTATGAGGCATGTACCTGCAGAATTATCTAGTTTGTTTTCACAGTTCTTTACACTGTAAACACTAAACAACAAATGTCAAGCTCTTAATTTTGAAGCAATAACCTGAACCATCCATCTTCTTACAAACTTCACAAAGACATGGGAGAGTAATCTATAGTACTTTCTCTTCTTTAGTCCCTTATAAGTACAAAACAATTCTTCAAATTTTATGTCCTTCAAATTGTTGGGACGTTATTCTGCTTTTCTGTCATTGAGTTCACAGTTTGGACAAAAGTAAGATATATTAACTTCATGGGGGTCTGCCCCAGAACAGACTACTGTAAAATGATGGGTGTTTTGTGTACTAAAAACATTAATAGCATGGATATAAACTACATCACAGATGCTATGTCATCATGGTTGATGTTTCAGAGCGTACTTCAAGAATGCATATATTGTGCTAACTGTCTCAATTGGTATAGTATAAATACCACTGGAAGGCATCGGATGGAAACTGTTGAACAGTCCTAATATACCAAATGGTCTGAACTACCTGGGCTACCTGGAGCCGACATTAGATCTTGGACTGAGAGATGTGGACCACAGCAGGATCTGTCAGCCTAGTTTTGATGGAAGTAATTACCTCAATTTTCATCTGCATACTATAATGATGGCAAGACTGCAAAATTCCTTTTCACTCATATTAAGTGGGATTAATAGGATGTTCTCAACAAAGAATAACTAACTGACCAAGCCTCTTGTCAAGATTCCTTCATTGCTTGAAGGCTTTTTTTTTTTAAGTTATGACTCAAGCAGAGGCCATGTAATCTGCAGCTCTGTGGCTGTGGTATCTGCCACTTAATTTATCTCTTTGCCACAGAAGTGTGCTCCAGTTTTCATGGAAACAAAGTTTCCAGCTTTCATTGTTGTTGAAAACATGAACAAAATGAATGCAGTGTTGCCTGCCTGTGGGCTTGTCTAGATGTCTATCTAGACAAACCCTGAATCTGTAGACAACTTACAACAATGGCTTTCAAAAATGTGAACTGCCTCCAACTTCTTAATCAAAGCCCTGTGGACTCCACCATTCCATGACCACAGAATACCTAATTGTTCCCCCAAGGTACCATAGAATTTGCCATTTTGCTGCAGGCATTTGGTTTTCTGGCTCTGCCCTGCTGGGACATTTCCTGTAGCTGCCTCTTGCTCTCTGGCTTTCCCTACATAGAATTGCTAATTGATGCTCTACACTGTTTGATAGAGCCACAACCATAGGCTGATGAGACTAAAGAATAGCACAACAGCGGAGCCAGGAAGATGAGCCACTGAAACATACCAGAAGTGTTTCCCTTCCCTGAGATACCTGGGAGGGAGGCGATTCTGCATGAGATTGCCTAGAGAACATCTTAGAACATAACATAAGAATGGCCATACTGGGTCAGACCAAAGGTTCATCTAGCCCAGTATCCTGTCTACCGACAGAGGCCAATGCCAAGTGCCCCAGAGGGAGTGAACCTAACAGGCAATGATCAAGCGATCTCTCTCCTCCCATCCATCTCCACCTTCTGACAAACAGAGGCTAGGAAGACCATTCCTTACCCATCCTGGCTAATAGCCATTAATGGACTTAACCTCCATGAATTTATCCAGTTCTCTTTTAAACCCTGTTATAGTTCTAACCTTCACAACCTCCTCATGCAAGGAGTTCCACAAGTTGACTGTGTGCTGTGTGTAGAACTTCCTTTTATTTGTTTTAAACCTGCTGCCCATTAATTTCATTTGGTGGCCCCTCGTTCTTGTATTATGGGAATAAGTAAATAACTTTTCCCACATCACTCATGATTTTATATACCTCTATCATATCCACCCTTAGCATCCTTTTTTCCAAGCTGAAAAGTCCTAGCCTCTTAATCTGTCCTCACATGGGATCCATTCCAAAACCCTATTCATTTTATTTGCCAGTATATCTTTTTTGGGATGAGGAGACCACATCTGTACGCAGTATTCAAGATGTGGGTATACCGTGGATTTATAGAAGAGCAATAAGATACTCTCCGTCTTATTCTCTATCCCCTTTTTAATGATTCCTAACATCCTGTTTGCTTTTTTGACCGCCGCTGCACACTGCGTGGATGTCTTCAGAGAACTATCCACAATGACTCCAAGATCTTTTTCCTGATTCACTGTAGTTAAATTACCCTCCATCACATTGTATTGTAACAAGGTCAGGCCAGATGGCTACAAGAGAGTGGTCAAAGATAGATACATTAGCTTCAGATTAAGCAGGTCCCCTTTCCCTGGGTAAGATAACAGGGACTATTCCAGAACACTCAGGAACTTTCTAGAACTAATTAAGGCAGGCAGGCTAATTAGGACATCTGTAGCCAATTGGGAAGTTACTAGAATTAAGACTAATCAGGACACCTGGTATAAACAGGCTCTCACTCCAGTTAGTGGTATGTGTGTAAGGAGCTGGGAGTGAGAGGACGTGCTGCTGGAGGACTGAGGAGTACAAGCGTTAACAGACATCAGGAGGAAGGTTCTGTGGTGAGGACAAAGAAGGTTTTGGGAGGAGGCCATAAGGAAGTAGCCCAGGGCATTGTAGCTGTCGTGTAGCTGTTTCAGAAGGCACTCTAGACAGCTGCAGTCCACAGGACCCTGGGCTGGAACCCAGGGTAGAAAGCGGGCCTGGGATCTCCCCAAAACCTCCCAACTCCTGATCCAACAGAGGAAGATCTCTGAGGTTAGCAAAATCTGCCAATAAGCGCAGGACCCACCAAGGTAGAGGAGGAACTTTATCACAGTATGTATAGTTGGGGTTATATTTTTCCTGTATGCATTACTTTGCATTTAGCCACATTAAATTTCATTTGCCATTTTGTTGCCCAAGCACTTAGTTTTGTGAGATCTTTTTGAAGTTCTTCGCAGTCTGCTTTGGTCTTAACTATCTTAAGTAGTTTAGTATCATCTGCAAACTTTGTCACCTCACTGTTTACCCCTTTCTCCAAATCATTTATGAATAAGTTGAATAAGATTGGTCCTAGGACTGACCCTTGGGGAACACCATTAGTTACCCCTCTCCATTCTGAGAATTTACCATTTATTCCTACCTTTTGTTCCCCGTCTTTAAACCAGTTCTCAATCCATGAAAGGACCTTCCCTTTTATTTACATAAGAGCCTTTGGTGAGGGACCTTGTTAAAGGCTTTCTGGAAATCTAAGTACACTATGTCCACTGGATCCCCTTTGTACATGTTTGCTGACCCCTCCAAAGAACTCTAAGAGATTAGTAAGACACGATTTCCCTTTACAGAAACCATGCTGACTTTTGCCCAACACTTTATGTTCTTCTGTGTGTCTGACAATTTTATTCTTTACTATTGTTTCGACTAATTTGCCCGATATAGACGTTAGATTTATCGGTCTTTAATTGCCAGGATCACCTCTAGAGCCCTTTTTAAATACTGGCATTACACTAGC
This sequence comes from Gopherus flavomarginatus, assembly GCF_025201925.1. NCBI lineage: Eukaryota > Metazoa > Chordata > Testudines > Testudinidae > Gopherus > Gopherus flavomarginatus. The sequence continues at coordinate 142,228,475 of NC_066619.1, forward strand.
TATCTTCCAGTCATTGGGTACCAAGCTGATTTAAAGGATAGATTACAAACCATAGTTAATAGTTCCGCAACTTCACATTTGAGTTCTTTCAGAACTCTTGGGTGAACGCCATCCGGTCCCGATGACTTGTTAATGTTGAGTTTATCAATTAATTCCAAAACCTCCTCTAGTGACACAGCACCTCCATCTGTGACAGTTCCTCAGATTTGTCACCTACAAAAGCTGGCTCAGGTTTGGGAATCTCCCTAACAGCCTCAGCCGTGAAGACTGAAGCAAAGAATCCATTTAGTTTCTCCACAATGACTTTATCGTCTTTAAGAGCTCCTTTTGTATTTTGATCATCCAGGGGCCCCACTGGTTGTTTAGCAGGCTTCGTGCTTCTGATGTACTTAAACATTTTGCTATTACCTTTGGAGTTTTTGGCTACCCGTTCTTCAAACACCTCTTTGGCTTTTCTTACTACATTTTTACACTTAATTTGGCAGTGTTTATGCTCCTTTCTATTTACCTCACTAGGACTGACTTCCACTTTTTAAAAGATGCCTTATCATCTCTCACTGCTTCTTTTACATGGTTGTTAAGCCACGGTGGCTCTTTAGTTCTTTTACTGTGTTTTTTTTAATTTGGGGTATACACTTAAGTTGGGCCTCTATTATGGTGTCTTTGAAAAACATTCATGTAGCTTTCAGGGATTTCACTTTAGTCACTGTACTTTTTAATTTCTGTTTAACTAACCTCCTCACATTTGCATAGTTCCCCTTTTTGAAATTGCCACAGTGTTGGGCCGTGGAGATGTTCTTCTCACCACAGGGATGTTAAATGTTATTATATTATGGTCACTATTTCCAAGCAGTCCTGTTATAGTTACCTCTTGGACCAGCTCCTGCACTCCGCTCAGGACTAAATCGAGAGTTACCTCTCCCCTTGTGGATTCCTGTACCACCTGCTCCAAGCAGCAGTCATTTGAAGTATCGAGAAATTTTGTCTCTGCATTTCATCCTGAGGTGACATGTTCCCAGTCAGTATGGAGATAACTGAAATCCCTCACTATTATTGAGTTCTTAATTTTGATAGCCTCTCTAATTTCCCTTAGCATTTCATTGTCACTATCACTGTCCTGGTCAGGTGATCGATAATAGATCCCTAATGTTATGTTCTTATTAGAGCATGAAATTACTATCCACAGAGATTCTATGGAACATGTAGATTCACTCAAGATTTTTACTTCATTTGATTCTACATTTTCTTTCATATATAGTGCCACTCTCCCCCTGCATGATCTGTTCTGTCCTTCCGATATACGTTGTACCCCGGAATGATTGTGCCCATTGATTGTCCTCAGTCCACCAGGTTTCTGTGAAGCCTATTATATCAATATCCTCCTTTATCATGAGGCACTCTAGTTCACCCATCTTATTATTTAGACTTCTAACATTTATGTACAAGCACTTAAGAAATCGGTTACCTACTTTTTCATAACTGTTGTTCTTCAAGATGTGTTGTTAATGTCCATTACACATTAGGTGTGTGTGCACTGACATCAGAAACTTTTCCCCTTAGCGGCTCCCATCGGGGCAGCAGGGATGCCCTGCCAGAGTGGAGCCTCATGCTGGTGCATATATACCGCTCCCTACCTGACCCCCCTTTGGTTCCTTCTTGCCGGAGACTCCAACAGAGGGGAAGCAGGGTGGAAAGTGTAATGGACATGAACACCACATCTCTAAGAACAACAGTCACAAAAAGGGGTAACTGTTTTTTTTCTTCGAGTGATTGTTCACATCCATTACACATTAGGTGACTCACAAGCTTACCACAGGAGGAGGGTGGGAGTCATGGAACAATTGATTGAAGCACAGCCCTGCCGACCGCTGTGTCCTCTCTGGCCTGTTGATGGACTGTAGTGGGCTGTCAATATGTGCACCAACGACCAGGTGGCTGCTTTACGAATCTCCTGGAGTAGAACCTGAGCCAGGAAAGCTGCTGAGGATGCTTGAGCCCTAGTCCAGTGAGCCATAATCGCCGGGGACGACACCTTGGCGAGCTCATAACATGTGCAGATACAATCTATGACAATATCCACTGTGCCAAGACAGGGAGTCCTTTCATTCTCTCCGCAATGACGATGAACAGCTGTGTTGACTTGCGGAAAGGTCTAGTTTGCTCCAGATAGAACGCCAGGGCCCTACGGACATTCAGAGTATACACACTACGGTGACTCAGGTCCGTGTGTGGTCTGGGAAAGAACACTGGCAAACAAATGTCCTGTCCCATATGAAATTGTGAGACTACTTTAGGGAGGAATTTAAGGTGTGCACTTTGTCCTTATAAAAAAACATATAAAGGAGCTCCGAGGTGAGAACCCTCAACTCGGACACCCTCTTTGCGGACATAATGGCCACCAAAAACGCCATCTTCCAGGAGAGGTGAGTGAAAGAGTAAGAGGCTAGGGGCTTGAAAGGGGGGTCACATGAGCTTGGTTAGGACCAGGTTAAGGTTCCAGGGAGAGACTGGAGGGTGAGTAGGGAAACACCCTCTCCAACCCCTTGAGAAACTAGGCTACCATGGGGTTGGAAAACACAGAATGTCCCAACTCCCCCGACTGGAATGCCAAAATGGCAGCCAGATGGACTCTAATTGAGGTTTAAGGTGCAGCAAGTGTTCCAGGATAACTGGAACGGAGGCCTGAAGTGGCTGTATATGCTTTGGTTCACACCAGCAGGAGAACCTCTTCAACTTAGCGAGGTATGCCACCCTAGTTGAAGGTTTCCTACTGCTGAGGAGAATTTGTCGCACCTGAAGAGAGCACTGGCTCTCCATCGCACTCAACCACAGAGTTTCCCATCATGAGATGCAGAGACTGCAGGTTCGGGTGGAGCAGGCGCCCTCAGTCCTGCGTGATGAGTTCCTGGTGCAGGTGCAGGGCAATCGAGTCAGCTACTGACAGCTCCAGCAAAGTCGTAAACTAATGTTGGCAGGGCCAAGCTGGTGCGATGAGAATCATCACCACCTTGTCTCTGCAAACTTTGAGGAGAACTCTGTGGATGAACGGGAGCAGTGGAAAGGTATACTTAGGGATCGCGAAGGCATCTGCGACTGAGTCCGGACTGTGGTTCTGGAAAGAGCAAAACTGTGGACACTGACTGTTGTCCCTGGTGGCAAAGAGGTCCGTTTGGGAAATCCCCACTTCTGAAAGATTGAGACCGGATGTCTTGCAATCATCAACCATTCATGCATGTGGTACGACCTGCTGAGGCGGTCCGCCAGCTCCTTCCGCTCCCCCAGGAGGTATGACGCTACGAGGTGTACTGAGTGGGCTATACAAAAGTCCCACAGGAAAAGGGCATCTCGGCAGAGGGGAGAGGATCAGGCTCCGCCCTGCTTGTTTATGTAGAACATGGCAGTAGTTTTGTCTGTCAGAACTGTCACACTGTGATCTTCTAAAGCAGCGTGAAAGGTTTGGCAGGCTAGGCGAACCGCCCTGAGCTCCTTTACATTGATGTGGAGCAACATTTCGTCCTTGGACCACAATCCTTGCGTCCGAAGGTCCCCCAAGTGCGCTCCCCAGCGGAGGTCTGACGCGTCTGTTACCAGCGACAGCATGAGTTGCGGTGCGGCAAAGGGGATCCCTTCGCAGACTACATGCTGGTTGAGCCACCAGCGCAGGGAATCCAACACCTGGGCAGAGATTGTCACTACAAGGTCTAAGGGGTCTCTACCCAGGTGATAAGACTGGGCTAGCCACAATTGCAAAGTCCTGAGCCATAGTCGAGCATGTGGGTGCACGCTGCCACGTGTTCTAGGAGCTGCAGGCAGTATCGGGCCGTGGTTCTGGGGAACCTCGGCACTGAGTCTATGGCACGCTGGATGGCCAGAAATCTGGATTCTGGGAGGCTCGCTTGTGCCTGTACCAAATCCAGGACTGCCCCAATGAACTTCAGCCTTTGTGTAGATATCAAGGACGACTCGGGCACGTTGACTAGAAGGCCTAGCCTGAGGAATACATCCAGTGCCACCGCCACATGGGAATGGACTTCCTCCTTGGACCAACCTGCGAGAATCCAGTCGTCTAGGTATGGGTATACTTGAATTCTCCTTTTTCATAGAAAGGCTGCCAATACCAACATGCATTTTGTGAACATGTTGGGGACTGCTGCCAGGTCAAAGGGTAGGACTGTAAACTGGTAATGGTGCTGGTTTATGGTAAACTGCAGGAACCGTTGGTGAGCGGGATGAATAGCGACGTGATAGTACACATCTTTCATGTCTAGGGCAGCATACCAATCCCCCGGATCCAGGGAGGGAATAACAGTGCCTAGGGAGACCATGCAGAAGCCAACCTTGACTAAGAATTTGTTGAGTCCGCGCAGGTCTAAAATGGGTCTAAGACCCTCTTTTTTGCTTTGGGAATAAGAAAACAGCAGGAGTAAAACCCTTTCCCCCTTAGATCCCAAAGGACCTCTTCCACTGCCCCCACCTCGAGGAGCATCTGTACCTCCTGCATAAGGAGTTGCTTGTGAGAGGGGTCCCTGAAGAGGGACGAGGAAGGGGGGTGGGAGGGAGAGAAGGAGGAGAACTGAAGCATGTATCTCACTTGTACCATGCATAAGACCCAACGGTCCGATGTTATACGGGATAATGCACGGTAGAAGTGGGACAAGTGGTTCAGGAAACATAGGGAAAGATCCAGCAACTGGCTTGGTACGCTCCTTGAGCACAACTTCAAAACCCTTGCTTGTTGCCGGGTTGCGGCTTGCTCTGGCTAGGCATGTTGCTCTGCCTCCGCCTGTTGTCTCTGCCTCTCCTACTTAGGGCGGGGCTAGTATTGTCTTTGATGAGGTGGCTGGAGCTTGAAAGGTTTCCTCTGTGTCACTGGGGTGTGCATCCCCAATGACTTGAGGGTTGTCCGGGAGTCTTTGAGGCTATGCAACCTGGCATCTGTTTGGTCCGAAAAGAGACTAGACATTCGAAGGGGAGGTCCTGAATGGTAGTCTGGACCTCTGGCGGAAGGCCTGAAGCCTGCAGCCATGCTGAGCTCCTCATCACCACTCCTGTGGCGATTGTTCTGGCTGCTGCATCCGCTGAGTCAAGAGAGGCCTTGGCTACTGCCATTCCTTCATCCATGAGGGCCGCAAACTGAGGCTGAGAGCCCTGGGGCAAGGAGTCTTTACATTTGGAAACTGCCGTCCAGGAATTAAAATTGTGTCTGTTTAGGATCGCCTGCTGGTTCATGATCCTCAACTGGAGGCCCCCAGAAGAACAGACCTTCCTGCCGAACAGGTCTAGACGTTTAGCCTCCTTGGCCTTAGGAGCCAGGGCTTGCTGACCATGTCGTTCCTGTTCATTGACTGCTGAGACAACCAGCGAACAAGACCAGGTGACAAAAGACGAAGTCGTATCCGCTGAAAGGGGCAAAGTACTTCCACTCTATGCCTTTTGCTGTTGGCACGCTGGAGGCTGGGGTTTGCCAGTTAGACTGGATTGTCTTTATGAGTGGGCAGCGCAATTCTGGAGGGGCCCTTGGGGCTTAAGATATCCACCATAGGATCCTCCTGCTCTATTGCTTCCTCTGCCTGTAGGCCCAAGTTCTGGGCTACCCTGCGGAGCAGGTCCTGGTGCATATCATCTTCCAGCCCTACTTGTCCTTCCTCGCATGCTGGGGGCTCATACGGGGTTGACTGACTAACTGACTGTCTGCCTAGCTCCGGGACGGCACTGGGCTCGGTGTCACTTCCGCTCTCCTGTGTTCTGGAGAAGCGCCTGGTGGCCTGAATACTGGGTCTCCTTGGGTGGAGAGGGGTGCCTGTGCGGGGACCAGGACCGATGCACTGAATAGCCAGATCGCGAGGCTCAGGAGGAGGGCCCCTGCTGTTCGTGATAGGCCCAAGATGTCCAAAAGGGCCACTGCCCTGGCAGGCCCCATTGGGGATACCACGGGGCTTGGGGCTCCCTGCTCGCCGGTGCCCTGTGGGCATAGCAGAAACGGCCTGAATCCATCTCAGATTCCAAGGACACCGACCTGAAAGGCCAAGGCAGTGCCGTAGAACGGAGCCACCGGGGGGGACTGGAGAATGGCTCCTTGCTGACCAGGACTGGTACCAATACTCTCAGGACCGGGATTAGTTGACTTCTGCTCGGGCCCAGGGACTTTGATCTTGTGTCGCCTCAGAGACATCCTGGCGATCGAGCCAGGGAGCAGTGCACTGGCAAGGCTGGTGCCGTATGCTGGCTGGGATCCAGTGCCTTCGAGTCCCCCTGGGTCAGGGACAAACTGGGAATCAGCACAGGCTAAGCTCGACCGAGACTGATGCCAGGAGCAATGCCAGGATTGTGACCTCGATCAGCACACCATTGCCAGCTTGCCTCTTGACGGCACTCTAGGAGACGGTGTCAGAGGCTTCTCTTTGGCAGGGAGGGGGCTTACCGCCAACACCTGGATGAGGTCCTTTGCCGCCTCAAACATGTCTGGTGCGGAGGGCTGTTCTAGGAGCAAATCCAGCCCTTCCTCTGCACTCAAGGCGCTTAGCGTGGGGCTCAATGGGCTCTTCAGTGCCGGAGCCACCGGGGCCGCAGCATGTCCTGGGGCAGCACTTCCCTTCTGAGCACTTGTTTCTTGGGGGGTGTTGGCTTCTAATGTAGGGAGCGCCCTCGGCTTGTAGGCTGGCCCTTTGACTGTGCCGGTGAGGACGAATGGTGCCAGGGTTTTTCTTGTTGCCACAGTCCGGCATGCTTGTGGTGTCCCACCAATGTTGGATCACAAACTGATGCCGGGGCACTCTGCACCAAGGAAACCAGATGGCCCAAGGCCAAAGGTTGCAGTGTGGCCTCCATGAGTAGCTGCTTGAGTGGGAAGTCCCTTTCCTTCCTAGTCCTTGGCTTAAAAGCCTTACAGATCTTGCAGCGTTCTGTCTGATGCAATTCCTCCAGGCAACGGAGGCACGAGTCGTGGGAGTCACTAATCGGCACACCTTAAAGCCTTGGGTCTGCGGCATGTCCCGCAGCCCAGGGCTGGTGCTGGAGACAACTTCCAACACCTAGTTAAGCTTTCTTTGTTTATCTGTTAAGAAGTGCTAACTACTTATAATTGTTTACTGTTGATAACTATGCTAAGGGACACTAGCAAACAAGAGATAGAGAGCTGTTCCAATGGGGTAAGAAGGAACTGAAGGGTGGGTCAGGTCAGCAGGGGTATATATGCACCACCATGAGGTGCCACTCTGGCGGGGCTCCCCTGCTGCCTCGAGGGAAGCCGCTAAGGGAAAAAGTTTCCGACATCTATGAACGCAGCACACGCACACCTAATGTGTAATGGACGTGAACAATCACTCGAAGAACTAGTCACTGTTTATTTGTCTGCCCTTTTCTGACGTGTCCGACTCTTATGTGAATCTTTCTCGTCTGATCTGGCCCTTACATTATCCTCTTCCCTCCTCTCCTGCAGACTAAAACCTAGAAAATCTCTATCAATAGACTCTCCTCTAAGAGAAGTCCCTGTCCAATCCACATGCTCCTCTGCAGCAGTCAGCTTTCCCCCATCACCTAGTTTAAAAACTGCTTTGCAATCATGTCTAGTGCCAGCAGTCTGGTTCCACTTTGGTTTAGGTGGAGCGTCTCTCTCCTGTATAGCCTCCCCCATCCCTAAAGTTTCCCCAGTTTCTAATGAATCTAAATCCCTCCTTTCTACACCATCATCTCATCCACACATTGAGACTCCAAAGCTCTGCCTGCCTACCTGGCCCTGTGCGTGGAACTGGAAGCATTTCTGAGAATGCCACCATAGAGGTCCTGGATTTCAGTCTCTTCCCTAGTAGCCTAAATTTGGCCTCCAGAACATCTCTCCTACCCTTCCCTATGTCACTGGTACCTACATGTACCACGGCCACCGGCTCCTCCCCAGCACTACACATAAGTCTGTCTAGATGCCTCGAGAGATCCACAACCTTCTTACCAGGCAGGCAAGTCACCATACAGTTCTCCCGGTCATCACAAACCCAGCTATCTATGTTTCTAAGGATCTAAGGATTCCCAGGGCCTTTCATCCTCCTCAACAGCACAAGGGCTGTCTGACCGGAGGTGGGACAATTCTACAGTGTCTCGGAAAGCCTCATCAACATACTTCTCTGCCTCTCTTAGCTCCACCAGTTCCGCCACCCTGGCCTCCAAAGCCCGTACACAGTCTCCGAGGGCCAGGAGCTCCTTGCACCAAATGCACACATATGCCACCCACCCACAGGGCAGCTAATCATACACGCTGCATTCAGTGCAATAAACTGGATAGCCCTCACTCTGCTGCTGGGCTACTGCCTGCATTGTCTCCTGCAGCTACCTAGTTAATGAAAGGGTTTTGTTTAAATCAAGAAGTTTTGAATGTAGTTTAGTTTACAGGTTTTAAAGAACAGCAAGTGAACCTTGCCCCCTTCCAAACTCCCTTGCAAAACTCACTGTTAGCAGCCCTGGTTGCAAAGCTCCGTGGTCACTTGCTCACTACTTTATAAAGCCCTGGCCTTCTTGATGGCCCCATTCATAAGGCTCAGCCAATTAACAGAGGCTTCCAGCTTTCAAACCTTACTTGGAAGCTCACAGCTTCTAAATGCCAGCCACAGCACATGGTCTTTCAAACAATCAACCAAACAGACAGTCAAGGCATGGAGAGTGGTGCTAGGATGCCTGGAGAACACATTGAAAATAATCACTATAAAAATAATCAGTGGAGTTTATGCTGATGGGTTCTGAACTATGAGCCATAGCTGCGTGTACTTGTGTGGAAATAGAGGAACAGCAACAAAGGAAACATCATGACAACTGAATACATTAATATTGCCATATAATCTAAAGTATTTTCCTGCAGAATTTAGTAGTTATTGCCATGGAATTTTGGGATTGTTGCCTCAAAATTTAGTACCACTATATCATGCTGTACACAGGGCACTACTCATAGGACCTCTCAAAGCAGACATCAGAGAACTTCCAAAGGCCTTCCATGCCAGTATGTTGCACTTTGGCAGGTGGCAGTGGTGGAGGTGGGTTAAATAGCATATTTATGCATCATGCAAAGCATGTCTTTTTCATAGATTACATAGATTCCAAGGCCTGAAGGGACCATTGTGATCCTGTATAACACAGGCCAGAGAACTTAGCCAAAATAATTTCTAGAGCAAATCTTTTAGACCAAAACATCTAATCTTGATTTTAAAATGGTCAGTGATGGAGATTCTACCACAACCCTTGGTAAATTTACATCTTATTTCCAGTGTGAATTTGTCTCACTTCATCTTCCACCCATTGGATCATGTTATAACTTTCTCTGCTAGCCCATTAGTAAATATTTGTTTTCCACGTAGATACTTAACAGGAGGGCTAGCCTTAGGGCTAGGTGATCCAGGCACCTCCCGAGGGTGCCGCAGTCGGGGGGGCACTATGGTGCAGAGGCAAGGGGCTCGGGCTTCCCCTCACTGCCTGCGGGATGCAGCCCAATGCAGCAGGAGTGCCCGCCTCCCTGCTTCAGAGTGGAGATCCCCTGCTCGCAGCCCCACATGGTTTCCCAGACTGGCTCCTAGTCCCGCCTCTGCATTCTGTAAGCCAGTATGCTCTTACTCTCCTCCTCCCCCCACACCCTCTGGGACTGTCCCAACCTGGCCATTCCTCTTTCCATGGGTGACTTGAATGAAAGCAATGCCATTCAACGGAAGGTGAGCATGGCATCTCAGCTGGCCAATGGGAGCTGGAAATTGCCAGCCTCTTCTGGGGTGGGAGAGGAAGGCAAGGGAGCTAAAACTGCAGGGCAAAGACACCAGTCAGTCTTAGAATTATAGAATATCAGGATTGGAAGGGACCTCAGGAGGTCATCTAGTCCAACCCCCTGCTCAAAGCAGGACCAATTCCCAACTAAATCATCCCAGCCAGGGCTTTGTCAAACCTGACCTTAAAAACCTCTAAGGAAGGAGATTCCACCACCTCCCTAGGGAACCCATTCCAGTGCTTCACCACCCTCCTAGTGAAAAAGTTTTTCCTAATATCCAATCTAAACCGCCCCCACTGCAACTTGAGACCATTATTCTTTGTTCTGTTATCTAGTACCACTGAGAACAGCCAAGCTCCATCCTCTTTGGAACCCCCTTTCAGGTAGTTGAAAGCAGCTATCAAATCCCCCCCTCATTCTTTTCTTCTGCAGACTAAACAATCCCAGTTCCCTCAGCGTCTCCTCATAAGTCATGTGCTCCACCTGCTAATCATTTCTGTTGCCCTCTGCTAGACTCTTTCCGATTTTTCCACATCAATCTTGTAGTGTGGGGCCCAAAACTGGACACAGTACTCAAGATGAGGCCTCACCAATGTTGAATAGAGGGGAATGATCACGTCCCTCGATCTGCTGGAAATGCCCCTACTTACACAGCCCAAAATGCCATCAGCCTTCTTGGCAACAAGAGCACACTGTTGATTCATATCCAGCTTCTTGTCCACTATAACCCCTAGGTCCATTTCTGCAGAACTGCTTCCTAGCCATTCGGTCCCTAGTCTGTAGTGAATGGGATTCTTCCATCCTAAGTGCAGGACTCTGCACTTGTCCTTGTTGAACCTCATCAAGTTTCTTTTGGCCCAGTCCTCTAATTTGTCTAGGTCCCTCTGTATCCTATCCCTATCCTCCAGCATATCTACCACTCCTCCCAGTTTAGTGTCGTCTGCAAACTTGCTGAGAGTGCAGTTCACGCCATGCTCCAGATGTTAGGGGGTCCCAGATGTGTCCCAGCTCCCGGGGGCCCCTCCCTGTGCCCCCAGGTCAGAGGCCCCTCCCTCTGCCTCTCAGGTCCCAGACTCCCAGTTCTCAGCTCCCATCTCCACCAGTTCTCAGCTCCTACCTCCACCAGTTCTCAGGGTGTCCCTCACATCTTCAAGACCCCCCCTCCTGAATGCCACACTGACCCTCTCAGTTCTCCATGCTCCCCAGCTCTCAGGGGCTCCCCTCTCTCTTGCTCATTCGAAAGGGAGGTGTAAGTGCTGGGGCGTGGGGATATTTTGGGAGTGAAACTTCCACCATCGCTCACCCGAGCTTCCACCACTGCACTGGAGCATTTGCATTTTAACCCCCCTCCCCTGCCACCTAATATCCCACCTTTCCTGGGACTGGAGAGGGGCACTTGAATACTGGGAATAATCAGGATTGGGGTGTGGGGAGATATCTGCCCTTCTGAAGCCCCCACGTCACTGCCCCCTCTCCACATCCCCACACCAGTGTGAGTCTATCTAGACACCTCTGGTTCCCTCCCCCCTTTCTGGGTCTCTCAGGTCACCATACGCCCCTGTCACCACAGCCCTCTGGTGCCCTCCTGTCACTGCGCTTCCCCTTGGGCTGCCGACCCTCTGGGGCTCTGGCAGAGGAGCTGGATGCCGTGCTGAGTGGGAGAGGTACGACTCTGCCCCAGAGCCCGGTGGAGTAGAGTGGACCCGGACCCCACCTGCCACCCCACCCATGGGTGGCAGCCTCCCCTCGCCAGGTCCAGTAGCCTGCACTCATAAGGTGTCCCCCAAAGCTAGGCCATCTGACCTCTGGGGTTTGCTCTGTTTCTGCAGCTAGAGACCGGAACTCATTAACTGCTGGAGTTTGCTCTCTCTCTGTCTTAAGAGATCAGGGCTAACTACCTACTGGCTTTGCCTTGTCTCTGTCACAAGAGACAAGGACTAATTGACTGTTGGGTGTGCTCTGGCTCTGCACCCAGAGACTAGAGCCAATTGACTACTGGTTTGCTCTGGCTCTGAAACCCGAACTCAGAGCTAATTGCCTACTGGTGTTGCCCTCTTTCTGCTTTAAGAGATCTGGGCTAATTGACTGCTGGCTTGCCCTGTCTCTGCACCAAGGGATCAGGGCTGATGGACTCCTGGCTGATGGTTGCTCTGGCCCTGCAACTAGAGCCCAGAGCTAACTGACTGCAGGGTTTCCTCTGTCTCTGTCTCCAGAGGCCAGAGCTAATCGACTACTGTGTTTGCTCCACCTCTGGCTGAAGGGCCTGGAGGTGCTTGTTTCCTGTGTGGCCTCTGAGCCCTGCTACAGTAAGCTGTGCGCAGCCTCGGCATCAAGGGCCTGAGGGCTATAAACGGTTGGCTGCTTAGCCTGTTAGACCGGTCGGGATGTTAACACCTAACGCTAATTCCCCTGATAGTAGGTGGAGGCCCTGACGATGTAGTGAGGTGGTGTAGTCTCTCTCCAACCTAAAGGAGGAGGGACAACCACCACACCACTACAATTGAACTGTGGAAGTGGGAACACTGGAGCATATTTAGCTGGACAGACAAACTGTTAACACTACATATCCCAGTGTATTAGGAGAATAATGCAAATTTTTAGACCCACATAAAAAAGCCATGGCAAATTAAACTAGTTGTCTGGCAAATCTATAAAAAAAAACTGGCCAGGCAGGTGAAATATCAACTAGGTGGTAACTCTATGTGCTCCCTACAGAGGCGCACACCAATGCCATATACCAAGACATACAAGTGATTTTCTAATGGTTAGGGTAATTAAAAGGGGTGTAACTCCACTTTATAAAACTAAAGTAAATGCTTATGTAAGATGCTCGTATTATTTTAAAGTTTTATGGTCTCTGTAAGCAGGTAGCACGCATTTAGCATTGGCCTGCTAAACCCAGGGTTGTGACTTCAATCCCTGAGAGGGCCATTTAGGGATGGGGGGAGGGGAGTTGGATTGGTCCTGCTTTGTGCAGGGGGTGGACAACCTGAGGTCCCTTCCAAAACTGATATTCTGTGATCTAAGCAGAGGTCATTGTACACAGGATGGCAATCACTGCCAGCTTTTATACACCAGATTTGTACTAAAACAGATGTATTTTCCTTTAACATTTCTGAAAATGAGGTGCTTGGGAGTTTGAGAAGTAGGGCAATGTTTTAAGTAAAGAAATGTAGCAGGGATTGATGTTATTTTCACTTAACCTTCTTATTATCATGTTCATACGTCTTACAAAACTCATTTGCAGTAAATTAAGGTAAATCAATTTGTAAGAAATGCAATAAAAATATAAAGATATAGACCCCCAAATACTGCTGATAGTGAGATGAAATACTGAGAGCCCAATATGTACAAAGTCATATCGCATTAATCCATTAGAACACAGTCCAACCACTTCCTGACTATTTTGCATTACGGCCACCAGAGATGCCCTATCCTCCTGTCAGTCCAAACCAAGTCACCAGCCACTCGCTTGAGGTTGCAAAAGTTCTCCTGAATAAGCTTGTAAAATGGCAGATTCACGATGAATAGCGGCAATTCAGATGACACTTTCTCAGTGCATACCCCTATTCACAAGTCCTCAATTAGACACTGTACTAAACAACATCAACCCCGGAACAACGTCGGGATATGACACTATTTCGCCAGAGTTGGAATCAACGCCTGTTAATGGCTATCCAAAATCCTGACACAGCTTGTTAAGGAGAGTAACTTGCCAAGGATCTAGAGGATGTGAAAAGTGATCACCCTTCAAAAATCTGGAGAGGACCCACACAATGCAGCAAGCTACCAACCGAACTCTCTGCTATCTGTCATCTTAGAAGTCCTGGAGTGGCTTATCCTCCAGTGAATATCTCCAGAGGTAGACGCAACTCTCAGCATCAACCAAGCTGGCTTCTGGAAGGGTTGAACCACATGTGACCAAGTCCTAGCCCTTGCTACATATATAGGAAATGGGTTTCAACAGAGCTTGAAGACAGGAGCTGTTTTCTTGGACCTGACAGTCCTTTGATACAATATGGCACACTGATCTTCTGGTAAAACTGTCAAAAGCTCTCCCAGTATGGGTGGTGGACACAGTTGAACTACTTTGTAACAGGAATTTTGGGGTACTGTGATAGGGTGCACTGTCACAAACTTTATGTCCCAGAAAATATAAGTTTTCCACAAGAAAATTTTCAATTTGCTGGAAAATTTATTTTCTTTAGAAAATCATTTCCAGCCTTGTGGCACTCCCATTTCCCTGCAGCCCACCTGGTAGGCTGCAAAGAAGCCTGGGCTACAAGACACCTGACTACCAGGCTCATCAGTAGCCCAGAAATCTCAGCTTCCAGGCTCCCAGAGAGGCCCGGCTTCCAGGTTCGCAGATCTCTTTACATGGTGGGGTGACGGGGGATTCCAGGCAGCTAGGGGAGCCTTAGAAATGTGTCAGAAAGGTCAAAACAAAATGTCATTTTGAATTTTTCAAAACAAATTTTGGAATTCTTCTATCACTGGAAATGTTCATGTTCTGTTCCATTCCAGAGTGATTTGTTTAATTTTCAATTTCCCCCTGAACAGGAATTCCATTTTCTAGCCTGCTCTAGTCAGAATACCAACACAAGTTCCAAAGTCTTAGAAACACAGGCACTGGAAACAGTTATCAGCATGGCAACATACATTCTGAAATACAAGAAACACTGGGACTAGTGCATAGAGTATCAGGGTTGGAAGGGACCTCAGGAAGTCATCTAGTCCAACCCCCTGCTCAAAGCAGGGCCAATCCCTAACTAAACCCTCAAATCCTTAAGTGGCTCCCTCAAGGATTGAACTCACAACCTTGGTTTAGCAGGCCAGTGCTCAAACCACTGGCTATCCCTCCCACACTGTAGTGCTGGGGGAAAGAAGTACTCAAGCACCTGAGCAAGGCACCAAAAGACACAGCAAAGCAAAAGCATCAAAGTGCTAAAAATACATAGAATTTAAAATGGAACTCAGTCCCCACTGAAAGGCAGAACTCAGAAAAAAGATGCATACCGCCTTCAAATCTGGCCAGCAAGAAAAGGAACTGGAGGATCATCAGAGAGATTCAGCTCTTGTGAGGAGAATCTTTGCTTCACATGGTCAAGAAGGAACTTACTGGAAGGTTCTAAGAGCCGCAGGTAAACTCAATATGGTACACGACATCCAACAGGGGCTAGCTCACACTCTATCCTTGGGGACCAATATATTTCTCAAGAGCTCAAGGATTTCTGCCCATCTCACATTGGGGAACTGAGAACATATGTGAGAATCCTAGAAGATAGCATATTTAGAGAGCAAGTATTTTAAACCTGAGGTTCTTAAACAATTATCAATATGTCCCAGATTATTAATGCCGGTGAACCAATGACTATTTGAAATAACACCGTGTTACAACACTAATTCTTCTAAAGCAAACAACTGGAGTTAAAACTCTAACTCTATGGATTTACTGTATTTAACAGTTAAGGGAGAGGATTACTCATTACTGTACAGGGCCTGATCCTGCAATCATTTACATGTGGAAGAAATTTTGAGCAGTCTCATTAAAGCCACTTGGATAAATGATATGTGTGTGCCAGAGTGTCTGAAGATCCCTATGTTTTATCATTGGGAAGTACAGACATGGGGGAAAAAAAAGCATTATGAGTATGATTCAGCAGTTTTTCTTGCCTTCCCCCCTTGCCCACCACCCTCAACCTAAACATTAAATTGATATACTCTTACTATTCTAGTCAGTATTGGCAGGAACAAATCTGGAAAGACGTTCCCATCATGCAGTGATAATGTACAGATTACTGAAAGCAGAACTACCTTGAACAGAAGTAATTTTCTATCTATATGCATTTTAACTTTGGTTTAGTTGGTTAAAATGCTGGCAACATAGGGAAAATGACAGCTTCACAGTTCCACGCTATCCTAAAATGAACATTATCTTCAATATCAGCAACTGAATTGCTGTAGCAATTTTTTTAATCATAACTGAAATTGTCTTCTTTTTTGCTTTCTGCAACAGAAGTCTCAGTATTGCTCTGTTCTACAGTAATTGTAATGAATACTTTTTTCTAGTTCACAACCTGTTGGCCTTTAGTCTACTGTTTGAAAATCTCTCTAATTTTAGACACAGAGTGAGCCAGCAGAATTCCATGCTGATGTGGTCTCTCTTTGTAACTTAGATTTTACTGAAGAGAAAATAATTGCTTTAAACGTTAAATATGTTGTTGCACAGTTAAGGCATTCTCCCTCCCAGAGCCTTGGGCAGGTGAGGGGCAGAGCTTGGGCGGGGGCGGGTTCTAGGCACCACTAAAGTTTCTACAAACCTGCCATCCCTGAGAGGGGTGTCTCTGGAGAGAGCAGTCAGGGAGCGGGGGGGGGGGTTGGATGGGGCATGGGAGTCCTGGGGTCTGTCAGGGGGCGGGGGGTGGATAGGGGTCAGGGCAATCAGAGGACAGAGAGCAAGAAGGGTCCTGAGGGGGGCAGTTAGGGTAGGGGGTCTCTGGAGGGGTGGTCAGAGGACAAGGAGCTGGGGGGGGTTGGATGAGTCAGGAGTTGGGGGGGCTGTCAGGAGGCAGGGGTGTGGAGAGGGGTTGGGGCAGGCAGTGAGCAGGGGGGTTGTATGGGTCGAGAGTTTGGGGGGGGGTGTCCTGTCAGGGGGCAGGGAGTGGTTGGATGGGGCGTGGGATTCCTGGAAGTCTGTCTGGAGGTGGGGGTGATAAGGGTCAGGGTAGTCAGGGGGACAGGTAGGGGGTAGGGTCCTAGGTAGGCAGTCAGGGGACAAGGAGCAGGGAGGCTTAGATAGGGTGTCTGAGGGGCAGGGGTCCCAGGAGGTGGTAGTCAGGGAACAAGGAGCGGGGGGTTGAGGGTTCTGAGCGGGGCAGTCAGAGGGCGGTAAGTAGGGGGGAGTGGATGGGGGCAGGGCAGGGATGGGGCTAGGGCAGGGCTTCCTGGGTGTACACCCTAATGAAATGTGCTGCGCACACCTATGACCACTTTGCTCCTTGTTTTTCAGACATTTATATTCAGTAGTAAACAAACAAGGAGTTTTGAATAGCAAATAAAAATCACATTTTTCTGTTATTCTGGTTCACGTACATCATGTCTTGGATGTTATAATCTTACTGGTTCTACAGTTATCCATACAGTCCTTCAGGAAAAACAGGGCAGACAAGATTTGAATTTCCTATGTAGAAACTAAGCAGAAAATTTCAGAGATCCCACACTTTTCAGAACTTCTGTATAAATCATAAAGAAAAGGGACTATGACCAATTTTCTTCTTTGCTGGTTATTTTTAGCTCTGTTATACTGCAATCCTGTGAATTTTATTGTGTACTTTAAAAACAAAAAAATACATTTAAGTTTTTGTTTTCTGAGGAAGGGAGAAGAGGAAATACTACATTTTATACGTGCAGCTCTCTCACAGTCAGCGAGTCTGAACAGATTTAGAAAATGCAAGCAGTAGTGCAAAATTCGTACTCACTTTTCATCATATGTTACAAGTTACCTTTATTCAAATCAGAATGTACTGCCTGCAGAGAACAGCAGTAATGATGATAATACTTTGCACTTGTAATGTGTGTCTTAGAAGCTATCTCAAAGCACTGTATATGTTTCAGCTTCTTTGAATTATAGGATGCACAGTGGGGTTTTTAATCGGAGAAAAGGTCTCAGTTTCCTAGTTTACATACAGCTGACTACTTTGAAAGATGTCCTGAGTCCTGACAAGAGGATTATTTGAATTTGGTATACTAAGCAAAGCTTCTGAGCAGGCAACAAACCTCCTCCTCTGGGAGTTAGAATTTATGCTGCAGAGCCTCTTTCCAATCCCAATAGCCTGGGTCTATTTGATGCTGTTCTCTTACAGCCTTCTCTAAAACCAACTGCATCACTCATGAACGTATATCAGGAACACGTTCCAAATGCAGGCAAAGCACCTCTTGCTGCCACTTTATCATACTGATTCACAAGATCGAGAGAACAAGTTGGAACCACGCTAAAATCTATAGCAGACATTCCTGAACTTTTACACTATACGTATTTGTTTGTTTTTAACTAGCAGCTTGAAAACTGAGGCTATAGGAAATACTTTGCAATAGTGTATCCAGCGGTTGTCCCTTGTCCTATACTTTGCAATAGTGTATCCAGCGGTTATCCCTTGTCCTATACTTAGGCCTGGTCTACACTAGCCTGTTATTTTGGAATTAGCCAAGTTATTTAGGGGGAAAAAAATGACCAAATGGGTTTCTTTGATTTAAAGGGCTCTTTACTCTGATTTCTGTACTCTACCTCGGCAAGTGGAGTTGCGCTTAAATCAAGATCGCAATCCCAGGTTAAAGGTATTGTGGACGCAAATCGATGTTATTGGCCTCCGGGAGATATCCCTGGATGCTCTGGTCAACACTCTCAACTCCAATGAACTAGCTAGGTGGACAGGAAAAGCCCCGGGAACTTCTGAATTTCATTTCCTGTTTGATCACCATCAGCACAGGTGACCATCAGCACAGTCCACCATCACAGGAGATCATGCAGTCTCGGATTCGCCGACAAGCCCCAGCATGGTCCGAACGGGAGGTACTGGATCTCATCGCATGCTGGGGAGATGAGTCTGTTATGGCAGAACTACATTCCAAAAAAAAGGAACGCAAATACCTACACTAAGAAGTCTCCAGGGCCATGACGGAAAGAGGCTACTCCAGGGACACAGAGCAGTGTTGTACAAAAAAATCAAGGAGCTCAGGCAAGCATATCAAAAATCCAGAGAGGCAAACAGGCACTCTGGGTCACAGCCCCATACATTCCGCTTCTACCGTGAGCTCCATGCAATTATGGGGGGTGATGCTCCCTGCATTCCCCAACCCCTCTCCACTACCCCACCACTGTTGGTGGACACCTGCAAGGGGGGAGTTGCATGGAGTGAGGAGGAAGACACATTGGAGGATGAGGAGGAGGACGACAGTGCACAGGCGGCAAGTGGGGAATAAATGCATCTGAAGAAGTGGGTATTCACCCACGAAAGCTCATGCTCCATAACGTCTGTTAGTCTATAAGGTGCCACAGGATTCTTTGCTGCTTTTACAGATCCAGACTAACACGGCTACCCCTCTGATAAGTGGGGAATAAGTTTTCCCCTCTAGCTGGGAACTAATCTTAACGCTGGAGCCAATAGCCTCCCCTCACTCCCAAGGCAGGCTCCTGTTCCATGACGCTGGAGAAGGTACGTCTGGTGAGTGAGAGCCTGATCGGAGCCATGCGGTGGGGGGCACAGGGGAACCCAGCCGCACTGGGTTGTTCACGTTTACAGTAAATGGCCCATCCCTGCTCTGAGCCTGATTGGAGCCATGCAGTGGGGGGGGCAGGGGGTGGTGGCTGTTGTGTGCAGTGACCATCCCAGAGAGCCCGCAGGCCCTTCTTTTATATGGCAAACCTACCAGGCACTGCTTGCTGTGGGAAAGGGGCCCCAGCAGTTTGAAAGCATTGAAATGAATGTAGAAGAAGCAGAACCCCGCAATATATTTTTTAAAATACTACTCTACCTTTTTCTCCCCCTGCAGGTGCAAATGTTTCAATGCAACCCCTATCTACTCCATCCCAAAGGCTGATCCAGATTAGAAAGCGGAAAAAACGAACTCGGGATGACATGTTGGCCGAGCTCATGCAGCCCTCCCGCACTGATAGGGCCCAGCTGAATGCGTGGAGGCAAACAATTGCGGAGTCTCTTAAAGCATTACAGGAACACGAAGAGAGGAGGGAGGCGTGCGATGAGAGCAGGCAGGACGCTATGGTCAAGCTCATGGGGGAGCAAACTGACATGCTCCGCTGTATGGTGGATCTGATGCGGGAAAGGCAGCAAGATCACAGACTTCCTCCTTTCGCAGCCCCTGTATAATCAAACTCCCTCCTCCCCAAGTTCCACAGCCTTCTCACCCAGATGCCCAAGAACATGAGGGGGCCCACACACTCAACTCCAGAGGATTGCCCAAGCACCTGAAAGCTGGGATACGCGAACTTTTGATTTGGTTTCTGGATTTCTTCTCTCCTCCTCCACCCCCCTAACACAATACCCTCCCCTCCCCTGGTCTACCTTCGGATTTCTCTCAATGTGTTGTGCATCAAATAATAAAGAACAGTTTTTAAATAATTTTGACTTTATTTCCTTTCATATATATAGGAGGCGGGTAACTTCAAGAGAAACAAACAACTGTCACACTGTACCCTGGCCAGTCATGAAACTGGCTTTCAAAGCTTCTCTGATGCGCACCGCACCCTGTTGCGCTCTTCTAATTGCCCTGCTGTCTGCTGTCTGGCTGTGTGAAATTGGCAGCCAGGCGAGTTCCCTCAACCTCCCACCCAGCAATAAACGTATCCCCCTTACTCTCACAGATATTGTGGAGCATGCAACAAGCAGCAATTACAATTGGAATATTGGTTGTGCTGAGATCTAACCGAGTCAGTAAACTGCACCAGCGAGCTTTCAAACATCCAAAAGCACATTCTACCACCATTCTGCACTGGCTCAGCCTATAGCTGAACTGCTCCTGACTACTGTCCAGGGTGCTTGTGTACAGCTTCATGAGCCATGGCATTAAGGGGTAGGCTGGGTCTCCAAGGATAACTATAACCATTTCAACATCCCCAACAGTAATTTTCTGGTCTGGGAAATAAGTCTCCTCCTGCAGCTGTTCAAACAGACCAGAGTTCCTGAAGATGACAGCATCATGCACCTTTCCTGGCCATCCCACGTTGATGTTGGTGAAACGTCCCTTGTGATCCACCTGTGCTTGAAGCACCATGGAAAAGTACCCTTTGTGGTTTACGTACCGGCCACCACAGTGTGCCAGGGACAAGATAGGGATATGTGTTCCGTCTATCGTCCCACTGCAGTTTGGGAAAATGTGCAGACCACTGTGGATGGCTTTAATGTGCTGGGGTTCCCTAAGTTACTACCCTTCTTAGCAGCTGCTCAATGACTGTGTTGGCTACTTGCAGCACAGCAGCCCCTACAGTAGATTTGCCCACTTCAAACTGATTCCTGACTGACCAGTAGCTGTCGGGCATTGCAAGCTTCCACAGTGCTATGGACACACTCTTCTCAACAGTCAGGGCTGCTCTCATTTTGGTGTCTTTGTGCTTCAGGGCAGGGGACAGCAAGTCACAAAGTTCCATGAAGGTGGCCCTATGCGTACAAAAGTTCTGCAGCCACTGGGAATCATCCCAGACCTGCAACACTATGAGATCCCACCAGTCTGTGCTTGTTTCCCGGGCCCAGAATCGGCGTTCCACGGCATGAACCTGGCCCAATGCCACCATGATCTCCCAATTGCCACATGATGTACATCTAGGAACGTCTGTGTCCATGTCCTCATCAGTATAGTAATCGCACTGTCGTCGCTTCCTCGCCCGGTTTTGCAGGTACTGCACATACTGCTGGATAATGCACGAGGTATTTACAATGGTCAAAACTGCAGCAGAGATCTGAGTGGGCCCTATGTTTGCTGCACAATGGTGCCTGCACAGGTAATCCTTGAAAAAGGGTGCGAAATGAGCTGTTCAGTTCAAGATGGCCAATAAAAGGCAGTAAATGGTTGCCTTCTGCAGCTTCCACGGGAGCCCAGGGCAGCTTCCACTGCTTTCTTCAGATTGTCTATGCGGCTCTGTTCACAATGGCTGAGAAACAGCGGGGAATTGTTGCCTTCTGTAGCTTCAATGGGAGCCCAGGACCGACAACGTGGAAAAAACAGCGAGAGCAGAGTTTGCGGCGGAAGCTGTGCGGCTCTGTTCACGATGACCGAGAAACAGCGGGAAATGGTTAAATGAAAGAGTAGATAGAAAGAGGACAGAGTATTTAAAGTGGATTCAGTGCACCAGGAGACAGGTGGTGGCGGTGTACCATGCTACACCGTCTGTTGGCAGTACGGCGTCTGCCGTAGCTTTCACGGAGGGAGGAGCGAGTGACGGCACACACCCAGAAAAACCTGCGAGAATGTTATTGCTCCATCATGCACTGGGAGCTTAACCCACAATTCCAATGGGCGGCAGAAACTGCGGGAACTTTGGGATAGCTACCACAGTGCAACGCTCCGCCATTCGATGCTAGCCTTGGTACTGTGGATGCACTCCGTCGAATTCACGCGCTTTAGTGGGGACAACATCGAATGTATGAACTTGATTCAGGAAATCTGAATAAAATAACTTCAAATTAATTTCGTACTGTAGACGTACCCTTAGATTGTAAGCTCTCCAGGGCAGAGAGCACCTTATTGTAATGTGTTTGTATCTGCCTAGCACAATGGGGCTGGGAACTCTAGATACTATCACAATAAAAATAATAATGAAATGAGTATTACTTTGAAAAATTTAAACTCCTGATATCAAATAGAGTATAATTACTTAATATTTATACTGTGGTGCCCAGAGGCTCCAATCAGGATCAGGGCTCCACTGTGCTGTATAAAGACACAAAGACCTAATCACATCAGCCACACTATCAGAGGCTCGTTCACCTGCACATCTACCAATGTGATATATGCCATCATGTGCCAGCAGTGCCCCTCTGCCATGTACATTGGCCAAACCGGACAGTCTCTATTCAAAAGAATAAATGGACACAAATCAGACGTCAAGAATTATAACATTCAAAAACCAGTCGGAGAACACTTCAACCTCCCTAGTCACTCAATTACAGACCTCAAAGTTGCAATACTCCAACGAGAAACTTCAGAATTAGAATTAATTTGCGAACTGGACACCATTAAATTAGGCTTGAATAAAGACTGGGAGTGGATGGGTCATTACACAAAGTAAAAACTATTTCCCCATGCTAATTTTTAACCCTCCTGTTACTCACAACTTCCTGTCAACTGTTGTAAATGGGCCATCCTGATTATCACTACAAACATTTTTTTCCTCCTGCTGATAATAGCCCACTTTAATTGATTACTCTCGTTATAGTTAGTATAGCAACACCTATTTTTTCATGTTCTCTTTGTGTGTGTGTGTGTGTGTGTGTGTGTGTGTGTGTGTGTATGTATGTATATACATACATATACATACATATACATATACATACATATACATATACATACATATACATATACATACATATACATATACATACATATACATATACATCTTCCTAATTTATTTTCCACTGCGTGCATCTGATGAAGTGGGTTTTAGCCCATGAAAGCTTATGTTCAAATAAATTTGTTAGTCTCTAAGGTGCCACAACTACTCCTGTTCTTTTTAAAGAAATCTAAGTAATGGAACTAGAGTCTCTGTGACTAGACAAGACTTCATGACTTCATGTTAGTCAGCCACGTGGCTTGGAATCCGCAACTATTCAAACCGCACCATTTCACCCCAGTCATGTGCTTTCTAACTGCACAGTTGACCATTATCCCTTAAGGACAAATTTCTAAATGTTGCTCCATGAAAGCAAGTTAAGTCTTGCCGCTGAATGTAAATGGACTAACAGTAGTAAGTGTAAACTCTGAAATCACACAACCACACCAGCAGATTTCTATAAATTAATTTCTATAAATTGTGTGAATAATAAAAAAGGCAACTTTTAATGACTACAAGATTTTAAAACTAAGCAAAGAACACATTTCTCACTCAACTGTGAATGTTTAATCTTAATATTGAGATTAGAACTACAAATTAACATTTGGTCATTGAGCCAGAAAGCACAATATAGGACTAAAACAATCCCTATTATACTGTTTTCTGAAGGGTAAATCTCTTTTCAAGTTTACCACATAGATTGCATTTACCAGTGGTAGTTTAAATTTAGTTAAATTTAATTTAATTGAAATCACATTATCTTCAGAACACAGCTAGCAATACTTAATTATGCTGTTGAACGGAATAATTTTAGTCTGGTACTAAAAGAACCTCCCATGTTGCTTTGCAACCAGTAATACATACTCCCCAAAACATCCAGATCTTAAAAACATACTGATTTAATTTTAAAATTGAGATCTCTTGTGGGGAGCAGAAAGACTGGGGTCAGATGGAAATTGACTTGGCAAAGAAAGAATACTTTTCATCATTCTTTTATTTGCTGTACGAAGAACAAAGTGAAAAGTTTACATATAAAAGATACCCCAAAACAAAAAAAACCTTCTCTGCCACTGAATAATTTCAGGAGAAAGTACAGCCAGGGTTGCGATACATAGCACAGAAAATCCCCATCTTAACCAAGGGCTTATCTCCTACTAGTGTATGACAGTGTTCCCCAATGTCAGTAAGTAATTGTGATTCTGAAGCATCACACCATGGAACACAGAAGTAAAAATCCCTGTGTACAGAACTCTGATGACAGCATGCCTGGAACACTGCCTTCATATTAGAGTTAGATGCCTCAATACTAGACAGATGCTGAAGATCTAGAAGAGGAGCTGGGAATTTTAAAACCTTACTAGCTTAGCTATGTGAAGAGTACATGATAGGTTATAGTCTACACACCTTTCTGGTGTAAATACCAAGGAGGCAGAGGAAGCACTGCAGTGCCTCTAGAGTTTAGGGAAGTAAAACTAGGACTAATGGGATAGAATTAAGAAAAGGAAAAATTTATCTGAGTTTTAGTCAATTCTTCCTGACAGAGAGAGCTATGAGCCGATGGAAATAGCTTCCCCAAGGAAAGAGATGGAGGGTAGCCCCATCTCTTTTGATGTTTAAAATTAGACTGCACAAAATACTCACTGTGTGGAATAATCCCACAATTGCAGAGTGACAGCCTATTTGACAGCTGGATTTTTCCACCTCTAATATCCATGAAAGTATTCACTGTTCAATACCAGAGCAGTGTTCATAAGCAACAGAGTTTATTCTAGTTCGTCTGACCTTTGCACAACAATGGAACTGGTTTCTGAACTTATCAATAACTATTCAATGCAATACAGTAAGCCTATATTATACAGTTCAGGGTTGGGGACTCACTATATGTCACGCTGGACAAACAGAAATAATAATAATATTGCCTAAGGACCTTATCACGAAGCAGGAGCTCCACACAAAAACAGCCATATGAACTATGTGGCCAACTGTGCGGGAGAAGGGAACAAAGAGGGCTAAAACACTGTCTTACATAATGTTGGTGTCACTGGCGGAGATTCTCAGGAAACGTTACAGTATCTATGCCTATCAGAGGTGGAGAAAAAAGGGACGAAGCACTGTCCAAGGAGAGCAAGGGAAGGCCTGGGGTTAGAGATGGACAAAGCTTTCCATTATGGTATGCCTTCTAAGCTGGGCAAGACTCCTGTGAAATTCAGGAACTGTGCAACAAGGCCATGTGGTCACTATCTAGGAGTCTTATGACCATCAGAAACAGAGAACGTTTTCTACATGGGTATCCTGAATGCCAACCATCTTCTGCTGAAACCCTATCCTCTTTCCCCAACTGACCTTTTACTGCAACTCCCTTTGAGAAGTTCATTCTCACCTCTTTCTGTTCTCAGACCCATTAAACAACAGAGCAGTAGGCTAACAGAGCAGAAGCAGGCCACAGAAAAACCACTAAACTCCTCCTTGGGAGCAAAACACAGAAAAACCCATGGAGAAAGAGGGCAAGGTGGTGGGCAGAAAAGACCAGGACCCAGAAAATAGAAGGAATTCACTCATTTTTGTGAATGTGTGTGGCACAAAGAAACATTACTTACTGATATTACTCTATTGTAGCCCTCTTGTCTGCTCTCATATAGAAAGTCATTAGGGATAACCGATTTTCCCTACATGAAAGCAAGAGGGTTCATATATATATGTAGCTTCCTACAGAAGACCAAGTCAGCGACCCCCTCTCCCCACTTCAGTTAAATACTTCCAAAGCAAAGCAAGAAACAAGTACAGAAAGCAGGGAGGGGCCAAGACAGCAGCACCTTTCCTCAAAGGGGAGAAGGATAAGGAGTAGGCTGGGAGACGAGAAGAGTAAGACAATAAGAATTACTGGTAAGTAATGCTACTTGGAGTTTCATTCAGTCAAAGGACCCATCCAGTGCAGACAGAAGAAGGGTGCCATGGGGAAGACCATGTGGAAGCCTTACTAAACGCTGTAACAGACCCCAGCAGTCATTGCCCAGAAGTGGCGATTTCTCTTGAGACTGACTCCTGACATTAAGAAGAAGAGGGTGATAATCCTGAACACCAGAAAGACAAATATAACCTTTTATCCAGCAACAACAAACTTAGAAGCTGTTTTTGCCTGTTGGGACCATCAAAAGAGAAATAACTCACTTTTCTCAGCATCTCAATGAGATGAATCAACCTTCAAAACTCCTACCAAAGGGGTGACTGAGATAGGATAGAAGACAGAACAACAACAGACTAGTCGAGGTGAAACTCTGTGTTCGCTTTAGGAATAAACTCCATAGAAAAGCGTAGTTCAACCTGATCCAGAAAAACAGCCGATACAGCAGAGGGATAACAGTTCCGGAACCTTCCAAGGTTATGATGCTTCCAGCTGCAGTGTCACTTTCAGAGGAAGCAGATTCAGAGACCAGGGCTACTGGCTCAAAGGGTGGTCCCATAAATATCGGAAGAACATGGGACACGGCCTATTGAGTAACCATTTGCTTAAAGGGTCTCTGTAATGACTAGGAAAAAAAAAATACATTTACTAGCTGGATGGAAACCAATGTCCCAGCCTCCAAAGGGTCCAAGGATTTCAGAAACAGCAGATGCCTATGATTGGAAAATGGTGTTGACCTTTAGTCTTTTCTTAAAACAGGCCAACAAAAAATGCAAAGAGTTTTGGGTTCTTCTTGGCACATGTGTAGGAAAGATAGCATGTCAAGGAAGTGGAATATTTCCTAACCCTTCAATCTAAAACTTCCTCTGAGACCTTTTGTGCAAGTGTAATGCCGACAGACCCCGTTTTATCAGCGGGCAGGATTGAACCAGGGACCTCTGGAGCTTAGTGTATGAGCCTCTACTGTATGAGCCAAAAGCCAACTGGCTGGTAGCCAAGGCTGTAAAGCAGACTCATTTCAAAAATATCTCTCTCTCGCTTTTCCCTTCTCCTCCCAGATGAGACAGAACACCACACCCAGGAGGTGTGTGGGTTACAAAAGGAAGTGGCTCTATGCAGTTTCCATGCTGTTCGCTTGAAAGGGTTGGGGTAGGAGTGGAACATCAGCCTCTGAGAAAGAAATTCAGAAATCTCAGGGAAACACCATGCTTGTGTCACTGCCAGGTTCTGGAGGTCTGAGAGCCAAAAAGGATGAGGTCCCCAAGAGCCAGCGAACTGGCAAAAACCTTATTCTGCCCAATAGTTAGGAAGCATAGAATATCAGGGTTGGAAGGGACCTCAGGAGATCATCTAGTCCAACCCCCTGATCAAAGCAGGTCCAATCCCCAACTGGCCCCCCTCAACAATTGAACTCACAACCTGGGATTTAGGAGGCCAATGCTCAAACCACTGAGCTATCCATCTTTGGGGAAGAATAGGAGAGAAACAGTATACCAGTTTCCTGCTCTAGTTCCAGCCAAAGATATCTGAGTGCAGGGTCCTGACCCTGTCATTCTAGAAGAAGAATCTGAAACTGGTAGAACTGGTCATGAGAAGCCAGTATATCACAGTGGTGCAGAATTTGAGACAGATTAACAGATAAAGATGTTTAGATTCCACTACTCTGGGATGAGATTCTGGCAGCTGAGCTACTCTACTACTGACTTGCTGGGCTGAAAAAAATACATACATACATATACACACATAAATAATTAAATAAATAAATAAAAATCAAAGTAGAGCTCATGCCAAATTCTCCCTTTCCTAACAGAATCTTGGCATGGCATTGCCTTCAATACAGAATGGAGATTTATATTGTCTGGAAACTATGGCAGAGTCCTATCAGGAACAGCTTAGAGTACTATTTCCCACAAGGGAAGAAACCATTATATTTAGTTTGTTTATTTCTGGCTGTCTAGAAGAGCCATCAAAAACATTTAAAAACTGAAGCATAATCTCCTCTTGCTGAGGTGGAAGTAAGACAGGGAAGAAATGTTACTGTTATTAACAGGAGTCACTAGAGGATATCCAAACATCTAGCATTCTTACAGTGGTTGTTGATGCCTTCTGGCCACTATAGGTATGTCCACACTGCAGCTGGGAGTGAGCCTCTCAGTCCAGATAGACAAACTCAGACTCAGCTCGAGCTAGCATACTAAAAATAAAGTGTGGCTCTTGTGGCTCCAGTGGAGACGTGGGCATGAGAGTCCCAGCTGCAGTCTCCACAGGGCTATATTTAGTGCGCTAACTTGAGCTGAGCTACAGAGTGTGTCTATCCCGAGCTGGAAGGCTGACTCCCAGCTGCAGCGCACCCTCTGACCAAAGACAGCAAGCTGGTCTAAGTTGGTAGACTGAAGACGTAGATATTAAGGATTTTTATTTCAACAGTCTGATGCTTTATTTGTCCAATCAGATCTGTATTTAAATTTATGAATTAATTTGGTTTGAGGTAGCAAGCTTCTCCACAGTTTTCCAGTACATCTCAGTTCTAACCAACCGGGTCTGTAAGCTTCTAAATCATCCTCCTGTAAATATTCTTGAACAGTGTGGAGTAGTGGTTCTTAGTCCCTATAAAGAGATTAGGATGAAATCACCTTGGCCAAGAGAAGGACACTACTCTAGAGAAGTAGGGCCAATGTTTTACTGTGTGAGGGCAATCACCATGAGGAAGCAAACCAGCTAAAGAAACATGTCCTTGACATATCTGTTGCCCTTTTCAGGGACTCTCAAATGAGACAAAGGTGGAGGAATCGTGTATAAACACCTCAAAATCAGATGAGGTGTTCTCATGTGCCTACTGGAGGCAGAAATGGCTTTGGGTGCCAGTGGTCGAGTTAGTCTTAGGACCCAAAGAGAACCCTGTAATTGCATGGGTACCAGAAGTCAATATTGTTCGCATGATGGCACTGGAGCATGTTGTGTCAGTACAGGCTAGAAAGGACTCTCTGTACCCACAAAGACTTTTTGAGGTGTTTGTGACAGTGTCAGTAAGTTGGCTCTGGGAGGTGACATGGTAGGAGTGGGGAATGTCTCTTGGTATCTCTCAGTAATGGTGATTCAGGTTCTTCTGGGATTCCAGGTCCTCACAGGATAGGAGACTCAATGGTACCAAGGCGCCAGACAGGGAACCTCAGGAGACAGTATGTCAGGTGGTACAGGAGATAGTACCCAAGTGTGTGATTGGTGCATCCTTCATGTCTGGTTATTGAAGGTGGTATATCAATGAGGATTTTGACTTGGCCTGGAGTCCCTGAGTTTTGGAGGCACAAAATCTGGTGCTCATGTAAGTGCCGCTCTAGGTGGTTTATCTGATGGCTTCTCAGCATACAGCATGGTCTTAAACAGTGCTTTGATCTCAATACCGGAAGATATAGGAGCTTCAGTAATACCTGTAACAGATGCAAGAGTCTCCTGAGAGCCAGACTGGGGGTGGAGGGGAAGGAGTCTTCCCTTTTCTTTCTTCTTTGAGGGTCAGTGGTTCTCAACCTATTTACCATTGTGGCCACATATGCAGATCTTTGTGTGTTACATGGGCTGCATCCACACAATATGTATTATCTGTACAGCCCTGAGGATGTCACATGGGCCGCAAGTTTGTGATGACTGGGCTGCAAGTGGCCTGCGAGTCACAGGTTGAGAACCACTGGTCTAGATGGTTTTGAAGGGCACCCAGGGTCTTTGCTCACCATCTCAGTAGAGATGGTCACCAGGACTCTCTGGAAGGCCAGTGTACGAGGGTGTATACGTGCGGACTCACCCCTGCGGCGCCTTCTGCTGGTGACTTCTGGGAATTAGCTTGTTCCAGCTCCGGAGCGCTCTGCAGGCCGGTGATCCACCTGTCCTCTTGGCCCCTGTGTGCCTCTCAGGACCCCAGCGCCCCTTTAACTGGGTGCTGCCCCCAGGCAGTACTCCCACAGTCAGGGTTCTCAGGGGAACCCCCACCCACTATCCCCACTTTGCCTCAGTCTTGGCTACTGCACAGTCTCCATCTAGCCCCTGTTCACTATGGCAGACTGCAGTATAAGCCACTCATCACAGGCAAAGGGGTTTGAACCTGCTGCCTCTGGCTACCCATGGGCTGCCCCTGCAACCCAGTACCTAAAATAGGCCTTACAAGGTCTGCAGACTGGGGGTTTCCTAGGCCAGAGCTCCCTGGCTCCCTTGGCCTTTCCCCAGCCCTGCTCCACTCCAGATACCTAGTTAACCTCTCTGCAGCCAGGCCTTCCTCTCTCTGCAGGGAGGGATAGCTCAGTGGTTTGAGCATTGACCTACTAAACCCAGGGTTGTGAGTTCAATCCTTGAGGGGGCCATTTAGGGAACTGGAATAAAAACCTGTCTGGGGATTGGTCCTGCTTTGAGCAGGGCAGGGGGGAACTAGATGACCTCCTGAGGTCCCTTCCAACTCTGATATTCTATGAATGCAGAGAGAGACTGTTTGCTCCTGGCCTTCTTATAAGGCCCTGTTGCTCAGTTTGGGGCATGGCTCCAGCTGCAGCCACTTCCCCCAATCAGCTAGGATTTTACAATGCCCTCTGCAGGGCTTTTCCAACCCCTTCCAGGCTGGAGCAGGTGGTCACCCCACTACAGGGGGGGATGAGGGGGTGTCACCACTCAGATCCCATCAGTCTCAGCGAGTGCTCCACTAACAAGAGTTTTAGTCTGTCCTCCCTAAAATCCTTAGATCTGCTTTTGAAACATGAGGAGAGCTTACATATGGAGAAGATGTGAGACTCTGCCAGGCAGCAGAGGCAGTCTGAAAGTCTGCTACTGTGAAGGAAAGACCTGTGGCAGGTCTGGCAGGATTTGAAGTGTGTGGTCTTGGGCATAACCCTTACTCGAGGCCGCAGGTCAAGGTCCAAGGAAAAGCAAAGGCCCAAATTGTGCAAAAGGAGGGAAGGGGAAACCTCCGCCTAAAAAAGCACAATCTGTGCTAACAAAATAAAAAAAAACAATATTGAGAAAAAAAAAATTAAGCAAGAGGGGTAGCATAGCTATCTAACAGGCAACTGAGAAGCAACTGGTCCACTTCCTCCCTCTATACCCTTGTACCAGATCACAGGGTGTCTTGGATACAGGTGCAGACACTGCTGACAAATCTTCAATCAAATACACAGATGAATGCTCATCTTGATGTGGAGCACCCACTGGGACACTATTTGAAGAAAAACCCAACATTTTTTTACATTTCCTAAATTTTAAGTCAATCTCATGATTGCGGAATGCATAGGGTTGACAACCTTGAGTATTCTAAGTTATGAGTTGGCAAATCAACTTACCAACAGCAACTAGGAAGCTTTCCCTGGGGAGCTAGGGAATAACTCATCTGTTTTTTATACAGTACACTTCCTGCTTACCTGACCTCTGCAGTCAGGCAGTGAAAGGTGGGAGGAGTGAAAGG
Organism: Gopherus flavomarginatus; assembly: GCF_025201925.1. Lineage (NCBI taxonomy): Eukaryota > Metazoa > Chordata > Testudines > Testudinidae > Gopherus > Gopherus flavomarginatus. Next base: position 142,259,610 of record NC_066619.1, read on the forward strand.
GAAGCAGAGAGAGATGCAATCTCCCACCATCTCTCACAAGGTCACTCCACAGCATCGCAGCTGCTCTGTGGATGTTGCGAGAGCTTCAGAACTGGAGCAGGTTCCATACCATTGCCCCCCAGTACAAGCACACACTATACTGGGTGGGTTGTTCTCATACGCAGATTGGTGCTACACAGCAGTATACATGGGACCCTCCCGAGAGCTGGACTTCTTACTGTGCATTTACTATATAGAATCCATAAATCCTGTTCCACCTCATGTGGTAAAGCATTCCTGTGCCACGATGACAGGGGAGTATGGGTCAGGAAGAAGCAGCCTGACTCAAATACAGAGAGGACAAGTGCTGGATTTGAGAAGATGGGGGCACTGCAGCAGAGGGAATAGATTAGGACAAGGAGCCTGGTGGAGGAAGACTGGGAGCTGGCAGACATATGGGGGGGCAAACACTAGGGTTGGCAGTAAAGGAGTGGGTTAGACTGAAATTGGATGAGGAGGGCCCTTGTGTGTGCGCACTATACACACTAATTCTTCTAGATGGTAGGCGTGCTCCGAGAATAATCAAAGCTGTGTAGTGAAGGGGACTGGTCTCATTTGTTGTAGAGGCTTGAAGGTATGTAGTGAATGAGGAAGGGGGTTGCAGGAAGAAGAAAGGATGGCCTCGTGGTTAAAACTATTGAATGCTGCCCTAGGGAACTGGGTTACATGCCTGCTCTGCCACATAGTTCTTGTGTGTGATGCTGGGCAAATACATGAAACCAAGCTTTTCACAGGGCCCCTGATTGTGTTCCCCATTTTCTGGGTGCCTGACTTGAGAGCCAGGGGGTCTGATCTGCAGAAATGCTGAGCATGCACAGCTGCAACTGAAGTCAGTAGGAGCTGTGCTTGGCATATATAAAGTGCGCATGGCATTTTACAGACCAGATGATTTTCCTGCTCCAGAGGGCACAACAGCTATATTAGATGCATAGCATTATAACATTATAATGCTAAGTACTCTGAAGAGAGAGATCCAAAAAGTCTCTCAAATTGGACACCCAAAATTAGTGGATACTTTTCACCTTAATGTGTTTGTGCTTAAATTTCCCTCTGTAAAATGGGTATGACGACACCCCTCATCTCAGAGGGAGTTGATAAAATTAATGAATGTTTGTGATGGGCACTCAGGTACTACCATGATGAACACCATGGAAAAGCACCTGAGAAAATTAATAATACTGTCTTCAGAGCAAGGTTTGAATAGTGCGCAGTAAATAAGGCATGGGGCCACACACTGACCTAAATGGATGAAAAAAAATACAGAGTGGCTACTCATTACGTGTGCACTAAGGCAAGGGTCCTATGGAAAAAAAGCATGTGGTCAGAATCTTAACTCGAGCATTTCCTAATTTTGGAGTGCTTGGATTTGCAACCTTAACAGTGTTCTTTTAATGTAACATTTTTTGTAATTTATGTATAGAATCCAGGTGTACAGGACATTTTACAGACTAGACAACTACTTCCCTGCTCCAAAAAAAAAGTAAGTTAGACAGATATCATCGTAAGAAAAGATAACGAGCCATGGGGAAAAGGAGGAGCAAGAACGAGAAGACAAGAAGAAAGGGAAACTGCTTGTGCGTGTACGCACTATCCCCCCGTAAGCAGGGTACTCAGCTTCTCTTTCACAAAGAGTGCTTCAGGTGGAGTACATTTTAAAGGTTATATGGCCACCTCTGGGACCATGAGTGGACACTGTTTCTTAAGCAGATCTTGAAGTGAGGGTAGGCCAAAAGCACTGCTTTCATAGCATCATTTCTCCTCTTTGCTTGCCCTGTGGAAACCTCTCTGTATGCAATCTGTGGGAACTAGCTCCTTGAGTCCGTGGTGGGTAAAAGGTAAAGCTCCTATTTGGGGTAGTCCCCCTCCAAAGGTAGCAAATATCCAGGCTGAAGTTGATGCTGCTTCAAGTAGAGCTATCTGTAGATGAATACTTGCATCCATTTCAAGAAGAGGGGTTACAGAGATATGAGGTATCCAGCCATCTGGAAGGCACAGATGTGGAAGAACAGATCCTATTTGACTTTTGACTCTAACCAACAGAATTTTTGAAAAGCATGCATACCATTGTCATAAACAGATAAGTAAGAGTTAATAGAAGAGACGTACTTCATATCTCTTTTCCCTGTAAAGGGTTAACAAGATCAGTGAGCCTGGCTGTCACCTGACCAGAGGACTCATCAGGGGACAGGATACTTTCAAAGCTTGAGGGAGGGAAGTTTTTGTGTGTGCTGTTAGTGTTTGGTTGTTGTTCTCTCTGGGTTCTGACAGTGATCAGACGTGCAACCAGGTTTCTCTCCAATCTCCCTGATACAGGTTCTTATAGATTCAAAATAGTAAGTACTAGGTGATAAGGCGAGTTAGGCTTATGTTTGTTTTCTTTATTTGCAAATGTGTATTTGGCTGGAAGGAGTTCAAATTGGTATTTTGCTGAAATGATTTTAATGTATACTTGTATACTTAGGCTGGGAGGGTATTCCCAGTACCTATAGCTAAAAGACCCTGTAACATATTCCATCTTAAATTTACAAAGATAATTTTTTACTGTTTTTTCTTTCTTTAATTAAAAGCTTTTCTTGTTTAAGGACCTGATTGTTTTTTTATTCTGGTGAGACCCCAGGGACTGGGTCTGGATTCACCAGGGAATTGGTGGGGAGAAAGGAGGGAAGAGGGAGAGAGGTTAATTTCTCCCTGTGTTAGGATTACTTTCTCTCTCAGGGAGAGTCTGGGAGGGGGAGAGAAAAGGAGGGGGGAAGGTTAATTTTCCTCTCTGTTTTAAGATTCAAGGAGTTTGAATCACAGTGATCTTCCAGGGTAACCCAGGGAGGGGAAGCCTGAGAGAGGCAACGGTGAGGGAAAGGGTTTACTTTCCTTGTATTAAGATCCAGAGGGACTGAGTCTTGGGGGTCCCCGGGCAAGGTTTTGGGGGGACCAGAGTGTACCAGGCACTGGAATTCCTGGTTGGTGGCAGCGCTACAAGTACTAAGCTGGTAATTGAGCTTAGAGGAATTCATGCTGGTACCCCATCTTTTGGATGCTAAGGTTCAGAGTGGGGAATTATACCACAACCACCATTATTTGTTTTCTTATGAAATCTTGCTACTATATAATGCTTTCAGTTGTTTTGTCAAGAAACTGACTATGTGCACTGCACAGCTTAGTTACTTGTGTAGTATCCTACGCATGTGCGCGCGCGCACACACACACAGTGGATCTTGACTATGGTGCGTAAAAAATTATCCACACAAAAAATGGGTAAACTATAAAATTATAGCAAGAATTAATATAAATTCTGACAATAATGGCTAGAGGAAAAATGTTTGGGAAAACGTAAGTAGTAGTTCTAACGCAACAACTCTTAGTATGCAGATTCTAAAATGTAAAGAACACAGTGTATGGAACCTACTGATTTGTAACAAACAAAAATACAGAGGTTAGCATAAGTTTGCTCACCTACAATTAAATCTGTGCCTAGCTAATACAGAGATGGGGCATTAAAAATGTTAAAACAGAAGAAATACACAAGAGTTTTTTCTGAAACTAAACCTTAAGGAATGAAAAAACAGTCTATACAGTAAAACATTGAAAAAGCCAATGTGCTAGAATCTCAGTTGGTGTAAATCGGTGCAGGTCAATTGGAGTCAACGTAGTTACTCCAACTTACACCAAGTGAGGTGCTAGCTCACAACAGTCGATGTGCTAAGAGTTGTAATTATTTGCACCACTAGCTCATCTAAACTACTTCAGAAGTCCAACAAAATAGTCTTGCATTGTTAGAGGGTCCAAAACCCACATCCCACAAATACAATACTTTCAGCTGAACAACACTGTACTTCTAAAAATGTCTTCTACTTGAATTTCCATTCTGCACACTAATATTGAAAAAAAGAAATATAAGTCTCAAAATAGCCTTGTCTGTGGGTAACTGGATTCAATTTATTCAGCAAACCGACTTGATGGTACATATTTTTATGATACTGACTATTATTACAAAAAGGACATAGTCCTAACGATTAACAGAACTGTCTTATCTTTACCTGGATATAAACCACCTGACTTCTTAGAATGCTTTTAGCAACTAGTTCTTTTACTGACAAGAATTGGACAAACACACAAACCAATGTATTCTCTAAATGTCAGCACTGTTTATTTCTAACTGATGTGCTTTCTGAATCTTGGACTTAAATTAAGCTTTTGTGTTAACTCAAGTGCTGTCATACCATTCAATGATGCCTACTAACCAAATGCCTACTAACTAATTTTTTTTCCTTATATCTAATTTGTATTTCATGGTAGCACAAATTCTAGAGAGTATATTTCTGAGGGATCATTGGTCTTGTTGACAGAAGTAGCAATCTTACCTTTAGCCTCATATCAATAGTGATGGGGCTCAAATGCTCAACCAGAAATGTGTTGCTGATTTGTCTGTCTTAGTACTTAACTATGTCAAAACAGTATTTTATAAATATTTAAATAGTACTTCATCTGAACAGGTCTGTCTTATCTTTCTAAAAACACTAACCGAGTTATATCTTTATTGTAACACAGAGTACATCATAGATCCCCATGTATCAGGACAAAATACTGCATTACTGGAGAGAAGTAAACAGTGGTATCCCCCAGGGTTCTATACTGGGATCAGTCCTAATCAACATATTTGTAAATGATCTGAAAAAAGGGGTAAACAGTGAGGTGGCAAAATTTGGAGATGATACAAAATTAATCAAGATAGCTAAGTTCCAGGGAGACTGCAAAAAGCTACAAAGGAATATCACAAAACTGGGTAACTGGGCAACAAAATGGCTGATGACATTTAATGTTGACACATGCAAAGTGATGCACATTGGAAAGCATAATCCCAACTATACATATAAAATGATGGGGTCTAAATTAGCTGTTACCACTCGAGAAAGATCTTGGAGTCATTCTGGATAGTTCTCTGAAAACATCCATTCAATGTGCAGCGGGAGTTAAAAAAAGCGAACAGCATGTTGGGCATCATTAAGACAGAAAATATCATATTGTCGCTATATAAATCCATCGCACGCCAATATCTTGAATACTGTGTGCAGATGTGGTCACCTCATCTCAAAAAAGATAGAATGGAATTGGAAAAGGTTCAGAAAAGGACAACAAAAATGATTAGGGATATGGAATGACTTCTGTATGAGGAGAGATTAATAAGACTAGGTCTTTTCAGCTTGGAAAAGGAGATGACTTGGGGGGGGATATGATTGAGGTCTATAAAATCATGATTGGTGTGGAGAAAATAAATAAGGAAGTATTTACTCATTCTCATAACACAAGAACTAGGGATCACCAAATGAAATTAATATGCAGCAGGTTTAAAACAAACAAAAGGAAGCATTTTTCCACACAACGCACAGTTAACCTGTGGAACTCCTTGCCAGTGGATGTTGTGAAGGCCAAGACTATAACAGAGTTCAAAAAAGAACTATTTAAGTTCATGGAGAATAGGTCCATCAATGGCTATTAGCCAGGATGGGCAGAGATGGTGTCCCTAGCCTCTGTTTGCCAGAAGCTGGGAATGGGCAACAGAGGGTGGATCACTTGATGATTACCTGTTCTATTCATTACCTCTGGGACACCTGGCATTGGCCACTGTTGGAGGACGGGACACTGGGCTAGATGGACCCTTGGTCTGACCCAGTATGGCCATTCTTATATGCTTATACTCTTTTTTTAATGGGTCTTCAATTTAATTGCTTAAATAGCTTTTTCTACCAAGATTCAGAAGGGTTCAATTATTGACAACAACCCTTAACATTTAAAATATGGATTGTGGAAGTAACACACTAGATTTTTTAACATTTCTAGATATTGCAATTCAAAGATTTAAAATTTTTCTATTAAAAAGTTACTTGCTTCATTTAAGCAAACATTAATCACACTGATGCCTGTAAAGGTCTGTCAGCATATTTTAACAAACGAAGCAACATTCTAGTAGCAAACACCAGGCACTCTGCAATGGTAAGGCAAGGGATATTTTCCCCATGAATAAAGTGGACCAGATTCTTGGCTAGCGGAAATCAGCATAACTCCATTGGCTTCAATGGAGCTGTGCCTATTTACCCCAGCTGCAGATCTAGGTCAGCAGTTGTGGTTTTTTTTTTGTTTGTTTTTAAGTGTAATAAAAGACATTGCATTGAAAATACTTTTAAGAACAGTAAGAATTTAAAACACATGCTTTTCAGTCTGAAATATCTATTTACTGGATTAACTCAAACTCTTCAGAGTGTGATGTACAATCGCATGTGACGGATTTTCTAATCTACATATATTGAGAAAATTCCAACAAATACTTAAAGTAGCCACCAAAGTCTGTAAGCCTAGAAAGCTAGACAAATCTGTCTGTTAATGTGAACGCCTAACATCACAAATCATGAAACCCTAAGGACATTAAGCACAGAAATTAAGTAGCCAGATGCACATTCTGTAATTTACATTAACGTATCCTAAAAGTCTTGCCAGCATTCTGCCTATGTTGTACATGCTCTTCCCTTCCCCTAATTCCAAATAATCCTTATTTTTTTCCTTCAGCATCCCTAATAAAACGACAGCCAAGCCAAACAATGCAATGTTTACGCTCAGCACTAACTGAATTTTCTTATCTCATTAATACACTGTCAGCTTTAACTGGCAAGGTATTAGGGCCTATGAGAGCTAACTTCCTCTACTGAAGAATCCCTCCTCTCCCCCAAATGGGACAGCCACACCATGTAATGCAGTGGCTCTCGAAGTTTTGTACTGATGACCCCTTTCACACAGCAAGCCTCTGAGTGCAACCCCTCCCTTATACATTAAACACACTTTTAAAAAATATTTAACACTATTATAAAAGCTGGAAGCGAAGAGGGGTTTAAGGGTAGAGGCTGACAGCTCGTGACCCCCACGTAATAACCCCCAGTTCAAGAACCTCTGGTATAGTGTAGAGATAGTAAACGATCCTCTATTTCTTTAGCTACTTTATTAACAGTCTAAAATGGTACATTTTGTTATTATTGAAGATTTTACCATCTCATTTTCCATACAATAGAGTATCTCATATTTAAAAGAAAAGGCAAGCTCGAAATCCATGGGCCATTGGCTCTGTCCATCTGTCACAACTGGCAGTATCAAGTATGGCAGCATTTAATTTCATGGTGAAAACACATCATTTAGAATTCAGCTATATACTCTGTCCTGGTTTATATATCTACATTTCGGTGTTCACATTTACCTCTCTAAAACTGTAGAAATATTATATAGATATTAACTTACTTTCCGCCCATCACTTGCATGGCAGTTCACATTTAAAGGAGTCAATAAAGCCATTAGTTTTTCTTCATTACCGCTCCTGTAAGGGCGGGGGGAGGGGAGGGAAGACATGTCCCTTTGTAAAAGATGTAATAAGAAGTTTCATATTAATGTAGTGTATATTGCTATTCTTCAAAGCAGAGTGAAAAATATGTCAATTTGCAAAATATCTCACAAGTGTTTTAGAACTGCTGATAAAATACAGAATATTCTTCTTTTTGTTATTAAATCCACAGTAGTTCATGCAAAAAAATGTCTTAACATCTCTTTCTTCAGCCTTATAATAGGATCTTTCCTTTAGCCCGTTTTACTGATCTGCTGAAAGCCATTTTCTGAATTAGTAGTTAACTTATTCTTCAGATCACATGTCAAATACCAGTATATATTGCTAAAAATAACATTTTAAAATGTTACTGAAAGGGAAAATACAGTGTAAAATAACTGTTTTACAAGCTGTCAGAAAGGCAACAAGGGATAAAATAATTTCTAGAATATTAGACTGAACTTTACACCTTTCGCTCTTGCTTCTCTAGGCTGCGTTTTGGTAGGAAACATTTCGAAAATAAAGCTTTCAGGTGGTGAAACAAAAAGGGAAATACTCCAACAATATGTAATTTGCACCTAAAAAGGACAATCACTAAATGGTAAATAGGATTTCTAGCAGCTTAAGGTAAGAACACAATTAATATTAACCTTATAAGCATCATGTTGGGGGATTTCAATTAAACAAATAGACTTTTCTATTTATAACAGACTGTAAAGTCCAAAGAGACTTACTCTAATAAGCTGGTTTACCTGCATCATTTCATAGAAGGCAATGCAAAACATTACAGTTTACAGAAGCCCCTTTTCCTCATCTCTTCCCATCTCCAACATGCTTTGTATTCTAACCAGCACTCACCTAGCAGCTTCCAGGAGTTCGTCCTTCTTGTATTCACCTAAATGATTGCAAAATATCATGCTGTTAGCATCTGGCAGAAGACAGATTAAGAACTACAATAGGAAGCAAATACAGAATTAAAACAGAGAAGACGAGAGAAAAAAAAAGAGCCCACACCCCGCTGGGTGATGGAGCTGTGACGTTAACCAGCTTGTGAAGGCAGCATCACCAGTGCCTTGGAGACGGGCAGCAAATTGACATAGCTTCTTATCCAATCCTCAGATGAAATAGCTTTCTTCAGACAACCAATGAATGCTAAATCTTGTGTCCAGAAACACATTCCCTCTGATAACAGTATGCTAGCTGAAGACAATGTCCCCTCCCCCACTTTCCCATTCAGAATGGCACAGTATACTTCTGAAGCATTAATAAATTCTGAGACAAAAGCAAGGCATTATGGCTCTTAGAAACTGGTAATTTGTACCTGTTAAAGGCAGTTTATTTTTGAAGTTCAGTATTATTATTCAATGTCCTTACAAACAGCAATGGCTCATAATAGCTTATGAAATTCCAAAAATCAACTTCTGAAACCTTTTCTAGACTTCAGGAAAACCATATACTTTTAAATTATAAAATATACCCAAAAGGGCACAAGACCTCTGAAAGTTGCAGTCTCCTGAATATTTTAAGTGAAAAAAGAGCACACAGTGAAGATGAGCTGTTCTGGCACCTAACTGCAAATGAGATGACATTCAGTGAAGCTGAATCACAACTATACATGTTAAAGGCTGTTAAATCTAAGTGAAGTTATATTCAGAATTAGGAAATTCACTTTTTAACATCCTCAGCAAACCCTCTGAAAGTAGGACATTCCAGCAATGCTTAATGCAGGGTTTAAAACTCCTAGTAGCCAGAAGATTAAAGCAACCACCCAAAGGCAGATACGAAAAAATGGGATATAGCATTCTCCTGCATGAGTGAGGTATGAAGGCAAGGCCCCGCTGAAAAGCTTACTACCACCTACATTTCTTTATATCAGCCTCTGGTGAAACTCGTGTTAACTTAAATGCGAGCAGTCAGATCCACAGTGAGCATCTGCGAAAATCCCACCCTAAGCAGCTGATAAGTAGGAAGATGCCAATCAACGTCCCCTAGAAGAGTTGAGTTCTTTTTCTCCCTCCCCAGCCCAGACCCTAACTGTTGGGAGAAGTGCTTGGGTCATCTTTCCTTGTGAAAGGCTTAGTGTCTACTGCTGCCACCACTTTTAGCTTTTCCAACCAGCACCAGAGAAACTGACACAGTTCTTTACAGTTTCATGGCTGCCTATAGGATTCTGAATAGCAGCAGTGTAATTGACCAGGTCTAGTTAATTACAAAATTAAAATCACCAGCAGAGGCACTAGAGCTGGCTGCCAGACTTAGAAACACAAGATTCGATTCATTTTTGGAACATTCACAGAAACATGTTTGTAATGAAGATGTGAATGCTGCAAAAAACAATGGCTGTCTCCTTGCTGCTCTCCAAATTCACCTAGAGAAGCTTCCTAGTTCCCACTGGTGATGTGATTTTTTCAAGCCAGGACACAACACATGCCTCATTCTTAGCACAGTGTAAACAAAACACTGGGCATAATTACAGTACTTCTAATCAATGAAGAATCAAAAGCGACAATTGACTTCTGAATCAAATAGTTTACATTTTGTTACACAAATAAAGCAACAATGACAAAAAATTCTGTCCACTAGAAAAATGTCTTGATGTTGTTTATTATTATACATCATTTACATCAGAGATACTTTCCAGCCCTAATCACACTGAGGGCCCACCTTGTAGACTGTGTGCTCTTTATTAGTTTTGATACAGTGCCTACCACAATGGAGCTCCAGTTTTGATTGGATTTATAGTAGTATCCAAAGGCCCCAAAGTTAAATAATATTTTGCTAGATGCTCTTCAAACATGAGCTCTAGCTCTATCCTAAAGAGCTTGAATACCAAGGAATAGTTTTAACAGGGAGAAACCACGGATTAGATTGCTTGGTTTAAAAACAAAAGGCGTTTTAACCTTAACTAAGTACATGAATTATTTTTAATAAAATCAGAGATATTTACAGGTAACAGGTCTTGATATCAAAACCAAGACAAGAGATTCTTAAAATTTGTCAGTTTTTCTGCAATAGGATATGCATTAGGGGAAAAAATCCTCTGTAAATGAGTGCAACTTCATTGTTCTAAGAAACTTATCTACTATGAATGGTATGCTTTGCAATGAACTATGATCCAAAAAAGGTATAAGCACTTGCTACATCAATTTATAATAGAAAACCTGGACATAGACTGCACGATTTGGTCACATGTATATAATGATAAATGTGTTTGCAAAGTATTTTTTTAAGACTATACATACTCATGAAATTAAACATTAAGGTTTGGAATTAAAATACAAAAATTCAGACCATCCACCTTGCATGATTTTTAAAAATTGTAAGAAACTATTTTAAACTTTTGAGCCAAACAATTAAAATTGCAGCTGCTAGCTGCAGAACTGCCTGTATGTACAGAATAAGACTGTAGTGCTCCCTGGTGCCTTTTAAGGTGTGTCCACACTAAGGGGAAAAATGTTCTGTTTTATATTTTACTGCTGCTAACAGACTGTAAACATCTTAGTGTGGACAAGGCAGTTGCAGTTTTAACATGTTAACACTAGTGTTTACCTTTCCTTGCTAACATAGCTAAAAACTACAAATGCCTTGACAACACTAGCATTATACCATGAGTTAGTTACCACGTTTTCCTCCTGAAGAAAACCTTAGATTTTGTAAAAACATCCAGATAAAGACTAGCAACAGATCAGTTATGGATGAAACCAGGCAGTTACAGGCAGTCAAAAAAACCAGCAATGAATGATGGAGAAAATACATGGATTAAAATGTTTTTCTAGGAACTGAAAAATTAAGTGGGATAAAAAAACATTAAATATGTATAATATGTTATTGCAACTATATACCACAACCATGCCATACATATTACTGAAAGCTTAGGCCATTTTTTCTGGTCAGATCTAGCCCCATGTATAAATCCCTACTTTAATTTTATACATATAAAGATGAATACACTGTAAGACGCCAGCTCACTAATATCTGAGAACAAGGATGAAAAAAAAAATCCTGTCAAATATTCAAAATAAAAATAAAGGAAAAAATATTTTGGATTTTATGTTGCTTTTAAATTTGAGTAGTTTTCTTTAAACTAAATCAAAGACAGAAATTCCAAATAACTGAAATTTCTGTATTATTGTACATATTTTAAGGAGAGTGTAATTTTGAGACAGTCAAATAAAGATTCAGAGTTAAGCATACAGACATAGGCCCCAATCCTGGAATGAGATCGATGCACATATAGCCCCAGGGAAATCAATTGCTCTTGTAGATTCAGGACCTTCCTTATTTCCCAAATCTGAGTTCTTGATTTTGTAATGTTGCAAGAAAAATGATTTTGTTTTGTCTTTTAGCAGCATGGATTTGATCACTTCTGTGTGGTTTGTTATAGACATGCATATTATCTAATAGAGAATACAGAAGTGTTGGTGATATAAAAGGATAAGATTTTTCAAACTTAGATGCCTAACGCTGGACTCCTCATTCCACACTTAAGTGCTTTCCTGAATTAAGGGCTTTATTTACAAGCTTAAGTGCACACACAAATTAAATGAGTGCATAAAGTCCCAGTGACTGCCCCAAACAGGAATAATTTCCTGACCCTGATTTAAAGAGCGGCTGAGCACCCAAGAGTGTTTACGTGTATCAATGGGAGCTACTGCATGATAAGCCACTTTTGAAAATCAGGGGGTGAAAATCATGGCCACACTGAAATCAAAAGTTTTACTGTTGACTTCAAGAGGCCAGGATTTCACCCCAGGTCATTTATTTAGGAGTCTAAACATTGAGTAAGTAGTCTCACTTTAGGCTCCTATTTTGGAAAATCTTGGTCTACGATATTTATCAGTCAGAGTTTGGAATGGACACCATTCAAGAGAGCTGAAGCCACAAAGGAGTTATGCAAATCATTCCTAAATAAGTAAAGATAAAACTTTTACACAACTCGTGTATTCAGTATATATCATATGTGACAAAGTATTATAGGAATTTTTCACAAAGTTTTAAAAAGATTTATTGGGACTATTATTTTTGTCTCTCTACCCGTAAATCAGTTTTCATTACCATGAGTCCAAGAGCACAGAGCTTAGAGATGACAGAATACGCACCCAAAGACAGAAAAGGCAGTAAACTTTAGAGTCTGATCTCTCAAGATCTTGCAGAACTAGATGCAAGTAATGGGCAAATATACATGCAATATTCTTTTAATGAATGTTAGTTTCTTAAAACCTAATTAAAAATGGGAGCTGTCATAAACAGATAAGTAAGAGTTAATAGAACAGAAGTGCTTCATATCTCTTTGCCTGGAAAGGGTTAACAAGAACAGTGAGCCTGGCAGTCACCTGACCAGAGGACCAATCAGAGGACAGGATACTTTCAAATCTTGAGGGAGGGAAGTTTTTGTGTGTGCTGTTTGTCATAACATTTTTTCCCAGATCTGGATCTTAGCGTCCAAAATATGGGTGTTAGCATGAAAACCTCCAAGCTTAGTTACCAGCTTGGACCTGGTAATTGCTGCCACCAGCCAGGAGTTATACAGTGCCTAGCTCACTGTGGTCTCCCCAAAACCTTCCCTGGGGGACCCCAAGACTCAGATTCCTTGAGTCTTACAACAAAGGGAAATAACCCCCTCCCCTTGTTACTTCCTCCCAGGCTCCCCTCCCTGGATGACCCTAGGAGATTCCCTGCTTCCAGTCCTGGAAACACAAGTACCGAGTGAGCTAATCTCTCTCCCCCCCTCACCCAGAGGGTATGCAAAGTCAGGCTTAGTGAATCTAACACAAAGATTTTCCCCTTGACTTCTTCCTCCCACCAATTCCCTGGTGAGCTGCAGACTCAATTCCCTGGAGTCCCCACTAAAGAAAAACTCTAACAGGTCTTAAAAAGAAAGCTTTATATAAAAAGAAAGGAAAAAGGACATTAAAAATAGGCTCTATATCAAGTTGACAATATACAGGGTCAATTGCTTAAAAGAAAAATGAATAAACAGCCTTATCCAAAAAGAATACAATTTAAAACATTCCAGCAACTATACACATGTAAATACAAAAGAAAACAATATAAACCTATGGTCTTACTATCCTTGTACTTACAACTTGGAAACAGAAGATTAGAAAGCCAGGAGATAGAAAAATCACTCTCAGAGCCGAGAGGGCACAGACACAAGACAAAGAACAAAGAACTCACACCCAAAACTTCCCTCCACCCAGATTTGAAAAAGTCTTGTTTCCTGATTGGTCCTCTGGTCAGGTGTTTCAGGTTACTGGTGTTACCCCTTTACAGGTAAAAGAACATTAACTCTTAGCTATCTGTTTATGACACTGTTAGATTTTGGTTGTTGTTCACTCTGGGGGCTCAGAGGGACCAGACGTGCAACCAGGTTTCTCTCCAATCTCCCTGATACAGGTTCTTATAGATCCAGAATAGTGAGTACGAGGTAGATAAAGCGAGTTAGGCTTATGGTTGTTTTCTTTATTTGCAAATGTGTATTTGGTTGGAAGAAGTTCAAATGTGTATTTGGCTGAAAGGAGTTCAAATTGGTATTTTGCTGAAAAGATTTTAATTTATACTTGTATACTTAGGCTGGGAGGGTGTTCCCAGTGTCTATAGCTAAAAAGCCCTGTACCTATTCCATTTTTTTAAAATTTACAAAGATAATTTTTACTGTTTTTTCTTTCTTTAATTAAAAGCTTTTCTTGTTTAAGAATCTAATTGTTTTTTTATTCTGGTGAGACCCCAGGGGACTGGGTCTGGATTCACCAGGGAATTGGTGGGGGGGAAGGGGGAGAGAGAGGCTGATTTCTCTCTGTGCTAGGATTACTTTCTCTCAGGAAGAGTCTGGGAGGGGGAAAGAGAAGGAGGGAGGAAGGTGAATTGTCCTCTCTGTTTAAAGATTCAAGGAGTTTGAATCACAGTGATCTTCCAGGGTAACCCAGGGAGGGGAAGCCTGGGAGAGGCAATGGTGAGGGAAAGGGTTTACTTTCCTTGTGTTAAGATCCAGAGGGACTGGGTCTTGGGGGGTCCCCGGGCAAAGTTTTGGGGGGACTAGAGTGTACCAGGCACTGGAATTCCTGGTTGGTGGCAGCGCTACAGGTCCTAAGCTGGTAATCAAGCTTAGAGGAATTCATGCTGGTACCCCATCTTGTGGACGCTAAGGTTCAGAGTGGGGAATTGTACCATGAAAGGAGCCATTACTGCCCTGACACAGACTACATGAGCAGGCTTTTAAAAAAAATAAAAATCTATTTTTTCCCCACAAAACCTCAAAGTTTATTCTCTCTGTAACCTCTTTCAGGGAGAGATGGAAAAGAGTCCACTAAAATATTTCCATTTCCCCATATGATTATCCCTGCTCTAAAGCAAGCAAAGAGAGAGTAAAATATAGCATTAAATCATGACAAGGAGTTTTAATAGTCCAGGAAGCATGAGGCTGTGGTAGTGTTCTAATACTACATGGCTGAAAACTAGGGCTGTCGATTAATCGCAGTTCACTCACACAATTAACTTAAAGAAATTAATCACAATTTAATCACTGTTAAATAACTGAACAACAAATGAAATTTATTAAATATATTTGTGGATGTTTTTCTACATTTTCAAATATATTGATTTCAATTACAACAAAGTAGACAGTGCTCACTTTATTTTTTTTTATTACACATTTTTAGTATCTCTCATACAAGTACTGTACTGCAATTTCTTTATGGGGAAGCGCAACTTACGAATGTTGACTTTTTTGTTACATAACTGCACTCAAAAACAAAATACTGTAAAAATTTACAGCCTACAATTCCACTCAGTCCTACTTCTTGTTCAGCCAATCCCCAAGACAAACAAGTTTGTTTACATTTACGGCAGATAAAGCTGTCCGCTTCTTATTTACAATGTCACCTGAAAGTGAGAACAGGTGTTCGCATGACACTTTTGTAGTTGGCATTGCAAGGTATTAACCTGCCAGATATGCTAAACAGTCATATGCCTCTACATGCTTCGAACACCATTCCAGAGAACGTGCTACCATGCTGATGATGCTCATTAAAAAAAATGCATTAATTAATTTGTGGCTGAACTCCTTGGCGGAGAATTGTATGTTTCCTACTCTGTTTTACCCACATTCTGCCATATAATTCATGTTATAGCAGCCTCGGATGATGACCCAGCACATGTGCTTTTTGAGAACATTTTCACTGCAGATTTGACAAAACACAAAGAAGGTACCAATGTGAGATTTCTAAAGATAACTAGATCAGTCGACCCAAGCTTTAAGAATCTGAAGTGCCTTCCAAAATCTGAGAGGGATGAGATGTGGAGCATGCATTCAGAAGTTTTAAAAGAGCAACACTCCGATGCGGAAACTACAAAACTCAAACCACCAAAAAAGAAATCCAACTTTCTGCTGGTGGCATCTGACTCAGATGATAAAAATGAACATGCATAGGTTCGCACTGCTTTGGATGGTTATTATTATCAGCATGGGTGCATGGCCCTTGGAATGCTGGGTAATGCATGAAGGGACATATGAGTCTTTAATGCATCTAGCACATAAATATTTTGTGATGCTACAAAAATGCCATGCAAACACTTGTTCTCCCTTTCAGGTGATATTGTAAAGAAGTGGGCTTCATTATCTCTTGCAAATGTAAACAAACTTGTCTGTCTGAGCTGAACAAGAAGTAGGACTGAGTGGACTTGTAGGCTCTAAAGTTTTACATTGTTTCATTTTTGAATGCAGTCTTTTTTTGTACATAATTCTCCATTTGTAAGTTCAACTTTCATGATAAAGAGATTACACTACAGTACATGTATGAGGTGAACTGAAAAATACTATTTCTTTTATCATTTTTACAGTGCAAGTATTTGTAATAAAAAATATAAAGCAATGTATTACTTTGTATTCTCTGTTGTAATTGAAATCAATATATTTGAAAAAGTAGAAAATATTCAAAACTATCTAAATAAATGTTATTCTATTATTGTTTAACAGTGTGATTAATAGTGATTAATTTTTTAAATCGCCTTAGAGCCCTACTGAAAACTTTAAAAATGTAACAGCTTGTAAAAAGTGTGTTATGGCAATATCTTTTCTCTGTGTGAAAGAGAGTTCTCAGTGAAAGAATGCAAGAAACAAGTGAGGGGAAGGAAGCAGTAGAGGAAGACACATAGTATAGGAATTACCTCAATTCTTCCTCCTTTTGTAGATTTGCGTTCCTAGATTCCATCATATCTCTTGCCCCATCTGCTTCTCACAGGCAATTGGGCTGCTACTATAAATTTTATTTAATAGGTTAGATCAGGAGTACAGTAGGCACCCCATGTTAAGCTTTTGTAACCAAAAATTGGCCAAGACTAATCTTAAGAATTGCAGAAGAATGGCAGACAGCATTTGGAAGAGCAAGTTCAAAACGTTTCCCCTGCCTGCAACGACACTTGCATAGTATCTTAACTTTTAGTCTCTTCTGACAAAGTTGACTAGGGAGTAATTTTAAAAGGCTTCTTAATTAAGCATTTTGAAACTTGATATAAAATATGGTTCAATTAACAGTGAAGCCCTGCTGAGAACAGACTTCAAAAGGAAAAATCATGGCTTGGTTTTACTCCACAGCTCTGCCAAGCCACTTTGCTGGTAGCACAGGTACTTTTAATAACCTTTAGTTTCTTATACAAAGCCTGAATTCAAGTGCAGTTCGATGCTCCGGATTTTGCTTTAAAGAAATTGAAAGTTAGAAGTCACCTAAGGCCTGACAGGAAGCAATGCTAGGGAAATCTAGAGGCCTCTTCTGCACACACTGCCAAGAAGAGATTTCTGTAATAGTGTTCTACCAATCTGTTACATAATGCATATATGTCCCATCTACTATGTATAAGAGATGTGGCAATATCATTACTATTAATACTCAGATGCAGTTTAAGTCCTCCATTTAACATGGATCTGGGAATCACCAAGAGGCCCAACCTGCAGATCAGAACAGGTCTTTGGACAGTTTGTGTCTAAAGGTATAGTGTAGCACAGGGGTCAGCAACCTTTCAGCAGTGCTGTGCCGAGTCTTCATTTATTCACTCTAATTTAAGGTTTCGCATGCCGGTAATACATGTTAACGTGTTTTAGAAGGTCTCTATCTGTAAGTCTACATTATATAACTAAACTATTGCATGTAAAGTAAACAAGGTTTTCAAAATGTTTAAGAAGCATCATTTAAAATTAAATTAAAATGCTGAACTTACGCCTCGAGCCTGCTCAGCTCGCTGCCAGCCTGGGGTTCTGTTCACCTAGGCTGCCAGCGGGCTGAGCAGGACCTGCAGCCGGGACGCCAGACGGGGTGGGGGTTTCAAGGGTCAGAGCAGTGGGCTGGGGTGTGGGAGGTGTAAGGCAGAGGGCTGGATGTGTCAGGGGGTTCAGGGCAGAGGGCCTAGGGGTGTAGGGCGTGCAGGTCAGAAGGCTGCGTGTGTGTTGGGGTGGGGGGGGTTCAGGGCAGAGGGCCTAGGGGTGTAGGGGGTGCAGGTCAGAAGGCTGAGTGTGTGGGGGGGTCAGGGCAGAGGGATGGGGCTGTGGGGCAGAAGGCTGGGTGTGTTGGGGTGGAGGGGGGTCAAGGCAAAGGGCTGGTGTACACGGATGCAGAGCAGAAGGCTGGGTGTGTGGAGGGGTTCAAGGGTCAGGGCAGAGGGCTGGGGGGTGTGCAGGGCAGAATGCTGAATGTGGGGGGGTCAGGGCAGAGAGATGGGGGCATGCGGGTGCAGGGCAGAAGGCTGGATGTGTAGGGGCGTCAGGGCTGAGGGATCGGGCTGTGGGGGTGCAGGGCAGAGGGCTGGGTGTGTTGGGGTGGGGGGTTCAGGGCAGAGGGCTGGCGGTATGGGGGGTGCAGGGCAGAAGGCTGGGTGTGGGGGGGGGTCAGGGCAGAGGGCTGGAGTGCTCAGCCCATAGGGGTGCTTCCTGGCCCCTGCCCTGAGCGGCTCACAGCAGGGGGCTGGAAGGGATATGCCCTGTTCCACCCCCTTCCCCAAGGCTCCGTCCCTACCTCTCTGTCTCCTCTACGGAGCTGTGTGCACGCTGCCTGCTTCCCCTGCCCCCTGGCTAGAGCCATCAGCTGATTGGCGCAGGGATGGAGAGGGGCAGGGCAGGAAAGCACCACGCTGGGGGAAGAAGTGGGGGAGGGAGAAGCTTGGCTGCCGCAGAACCAAGCTTCTGCCTCCTGCCTCCATAGGGGAGAGCGGTGGGCAGGGGGGCTGAGTGGGGCTGGGACCGCGGTAGGCAGCCCGGTGTAGCATATTTAATTATATTTTCAATGTATAGCAGATTTCCATTTCTGATGGATGATTTTCAGAAGCAATTTATTATTTCTTTGTAAATTTCTAATAACGCTATTCAGAGAGGAAAGGAGAGAGACTTTGTCTTCAAGGGTTTACAAACTAAAAATCAGCAAAGGGGAATCTGTGAGGCAAAGGGAAGCCCATGAACAGACTGTTAGGGCTCGTCTACATTACCTGCAGTATTGACAGGCAGCAACTGATCCAGTGGGGGTCGATCTATCACGTCTAAATTGACTACCGAGTGCTCTCCCATTGACTCTGGTACTCCACCAGGGCGAGAGGCGCAGACAGAGTTGACGGGAGAGCAGTGAAGACACCGCAGTAAGGAGATCTAAGTATGTCGACTTCAGCTATGTTATTCACATAGCTGAAGCTGCATAACTTAGATTGACCCCCACTCCTCTCCCCACAGTGTAGATCAGACCTTAGCCAGGGAATCTTCCTGCACACCACAGGGAAATAACAGAATCAAATCAAACTACAGAATCATAACAACTGATAACAGGTTGGGTAACCTATTTAATCTTTACTGCCTTCAACTATGTTACCCTGCCCCAAAATATTGTTTCCCCTAAGATTTTTCAATTTTTTTTTTTGCCTCTTTACTAGTAGTTTCTATTTCTTCTCCGAGTAGTTTATGCTACTCGCAGTAACACTGTGCTGCAACAGATAAAGCATATATCCCACTCCACTTTTTTTTTTTTTTTTTTTTTAATACTTTGAATGGGAGAAATAAGTACATTTTCCAATCTATCGTACCCTACTCTACACATCAGGCTTTTGCTAAAGACGTATTTTCATTTTATTCAGTCACTCATTCAAACTGAGATTGGAGGACAAGACAGACAGATGGAATGCCAAGAGAATGAGAACACATTGATATATGTTTGCAACTCAAAATTTACAGTAGGTAGGAGATGGAGACGTGTAGAATCTTTTTGAAAAGTATCTGCAACCTGAAGAGTTTTGGGGCCAAATCTGAGAGCTCAGCAGCTAGCTGTCAAAGAGGTGTGTGTTTCTTGCGGGCAGGGAGTAGATCTCCATTGTTCTCAATAGAAGCTGTTGGATGCTCAACATTTTTCAAAGTCTGGCCATTGATTACTCTTGAGGGAATTCTGCACCAAAAAACTGTTTGTTACTGACCTTTCTGGAGATGATCAGTAGCCAGTATAAAATTGTGAGTTTGAGTCCCCAGCCCTTGCTTGTTCTTCAGTTGTCTATGATGTAACACAGCATATGGCTGCATATATTTGTTCACTAATAACTAGAAGTAAAAGGTCAATACTAGCTACATTACTATTAGACAGAGGGGGTTTGGAGATTTCCTCCAAATGCTCCTCCCTCCCATTCTCCGTCCATTGTATTGTAGTTTAAATAAATTACCAAAATAATTGAAACCAGCATAGACTCAGACTCTAGGACTGGAAGGGACCTCGAGAGGTCATCGAGTCCAGTCCCCTGCCCTCATGGCAGGACCAAATACTGTCTAGACCATCCCTGATAGACATTTATCTAACCTACTCTTAAATATCTCCAGAGATGGAGATTCCACAACTTCCCTAGGCAATCTATTCCAGTGTTTAACTACCCTGACAGTTAGAAACTTTTTCCTAATGTCCAACCTAAATCTCCCTTGCTGCAGTTTAAGCCCATTGCTTCTTGTTCTATCATTGGAGGCTAAGGTGAACAAGTTTTCTCCCTCCTCCTGATGACACCCTTTTAGATACCTGAAAACTGCTATCATGTCCCCTCTCAGTCTTCTCTTTTCCAAACTAAACAAACCCAATTCCTTCAGCCTTCCTTCGTAGGTCATGTTCTCAAGACCTTTAATCATTCTTGTTCCTCTTCTCTGGACCCTCTCCAATTTCTCCACATCTTTCTTGAAATGCGGTGCCCAGAACTGGACACAATACTCCAGCTGAGGCCTGACCAGCGCAGAGTAAAGCGGAAGAATGACTTCTCGTGTCTTGTTTACAACACACCTGTTAATGCATCCCAGAATCACGTTTGCTTTTTTTGCAACAGTATCACACTGTTGACTCATATTAAGCTTGTGGTCTACTATGACCCCTAGATCTCTTTCTGCCATACTCCTTCCTAGACAGTCTCTTCCCATTCTGTATGTGTGAAACTGATTGTTCCTTCCTAAGTGGAGCACTTTGCATTTATCTTTATTGAACTTTATCCTGTTTACCTCAGACCATTTCTCCAATTTGTCAGATCATTTTGAATTTTGACCCTGTTCTCCAAAGCAGTTGCAATCCCTCCCAGTTTGGTATCGTCCGCAAACTTAATAAGCGTATTTTCTATGCCAACATCTAAATCGTTGATGAAGATATTGAACAGAACCGGTCCCAAAACAGACCCCTGCGGAACCCCACTTGTTATACCTTTCCAGCAGGATTGGGAGCCATTAACAACTACTCTCTGAGTACGGTTATCCAGCCAGTTATGCACCCACCTTATAGTAGCCCCATCTAAATTGTACTTTCCTAGTTTATCTATAAGAATATCATGCAAGACTGTATCAAATGCCTTACTAAAGTCTAGGTATATCACATCCACCGCTTCTCCCTTATCCACAAGGCTCGTTATCCTATCAAAGAATGTTATCAGATTAGTTTGACACGATTTGTTCTTTACAAATCCATGCTGGCTATTCCCTATCACCTTACCACCTTCCAAGTGTTTGCAGATGATTTCTTTAATTACCTGCTCCATTATCTTCCCTGGCACAGAAGTTAAACTAACTGGTCTGTAGTTTCCTGGGTTGTTTTTATTTCCCTTTTTATAGATGGGCACTATATTTGACCCCTTCCAGTCTTCTGGAATCTCCTCCGTCTTCAATGGTTTCCCAAAGATAATAGCTAGAGACTCAGATACCTCTTCTATTAACTCCTTGAGTATTCTAGGATGCATTTCATCAGGCCCTGGTGACTTGCAGGCATCTAACTTTTCTAAGTGATTTTTTACTTGCTCTTTTTTTATTTTATCTTCTAAACCTACCCTCTTCCCATTAGCATTCACTATATTAGACATTCCTTCAGACTTCTCAGTGAAGACCGAAACAAAGAAGTCATTAAGCATGATTATATTGCATCATTTTAACAAATAATGTATGTAGAATTTTGCAGAATTTTAAAAGTGTGCAGAATTTTTAATTTTTTGGTGCTGAATTTTTAATTCATGGAGCACATTTTGATAGGACATTTTTAGTCCAAAAATGTAGACCAGTTCTAATTACTAAAGCATCATAAGCATTTATAAGGCCACACTGTTCTTTACAGTAAGGTTCCTTTACATCACTTTGGCAATGTAAAGGAGCCTTCAAAATTTTACACCTGTTTTACACTCCTGGGGGAATTCACTAAGAACAATGGGAACAATTCACTAAGCAGGCAGGCTGCTACATTCTGCTCTGCCTGAGGGGACAAAGCCTGCCTCACGCCTACCTCTTCAAACATCCCAAAGCCCTTACCCTTACCCTTCACGCTGAGCATGCCGCAATAGTGAGCAAGAGGGACAGAGTGTCTGTCTCTCTCACATGCACGACTGCCCAGCGCCGCCCCCTCCTCCCCGCCAGTGATTTATGTCTCTACTGGCTGCTCCAGGCGCCCAAACAGACGTGCCTGCATTGCCGGGGAAGGATGTGTGACCACTCTTGCAGCTGCCCTTTGCTTCCCTGTCAGAAGTCATTTTTCTTCAGGGAAGCAAAGAAATCTGCACAGCCATGAATTCTGTGCACATGCAGTGATGCAAAATTTCCCCCGGAGTAATTAATGCCTAATGCAATGACTGCTTTCACTCACTTCCCCTTTTTTCCCATTTCAATTCCCAGTTTTAATACTGGTAGCCAGGTAACGAGCCTTCACTATGGCTCCTGCCACTACTTCACTGTTGCATATTGTTGACTAACAATGTATCTAATTTCTAGATTTTTCTTTCTCCATTCCTTCGCTCATTCCCATTTTCTTCCTGTTTATCTTTCTCCACCCTCCCATCCCACCATGAACACACAAATGTTCTTTCCACGCATCTTTTAAAGTAGCCCATCTGGAATGTCCCTCTATGAGGACACACAGGACTAAGCAAACAAATATTCTTATTTAGTTTTTCTGCAGCCTCTGTGCTGACTGATGGCTGATATCCCCCACCTCACATACGAAGCAAGACACTCACATTGTACTGCTCTAAACTGAGTCAGAATTCCTCCTGAGAAGATATCAAGAGGTGCAATTGCAGCATCTGTAGGCAATCCTGAGCTAGCGTTGATCTAGCTAGCCTGAGTAACAATAGCAATGATGTCCTGAAAGCACAGATTTCAACATGAGCTAAAAAACAAGCCCATCCAAGACCCTGGCTACATTCTTAAGCAGTTCACCTCTACTTAAGTCTGTACTACTGCAGCTTCACTGCTACTATTAACTTGAGCTGGCTAGATCAAAGGTAGCTCAGGTATGCCTACACGTTCTTCAATCACACCTGTTTGCAGCGTAGACATACCCTGACTTGCGTAAGTAAGTATTTCTCCTGATACACGTCCATCAGTGCATCAGCTTGCAAGCACTTGATTCTCAACCTCAGCTGGCTGGAATAGCTCCTGAAGAACTGACCAGCTGTGTACAAGCAATAAACAGTTCTCATGTTAGCATGTCCTCTTGAACAGCCTCTCAAGAAGCAGGCCTCTCAAGTGGCACAATCAGCTGCTCTCACACAGTGCTTCAGGACTTATTCCATCTATGAGAGATCAGGATTTGATTTGAGACCTAAACTGGGGGAGAGGGAAAGAAATTGGGGTTGGCTGTTATTAACCCACACCTGCCTACTGCATGGTTCTTGCACCTGACTCTAAAGCATCTGGTGCTAGCCCTGTCAGAAGCTAGATACTGGTCTTCACGGACCTTGGGTCTCATCCAGTCTGGCAATTCTTATGCGCCCCAATCATGTTATTTTGGTTAAACAAGAACACACTGTGTAGATAACCAGAAACATCATCATCGTTCCTCCCCCAACCCCCACACTTAGTGAGAGTTCACAAAAGACCTCAGTTAACTACTCAGACCTTGGCATCTCCCTGGGAAAATCTACTTGATAATGGCAGCTATATGACCACATGCATATTCTGGATCAATACCCAAATAACCCTGGTGAATCAGACAGGTAGTGAAGTAACCTCAAGGTAAGCTTCTCATTCATGGCTTTTCACTTTGGAGTGCAATTTTGGGAGCATAGGGATGGACAAGTTTAGCCATGAGAAAGTTTGCAAGTTTTGGAGAGACCTGGATCAATTTAATTGATGAATGCGCTTTTCTGCTCAAAGGTGTACTATCAAACAGGAGTTACTAGCATTTGATAAACACACATATATAATGTCCTGGAATTATTATGAAACCATGCTACAGTAGTGACAGTCAGTTGACAGCAATGTGAGTGCACCAACATGTAGGGCTGCCACTAAGTAGAATGCATGGAGGATCTGCACTTCTCCTTAGAGTGAGAACTGACCTTTGAAATTAGGAATTGAAATTCCTTCTCTGTGTTATTCCATCTGCTCCAGGATACTCACTGTGAACTTGCTTACCTTACTCTGTTCCACTCGGCTGTTCAAAAGTGGAGGAATAAGTGGATGAAGACGACATTAAAAAACTCAAAAAGGACCAACAAAAACAAGCTTCTGGCCACGTTCAGTAATATGCACCCAAGACTGTGAAAGTGACAAGATGTTCCTCACTGGCAGGTGGAACAGAAAAAACTATATGAAGGCTGACCATACAAAGGTCAGTCAGTAGGCAGAGAAATTGTGACCACTGCCCAGCTGAAAACCAGAAAGGCTGATGAGAGCTATTTTGCCAATTTGTTCCAGTATTTCCACCAGATTTTAAGGAGAGAGTGGAGGAGAGAAATAACTCTCCCCCCTCCTGAAAACACTAATCACAGTCATTCAAACAGGGGCTGTGAACTTTCAGCACAAACAATCAAGTGTATAGCATGTCAGTGACATAACACTCCCAACTGACACCTGCAGCAAGCACTGGGAAGACAGGGGTGGGTGAATAAGCAGATCTCTTATTCCCTACTCTGCCCCTCACTCTTCCTTGCTCCAAACGCATATCTGGCATTCTCGTGTTACAGACTTTTAGGGAGAGAAAAGACTATTTCAATGGATTGTACACTGTTCGGAGGGCTGTCACATACAAAAAGGGGAGTTTCTACTTATTGTATGAGGAATTTTTAATACCGACATTAAAATATATTTTATGACTTTAAACCAGGACTCCTGATTACTCTGATTATGTGACCACAGAATTTGCAGAAGAACCCATCCCTTGCCAAGGAATTGTGCTCCAGCATCTAATCTTTCATTTAAAAACCTATGGCTCTACTTTTGGTTACAAAAATATTCTTCTAAGTAGGAACAGATTGGACACTGATGAAATAGGCTTTATCTACCCTGGAAAAATGAGTCGTGTTAGAAAATGTGTTAGCTATCTGGTTACAAGGTCCATGCTTTAAGCATGCAGCTTGCTTCAAAATTGCTGGTTTTTACATAAAAAGCTACATATAGCTGTATGTGGTGAATTTGGGGGATCTGGAACTAGTAATTTATACAAATTGAAGGGCTGGATTTTTATCTTTACTGGGGAATATATAGAACTGGGACAAGTACTGTACATGCTTGCCTTTTTCTAATCTTAAAAGTCTATTACTGAAGCATATTTTTTTTCCTGTGTATCTGGAGATATCTCTAGTATTTGAACACATACTTATAGCTTGGGAGAACTAAGTGGCCTCCGCAGAACTGCACCTGTGTGGCCACAGCCGCCCTTAACACATAACCCAGCGATAACAGTAAGAAGCCAATAAGAATGTAGTTAATTCTCTGGTGTGGCTCAGCAGGAGAAGCACCTGAAAAATCTACAGGTCTGTCGCATCTGAGGAGTGATTTCAGCTTTACGCGGTCGGCAAAAACAAGAGAAAAATAACAATTTAAATACTGTTTCTGTAGTGCGGGTGATTCCGCCCACCATTACACTCAACATAATTTTGACTATACATGATTCTCGCTTTACGTGCTGACTGCAGAACGTAACCCCAGCGTAAGATGAGACAGACCTGTGCTTCTATTAAAAGTGAGAGGGAAGACAAATGTTAGTCCCTACTTCCACTTCTGCCAAGAATGTCATCCAAACATCAGCAGCACACTGATTCACCAAAATCTACATCGTAAAATTGGCCAGAATTAAATCAGTTCCACTTTGCTGTTGCCATAAGTTCAAGAACATTCTTATCAGAGTGTCTTCCAGATACTTCCAATTATCAGTGAAATACAGTTGTGTCTCTTTCTTTAATACAGTCACAGAAAAGGTTAAGAAATACCTTGTTCAAAAACTGAAAAGATTTTCCTCTGTATTGCCAGAGGATAAATATATAAGGGAGATCTCTCTAACTTAGGATGCACATCATAATGAAAACTTCTTAACAGGGTATTTTGGAAGCTGAAGAAAATCAGAAACAAAATAGACTGCATCATGTCCTCATTACCAAGTTGCTGGAATTGTTAAGAAAAAAAGGAACTTCGTATTTTTATGTAACATTTACAGCAAGCTACGGCAAGCAATTTATCATGAAAAGAATGTCAGAACAAAGGTAGTTTTTGCTATAACGAATAACTGACTATCCTGTGTAAAAAAACTGAACTGTTGATAAATCAGTTTTCTAAAGTATTTAGAAAAATACTATGTTTCCCACGGTAAAAAAAGAAAAAAAACAAAACAGCTTTTCCGCATTTATTTTAAAAGCCACAAAACTCAAAAGTAATTTTGCCTCCCAGCTGCAGCTATGATTCATTAAACCTTTCTTCCCTCTGGCTAACTAGATATTTGTCAGTTTCAAGCCAAAAAGCATGCAATTAACAAATAGGAAAAGAATTGAGAACAAAATACTTTTTGAAAACAGGCAATAGATCAGGTGGCATAACACGGAGTGACTATTTCCTACAGTATCTAATATTCAATTACCACTGCATATTACCTGGACCCAATATCTCTCTTCATATCTCAAATAAGTTACATCATAGTTAAAAAAAGAACAAAGTAATATGTACTAGATATGCTTGTGTGAGCGCTGCAGGGAAGATCGAGAATTTTGTTCACAAGTAATGTTTAGATTCTTTACAACCTATAGAGTGGCACTTTAAAAAAAAAAAGTATTCTATTCAAGTTGCAGCTCAGAAAAATGATAAAATTTGCCTGATATTTAAATACTGGTATCATTTGATAATGATGCAGAAATACAGCAAATGGTGGCTAATATTACATGGGGTAAATATGGGATAAAAGTGTGCTTAAGATCTAGCTGTAAAGGATTATGTTATTCATCCTTCACTGGAGACACAATGAAGGACTTTTCTCGTGTCTACAACTGAGCTTGCCTAAACATCTTCAGGCCCGCGTGCCAGTACGTACCACAGTTACTTATTAATACAAATGTTGTTTTGTGTTTGTTAAATGCACAATGGTTTACAGGCTAGATATATATTAGGATAAGGCAACCAATGATTTAAAAAAAAAAAAACTTTATCCTGTATGACAATATACTTCGCTGAAAATATTAGTATAAATAAAAGCTTAGCTCCTCAGAAAACAGACTGGCAGGAGGAAAGAAAAACAAGCTAATGAATTAAAGACAAAATCCTTTCACTTCCTAAGCTGCTGTGATTTAGTTTTGATTCCAAAGAACTGCATTATTAAACACTCCGTTTATGCATGAAAAGATTTCTCTGACATGTTACAGCTGCCCATTCCCAGCATATGTTACATGCAGATCAATCCATTAGAATCAGTCTCAGATTATTTCTACCGTGCTGCCACTGTCTATATACAAAACATATATTATTTATGGTAGCCTTTTTATCATTAAAGCAATCCCTCAATCTAACAATGTACATGATTCACTATTCTTGAAAGGTGTCTAAATTTGGCAGAGGGAAACAATATGCCAAAGTACAAAACAGAAGATGCTTGAAGGAGGAAAAGTGAGATGAGAAATCCCAAAAGAAATATTCCCTCCCTCCCCACTTCAAAACGGAAGGAAGGGGTCTCAAAGAAAATCAACAAAAAGTCTGAAGGAAGATAAGCCAGGGAGAGGGAGAAAATAAAATCTTATTTTTCATTATACTTTCTTCAAGAGGCTCATCAAGCAATCTTCATCCTTGATTGTGTTCAGCTCGAGTTCTCAAGCAGGGATAGGACCTCTGCTCTCTTCTATTTCCTCCTCAGAAGAACTCATCTCAAGCTGTAAAATGCAGAAGAACGACAGCAACCAGGCAAACCTTGTATGAGAAAACGGTTCCAGCTGAAGTGCTAGCTTGAAGACTAAAAAGGGATGGGCTGTCAGGCATGAATTCTTGAGCAAAGGAAGTTACTTGTTTAACTTAATGTCTTCTTTCTTTATAAAGCATCTCTGGCAAGCCTTCCCATTGAGAAGTGAGCAGTAGTGATGTCCCAGGAAGAGGAGTAACTTAGGGTATGTCTACCCGCTGGATCGGTGGGTAGCGGTTTGTCAGGGAATCGATATATCGCATCTCATCTAGACGCGATATATCGATCCTTGAACACACTCCCGTCAACTCCGGAACTCCACCAGAGCGAGTGGCGGCAGTGGAGTCGACAGGGGGAGCCGTGGACGTCGATCCCGCGCCGTGAGGACGGGAGTTAAGTCGAAATAAGATACTTCAATTTCAGCTACACTACTCACGTAGCTGAAGTTGCGTACCTTACATCGACCCCCACCCCCACCCCCAGTGTAGACCAGGCCTTAGAGGAAATATAGAATAGAAGAACCCCTACTCTTTCAAAAACATTTCTAGCACAGTGGGACCACTCTGCCATTCTCCGCATCAGAGGACGCGTTGGTATTGTGTCTGGTAAAAGTATGTCTTAAGCTCAAGTGGCCACCTTGATATTTAATCAGCTGACATCTGGGTTGTAAGCCAAAGCAGCAGCAGCAATCCTGAAAGAACAAGTTGGGGTAGCGGAAGGGCCACACAATTTTGAGACATTTTGGTTATAAGAACATAGGGATTTTTTTTTCCTGGTGAAAGTTCTACTCTCCTTCCACTATGTGCTATTCCACTTGTAGGAGACAAGATGTGCTTATGCTTACAGACAAATTCAGCCATCTTTTTTCTAAAGGCCTATTCTCTATTACAGAAATTTGAAGCTGCTAAGTTGTTCACTTCCAAGTTATATCCTGGAAACCACTTGGCAGGAAAACTCCAATATCCACGGAAGCATATGGGACAAAGCAACAGCTAGGGAAGTCTTGCAGTTCTTGGATTTTAATTCATCTTCTGTGGTTGACATCTCATTACACCATCCAACCCCAGTTTGTTTGTATGGTAGCTGCTGCAGAGTGCCTTCTCAAAGATGCTTCTATTTTTCTATCCATGAAGGGGGTTTTTTTAAGAAAGAAGTCACCCTTAGAGAGCTGCATGGCTCCTTTACCTGCAAGCACACAATTTAATCTAGTGTACATGCTTAGAGCACGCGCATGCGCACATGTGCAAGTGAGAGAACTCACAGAATGTTTGCATAACTTAGGATAGGACAATTCACATATCCTAAAAAGAGCCTTGCACACTTGCACAGTATATAATAAATAATCTACCCACAAGAGCTGCTAATATTTATTCCGTGTATTTTGTAATACATTGCCCATTTAAATAGTGCCCCTCATTTGGGTTGTCTGACTTATCTATGCTGATAACTTGTAACTCCTCCGCTACAGGGGGAACTGTTTCCTTGGAAAACATGGGGAAAAAATACCCTCTTGCATTTGAACTTCCTCTTCTGTTGAAATCGTCTTTGATAGTCTCTGCTCCCAAATACTTGAGTCAGGCATTCTAGTTCAGTGAACCCTAGTGGCAAGCCAAGCCCTGAGGGGAGAAGCGAAAGGAGATTTCCTTTCTGAAGATCAGACATGCTATAGGCTGGAAGGCTCTGGAGACCAAAGCCACTGAACAAAGGATTGTGTTGAAGTTCTGAATGACTAATAGCAACAGCTAATGAGGTTTTTAATTTGCTCCTAAACCCATTAGGAAAAATCCCATCCTTAGATTGTGAACTCTTCAGTGTAGGGACTCAAGGGAAGCACTATGTGCTTGTACTGTGCCTGAACAATGGACCTTGATTTGGACCCCTAGGCACAACTGCAATACAAACCAACAGCTGCCACTGAGGAGGAATGCAGAGGGATGGGGTTATGGGGGCCCACTTGCAAGTAACAGCTTTCAATTATAGCCTCTGTGATTACTGGCCTGGCAGAATACAAGCCAATAGTAAGGACAGACAGATGTGCCTTCAAAGGACAAAAAGCCCCTGAAACACACAAGAGGGACAGTGGGATGAGAAGTGCCAGTAAAATCCGGAGGAGAGAGTAAAGAAAATTGTTTGATTTTAGAAAGTAGGTTTTTCTGAGTTATTTCTGGGTATCACTCTAATGAATAGTGATGGTGAACTGAATTTATAGCCCAGAGCAATCATATAAAACCTACCCTTAAAATGTTGTAATACCCCAATTTTAAAGAGCTTTAGAGTGAAGGCAATGGCAAATCTGAATTACCTGAAAGACTAATGAAATTAAACTACTGTTCACATGCCAACTCTCATTAACTCCTGGGAGATCACATGGTGAATGAGAGACAGAGACTTCCAGACTTTCCCTCCTAGTCCTCCTTGATGCACCATGGCTTTCACACTTCCAAGTATGTGGATCTGACATTTTTATTATATTATCTATAATACTCATATTAAAAGCTCAAGAGTTATAGTATTTCCCCATCTCAAAACAATGAAAACCATTGCCAGCTACCATTTCAACTTCCTTTGTCTTTTAGGTATTTCTATAGTGATAATATCATATTATATATGCATTAATTGATTAATCATCTTTTCAAATGTTCAAACTTGGACTAGAAGGTTCTTCCAGTCCATAAATGGGTTATTTTGAAGGTGTCCAAATAGCAGCAATTGTGGGCCCTGAAATATGTCCAGGAAGGCAACTATGTAGTTCTACAGGAACTCTGCACATTCAGACATCACCACAGAACCATATGAAGTCCCTGAAGTGAACTGCAGAGATCAAGCAATTTCAGAGGATAACTTTTGCAACAAATGTGGAGTTAACTTGTAATAATGTATGAATATTGTAGACCTGGTTACTGGGATGTTTACTGTATGAATATATTGGGTTAGTTTAATACAGGCTGCAAAAGACAAACAAGCACAAAGGAAAAAGAATGACAAGATAAAAAATTCTCTGCAACCACTTGAGGATTAAAAGACAATTCCAAGACAGGAAAAGAACAGGAAATAAAAGATCAAGAAGACTATAGCAGTTTTAAAAGGAACTCTCCTTCTCTCTCAAGAGAGAGGAGAGTTGTTGCAGGGAACCAGATTAAGACACAGGCACTCACTGAGCTGTCTGAAGAAGGTAGGCCTGCCTACATAAGCATCAGGCGATGGAAAACATTTAGACAAGATGAGCATACATGTAGACTGTTTTAAAATCCTCTCTCTACATATTATTTCTACAGTTAAAATAAACAATATTTTCATTTTGAAAAGACTGTTTCGTCACTGGGTAACACTGGTCAGACTCCTGAAAGAACGAATCACAGGTGTTGAATCCAGCTGGACCTGCTGGTTAAGGACAGGGAACTGTAGCCGAGGGCTCAGTCTACCAATGGGTGAATTGCTGAGTCCCACCACAGGAGAGGCAAAGGCATGAGGCCTGATAGCAGAGGGTGTGCACTCAGAGACCAGAAACAGGACAGGGTTGCAGCCAGCCCTGTAACTATGAAAACTTTAAACTCAAAAAGCAAACAAAACAATAAGGCGCTTTCATGTGGGGCTCCAAAAGTCACACAGTTTCAGCCTTTGTGCCAACTAAAAATAGGTCAGCACTAATCCATAATTTGACTTTAGTGTAAATGTATAAAAATGAACGTGAAGTCTCTCCTTTGTAAAGAATAAAGATGCAGAAATAGCCACTTGTTCTAGCAGTAACATTCCAAGTTTCAGAACAAAATAAGGTTTCAATTAATGTCACTTAATATCTGAGTTTATAAAACATATTTAATCCCTCCAAATATGATTCCATCATACTACTGTAAAAAATAAATTTTGAAGTCACATTCGTGTTGTTCTCCAAGTAAATGAACTTCCTTCTGCTTAGCTGAGCATATGCCTATAATGTAAGTCGTATCGCAATCTTTTTATTATGCTGACATAACCCTGTTAAAAAAAGACTAACCTTAATTATTTCTACATGGCCACTCACCCAAAACTGCTTTCCGTTTATAATATGCAAAAGGAAGATTAATGCTGGAAAAGGACTTAGATCTTTGCAAACTCCAGGTTCAAACTGACTCCAGACAATGACTTGAAAAAGCCATTCACATTATTGAGTAGGAAGCTTTCCCAAGAGAGTGCCATCAGCGTCTGCAGATTTATTTCTATCCCTTATGGTTGTGAAGATAAATTTCCAAATATGAACCAAGTGTAGTGATGCAGTACAATGTGCAGTCAGCTCCCTTGCTTCTTACGCAGCCCAGAGCTTCTCCAACAGCTGCAGAGTAAAAACTTATAAGAAGTCTCATTAGATTTCCCTCCTGCTCTTCTGATCAATTTTACTCTTCTGCTGCTTGGGAAAGTCGTGACTAGCACTGAAGCTGTTCGCTAGAAAGGACTCAAAGATGGGGGAGGGCTGAAGTAGTGAAAGCTCACTACCCTTACTGAAAACAAGAGGCTCCGAGATGGGAGGAATAGCAAGAAAGGATTCTTCATGCAGCTAACTTCGGTTGGGGTGATAAGCTCCAGATTCATCAGTCACCTACAAGCCAGAAAGCAGACACGAAAGACTGAGTCCCTCAAGCAAGATCCTCCCTTTTCCCAGCAGCTGGAGTGGGGAGGTTAGCAGGACGTACATGCACTGGGTATGTACTTAGCACAGCTAAACCATGCTGCCACAACTGCTACCCTTTCTACCATGGCAACACTGCAATACTGGTGCTAGCTCAGTGACAGCTAGCCTGAGCATATGTAACTACCAGAGGAATAAGACTAGGAGTACTTGTGGCACCTTAGAGACTTATATTTACTTGAGCATAAGCTTTCATGGGCTACAGCTCACTTCATCAGATGCATGTAGTGGAAAATACAGTAGGAAGATAGATATATACACAGAGAACATGTAATAATGGGTGTTACCATACACACTATAAGGAGAGTGATCAGTCTATGAGACCAACACAGCTGCTACTCTGAAACCTGTCATTATTCAAGGCACTGAATTTAGCCGTATGGAGTGGAAATCCATCAACTTCATGAAAAAACTCAGGCAGATGCAGACAGACATTTTCCTTTCCAAATGCAAACAGATGGACATCATACCAAAAGGACTGAAAGTAAAAAATCCATTACAATCTACATACTACACAGACTATGCTGAAAGATTGTGCCACACACACAAAGAAACCTGATCAACATCCTATACAGCAAACAGGGAAAGATTAGAAATGAACTCTCAAAACGGGATACTCTCATAAAAAAAACCAACCTTCCACACAAACTTCCTTGTGGCTGGACTTTACAAAAACTAGACACACTCTTTGCTTCTTTACAAAAGAAAAAGGACACTAAGGGTTTGGCTACACTGGAGAGTTGCAGCGCTGGTGGTGGCTTTACAGCGCTGCAACCCACACACTGTCCACACTTGCAAGGCACATCCAGTGCTGTATCTCCCTGGATAGAGCGCTGGTTGTACTCTACCTCTGCCTGGGAATGATGACTGCAGCGCTGGTGATACAGCGCTGCTCCACCAGTGTCGCCACCAAAAGCGCTGTTATTGGCCTGCAGAGTATTCGGAAGTATCCCAGAATGCCTGTTCAGCCACTCTGCTCATCAGTTCGAACTCTACTGCCCTGGCCTCAGGTGACCCACCCTTTAAATTTTAAAAATTCTCTTCCTGTTTGCTCAGCCAGGTGTGGAGTGCAATCAGTGAATCTTTCCAGGTGACCATGGCTCCACGCGCCAAATGAGCCCCAGCATGGAGCAATGGCGAGTTGCTAGACTTCAGTGTCTGGAGGGAGGAAGCTGTGCAGTCCCAGCTGCGCACCAGCCGTAGGAATTACGATACCTATGGACAGATCTCAAGGGCCATGCTGGAAAGGGGCCATGGCCAGGACGCAGTGCAGTGCAGGGTTAAAGTGAAGGAGCTGCAGAGTGCCTATTTCAAAGCCTGTGAGGGAAACCGCCGCTCTGGTGCTGCCCCCACGACCTGCTGTTTTTACAAAGAGCTGAATGCGATACTTGGGGTGACCCCACCACCAATCCGAGGACCACGATGGACACTTCACAGCGGGGGAGGAAACCGAGAGTGAGGGTACTGGGGTGAGGGGAGACATCCCGGAGTCCCAGGAAGCATGCAGCCAGGAGGAAGGCAGCCAGTCGCAGCAGCCGGTAGTTGGTGAAGGACAAACAGAGGAGCGGGTTCCCAGTAAGCAGCTTGTGTTTTCAGGATGGAATGTTTTGGGAGAGGAGGGAGGGTTAGGGCTTCATGCATACATGCCTAGATGTGGAATAGTCCATTGATGTGGTCTATCACGTCACGGTAATCGGCCCCAGTAATCTCTTCAAAAGTTTCAGCCAGACCGTGGGCAATGCGCTTGCGCAAGTTTATTGGGAGGGCCACTGTGATCCTTGTCCCAGTCAGGCTAATGCATCCACGCCACTGTGCAGCGAGGGGTGGGGGGACCATTGCTGCACACAGGCAAGCTGCATAGGGGCCAGGGCGGAATCCGCAATGCTGTAGAAGACCCTCCCGCTCTTCCCAGGTGACCCACCGCAGCGAGATATCTTGCAGGATCAACTCCTGTGGAAAATGTTGGGAGACTGTTCAGTATAGGTGCCCCCTGCAGCTGTTTGCTCTCCCCAACGCACAGAAACCCCAGTACAGCCCAGAAGCAATCAGTCCCCCTTACTCAGCATTTTGGGGCTCCTGTGGGTTGTGTGCGCTCTCTTTGGCATGGGAAAACTATGCTATTGTGAAGACTGTAAACTCCTTCACTGTGTGGGAATAACTGACTGAGATATAAACAAATGCTGCCTCTGTTAACTGTTGCCTTTTTTGCCTTTCTACAAGCAACCTTGACTTCTCGGATGCCCGTGTTATCAACAGCTGAAAGACTCCAAAACCTCCGGAAGAAGCCGCGAAAAAGCGAAAACGACCTGCTGAAAGCAGTTATGGATCACTCTGACAGAGAGAATCAAAAACTGCACGACTGAAGGGAAAGGGAAAGCACGATCCGCCAGAGAAATGCAGTGGCCAGGAAGAAAAGCACAAAGCAGCTGACAAGCATCCTGGCGCGCCAAGTGGACTCTATCCAGGTGATCGTAGACATGCAGGCAGAGCACTACCGTGCCGGCCCCCCCACTGTCCCAAAGCTCTTTCGCTTGTGCCCCAATGTCAGCTCCAAACCCCCTTCCCCAGCATCCAGGTTCTTACCACCAGCTGCCTCCAACACCTGTACGTTCACCAACCAGCCCAGAGAACTATGACCCTTACCTTCTGCACTCAACCCCCATCACCATGCAGTATAGGCATCCTGAAGTGCAGCAGTCATTGCACGGCACTCCAGACAGGACATATTCAAACCTGTGACTGTACAGTTCCCCACTGCACCCCCCTGACCTTTTAGGTTCCCAAAATGTTGTGTGTTTGTCAATAAAGTTATTTTCTTTTCAATAAATGAATTCTTGGCTTTGAAAACAGTCTATTATTGCAGAAAGTAAAAAGATACCTTATTCCAGGAAAGAAACAGGCACTGCAAATCAACTTAGGAAAAACAGATTCCTACTAACATTGTAACCACTGCACTTCACTCCCGTGCAAGGCACCAAACATTACTGTTGGTTTTCAGCCTCAAACTCCTCCCTCAAGGCATCCCTAATCCTTGTAGCCCTGTGCTGGGCCTCTCTAGTAGCCCTGCTCTCTGGCTGTGCAAATTCAGCCTCCAGGCATTGAAACTCAGAGGTCCATGCTTGACTGACTGACTTTCACCCTTCCCTTCACAAATATTATGGAGGGTACAGCACACGGCTATAACCGCGGGGATGCTGCTGTTCCCTAAGTCTATCTTCCCATACAGAAATCGCCAGCACCCCTGTAAATGGCCAAAAGCACACTCCACAGCCATTCGGCACCGGCTCAGCTTGTAGTTGAACCAGTCCTTGCTCCTGTCAAGCTTCCCTGTATACGGCTTCATGAGCCAAGGCATTAACGGGTAAGCAGGATCTCCAAGGATCACAATGGGCATTTCAACATCCCCTACTGTGATCTTCTGGTCTGGGAAAAAAGTCCCTGCCTGCAGCTTTCTGAACAGGCCAGTGTTCCGAAAGATGTGTGCATCATACACCTTTCAAGGCCAGCCTGTGTTAATGTCAATGAAACGCCTACGGTGATTCACAAACACCTGGAGAACCATAGAGAAATACCCTTTCCAATTAACGTGCTCAGATGCTAGGTGGGGTGGTGCCAGAATAGGAATATGCATCCCATCTATCGCCCCTCCACAGTTAGAGAAACCCATTTGTGCAAAGCCATCCACAATGTCCTGCATGTTTGTCTTAAACAGATAGCTAAGGGTTAATGTTCTTTTACCTGTAAAGGGTTAACAAAAAGT
Source organism: Gopherus flavomarginatus (assembly GCF_025201925.1). Lineage (NCBI taxonomy): Eukaryota > Metazoa > Chordata > Testudines > Testudinidae > Gopherus > Gopherus flavomarginatus. Next base: position 142,296,044 of record NC_066619.1, read on the forward strand.
GACCTGAAACACCTGACCAGAGGACCAATCAGGAAATAAGACTTTTTCAAATCTGGGTGGAGGGAAGTTTTGGGTGTAAGTTCTTTGTTCTTGGTCTTGGTTCGGTGACCCTCTCGGCTCAGAGAGTGATCTTTCTATCTCCAGGCTTTCTAATCTTCTGTTTCCAAGTTGTAAGTACAAGGATAGTAAGACAATAGGTTTATATTGTTTTTTTGTATTTACATGTGTGTAGTTGCTGAAATGTGTTAAATTGTATTCTTTTTGGATAAGGCTGTTTATTCATTTTTTCCTCTAAGCAATTGACCCTGTATATTGTCACCTTAATACACAGACCATTTTATGTCCTTTTTCTTTCTTTTTATGTAAAGCTTTCTTTTCAAGACCTGTTGGAGTGTTTTTCACTGGTTAAGGCTAAGAAACGAAGGGAGGAGGAAAATCTTTTTGTGTTAGATTTACTAAGCCTGACTTTGCATACCCTCTGGGTGAGGGGGGAGAGAGAGATTAGATCTCGGTACTTGTGTTTCAAGGACTTGAAGCAGGGAGTATCCTAGGGTCCCCAGGGCGGGGAAATCTGGGAGGAGGTAAAGAGGGGGAAGGGAAATGGTTTATTCCCCTTTGTTGTGAGACTCAAGGAATCTGGGTCTTGGGCTCCCCTGGGAAGGTCTGGGGGGACCAGAGGGTATCAGGCCCTAAAATTCCTGATTGGTGGCAGCCCTATCAGATCTAAGCTGGTAATTAAGCTTTGGAGGTTTCATGCTAGCTTCTCATGTTCTGAACTCTAAGGGTCAGATCTGAGTAGGACAGTTATGACATGAGTGGCAGTGGTGGGAAAGATAAGATCCAGAAGCCAGTAGGAATATTATTTTCTTTTTCTCTGATAGGGCTTTTATGCAGAGAGAAAGGGTGGTTTTAAACAGAGCAAGAGAGAATTTTTTTTTCTGTTCTCTGGTTGCAGTTTGGCTTCCATATTAAGCAAGGAACTATTAAGAGTCTTTTGTTATACTATAGCACTCCGATTGAGAGTTAAGTACCCAGCACAACACACATGCAAAAAAAGTGGTTTTTCTGGTTTACTTTACATTTAAAAGATTAGCTAGAAAAAAAAAAGGCTCTGTTGCTAGGCAAACCCCAGGAGACAACAGAGCCAGCAGTTCAGACAATAAACACCGGAGGGCACCCCAACACAAAAAAACAGGAACCATGACTTCCAAGGCAAAACTGGGTGCAGAGAAACAAAATCAAAGAGGCAAACCACAGGTGAGATATGCAAAAAAAACTACAAGAGATGGAGCTGAGAGAAAGAGAAAGAGAGGCAGCCTACAAAAGAGAGCAAGCAGCCAAAGATGCAGACCACCAAAGACAATTGGAACTCCAGAGGGACACCTACCGGCAGGCCTGGAATTAGAAAAGGCTAAGCAACAGAACACAGCCAATCCTAACAACCCTACGCCAATGATTGTTCCAAATCACAGGAAATTTCCCACCTACAAGGCAGGTGATGACACTGAGGCCTTCTTAGAAAATTTTGAAATAGCCTGTCTTGGGTACAGCATCCCTGAAGACCAGTACATGGTAGAGCTGAGGTCACAGCTCAGTGGACCCTTAGCAGAGGTGGCGGCTGAAATGACAAAGGACAAAATGAACGATTATAAACTGTTTCAAACCAAGGCCAGATTCAGAATGGGGATAACCCCGGATCATGCCCATCGGAGTTTCAGAACCCAAAAGTGGAAACCAGATGTGTCATTTCCCAAACACGCCTACTACGTTAGGGAAAATTATGAGGCCTGGATATCAGGAAACAATGTTAAATCCTTGGACGAACTGCACCTCCTCATACAAAGGGAGCAGTTTTTGCATGGTGTTCCTGAGGACATAACACAGTACATACAAGATGGAAAACCCAAAAATCTCACTGAGGTGGGGGAGATTGGAGCCAAATGAATGGAAGAGGCAGAAAGCAAGAAAGCTACTGTCAAAGGGAATGAATACCCCAGGGGGCACACTGACAATAAACCCTAAAACCGAGGGCAACCCAAGACCCCACCTACAACCCAAGGAAAGCCACAGACACCCTATTCTTCCACCTCACCGGTCTCCAGTAACTCACCTTGACCCAGTGACCAGTCAGCTGGAAGATGCTTTAAGAGTAATGAACTGGGACATATCAAGGCCAACTGCCCAAAGAACCCCAACCGAGTGCAGTTCCTTACACCACCCTCACAACAAAGATCCCCAGGCTCAGATGACTCTCAAATACCCTTGGAGCGAAGGGAAATTTTGAGAGTGGGCAGAAAGAAGGTTACTGCGTGGAGAGACACGGCGGCACAAGTGTCAGCTATCCACCAATCCTTTGTCGACACCAAATTCATCAGCCCAAAGGCCAAAGTGACAATTTACCCCTTCATGTCACAAGCTGTTGACTTGCCTGCAGCTGAACTGCCTGTCCAGTATAAAGGCTGGTCAGGAAGGTGGACTTTTGCAGTCTATGACAATTATTCCATCCCCATGCTACTGGGGGAAGACTTGGCCAACCAGGTGAAGCGGGCCAAGAGAGTGGGAATGGTTACATGTAGCCAAACCAGGCAAGCTTCCAGACCCATTCCTGTTCCTGAGACATCCACAGAGGCCTCGTCTGTGTGACAAGAGACCCAGACAGAGGTAGTGGACCCGGATCCCATGCCAACAACGGAAACAGCCACAGTGCTTCCAGTCCCAGACCAGGAACTGGAAATGCAGCCAGCACCAGAACCGGTGCCAGCACTGACGACAGTGCTTGCAAATCCATCTTCAACCCCAACACCAGAGGGCGCCAGTGAGCCTGAACTGGCAGAAGCAGCAGACAACCACACCCAAGAGGCTCAGCCAGAGCCTGAAATAACCCCTGGTGCACCAGCGGAAAGCGGCTCACCAGCAACGGAAACAACCCCATCACCGCTTCTGGAGGGACCAAGCCCAAGTCCCCAGTCTAAGGAAGAACTGGTGTCTCCAGCTTCAAGGGAACAGTTCCAGACTGAGCAGGAAGCAGATGACAGCCTTCAGAAAGCTTGGGCAGCGGCACGGAGCACCCCACCGCCTCTCAGCTCTTCTAATCGATCCTGGTTTGTTGTAGAAAAACGACTTTTATACAAGGAGGCTCTTTCTGGGGGACACCAGGAAGACTGGCACCCGCAAACACAGACGGTGGTTCCAGCTAAGTACCGGGAAAAGCTCTTAAGCTTAGGCCATGATCATCCCAGTGGCCATGCTGGGGTGAACAGAACCAAGGACCGGTTGAGGAAGTCCTTCCACTGAGAGGGGATGGGCAAGGACGTTGCCAAGTATGTCCAGTCTTGTGAGGTATGCCAAAGGGTGGGAAAGCCCCAAGACCAGGTCAAGGCCCCTCTCCAGCCACTCCCCATCATTACGGTCCCATTTCAGCGAGTAGCTGTGGATATTCTGGGTCCTTTCCCAAAAAAGACACCCAGAGGAAAGCAGTACGTACTGACTTTCGTGGACTTTGCTACCCGATGGCCGGAAGCAGTAGCTCTAGGCAACACCAGGGCTAAAGCTGTGTACCAGGCACTAACAGACATTTTTGCCAGGGTAGGATGGCCCTCCGACATCCTTACAGATTCAGGATCTAATTTCCTGGCAGGGACCATGAAAGAACTATAGGAAACTCATGGGGTGAACCACTTGGTTGCCACCCCGTACAACCATCAAACCAATGGCCTGGTCGAAAGGTTTAATGGAACTTTGGGGGCCATGATACGTAAATTCATCAACACTCCAATGACTGGGACCTAGTCTTGCAGCAGTTGATTTTTGCCTACAGGGCTGTACCACATTCCAGTTTAGGGTTTTCACCGTTTGAACTTGTGTATGGTCACGAGGTTAAGGGACCATTACAGCTGGTAAAGCAGCAATGGGAGGGGTTTACACCTTCTCCAGGGACTAATATTCTGGACTTTGTAAGCAACCTACAAAACACCCTCTGACACTCTTTAGCCCTGGCTAAAGAGAACCTAAAGGATGCTCAGGAAGAGCAAAAGGCCTGGTATGACAAACATATAAGAGAACGTTCCTTCAAGGTAGGAGACCAGGTTATGGTCTTGAAGGCGCAACAGGCCCATAAGATGGAAGCATCATGGGAAGGGCCATTCACGGTCCAAGAGCGCCTGGGAGCTGTTAACTACCTCATAGCATTTCCCAATTCCTCTCTAAAACCCAGAGTGTACCATGTTAATTCTCTCAAGCCTTTCTATTCCAGAGACTTACAGGTTTGCCAGTTTACAGTCCAGGGAGATGATGCTGAGTGGCCTGAAGGTATCTACTACGAAGGGAAAAAAGACGGTGGAGTGGAAGAGGTGAACCTCTCCACAACCCTGGAACGTCTGCAGAGGCAACAAATCAAGGAGCTGTGCACGAGCTTCGCCCCATTGTTCTCAGCCACCCCAGGACGGACTGAAAGGGCATACCACTCCATTGACACAGGTAATGCTCACCCAATTAGAACCCCACCCTACCGGGTGTCTCCTCATGCCCAAGCTGCTATAGAACGAGAGATCCAGAACATGCTACAGATGGGTATAATCCGCTCATCTACCAGTGCATGGGCATCTCCAGTGGTTCTGGTACCCAAACCAGATGGGGAAATACGCTTTTGCGTGGACTACTGTAAGCTAAATGCGGTAATTCGTCCGGACAACTATCCAATGCCACGCACCGATGAGCTATTGGAAAAGTTGGGACGTGCCCAGTTCATCTCTACAATAGACTTAATTAACCAAGGGATACTGGCAACTACCGCTAGATGAACCTGCCAAGGAGAGGTCAGCATTCATCACTCATGCAGGGGTGTATGAATTTAATGTGCTTCCTTTCGGGCTGCGAAATGCACCCGCCACCTTCCAGAGGCTGGTAGATGGTCTACTAGCAGGACTGGGCAAATATGCAGTTGCCTACCTCGATGATGTGGCCATTTTTTCTGACTCTTGGCCCGAACACCTAGAACACCTGGAAAAGGTCTTTGAGCGCATCAGGCAGGCCGGACTAACTGTTAAGGCCAAAAAGTGTCAAATAGGCCAAAACAGAGTGACTTGCCTGGGGCACCAGGTGGGTCGAGGAACCATAAACCCCCTACAGGCCAAGGTAAATGCTATCCAAAAGTGGCCTGTCCCAAAGTCAAAGAAACAGGTTCAATCCTTCTTAGGCTTGGCCGGGTACTATAGGCGATTTGTACCACACTACAGCCAAATCGCTGCCCCACTGACCAACCTGACCAAAAAGGCCCAGCCAAATGCGGTTAAGTGGACTGATGAGTGTCAAAAGGCCTTTACCCAACTTAAGGCAACGCTCATGTCTGACCCTGTGCTAATGGCCCCGGACTTTGACAAGCCATTCCTAGTCACCATAGATGCATCAGAGCGTGGTATAGGAGCAGTTCTCATGCAGGAAGCAATGAATCACAACTTCCATCCTGTCGTGTTTCTCAGAAACTGTCTGAGAGGGAAAGTCACTGGTCAGTCAGTGAAAAGGAATGCTATGCCATTGTGTACGCCCTGGAAAAGCTACGCCCATATGTTTGGGGAAGGCGGTTCCAGCTACAAACTGACCATGCTGCGCTAAAGTGGCTTCATACTGCCAAGGGGAACAACAAGAAACTTCTTCGTTGGAGTTTAGCTCTCCAAGATTTTGATTTTAAAATTAAGCACATTTCAGAAGCTTCTAACAAAGTAGCTGATGCACTATCTCGTAAAAGTTTCCCAAAATCCAGTAGTTAAAAACTGTTCTTAAAATGTAAAAGTCTGTTAGTTATATACTTAGTGGTATACGTAAAGGTGCATGTGTTGTATTAATCTGTTTATTTTAAAGTTCTAGGAAAAAATCGCCGCCAGTGAGGTTCCCAACTGTCTGCAATTTGGGGGGCATGTCATAAAGAGATAGCTAAGGGTTAATGTTCTTTTACCTGTAAAAGGTTAACAAAAAGTGACCTGAAACACCTGACCAGAGGACCAATCAGGAAATAAGACTTTTTCAAATCTGGGTGGAGGGAAGTTTTGGGTGTAAGTTCTTTGTTCTTGGTCTTGGTTCGGTGACCCTCTCGGCTCTGAGAGTGATCTTTCTATCTCCAGGCTTTCTAATCTTCTGTTTCCAAGTTGTAAGTACAAGGATAGTAAGACAATAGGTTTATATTGTTTTTTTGTATTTACATGTGTGTAGTTGCTGAAATGTGTTAAATGTATTCTTTTTGGATAAGGCTGTTTATTCATTTTTTCCTCTAAGCAACTGACCTTGTATATTGTCACCTTAATACACAGACCATTTTATGTCCTTTTTCTTTCTTTTTATGTAAAGCTTTCTTTTCAAGACCTGTTGGAGTGTTTTTCACTGGTTAAGGCTAAGAAACGAAGGGAGGGGGAACATCTCTTTGTGTTAGGTTTACAAAGCCTGACTTTGCATACCCTCTGGGTGAGGAGAGAGAGAGATTAGATCTCTCGGTACTTGTGTTTCAAGAACTTGAAGCAGGGAGTATCCTAGGGTCCCCAGGGCGGGGAAATCTGGGAGGAGGTAAAGAGGGGGAAGGGAAATGGTTTATTCCCCTTTGTTGTGAGACTCAAGGAATCTGGGTCTTGGGGTCCCCTGGAAAGGTTTGGGGGGACCAGAGGATATCAGGCCCTAAAATTCCTGATTGGTGGCAGCGCTATCAAATCTAAGCTGGTAATTAAGCTTTGGAGGTTTCATGCTAGCTTCTCATGTTCTGAACTCTAAGGTTCAGATCTGAGTAGGACAGTTATAACAACGTTCCCCAGAGTCACAATTCTTCTTAGCAGGATGCGATTAATGGCCCTGCAAACTTGCATCAAAACGATTCCAACAGTCGACTTCCCCATTCCAACTGGTTCCTGACCGATCGGTAGCTGTCTGGAGTTGCCAGCTTCCAGATTGCAATAGCCACCAGCTTCTCCACTGGCAGGGCAGCTCTCAATCTCGTGTCCTTGCGCCGCAGGGTGGGGGCGAGCTCAGCACACAGTCCCATGAAAGTGGCTTTTCTCATCCGAAAGTTCTGCAGCCACTGCTCGTCATCCCAGACTTCCATGATGATGTGATCCCACCACTCAGTGCTTGTTTCCCGAGCCCAAAAGCGGTGTTCCATGGTGCTGAGCATTTCCGTGAATGCCACAAGCAATTTTGTGTCGCATGCGTCAGACAACTCGCAATCATCGTCGGACTCCTCATCACTTTGGATCTTAAGGAATAGCTCAACTGCCAAATGTTATGTGCTGGTGAGACTCATCAGCATATTCCTCAGCAGTTCGGGCTCCATTTCCCACAGAAATCGCGCTGCACAGAAACGGTTGAGAGAGTCAAAATGGCGCCAAACGTGGACAGAAAAACAGGGATTGCTGGGATGTGAAGAGATGCATCACGAGGCATTGGGACAGGAAGCAGAATGACCCGCCCCCTCCGCCCCCTTCCCATGGCGCCAAAATGGGACGAGGTGCTCTGTGGGATAGCTGCCCATAATGCACCACTCCCAACAGCGCTGCAAATGTAGCCACACTGCAGCGCTTTCCCTGCACAGCTGCACAAAGACAGCTCTAACTCCCAGCGCTGCACACCTGCAAGTGTAGCCAAGGCCTAAACTATCTAAACTACTACATGCCACAAGGGGCTACAGTGGTTCCTTAAACCCACCCAGCAATAGTTAATTTACCCAGATACACTCTTAGCCGAGCAGAAGAATCTGTCCTATCTCAGGGCCTCTCCTGCCCCTCCACCCCCACGAACAAGAAACTATTCTGTGGTGACCTAGAATCCTATTTTCGACGTCTCTGACTCAAGGAGTATTTCCAAAACACCTCTGAACAACATACTAACCCACAGAAACCTTCCTACCAACACTACAAAAAGAAGGATTCTGAGTGGACTCCCCCTGAAGGTCGAAACAAACTGGACTTCTACATAGATTGCTTCTGCCGATGTGCACGGGCTGAAATTGTGGAAAAAAACAGTATCACCTGCCCCATAACCTCAGCTGTGCAGAACACAGCGCCATCCATAGCCTCAGAAACAACTCTGACATCACTAAAAAAGGCTGACAAAGGAGGTGCTGTCGTCATCATGAATAGGCCGGAATATGAACAAGAGGCTGCTAGGCAGCTCTCCAACACCACATTCTACAAGCCATTACCCTCTGATCCCATTGAGGGTTACCAAAAGAAACTACACCATCTAATCAAGAAACTCCCTGAAAAAGCACAACAGCAAATCCGCACAGACACATTCCTAGAACTCCAAGCAGGGGTATTCTATCTGCTCCCCAAGATCCATAAACCTGGAAATCCTGTACACCTCATCATCTCAGGCATTGGCCATTTTCATTACCACGACAAACAGTTCTTTTTCTCTCCTGCTGGTAATAGCTCACCTTGACTGATCACTCTTTATAGTGTGTATGGTAACACCCATTGTTTCATTTTCTCTGTGTGTATATATCTATCTTCCTACTGTATTTTCCACTACATGCATTCAATGAAGTGGGCTGTGGCCCACGAAAGCTTATGCTCAAATAAAATTGTTAGTCTCTAAGGTGTCACAAGTACTCCTGTTCTTTTTGCAGATACAGACTAACATGGCTGCTACTCTGAAACCTACCAGAGGAATTACACCCCTAGCCCTGAGCGTAGCCATAGCCTGAGGTCGCAGGTAGAGAAATCTTCTTTAACAATGCACCCAGACACAGAAAGGATGCCTTTCCAGACGTCAGGAACACTGAGTCAGACATACTGGCAGCCCAGGCTGATGCTGCCTTGGAAAGTACATAGACACGGCCAAAGCCTTAAGTAGACCTGATGGAAACAACATTTTTCAGGGCTGTCTCACGCCTAACAGTGGAGTTTTAAGTGATAAGACTCCATCTGTGTGAATGGCAGTGTCCTTTATGAGAGATGACAGGGCTGCAACAACCTTAAGAAGGGAGACAAGACTTGATTTATATTAGTACACACTAACACTGCTTGGGTACTTTATTTAGCCTTTTTGATGTGTCAGGAAATCCCAGTCCTCTGTGATAATTGTCTTTAAAAGGTACATGACACATAGTTCAAGTTTGGAACCAAATGGATAGTACTTCTTTGTGGTGGTGGTTTCTTTACTAGCTTGTTTTAACTCCTTGTGACCCGGGGGATCATCCTGCAGAGCCTAGTCAAGTACTGAGGCTGTATTTTTTGAGTATGGCCTTCAGTATTCAATTTGAAAAGGCCTGTCTTGAGCCTTCTCCTTGGGCACTGCAACAGTCTTGACAGCTGGCCATCTTCCTAACAAGTGGAGTGAGACTCATCTGTCCTACTTTTTTGTAGTGTTAGCCCAGCTTCACCACTACCAATCTACTCGTTCCTAACATAACATCTTTTTTAAAAATAGTTGAGGGTGAGAAAAGCTGAATATATGATGATTATGATTATAATGGAGATATCCTATCTCCTAGAACTGGAAGGGACCTTGAAAGGTCATCGAGTTCAGCCCCCTGCCTTCACTAGCAGGACCAGGTACTGATTTTTGCCCCAGATCCCTAAGAGGCCCCCTCAAGGACTGAAATCACAACCCTGGGTTTAGCAGGCCAATGCTCAAAACACTGAGCTATCCCTCCCCTCTGAGCAATTTTTTTTTTATATATAAAAAAAAGTGGGGTATTTTTATTTCCATAATAAGTAGGAAGATCACTGTCTGTCTTTCTTCTAACTTGGAAAGTTGATGCAGTTCATGAACAAGAAATCAGTTTTTCCCTAATATTATTCCTTTTTTCTGGGGAAAGGTTCTAAGGCATTCAGGTTTGGGCTTTTCATTTCTAGGGGAACCCTCACCTATCAAAGCATATACTTTCCACTCATTGTGTATTTAACGCCCATTAATAGCTTTAGAAGTTGCACAAATGTACTGATGGGAAGCAACTCAGAATAACAAGCAGAAGGAGTAGGAGTAGTGACGCTCATAACACCAGCAACTTTAACTGAGAAAATTCACTATTCATTTTAATTATATGACAGCATATAAGAAAAATAAAAACATTAACATTTAAAATGGAAATAGTAGAACAATGCAATAATTAGAGGCTGTTACTTATGGGGCTTGTACTGTAATACATCTCCCAGAAGTCCCATTCATTATTAGGGCCCATTGTGCTAGGAACTGTACAAACACTGATTAAGACTCAGTCCCTGTCCCAAAGAGTTAATAATCTAAAAACTGTTTAGCAATTTAAGGAAGAGGTAACTAGAAAGCTTCTTTAAAAGGCTGCAGGATGTGTATAACCTTGCATCCAACAAAGTGGGTATTCACCCACGAAAGCTCATGCTCCTATACATTTGTTAGTCTATAAGGTGCCACAGGACTCTTTTCTGCTTTTACAAATCCAGACTAACACGGCTACCCCTCTGATACTTAATCAGGGCCTGTAGCAGCTCCCTGGAGAGAGCCTGCAGTCTGCATCCTACCCCTTCAGCAGCCTGCCCAGACTGAGCTGGACTGTTTCCTTCTATACTTTGCCTCCAGGCTGAGCATGCTCAGCAGAGTCGGAGGGGTGGGGCTTCCTCAGCCTGCAAAGCCAAGTTAACCTTTTTGGGACTGGTGCAAGGTACACCCCGTCACAGTGGTAAAAACCCTTCTTCAGTCAATCTAGTGGAACAGATAGAGATGGCTGTACTTTGCTAAGAAACACATAAGAATTTTAAAAAATTGAGATAACTAACCACTGGCATGAAATGTTTGTGTAACTGCAGGGATGACTTGGTTACTTGCAGAAGGAAGGGAAGCTTGATTCTGAATGTAGGTATCAGAACACAATCTCCCCCCTCTGGATGAATATACAACTATTTTCAGGAGCCGAAACTGGGTGTTTACTTAACTGATGTTAGAGAAATTAAACAGTTTCAGACTCAGTTTCAATTTTAGAGCAAACTTTAGAATGCCATTTCCATCATAAAGTTGGTCCCTCACTTGCATTGTGTCTTCTTTGTACAAAAACAATTTTAAGAAAATGTATTAGAAGAGAAGCTGGAAGTCTTCCCTGAAGGCCTTGCATTACATACTCTTCCCCCAGTCTGAGAGACGGGGTGGTAAATACATTTTCCTAGTCTGGAAAAAGAAGAAAATGGAATCACTGTGGATGTGACACCCGCTGCCACTGTGCTTAATATTGCTGGGAATGCAATCTACATGGGAAGAAAGTACTAAACTACCATGATTGAGCAAATGTAGGGCTTTTCTTCTTTCATAAATCTGGCTGATGTATTTCCTTTATGACTTAGCCAGTGTATTAATGACTTCTCTATTCACTTTTTCTCTTTAATTTGTAGTTCACAAAAGGTTCACCACTGAAGTTTATTCCCAAGGCATGTATCAATGCATAAAACTCATTGAGTAAATAAATGAGCTTGTAAGAGGAATCTCAGTTTCTCAAACTATGCAGCAGTGACCATATCACACACATGGACACTTAAACCCTACATGAACAGCAGCAGTAAATCAACATTGCTTTAATAAGTAAGTTCTCTAAAGGTACAAGCATAATGAAGGCTTGGTTGAGTTTTCAAATACACTTAGACTAATGCCAACTCTGCTCCCATTAAAGTCAGGAGGAGTTTTACCATTGTCTTTAAGAGAAGCAATGTTAGTCAAACATTGAGCACCTCCAAAAATATCACCATGCAACATAAATATTGTAAATGCAGTATAATCTAGTACTCATCTCTCTAAAGAATACCTTCTAAAACACTGTTATATCTGATCTCTGAGAGGATGCCACTGCCAAAGGCTATTGTGAAGCCTGAGCCATCAAAATTTTCTGTCAAATCCCTTTAAGTCAGAGGAGAGCCCCTAAAGGTGTAGCACACTGGAAACACATGGGAAAGCAGATGCTTAACAGAGAAGATATGCAGATGAATAACACAAAACAAAGTCACTAACAAAAAGTTCTGATTTAGGTGGATTCCAGCTACAACATTTTAAAACCTATTAAGTCTGTTGTATGCCAGCTGAAGGGGTGATGCATTACCAGTGCACACAGCTAGGGCACAGATACACAATGTATAATCTAAGGGCCAAAATGTAGCCAAGAGCCACCTTCAGGACAAAACTGAGGAAATGCAAGCTCTCATTGCTAGTGAGAGTAAACAAAACACTCATTTTATTCATCTAAAAAGGAAGAGTACACGCAAATTTGGCTATATTTATAGTTGAAGTTTATGCAGCTTCGGTGCTGACCTTTAGCTTCCATCAATTTGTCAAGGTATCCCTCAATACTGCAACAGTTGGGCTCTCCTGTGCTAGGAGATAAAGAAGAACTGAAAACTCCATACTTCAAACTATGCTTATCGCAGGGAGAGTCTACAGCCTTCCAGGCGGCCACTTCCAGCCCATACACACTTTCTACAACAGACTGTTCTCTTTTTCCAAAGGCACATACGCCTGATCCAATGCCCCCTGAAATCTGTGAAAAGATCCCCATGTACTTAAAATGGATAATGGGGGCATGTCATAGTTAGGTCACCTTGCAAAAGCTCTTCCTAAATTTACTGCTGACACCTGAGGCTGGCCTTAGGGAGAGCCTGAAAAGCTGTCATTAGTCTCAGGGCTTGGCTACACTGGAGAGTTGCAGCGCTGGTGGTGGGTTTACAGCGCTGCAACTTAGTAACTGTCCACACCTGCAAGGAGCATCCAGCACTAACTGCCTGGCTGCAGCGCTGGCTGTACACCTGGTCTGCTTGGGGTGTTAACGATTGCAGCGCTGGTGATGCAGTGCTGCTCATCAAGTGTGGCCACCAAAAGCGCTGTTATTGGCCTCCAGGGTATTAGGAGGTATCCCAGAATGCCTGCTCACAACAAACCAGAAGAATGGCTGAACTCCGAGCTCCCCCAAGCTGCCTATCTAAAAAACAAACACAGCTCCTGTTTGCTGGAGCAAGGGGAGGCAGGCAGGGCAATTGCTTTGGAAGGTTCACAGCTGTTTGCTTGAAGAAAGAAGTCACAGAGCAGAGGGGGAGGGGAGAGTCCGTGTTGGGCAGCTGCTTATGTGGTCTGAAGGCTATTTAGGAGTGCATAATTTGCATTTAGTGAATAAGAGAGGGGTGGGGGAAGGGCTCGAAACTTTTAAATTGATTACAGGTTGGTGATGTGTATGTTCCAGTCCTTAGAACTTGCAAGGCAGGGAGCTGACAGATCCAAAAATCCACTCTCTCTCTCCCCCACGTTCCCCCTCACCCCCCTCTTTTGAAAAGCACATTGCAGTCACTTGAACGCTGGGATAGCTGCCCACAATGCACCACTCCCAACAGTGCTGCAAATGTGGCCACACTGCAGCGCTGGAAGCTGTCAGTGTGGCCACACTGCAGCGCTGGAAGCTGTCAGTGTGGCCACACTGCAGCGCTGGAAGCTGTCAGTGTGGCCACACTGCAGCGCTGGAAGCTGTCAGTGTGGCCACACTGCAGCGCTGGAAGCTGTCAGTGTGGCCACACTGCAGCGCTTTCCCTACAGCTGTACGAAGACAGCTGTAATTCCCAGCGCTGTACAACTGTAAGTGTAGCCATACCCTCAGTGGCCTCAAAGCAGAAAATTTTCAGTGTTGCTTGTAATTAAATTTTCCATTCACATTAATCCCTTCCTAGGTTGTTTATTTTAAAGATGACTGGATTCCCACATATATCCTACCCACGTACAGTGTCTGTACTACCTTATTTTTTATCAATTGACAAAAATCAGATTAACCTGATTGGCACAATTGACATTAATGTTAACACTACAAGAGTTTCTTTGAACACATGACTTAGGGTATGGCTATACTTGCAGCTGCACAGGGCTGGGAGTTACAGCTGTCTTCATACAGCTGCGTAGGGAAAGCGCTGCAGTGTGGCCACACTGACAGCAACCAACGCACTGTTGTGGCCACATTTGCAGCGGTGTTGGGAGTGGTGCATTATGGGCAGCTATCCCAGCGTTCAAGTGGCTGCAACATGCTTTTCAAAAGAGGGGGTGGGGTGGAGTGTGACAGGGAGCGTGGGAGAGAGAGAGAGCACGAGAGTGGATTTTTGGAGCTGACACTGTGTCAGCTCCCTGCCTTGCAAGTTCCGACCCCTTTCTCCACTCCTCTCTCATTCACTAAATTCGAATAGCCCTCTGTTTTTTTCCTCACAGACCAGATAAGCAGCTGCTCCGAAACAGACCCCCCGCCCGCCCTGTTGCTTCTCTCCTCAAGCAAACACTAGCTGTTGACATTCCAAAGGGATCCCCCTGCCTGCCTCATTCACAGCAAACAGTAACTGTGTTTGTTTCTTAGATAAGCAGCTCCAGGAGCCCCGAGTTCACAACAAAACATACAGAGGCATCACAACAAAACAAAGAGTGTAATCTTTACTTAAAAGCATTATGGGAAGGTTCCGGAGGTCAGTGACAGTGTAGTAAGATTAATCACTGTTTACACTGGCACCTCAGCGCTGCAGCACCAGCGCTGTTCTCATTATTCCTCTCGTCAAGGTGGAGTACGTGCAGTGCTGTAGCCAGGGAGATACAGCGCTGTATGTGCCTTGCCAGTGTGGACGGGGAGTGAGTTACAGCACTGTAAAGCCACTAACAGCGCTGTAACTCTCAAGTGTAGCCAAGGCCTTAGTTTAAATTACTCTGCCTCAAATTTAAAGAGCCTTTGTTCCACAAACACACTTGGTTCACTTCAGAGCCTCAGATAGTAATGCATAACAGTGTATTTGGGAAAAAAATGAAAGGGAGGAAATGTTTTCTGACCAAATGTGACGGGAGCTGTATTCTCCCTTTCTAAACATAAGCATGCAGGTTTTGCATTAGCATATCAACTACAAATTAACTGGTCAATACAGAAGAGGAGGGAAGAGGGAAAGACAAATAAAACACTAGGAAAAAAAAAATTGCTAGTCGTTGACAGAGGGTCAACTGCTGAATCTCATCCCCAGTCTAATTATGCTTTTGTAGCCACATTTATCTCCTTCTAACCTCTATTTCCTAAAACTCACTTAAAACAAAACCAGCACAAAATGCATATGAACTTTGGACATACAACTCTTCCACAGGATACTAATTTTTAATGTTCATTGATATTTTAAAGTAATTAATAAGTATTATATATAAAAATACAGGTATATAAAAACAACATTACATTGGTAAAAATTATGTGCAAATTATTCTTTAATGGTTAGGTTAATAGCCCACAGAGTTGTGTTACACACCACTTATATCTAAATGGCTAACGATGAGGAGGAAGAGCAGCATACAAATCCATAGCAAATACTGAGTTAAGCTATAAGGTAGCAGGTTACCTTTCTGATCACAGCAACTAGTACAGTAAGACAAATGTCCTTGATTGTTTTAAGACCTTCACTGCTGAGTAACTGACCTTTTTTTTTTTTTTTTTTGCAGGGGATGGAGGCTGCAGTTCAACCCATATGCAGGCTAGTGATAAAAATGCAGTGAATAATGAATGATGTTTTCTAATTACAAAATTCTCTCAAATAAGTGGAATAAGCTATTCAAACCTCTGGGAGCATGGCAATTAATGGCAGTTATAGCAATTCAATATGGACCCTGATAAGGACACACATTTTTGCTGTTTTTATGCTAAAGAAAAATGAAAGGCAGTCAGAGTTTAAGAGGCTGAAGTGTTTATATACCCAATGAACTACAGAAGACAATTCAATAGAAACTTATATCTCTTACCTGTAAGTACAGCTTTGGCTGAAGGATCTGCCAGGTCCAGCGCTGACTTCCCATCAGTGTTTCGAATGTTTGGATCAGCTCCGTGCTGCAGCAGCACTGTGCAGGGAAAGCAGAAACAACCTCTTACCTCAGGGATACACAGATTATTTACTAGCAAGGGTCTCCTCGGCATGGTGTAGGCATAAACACACATTGCACAATTTCCCCTTTTTTTTTTTTTTAAATACACTGCAGCAAAGGATCCTATCTTGAGTAAAGCTAAGTTGGCAACTTAAGGTATAGTAAAAATCACATGATTTAGCATCATAATCATGAAACCTGAATATTTTTCATTCTACATTTTTGGTTCCCTCCTGCAGGCAGCTATCTGGGAAGCTGTGTACACACTGACTCATACTGTAAAATATGCTAACTGTGGAACCTGCTCTGCCTTTACTACCGCTGTTGCTGCTGCTGCTTTTACTGCTGAATATCCAGATCCTTCTATCTCAGAACAGTAGTAATGCTCAAGACTTTTAGTGGATCACCATTTACAGATAAACCTTACCGCAACATACACTCTGTGTCCAAAAAATGTAATAAGTAGGATAATATGTGCAACTCTGGTACCCTGCAGTCTGGATGCTCAGAAGTTACTGCCCTCCACAATATTTTTTTCTACTGAAACTGAGACAAAAATTCAATTACATAAAAATATCTGAAGCAGAAAGCAGTATACAATCATTTGGCATGTAGGATATTGCAACAGTGAATTACCACATAAGAGCATTTGCAAGAAACTGGAAATGGATATTCCACACTTAAGCGAACTTAAACAGAAATAACTCTACAATAATATAGTTCAGACCATTTACTTTCAAGACCAAAACATTTCCTAAAGAATGGGATGTCAAATAGTGAAGTCCACACACCAACATCAGATATTAAATACTAGGAGCCCAATTGTCCACTGCCCTGCATACTGCACAAAGCAAGAAAAATGCTACCAATTTTGAATGACCATTTTATACCCACTTTACACAGGTGTGAATGATAGTAGAGTGTCCAAGACAGTGCAGAATCAGTCTCAAGGATACTAAAGGTAAGAAGAAAAGCAGGTATTTGGGGCAGCTCAAGCAACAATGCTTGTCATGAAGTTGCAAGACTACAATGGATTTATGATGAAAAATTACTGGGAGGCATCTCATCTTGCAACTGAAAACACCAAGCATTAAATTGACAGGATTCCAGAAAGAGAAAATTAACTGATTCAACACAAAACCAACTAGTCAGTAACAATAATATCTAACCAGTGAGAGATTCTTCAAAAGAAAACACCTGCTTTATTACAAACTGATCTAGGAGCACCACCTACATTGAAGTTTGTCAGACATGTCCCCATAAGACAACCCTGGTTTTAGTTGTTTATAACTTTGCTAAACGTTAATTATTTAAACTGATATTTCCTATGTCAGGCTTCTGCCTCAGTTTTAATTTTTGGGTGAAAGTTTCAACAAAAGTAGTTTGTCTGTATCAAAAGAATGAGATTGAAAAAAGATGTTGTTTTGCACACGTTAAAGCCGTATACCTATTCTGTTGAAAAGCTCTAGTACTTTCACACTTTAGAACAGGGACCTGAAATGTGGCAGGGGGCGTGGGTCCTGGTGTCAGAGATGTGCCTTTTGCTGTTCTGGGCAGGAAACTCAAAATTTGGCCATATTATGAGTTCTTGAATCATCTTAGCACATGCTCAGAAGAAACTTGTTAGCGTTTCTCTGCAACTGCTGATCCTGGTGGCACCAGGCAGAAAAAATAAGGAAAGGGAGACAGTCTGCACTGTCAATATTCCCCCAACTAGGCCCAGGTATCATGGAGGAAAAAGCAATCTGTCTCAGATGCACAAGAGACAAGACCTGGACTTAGGGAATGGAGTAGATTGGTACAAGCCGCCAGGGAAAGGGTACTGAAACTGGGAGCTGGAGGGGAGAAGCAGAGGGTAGAATACTAAGAAATGGGGGAGAGAGAGAGAGAGAGAGAGAGAGAGAGAGAGATCAGAGGAGGCGGTTGGGGGCACGGGACTAGAACTCACTAGGCAGGAAGACAGACAAGGGAGCTGGGGGTGGGGGGAGAGAGAGATTGGAAAGGGGCTAGAGGGGACACACAACCAAGACCCCAAAGAGGGAGACTGGTAGTCAGGGTTTGGGAATGGGAGGCGTGGGGAAGCAAGTAAATCTAATAGGGAGTCGCTGTGGGAGAAAAGGGCTAGCTGCGAAAAGAGACTGGGGCTATGTCTACACTGTCACCTTCAGTGAAAAAACACCCCCTTGAGCAACAAAAAAGTTTAAGCGCTGAAAAGCGCCAGTATAGACAGCTGCACTCCCAGCGATAAAGCTACCACTGCTAGTTCAGAGTGCTTTTTTTTTTTTTTTTTAATCACTGGGAGAGCTCTCCCCTGGCGATAAAGCGTGTCTACATTGCCCACATCCCCACGCTGCCACAGCCGTGCTGTAACGCGGACAGTTACAAAAGTGTGATGAGAGGAGCCGTCAGGGGTAGGGTGGGGTGGGTGTATGGAGATTAGGCCTGACTAGATTGAGAGACTGGAACAGAGACAGGCTGGAGGTGACAAATGCAGAAGGGTCTCCCTATTCTCGCCTCTAGAACCTGAAATGGAATGCAAAGTTTCTGAGTCTGCTCTGTTGCCAGCAGACATCTGTGAAACCCACTGGCAAAACGCTTCTCATTGTCCTCTGGTGCCTTAATCATGAGACCATCCTCCTGTAGTCTTCTACTTCATTCACCATAGACCTTCCATTTCAGCAACACAAAGTACGGTCCTACAGACAATTGCCTCTTTTACTACACAACCCTGATCCATTCCCAGAGCAGGTCCCATCCTGTGCACTGTATGAGGCAGGGGCCCTGTGGGGAAAAAAATAGCATGCAATGACATAATTAAAGACTGCTTCATAATGCAGAATCACTGCTGAGTGAAAATCCCATTTTGTAGCTCCACAATACAGAAATATCACTAGACAGTATCCCCTTCCAAATTTATATTTAATTCAAACATTTTTTAAAGTCTGGCAGTCAAAATACAACAGGTATAAACAATACCATTACCAAGCCATTAGACCTTTTCCACAAACTTTTGTAAAACCAGTACAGAACAGTTTTCTTTTAATTGATCCTTGATATAAAATATGAGGAAATCAAAATCCTCTAAAATTAACTATCCAAAAGCTTAACACGGAATACAACTGCATTCACGACCATTATGATCCTTAACCTATACAGATTCCTGGTCTTCACTGATGCCTCACATTTCTTCACGTGACACATAAGAAGTTTGTTTTAATTATATTTGTTATTACAGCAATCAGTACAACAGACAGTTAACAAAAAGGTCAGATTCCTTTCTCCCCCTCAACAAATGAGTTACAAGATTACACAGTGCATGAATTACAACTGCTGTAAATGCTTCAGGTTACTTCCAACTTGATATAGCAGGATGAACAATGACAGTAAGGTCACATCTACACTAGCACTTATGTCAGCAAAACTTGTCACTCAGGGGTGAGAACACACACTCCTAAGCAACGTAACTTCTGTCAGTATAAGCGCTCGTGTGCACAATGCTAAGTCAGCGGGAGATGCTCTCTCAGGCCACGTCCAGACTAGGGTATTAAAATCGATTTTAGATACGCAACTTCAGCTACGTGAATAACGTAGCTGAAGTCGAATTTCTAAAAATCGAGGTACTCACCCGTCTAGACGGCGCGGCATCGATGTCCGCGGCTCTCCGTGTCGATTCTGGAACTCCGTTCGGGTTGATGGAGTTCCGGAATCGATGTAAGCACGCTCGGGGATCGATACATCGCGTCCAGACTAGACGCGATATATCGATCCCTGAGTAATCGATTTTAACCCGCCGATGCCGCGGGTTAGTCTGGACGTGGGCTATGTTACATAGCTACCGCCGCTTAGTATGCCAACAGGAGAACTTTCCCATCAGCATAACATGGCTATAAGAGCACTCCTACAGTGGTACAGCTGTGCTCCTATAAGCCTGTAAGTGTAGACATGGCCTAACCACTTGGCCTAATACCGCTTGGCATGGTTATTTTCAAAACTACTGAACTTGATCATTTTGGTGTCAAAAATGTCTTTCCTTTAACAAATAATGAGTCAATAGTTTCACATTTAAATATAAAGCATTCTTACCTTTCCAAATCTTCCCTGACAAGATACAATGAAAGCCTTCCTCCAAGGGCAGGGATTCTGCAACCTCCCCAGGTAGCCTGTTTGAGTGCTTAACTATCCTTATAGTTAAAAAGTTTTTCCTTATATCTAACCTAAATCTCCCATACTGCAAATTAAGCTGATTTCTTCTTGTCCTATACTTGGTGGACCTACAACCGATCACATCCCTCTTTGTTAACAGCCTTTTCCATATTTGAAAACTGTTACCATGCCACTTGACCCCAAAAGTCTTCTCTTATCCAGGCTAAGCATGCCCAATTCTTTCAGCCTTTCCCCATAGGTCATGTGTTCAAAGCCTTTCTTCATAGGCACTCTGCTGGACTCTCTCCAATTTGTTCACATCTTAGAGAGTGGTGCCCAAAACTGGGACACCATATTCCAGCTGAGACCTCACCAGTACTAAGTACAGCAGAACAATTACCTTCCATGTCTTACATATGACACGTCCATTAATAAATCCCAAAATATTTGCCTTTTTCACCACAACATCACTCTGTTAACTACAGGAGCTCAATCTATTCAGTTTAGTAGAGAGAAATTTTAAGAGTGACTTGTCACATTTTGTAAGTCTGTACATGGGGAACATAAATTTGATAATGGGCTCTTCAGTTTAGCAGACAAAGATATAACAAGCTCCAATGGCTGGAAATTGAAGGTAGGCAAATTCAGACTGAAAGCAAGATATACATTTTTAACAGTGAGAGTAATTAACCATTAGAACTTACCAGAAGTTGTGGTGAATTCACCATCACTGGGAATTTTTAAATTAAGATAGGATTTTTCTTCTAAAATATATGCTCTAGTTCAAATAGGAATTAATTGAGGGAAGTTCTATCGCCTGTGTTACACAGGAGATCAAACTAGATGTTCACAGTGGTCCCCTCCGGCTTTATAATCTATTAATCACATTTACAGATAACAGGTTGAGATTTTACAAGAAACTAAAATCACTTTACAGCCTAGTGACTATTTCAGCTCTCTCACGCAGACTAGAACTGGTGTCTTCTCCCTACCCACCAATGCAATATGGTGACTCAGGGAAACAGCATTGTCAAAAGGCAATCTAGCCTACTCCCTGTAGATCTAGCTGTGAAGGTGACATTTTTGCCAAATGCATTTTGAATCACAGTATAAAATTACTCTCTACTACTTTTCTCTAGAAAATTATACCTACAAGGTATGCTGTACTTTGTTAACCCAGGACCTGGTAGCACATAAATCTAGGTACTAGCTCTGAGCATCACATATTCCCAAACTATATGTAACTGAAGATTTAAAGGTTCAATTCTCTCAGCATTTTGAAAGCATTCAAATAATACACAGCAGTTCAAATGGAATTCACTTTTATGATGTAGACTAAACGTATTTTACCTCAACTATTCGTATACTAAAACTATTGAAATTTTGATACTTTTCTGTTCCAAGTAGGACAATTCCTTGCCTGAAATTCACTGTTTTGTGTCTCAGCTACACTAATCCCGATTTGACAGGTTACCAAGCCTGAAAGTAAAACTGGCCTGTGGAGAGCAAAGCGAGAATTTAGCCCAATAAGATTGGGGTGGGGAAACAGCTCTCACTGCACAGCACCTGCCTTATCAGTTTACAGAAAAAAAGATTAATCTGAACTGGTAGTAACTTTTACATCAAATACTGCTTAGGAGAAAGCATGAACTGATGTCAAATAGCAGGTCTACCAAGAAAGTTGGAATCCTAGGGAAGAGAACTCCAACCCATCAGTCCCTGTTACAGAAGACAGGAAAAGTTAACTAAAAAGATCTTTGGTTTTGGTTTTTGCATAAGACTCAGATTTTATCTCTATATCATTTTCTTTAACTTTGTTCCATCTCAGGACCACAGGTTGTCTACAGATAAGTACTCAGCCTATTCTCCACTATGTGATGATGAATGCAAGAGCTAGAGCTAGTCAGGTTATCATGCATGACTTGTTCACAGGTGAGCTCCTACCTCTGCAAGTACAACTGAGTCTTGGCTGGATGACCTAACGGGAGCGGGAAAGAATCCGCTTATTGTCCTTCACGTGGGAACAAATTATACGGCTAGATTCTCGCTGGAACATATCAAGGGAGACTATGCCAGACTGGGGAAGATGCTTAAGGAAACCAAGGCTCAGGTGATTTTCAGTGTGATTCTGCCTGTTCATAGAGAAGGGTAAAAAAGGTGTGACAAGATTATGGCAATCAACAGATGGCTCAGATGGTGGTGCTATAAGGAGGGCTTTGGGATGTACGGCCACTGGGAAGCATTCATGGACAGAGGGCTGTTCTCTCGGGATGGACTTCACCTGAGTAAGGAGGGAAACAGACTTCTAGGATGGAGGCTGGCACAACTGATTAAGAGAGCTTTAAACTAGGAATTTGGGGGAGATGGTTGAGAGATGTCCAGGTAATCTCCATGCCGGAATTCAACATTGAGAGGGAAGAAAACAAAGTAAGAAAGGATACAGCCGTGGGCAGGAGAATGGACATAAGGAGGAAGGGTAGTGCAGATACCAGTCTAATAGGTGATACTGGTGGTAGAATGTCTGTAAAGCCAAAAATTAAGATGTTTGTACACTAATGCGAGGAGCCTAGGGAACAAAATGGAGGAACTAGAGCTACTGGTGCAGGAAGTGAAACTGGATATTATTGGGATAACAGAAACATGGTGGAATAGTAGTCATGACTGGAGTACAGGTATTGAAGGCTGTGCGCTGTTTAGGAAAGACAGAAATAAAGGCAAAAGGTGGTAGAGTAGCATTGTATATCGATGAGGTGAACTGTAAAGAAATAAGAAGTGATGGAATGGATAAGATGCAGTCTATCTGGGCAAAAATCACACTGGGAAAGAAAGCTACTAGAGCTTCCACTGAGATAGTGCTTGGGGTATGCTACAGATCACCAGGATCTGATTTGGATATAGATGGAGACTCTTTAAATGTTTTTAATGAAGTAAACACTAATGGGAATTGTATGATCATGGCAGACTAACTTCCCAGATACAGACTGGAGGACAAGTGCTAGTAACAATAATAGAGGTCAGATTTTCCTGGATGCGATAGCTGATGGATTCCTTCTCACCAGGTAGTTCAAGACCAACAAGAGGGGATGCCATTTTAGATTTGGTTTTGGGGAGTAGTGAGGACCTCATAGAAGAAATGATTGTAGGGGACAACCTTGGCTGAAGTGATCTAGATGGAAGGATAAACAAAAATAGACCTGGGACTAGGGCTTTTTATTTCAAAAGGGCTAACTTTAAAGAATTAAGGAAATTAGTTAGGGAAGTGGATTGACTGAAGAACCTGTGGCTCTCAAGGCCGGGAATTACTTCAAGTCAAAGCTGCAGAAACTATCAGAAGCCTGCATCCCAAGAAAGGGGAAAAAAATTCATAGGCAGGAATTGTAGACCAAGCTGGATGAGCAAGCATCTCAGAGAAGTGATTAAGAAAAAGCAGAAAGTCTACAAGGAGAGGAAAATGGAAGAGATTAGCAAGGAAAGCTACCTTATTGAGGTCGGAACATGTAGGGATAAAGCGAGAAAGGTCCAACTCTACATGGCTTTTGGCCTTGCAAAGGGAATTAAAACCAATAGTAAAAGGTTCTATAGCCATAAAAATAAGAAAAACAAACAAGAAGTGGGACCGCTAAACACTGAGGATGGAGTAGAGGTTAAGGATAACCTAGGCATGGCCCAATATCTAAACAAATACTTTGCCTCAGTCTTTAATGAGGCTAATCAGGAGGTTAGGGATAATGATAGGATGACAAATAGGAATGAGGATATGGAGGTAGATATTACCACATCCGAGGTAGAAGCCAAACTCGAACAGCTTAATGGGACGAAATCAGAGGGCCCAGATAATCTTTATCCAAGAATATTAAAGGAACTGACACATGAAATTGCAAGCCCATTAGCAAGAATTTTTAATGAATCAGTAAAATCAGGGGTTGTACCATACGACTGGAGAACTGCTAACAGTTTTTATTTTTAAGAAAGGGGAAAAAAGTGATCCGAGTAACTATAGGCCTGTTTGTTTGACATCCGTAGTATGCAAAGCCTTGGAAAAAAGTTTGAAGGAGAAAGTAGTTAAAGACATTGAGGTCAATGGTAATTGGGACAAAATACAACATGGTTTTACAAAAGGTATATTGTGGCAAACCAACCTGATCTCCTTCTTTGAGAAGGTAACAGATTTTTTTAGACAAAGGAAACGCAGTGGATCTAATTTACCTTGATTTCAGTAAGGCATTTGATATGGCTCCACATGGGGAGTTCTCAGTCAAATTGGAAAAGATAGGGATCAATATGAAAATTGAAAGGTGGATAAGGAACTGGTTAAAGGGGAGACTACAACGGCTGGAAGGAGGTTACTAGTGGAGTTCCTCAGGGATCGGTTTCGGGACCAATGTTTTTTAATATTTTTATTACTGACCTTGGCACAAAAAGTGGGAATGTGCTAATAAAGTTTGCAGATGACACAAAGCTGGGAGGTATGCTAAAACAGAGAAGGACCAGGATATCATACAGGAAGATCTGGATGACCTTGTAAACTGGAGTAACAGTAATAGGATGAAATTTAATAGTGAAAAGTGCAAGGTTATGCATTTAGCGATTAATAACAAGAATTTTGGTTATAAATTGGGGACATATCAGTTGGAAGTAACACAGGAGGAGAAGGACCTCGGAGTATTGGTTGATCACAGGATGACTATGAGCCGCCAATGTGATATGGCCCTTAAAAAAAGCTAATGCGGGTTTAGGATGCATCAGGCGAGGTATTTCCAGTAAAGATAAGGAGGTGTTAGTACCGTTATACAAGGCACTGGTGAGACCTCATCTGGAATACTGTGTGCAGTTCTGGTCTCCCATGTTTAAGGAGGATGAATTCAAACTGGAACAGGTACAGAGAAGGGCTACTAGGATGATCCGAGGAATGGAAAATGTGTCTTGTGAAAGGAGACTCAAAGAGCTCGGTTTGTTTAGCCTAACCAAAAGAAGGCTGAGGGGAGATATGATTGTTCCTCATAAATATATCAGAGGGATAAACATCAGGGAGGGAGAGGAACTATTTAAGCTTAGTACCAATGTGGACACAAGAACAAAATGGATATAAACTGGATACTAGGAAGTTTAGACTTAAAATTAGACGAAGGTTTCTAACCATTAGAGGAGTGAAGTTCTGGAATAGCCTTCCAAGAGGAGCAATGGAGGCAAAAGACATATCTGGATTCAAGACTAAGCTTGATAAGTTTATGGAGGGGATGGTATGATGAGATAGCCTAATTTTGGCAATTAATTGATCTTTGCTTATTAGCAGGTAAATATGCCCAATGGTCTGTGATAGGATGTTAGATGGGGTCAGATCTGAGTTACTACAGAGAATTCTCTGCACCTTGAAGTCTTTAAATCACGATTTGAGGACTTCAAGAACTCAGACATAGGGTTAGGGGTTTGTTACAGGAGTGGGTGGGTGAGATTCTGTGGTCTGCATTGTGCAGGAGGTCAGACTAGATCATAATGGTCCCTTCTGACCTTAAGTCTATGAATCTATGACACTATATGTCTGATGTTTGAGTAGGGCCACAGTTTAGTATGAGTTAAATTTGAGAGGCAATGATCATGGCATTTGTACATAGCCTTAAGGATCAGTGTCATTCAAAAACTGCCATAACTCAGCAGAGTTCTTATTCATAAATTATATGACCAGAAGGGATCATTGTGATCATCTAGTCTGATCTCGTGCAGTAATCAACCACTGGAACAATTTAGCTGGTAGATTTTTCATCCCTGACAATTTTTAAATCAAGACTAGATGTTCTAAAAGATATGCTCAACAAATTATTATGGTGATGTTCTCTGGCTTGTGTTACACAGGAAGTCAAACGTGATGATCACCAAGGTCTCTCCTGGCCCTAGACTCTGTAAATAATGCAGAACAGAGAATTTCACCTAGTAATTCCTGCATCTAGCCCATAGAGCAGTTGTGATCAGGAGAGGCACTCAACCTGAGTCCTAGTGTGAAGGGATGGGACTGTTCTTCAGGAATTTTCTGAGTGGCTCTCTCCTCTGGAATGCCTGTTCATCGTTGGTGCAGGATAGGCTGCAAGATTCATCATTCTCACCACTTTCCTGGAGGGATGAAGGTAGAATTGAGGGTGGTGGTTGTGGGGTGCTATGTGAACTATTGTGCTTTTAAAATAAATGTTGGCTAGGCTATGCTCTGAAGTAACCAGTCAAAGGCTTTGAACAACACCCATAGAATCATAGAAGACTAGGATTGGAAGAGACCTCAGGAGGTCATCTAGTTCAATCCCCTGCTCAAAGCAGGACCAACACCAACTAAATCATCCCAGTTAGGGCTTTGTCAAGCCTGACCTTAAAAACTCCTAAGGATGGACAGTCCAACACCTCTCCAGGTAACCCATTCCAGTGCTTCACCACCTTCCTAGTGAAATAGTTTTTCCTAATATCCACCCAGATCTCCCCCATTGCAACTTGAGACCATTGCACCTTGTTCAGTCATCTGCCACCACTGAGAACAGCCTTGCTCCATCCTCTTTGGAACCCTGCTTCAGGTAGTTGAAGGTTGCTATCAAATCCCCCCTCACTCTTCTTCTCTGCAGACTAAATAAGCCCAGATCCTTCAGCCTCTCCTCATAAGTCATGTGCCCCAGCCCCCTAATCATTTTTGTCACCTCCGCTGGACTCTCTCCAATTTGTCCACATCCTTTCTGTAGTGGGGGGCCCAAAACTGGATGCAGTATTACAGATGCGGCCTCATCAGTGCCGAAGAGAGGGGAATAATCACTTCCCTCAATCTGCTGGCAATGCTCCTACTAATACAGCCCAATATGCCGTTAGCCTTCTTGGAAACAAGGGCACATTGTTGACTCATATCCAGCTTCTCATCCACTGTAACCCCTAGGTCCATTTCTGCAGAACTGCTTCCTAGCCATTCGGTCCCTAGTCTGTAGTGAATGGGATTCTTCCGTCCTAAGTGCAGGACTCTGCACTTGTCCTTGTTGAACCTCATCAGATTTCTTTTGGCCCAATCCTCTAATTTGTCTAGGTCACTCTGGACCCAATCCCTACCGTCCAGTGTACCTACTTCTTCCCTCAGCTTAGTGTCATCTGTGAACTTGGTGAGGGTGCAGTTCATCCCATCATCCACATCATTAATGAAGATGTTGAACAAAACCAGCACCAAGGGCACTCCATTTGATACCGGCTGCCAACTACACAGAGCTGTTGAGCCCAACAATCTAGCCTGCTTTCTATCCACCTTTTAGTCCATTCGTCCAGCCTATACATCTTTAACTTGCTGGCAAGAATACTGTGAGAGACTGTATCAAAAGCTTTGCTGAAGTCAAGGTCCACCACTTTCCCCATATCCACAGAGCCAGTTATCTCAACATAGAAGGCAATCAGGTTGGTCAGGCATGACATGTCGTTGGTGAATCCTTGTTGACTGTTCCTGATCACCTTCCTTTCCTTCAAGTGCTTCAAAATGGATTCCTTGAGGACCTGCTCCATGATTTTTCCAGGGACTGAGGTGAAGCTGACCTGCCTGTAGTTCCCCAAATTCTCCCTTTTAAAAATATAAAATTAAAAATATGGGCACTATATTTGCCTTTTTCCAATCATCCGGGAGCTCCCCTGATCACCACGAATTTTCAAAGGTAATGGCCAATGGTTCTGCAATCACATCAGCCAACTCTCTCAGTATCCTCAGATGCACTGCATCCAGCCCCATGGACTTCTGCATGTCTAGCTTTTCTAAATAGTCCTTAGCCTGTTCTTTCACTACTGAGGGCTGCTCACCCCCTCCCCATGCTCTGATGCCCAATGCAGCAGTCTGGAAGCTGACCTCGTCTATGAAGACCAAGGCAAAAAAAGCATTGAGTATGTCAGCTTTTTTCAGATCTGTCACTAGGTTCCCTCCCCCATTCAGTAAGGGTCTCAAACTTTCCTTGACCTTCTTCTTGTTACCCTTCACATCCCTTGCTAGCTGCAACTCCAATTGTGGTTTGGCCTTCCTGAATATACCTCTGCATGCTCGAGCAATATTTTTATACTCCTTCTTGTAAACTTCATTTTTGTGTTTAAGCTCAGAGATTTCTCTGTTAAGCCAAGCTGGTAGCCTGCCATATTTGCTATGCTTTCCTCACATTAGGATGTTCTGTTCCTGGGGCCTCAAAAAGGCTTCTTTAAAATACAGCCAGCTCTCCTGGACTCCTTTCCCCCTCATATTAGCCTCCCAGGGATCCTGCACACCAGTTCCCTGAGGGAGTGTTTTATTACATTAAAACAAAATTACAAAAGGAGCTTGGATTGGAGAGCTATTTCTGTTCTATATGCTTCTCTAACACCGGGAGTGGGGAGGTGGAATGGGGGCTGTGAATTTTGAAGGTATGAGTGGCCGCCATTTTACCCCTCCCAGAAGACAGCTAGAAATTCTGATTTACAGCATTATCTAGACAGAAATTTACAGCTCAAGAGTAAAGAGAAATACTATACACACCCCTGATGTTAAATTATATTGAGGACATCTGCCCCATAGCCCGTAGAGCTAGCTTAGCGTATATTTTACTCCGCAGTAATGCAAGGAACCTATAGGTCTGTATTCTGTAAGACACTGGCTTAAGCAAGTTAGCATAAGTAAAAGTTCATAAGTCGAATATTTTTGGCAAAAAGGTGACACATCAAAGAGTGGGGTCAGCTTATAATTTGATGATTTTAAACTCTATGGAAGCACCCTGGCAGGCCAGGCCAGTTTGTTTACTTGCCGCGTCTGCAGGTTCAGCCGATCACAGCTCGCACTGACTGCGGTTTGCCGCTCCAGGCCAGTGGGGGCGGCGGGAAGCGGTGGCCAGCACATCCCTCAGCCCACGCCACTTCCCGCCGCCCTCATTGGCCTGGAGCGGCAAATCGCGGCCAGTGGAACTGCAATCGGCTGAACCTGTGGACACAGCAGCTAAACAAACCCGTCCGGGCCCTGCCCACCAGAGTACTTACCCTGGCGGACAGCGTGCCAAAGGTTGCCGATCCCTGACCGAATACATTGTCGTTTTGTTCACCTGGAGCGTCTGCAGGCATGGAGCCCCTCAGCTCCCTGCGCACCACTGCCCGCAGCTCCCATTGGCCGGGAACCAAAGTTTTCCAACCCCTGAAATACAAGGTCAGTTTATGAAAGGGTCATACAGTTTTTCCTGTTTTTACCTATCCATTTTGGGGGGTCGGCTTATAAACGAACGGGCTAATGAATGAGTATATACGGTAGATCAAATGGCCCAACAGTTACCCTAGATTTTGGGGAACTGGGAATAGCTTGCTCAATACAGGGAGCTGCAACATCATGATACCAGACAATCACAAGAACACTGAACTGATACTGGACTTAGATATTTTAGGATAGAATTGCTGGTAGATTTAATAATAGGTGAGGTATATAATAATGGGCTAAAAGGCATTAAATATGTTATTCTATAGGTTAAGTGTACCCGGTTATTAAGAAGGTGAGGAAATTAGATTTGGACATAGAAGACTGGGCATCAGAATGAACATTCATGATAGTGGCCAGGCCCTATAACAGACCAATCTACCATGTGCACTGGCGAGGGTGAGGGGGGCAATGCTACCTTTTCATCCTTCAACTCTGTATTGTTATCTACCACCAGCCTTCGGGGTTATGGACCACCAGACTCTTTTGGCATGCCTGGGACAGGGCTTGTGTCTCACCACCAGATTCCCACGGAAGGATGTGATTATGAAGTATATGAGCAGATATAGGGAATGACATCCAAGAAATACCTAATACAGTATTTCTGCTTCTTATTTATGTGGTCTGGAGCTTTCCTGTCTTTACTGATTGTTTTAATAAAAATAGCCACGGCTTGGCTTTGCCCTCAGTGAGGGTGTCTTTGCCACACATCTCAAGGTTCCCTACAAGATACTGAAGTTGTCAGTTTTAATTCTGCGGAGCCTGATTCTGGGACAAGAACTGTATTACCCCAACTCATTAAATTAGTACCAACTGGGAACTGTAACAGGGTTGAGACTCACTGGTGTGATATGCTGCTGATCGTCCTGGGAATCAGCTCGTCCAGCACTCAGAGCGCCTCCTGGTAGCCAGTGTCTCACCTGCCCTAGCCCTCCATGCACCTCCCGGATCCTGGTGCCCCTTACCCTGGGGCTCTGCCCAACACAATACCCCACATATGGGTCTCCCCTCCCAGGGAAACCTCAAACCCTCTACACCCACTTTACCTCAGAGGCTACTACCAGTCGTCATCTAGCCCCCAATCACTGCGGCAAACTGCAGTCTGTCATGGCCACTCTCACTGGCACGGACGTTGGACCAGCTGCCTCTGCCTAACCCTCCTGCACCTCCCAGCCCCAGTACCCGCACAGGCCTTTATCAAGGCCTCAGCGTGTGGAGTTGCCTGACCCAGTCCTTCCTGGGCCTTTATAACAGGGCCAGTTGTGGCCTGCTTGGGAAAGCAGCCCCATCTAGGGCCACATTCTAATCAGCCCAGCCTTCCTCCATCAGAGCAGGGGTAACTACCCCGCTACAGGAATCAATACAATTATTAACCATTAAAAAGGATCAGGTTACAGCTCCCTTGAAAAAAAATAATTCCTTTCCTCTTCTGGTAAAGAGAATGAGCACAGATCCTTTCAGGAACTGAAGCATCTATCCTTCCTAGAAAACGAGAGCCTGAGGCAGATACACAATTAGCTTACAATCACCTCACAACAAAGCATTGCCTTATTTGCTGCAAATAATACAGTGATAAGTTAGAAATGTTTAAAGAGTTTCTGCAGGGATGTCCGAGACTAGTTTAAAAGAGGATTTTTGCATTATCCCCACACCATCTTTTCAGTTTTCTATATGCTGCAGATTTTTTACACTGAAAGCATATAACATCACTATCAAAATAGGATGGTGTGGGGGAGAAGTCACAGTCTTAGAGCATAAAATACATTTCAGCAGTTAGTGCTTTTTCCTATGGCCAAAGGGAGTAATTTAAAAAGGTTCAGAAGGCTTCTCCAAATGAATATATTTTAGACTATAAAATACATTAATACACTATACATAGGAATATACAATGTTTTTTGAAGCTTGTCTTAAAATAGATAGGTAGTCTAAGTGTGTAAGTCAAGTTATTTGTGCCTCAGTTATTGCACAGGTTATCCAAGACAAAGTTTCATCTAAAAAAGCTGTAACTGAAGCCAAAGCTTGTATTTCACAAGGGCTTCAAGTCTGTTCTCTGTTGGATAGGGAAACCACAGACGAACGGTGGTCAAGCACATCCTTCCACCCAAACCCTCAGAATTCACTTTGGCTACCACTCCCATTAAACAGCAATTGTATCTGTTTTATCTACCGATCCAATTGACTGTAACCATACTTTCATGTTAAGCACTTTGCATTCTTTATATTGCTCCATTTCTATTCCATCTTCAATGCAGGACTAGAGATTATAAGATCACCACTTTCTCTTTTTAGTTACCTCTCCCTGCAGTGGTTCTCAATCTTTCCAGACTACCGTACCCCTTTCAGGAGTCTGATTTGTCTTGTGTATCCCAAGTTACACCTCATTTAAAAAACTACTAGCTTACAAAATCAAATATAAAAATACAAAAGAGCCATGGCACGCTGTTACTGACAAATTGTTTACTTTCTCATCTTTACCATATAATTATAAAATAAATTGTAGCTCTCAGGTTGAGAAACACTGATACAGTATATAGAGCAGTATAAACAAGTCATTTATGAACTTTCAGTTTGTACTGATTTCTCTAGTGGTTTTCATGTAGCCTGCTGTAAAACTAGGCAAATATCTAGATGAGTTGATGTACCCTCTGGAAGACCTCTGCATATTCCTAGGGGTCTACGTATCCCTGGTTGAGAACCACTGCCTTACAGTATGTCCAGACTAGAGTTTTTGTTCTTAGGAGTTAAGCTGAGTTAGCTAAAACAATTATGAATGTTAGTCTGAACACTACATAAATATCTTTGTCCCAGGACATAACTGTTTCCATAGGCTGTGTCCTAGGGTAAGCTACAGGCACTTGTAGTCTGAACAAATGTCTGTAAATGCTAGACTAGACACTGTACCATTTATCAACAGAGTCCTGTGGCACCTTATAGACTAACAGAAGTAAGGAAGTATGAGCTTTCGTGGGTGAATACCCACTTCTTCAGACATTTACCCACAAAAGCTTATGCTCCAATACTTCTGTTAGTCTATAAGGTGCCACAGGGCTCTGTCGCTTTTTACAGATCCAAACTAACACGGCTACCCCTCTGATACTTGTACCATTTATGTTAGGCAACTCAGGCTAAAAAGGGCAAAAAACTCCAAACTAGACATAGTACCTCAAACAGAGGGCCACAAGACCTCCAGATACTCACCATGTTGGCAAAACGACTTTG
Source organism: Gopherus flavomarginatus (assembly GCF_025201925.1). NCBI lineage: Eukaryota > Metazoa > Chordata > Testudines > Testudinidae > Gopherus > Gopherus flavomarginatus. The sequence continues at coordinate 142,328,442 of NC_066619.1, forward strand.
CTTTGAAAATACTAGAACACAGAAGCGGTCAGTCAGTTACAATGCAAGGCATCTGATCTCTTACTGAAGAGCAGAGAGGGACAGACTATCAGTCTCTGATACTTCCTTTATTAAATGAAAACATTACCTTCTGTACAAATTGCCTCCAGTTCCGCTCTTGCATAGAGAAATAGTGAAAATAAAACAGGACAAGGTGAAGGTCATCTTTAACTCCCTGCTTGGCCCAGGCAGCAGTGGCACACAGATCTTACCCACCTTTCCAAGGAACAGCCTTTCCAAGGTTATCAGTGGTTCCAGAATGGGAAAATTTTTCACTCAGACTTGAACTCTCTTCACATTACAGCATGGGAAATAGGTTTCTGACAGATTTTGAACAGTCATGTTCAGTTGCAGTTCAGACCATTTTAGAGAAATCAAGAAAAGAATCTACTAAATCTGTCATAGCCTAAAATGGAAAAGGCTTTTGTGGGCAAAGGATAAGCCGATATAACCTGCCTCTGCTCCATTTCAGGCTTTGTTGAAATATTTGTATCTTTAAAGAGTCTCATCTATTCCTTTGATTTAGAGTATATGTATCAGTATTCCATCTGGTTTTGAGAAGTCTGTTTAGTCATGAAACAAGTATTTAACAGGCCTCAATTTATTTCCCGCAGTAAAACACTAATCCCTAATTTGGACCTGGATTTAGTACTTCCAAAATTAACGTTCAAATTTTTTGTTTTAATTGATAAATAAAATAGCCTTCCTTATCACAATCACATCAGCATGGAGGATAAATGAATGCAGGCTCTAATGGTTGATCTTCCTGTGATGCTGGCAGATGAAGTGCCAGCTCATGCAAAGATCTCAGGTCTCACTGACCACTGACAAATGGATAGCTGGAAACCAGTTTGGCTCACCTGTGTTAGTATAACTAAAATAGGTATTTGAGTTTAAGAATATGTTTAGACTTCATGGAATGTTTGTAGGCTGCTGCATGTATTAACCCTACTTAAAATATCTGTATCCCGTTGTCACAATGCCTGGTATGGGACACAGCTAAGAGCACCACTCTCGGGTCAAACTGCCAGAATACAGGGCGTATATCCCAAACTGGTGGTATATTCTATCATAAGAATTCACTAAGCTGGTAACAAATGCGTGCTTCCAAAATACTATACTAGTTATTATGAAGCCGCAGACAGTCCCTTTCAGACCCTGTAGCCTCTCATGCACCACTGAGACAAACCTGAATTCTGTGATAAATTATTAAAACCAAAAATCACATGGATTAGGTTCTTCCAGTTCCAAAGAACCAGTCACACATCCCAGGTCAAAATGTACTTCAGATCTTACCCAAAAAACTATCCACAAACTATGCTGAAAGCCAATCCTTAGTAAACTAAAAGGTATATTAATATAAAAAAGAGCTATTAAAAGCTTAAAATGAATTGTATACATTACAGTTGATTTCAGAGTTTGTAGATCAGGATAATAGCAGTGATGTTAATCTGCTAGCTTGTAGTAAGTCTCTCTGGATCACCCAAAAGATTGGGGCTCCTCAGTCCATTGTTCAGAGCTTCCCTTTGTTAGAAATCATAGTCCAGAGATGCGGATCAGGAAAGAAGCAAAGGAATGATGTCAGTCTCCAATTTATATACCCCCTTTCCGCCCAGTCCATGTTTCTGGAAAGTTACTGTCTCAAACATGGAGTCAGGGATCACGTGTTCTACATGCCCTGCTGAGTCACTGGACCTCCATTGTACATATGCTCGCAAGGGAGTCCTCGGGATGGGCCATTAAGGAGAATCAACTCTTCCAATGGGCCTACGAGTCATGGCTGGCTGGTCTTGATGTAAATCTGTCTTGTGGGTATTACCCCAGAACACAACATGTTTGAGAATCAAATGCATAGCAAAGATTCATTACTTCATATATAATGATAATACACACATATAAACAGGATAACATTGTGCAACAGATCATAACTTTTTCAATGATATCTTACAAGGCATACTTTGTATAAGATTTATTGCAATTGTGCTCAGTGTCGATACATCAGTGGAGATACCTTAGTGTAAGCATGGTAATCTCTTTCTACAGTGTCACACCCATGTTATAAGGTAATGTTTAAATAGTTGTTCTGTAACTATAAAAATGTTTGTAAATTCCTCACAGGCCAGGGACAAGCATTACCAAATGTGAAATGCTAGTTCACCACAATAGGTGTTGTCTGTAATCCTTTTTGTTGGGGAGAAGATATCAGCCAAGCCATTGTAGACAAAATACTTTGTTTGCATCCCCCACAGCCCTGAAGAGGGTATGCACCCAAACCCTTGTCCCATCACAACTTGAATGCTGTTGAAAGAGAATAAAAATGTCTGTTAAAGAGAAATTATTCCTACGCTGCTTGAACTCTGAGGGATGAGGATTTCTAAGCATAAGCAAGGAGGCCTCAGCTATTTTGCTTGGGTTAGCCCTAAAGGATGTACAGTCTGCTTACTATAGAAGTTTCTATTACCTTTTGAAACCTGACTAACTCATTTGTGTTTTAATCTTGTAAAAAAAAAAAAAAAAAAAAAAAAAAAAAACACACCTCTCATTTCCTAGTTAATAAACCTGTAGTTAGTTTGTTACCAGATTGGCTACAAGCATAGTCTTAGGTTTGAGATATGAGTATAATCAACCTGTGGTAAATGACAAGTCCTTTGGGATTGGGAGGAATCTGATTATAGTGTGTTTTTGTTTTTTGTTTTTTTTGGGGGGTGGGGGGGGAGTGATCATCTGTCAATTGTGTCTGACCCTATGGTAATACTGTTACAGTGCTTTAGGAGTTCACACTTGTTACTGGGATGGTGAAATCTAATTATAGAACATACAACCAGTTTGGGGTTTTTGCTGTGCTTCTTGACAGTCTGCCCTGAGGTTGGCACTCTCAACTGAGAGCCATGCCAGACAGCGTGACACCTCCTTTCAGTTTTTCATAAGGATAAAATGGTCCTCACCCTAGGCTTCTTCCCAGGATGGTTTCAGACTTCCCCATTAGTCAATTCATAAACTCACTTTTTTCCCCTTAAACCACATACGACCAAAAAGGGAAGCAAGTTTGCATTTATTAGATGTCAAAAGGGTTGTAACATTATCTCAATAGAATCAGAGACCTTATGTTTCCCCAAGAGTTTGCATCTTACTATTATCTAGATAGGTTAGATCTTGTATTTTAGAAGTGTGCACATTTAGCTAATATTTCCCTTTCTGTTGGCTTAAGATCCCATTCTATGAGAGCTAAGGCTAATTCAATTTCTTGTCTTAGACATATTTTAATAATCGAGATCGGTAGAACACAGAGTTCTGTTCATGAAGCAGCCAGTGTTACAGTCTGAAATCTGTCAAGGTAGGAATGCTTTGTTTTCTTGGGCGTCCAATACCACACCTATTAACAGGATTCTCTGCAGTAACTGAAATGATTAATTTTGATTTATTGTAAATCCCCAAGTCTGGAAGAGGCTGCATGTATCAAGAATACTTTTGGCAAGCAGAGGTTGACACTGACTTTCCTATCTGACAACTGATTAATAAAAACACAAATGCCTTGTCTCCTGAGATATACAAACATTTAGTGATCACCTAGGGGAGAAAACAAGTAATCCAATGGGAAGGAACCTGTATTGAAAATGGTTATTGTCCCTGCCAGCAGGTATATGGGATCTTGGGGAGCAATTACCACACAGGTGGTGTGCCAATTAATTTCTTTATTAAAGGAAAAAACGAAGTGGTGGGAATTTAACAATGAAATACGATGGGATGGGGTGTATAGGGTGTTTACAATAGACAATGATGGGGGGTTCTTATTGAACAGTGTAGGGAGTTCTAACAGTGGGGCACAGTAAGTGGAGTTCAGCACAATGGGATACAGTGCAGTCAATAAGCGTATCAAAAGAAATGTAAAATAAAATGGTAGCTTCTATATAAAATGGTCAACAATCTCCGGCCATGTCTACATCTAAAATTTTGCAGCGCTGGTTGTTACAGCTGTATTAGTACAGCTGTATAGGGCCAGCGCTGCAGAGTGACCACACTTACAGCAACCAGCGCTGCAAGTGGTGTTAGATGTGGCCACACTGCAGCGCTGTTGGGCGGCTTCAAGGGAGGTTCGGGGAACGCGAGAGCAAACCGCGGCGAAGCTGGTCTCCTTTCCCGGTTTGCTCTCTCGTTCCCCGAACCCCCGAACAAGCAGGTCTCCTTCCCTGCGGTTTGCAGGGTGGTTCGGGGAACGCGAAAGCAAACCCGGGAAAGGAGACCAGCTTCGCCGCGGTTTGCTCTCGCGCTCCCCGAACAAGCAGGTCTCCTTCCCTGCGGTTTGCAGGGTGGTTCGCGGAACGCGAGAGCAAACCGCGGCGAAGCTGGTCTCCTTCCCCGGTTTGCTCTCTCGTTCCCCGAACCCCCGAACAAGCAGGTCTCCTTCCCTGCGGTTTGCAGGGTGGTTCGGGGAACGCGAAAGCAAACCCGGGAAAGGAGACCAGCTTCGCCGCGGTTTGCTCTCGCGCTCCCCGAACAAGCAGGTCTCCTTCCCTGCGGTTTGCAGGGTGGTTCGCGGAACGCGAGAGCAAACCGCGGCGAAGCTGGTCTCCTTCCCCGGTTTGCTCTCTCGTTCCCCGAACCCCCGAACAAGCAGGTCTCCTTCCCTGCGGTTTGCAGGGTGGTTCGGGGAACGCGAAAGCAAACCCGGGAAAGGAGACCAGCTTCGCCGCGGTTTGCTCTCGCGCTCCCCGAACAAGCAGGTCTCCTTCCCTGCGGTTTGCAGGGTGGTTCGCGGAACGCGAGAGCAAACCGCGGCGAAGCTGGTCTCCTTCCCCGGTTTGCTCTCGCGTTCCCGGAGCCACCCAGCAAACCGCAGGGAAGGAGACCTGCTTGCTCGGGGTTCGGGGAACGCGAGAGCAAACCGGGAAAGGAGACCAGCTTCGCCGCGGTTTGCTCTCGCGTTCCCCGAACAAGCAGGTCTCCTTCCCTGCGGTTTGCAGGGTGGTTCGCGGAACGCGAGAGCAAACCGCGGGGAAGCTGGTCTCCTTTCCCGGTTTGCTCTCGCGTTCCCCGAACCCCGAGCAAGCAGGTCTCCTTCCCTGCGGTTTGCAGGGGGGTTCGGGGAACGCGAGAGCAAACCGCGGCGAAGCTGGTCTCCTTCCCCGGTTTGCTCTCGCGTTCCCCGAACCCCGAGCAAGCAGGTCTCCTTCCCTGCGGTTTGCTGGGTGGTTCGCGGAACGCGAGAGCAAACCGCGGCGAAGCTGGTCTCCTTCCCCGGTTTGCTCTCGCGTTCCCGGAGCCACCCAGCAAACCGCAGGGAAGGAGACCTGCTTGCTCGGGGTTCCGGGAACGAGAGAGCAAACCGGGAAAGGAGACCAGCTTGATTACCAGAGGCTTCCTCCTTCCACGGAGGTCAAGAAAAGCGCTGGTAGGTGTCTACATTGGATTACCAGCGCTGGATCACCAGCGCTGGATCCTCTACACCCGAGACAAAACGGGAGTACGGCCAGCGCTGCAAACAGGGAGTTGCAGCGCTGGTGATGCCCTGCAGATGTGTACACCTTCAAAGTTGCAGCGCTGTAACTCCCTCACCAGCGCTGCAACTTTCTGATGTAGACAAGCCCTCCGATAGAATGTATTAAGTGGTTAGTGGCCTTATACACAATGTAACACAATGGTAGCAATGCAACTACAATGTATATCAGAAAAGTGGAAGCAACCAATGGGGTGTTATAATTACAAGTAAAATGTGAATATAAGTGAACTTATGCAATGTAACGGTATAAAAGAAAGTTAATGACTTAATTAGTGAGGCTAGGATAGCAGATAATCTGTCAAGGAACAGGAGGGGGGAGGGGAGTGAATGATTAGTGGCAACTGACGAGAGGAGAGTGCGGCTGGAAGCAGCGAGAGACTCTGAAGCCCTGCAGGGTAAGGACAATGGAGCGGTGTGATGGTGATCTTCGGTAGGGGAGGGGCAGCGGAGAAGTGTAAAGAAGGGCTAGAGAGAGGTTTAAGCAACAAGCGGACACCAAAAACAAAGGAAAAAAGCGGCAAAGGGTTTGGGAAGTTTCACAGGGGGAGAAGCAGCAAGGGGTCGGGAATTTCGGAGAGAGTGCAGATGCGGGGAAAAAAAAGCAGCAAAGGGTTATAACAGGGAGACACGGAGAAGTACACAGAGGGGGAGATTGGAGCGGGGGAAAAACAGACACGGGAAAGTTCAGGGAGAGATCGGGACAGCGGGGAGACGAATTCAAGCAGCAAAAACCTTATCTATCTTAACCAACGACTAGGCAAAACAACAAATATCACAATTCTAAGCAAAACGATAACAAGCAACTATACGGAGCAACAAAACAGTAAACTATAACAAGGCAGGTGAATTTACAAGCTCTACAATCTTAACAAACTATGACTTATTAAACTAAAAATAATAAAACCTATGGTGCACCTTATGCTATGGGGAAGTCACAGAGGGCAGAGTGGTATGTGCCCAGGATACAGCTCCCAAGGAAGCCAAGGGATGGTGGTTGAAGCCAATGGATATAGCTGAAAGCAGGGAGCCCAGAGGCAAAGCCCACAGGAGCAGAGCTTAGCAGTGGCACAAACTTATTTTTAGCAGCAAAGGACAGCGGAGTTTGAGAGGTTTTAAGACACAGACCAAGGTTTAGCTTGAGTCTGTGTGCTAGGGAAACAGAGCCAGCAGCTAAAGCAATAAAATAAAAGTACAGAAAGTTTCACAGAGGGATTCTTACCAGTCCCCAAGGCAGCAGCAAAGGCAGAAGCAACATCAGCAGAAGCAAGGAGGGCTCAGTACAGTCTCAATAATCAGGAGATCTCTCAGGTAGCAATTCGTTCTTCGTGGGGGGGCGGGTTTCAAAAAATGGGGGTACGCTCAAAAAATAAAATGAGAGCGGAGAAAGGACCCCCCAGAACCCCTGGCTGATCAGACCAGGCAGCAATGCAGGAACCTTTCTGATGTTTGTTTCAAAATGTCTGTTTTTAAAGGCAAACTCATGCAGTTTCCCGCCAGTAATCCTGATAGGCTCCCTCTGTCACAGGGGAGGAGGCACAGGGAAAAACTGCAGGTTAAGCACAGAAACATGTCTGGGCAGAGTCCTGTGCAATAGGTGACTCAAATGCACATGAGGCCTATGACTCATGCCCAGGATCTTAAAAACACAATAGGTCTTGCAGCTCTGGACATTGCCTGCCCTACACTGAGCCCAGGTTCAACGAGGTGATAACAGGACTAACCCTTTGAACAGGGCAGTGGTCCCATTTAGCACGCAGCACAAGTGGCCATCCCTTTGAGAAGGGCAATGGCTCTTGTTAAACAACTCAAGGGGCCCTCCCTTTGAGAAGGGCAGTGGCCTTGGTAAACGACTTAACAGCCAGGGAAGGGCGGCCACAGGAGGAGAACAAAAACAAAATGGAGTATGGGGACAGCTGTAAGAAACAAAATGGAATAGGGGGATAGCTGTAAAAGACAGTTATTTCCCAAGGTGAGCCAGAAGGGTGTGCAAACAGCTTACAGCAATGTGAAAACACTTCTTTCATGTTGAGGGCTGCAAACCAGACTTTTTGGGAAAGCTTGGGAATTAGAGAAGTATGACAAAGTTCCTCCTCTACCTTGGTGGGTCCTGCGCTTATTGGCAGATTTGCTCACCTCAGTGATCTTCCCCACAGTCTGGGTCAACTCCTCCTGTGTCTGATGAGCAGTTGGGAGGTTTGGGGGCAACCTGGGCCCGCGCTCTACTCCAGGTTCCAGCCCAGGGCCCTGTGATTACAGCTGTCTGTAGTACCTCCTGTAACAGCTGCATGACAGCTACACCTTCCTGGGCTACTTCCCCATGGCCTCCTCCAAACACCTTCTTTATCCTCACCACAGGATCTTCCTCCTCGTGTCTGATAATGCTTGTACTCCTTAGTCCTCCAGCAGCACATCCTCTCACACTCAGCTCCTTGTGCCTCTTGCTCCCAGCTCCTCACACGCACTTCCTCTCCTCTGGCTCCCCACTCTCTGACTGGAGTGAGCTCTTTTTTAAACCCAGATGCCCTGATTAGCCTGCCTCGATTGGCTGCAGGTGTTCTAATCAGCTTGTCTGCCTGAATTGGTTCTAGCAGGTTCCTGATTACTCTAGTGCAGCCCCTGCTCTGGTCACTCAGGAACAGAAAACTACTCAGCCAGTGACGAGTATATTTGCCCTCTACCAGACTCCTGTACCCCACTGGCCTGGGTCTGTCACAGAAAGCAGAGTCAACATTCAAAAGCAGAACTTGTGAATTTGTTGAGCTTTCTTACATCTGGAACTGGACAAAGACTCCATTCTTCTGGGGCATCAGGAAATAACTGGAATAAAATCCTCTGCCCTTGAACTTTTCTGTGACCTCCTCCATAGATCCCAATTCCTGAAAGCCTGAAACACTCTGATCTTGGTAGACTAACGAGGAGATCTCTGAAGAGGGAGTGAAGGATTGGAAGGAGGAATATTTAACTGAATTGAGTATCCAGTGTGGACAATTTTTAATGTTCATTTGTCCGATGTCACGGACGACAATTGGTGGAAATACTGACTCAGTCTGTCTCCAGAAGAAAGGAAGTGAATGAAAATCTGGGAGGAATGGTTTGCAGTCCTTGCGATGCATGTCAAATCTGAAACTCCACGTTCAAAAATATTGCTGTTGAAGACATCTCCTTGCCTGCAACTCTTGGCTTACTATTCTCTCTCTCATACTGATATGGAAGAGGAGATTACTGATGTTGGCGATAAGACTTGTTCTCCCCTCTCCTTCTACATTTAATGTACAAAGGCAGCAAATTTCTAATACCTAAACAATCTTCTGGGTGCTTTGTAGAAACCCAATCATCTAGCCATATACCTTGTTTCCTTTATTCTCTAAAACCTCATCTGTCCTGGTGCTGAATAATCCCTCTCCCTCAAAAAGCATGTCTTCCACCTTAGTTCCAGGGGCAACCTCAAAGATATGAACCTAGCATATCTACACAAACAGCAGATACAAGAGTTCTGGGAGCTGTAACTGAAGAGTCAAATACTGTATGCAAAGGCAGCTTTGCTAGCTGCTGTTCCTCAAAGACTATGGCATTAGCCAATTTTTTCTGTTCATCTGGACACATTTTAGTAAAATTTAGACATTTTGTCCCGAAGAGAGAACTGATGGAGAATGGCCCACTCAGTAATAGTAACTCAAGCTCAGGGCAGAGAAGGAAGAGACCTTTCCTCTTAAAGCATTAGTTATCATCATCATCCTGGTCCTACTGTGTGGAATACAAACACCCATCTCTGGCTCTCTGAATAGCAGCTTCTACCACTAGAAAAGCCATCCTGAGATAAAGGATCTTTATTCACTTTTTACACATAGGCTGCAGAAAAGAATTTATCCAAATTAATTTTGCAAGCTGCAACAGACTGTCTGAAAGTGGTAGTGATACTTCTCAAAGACTGAGCACATAATCAAAAATTGGATGTATTTCTTTCAGAGAGCAAGGAGGTAGTTTCAATGTAGAGGCCATCTTCTGTATTAGTTCTTGGAATTCTACTGTATCTTTATTAGGAAGTTTAGACTTGAAATTAGACGAAGGTTTCTAACCATTAGGGGAGTGAAGTTTTGGAACAGCCTTCCGAGGGAAGTAGTGGGGGCAAAAGACTTATCTGGCTTCAAGACTAAGCTTGATAAATATATGGAGGGGATGTTATGATAGGATAGTTTAATTTGGGCAATTGATCTTGGATTATCACCAGATAAGTCGGCTCAATGGTCTGCGGGGAGATGTTGGATGGGATGAGAACTGAGTTACTGCAGAGAATTCCTTCTTGGGTGCTGGCTGGTGAGTCTTGCCCACATGCTCAGGGTTTAGCTGATTGCCATATTTGAGGTCGGGAAGGAATTTTCCTCCAGGGCGGACTGGCAGGGGCCCTGGAGGTTTTTCGCCTTCCTCTGCAGCGTGGGGCATGGGTCGCTTGCTGGTGGATTCTCTGCAGTTTGAGGTCTTCAAACCAGTTTTGAGGATTTCAATAACTCAGTCCTGGATTAGGGGTTGTATAAAAGTGGATGGGTAGGGTTCTGTGGCCTGCCTTCTGCAGGAGGTCAGACTAGATGATCATATTGGTCCCTTCTGACCTATGAGTCTATGAGTTTATATAGATAAGTGGCTGATGAAATGCTCCTGTTTTTAACAGGCAACTGTTAAAACTGTTCAGGGTCCAAATCAGTAAACTCCTGAAAAGGTCATTTGCTCTTCATCCCCTGAAAAACTTCTTGTAGACGCAAAGGAGATTGTACCCCTTCACCAGATATCTGTCAAGCTACATTACATGTGGATGTAAGAGAGAGAGTTCCAACAGTGCTGTAGCTATCGCATTCTGTATCTTCCATCTGTTGTGGATTCATAATGAAAGGTTGGGGTTGCCAGTAAGGCAGTCTTTACCACAGTGGGCTTCTCCATTCCAACTGATAATCCATGTGCAGATCCAGTTCATAATAAGAGTTCTTCGGGGATTAGTTAAGATCCCAAGGACTTCACCATGGATGAAGACAAGAACCAAGGTTGTCCTTGATCTGATTCTCCTTTGGCTTGTTATTCTAATCTAGGATTCAAATAAAAAGCTGTAGATACTAAAGGTCCCCGACCCAGAGAAAAATATTTAGCTGGGGAAGTTTTAAAAAGAGAGGCGACCATCCTTCTGAGGTGAAGAGGGAACACAGACACATGCCAGACAATTAAGAGCAGGTTTAAAAAGAGTAGAGGTCTGCTCCCCCAAACTAACTGCTTGTGGAGGAGTTATTTTTTTTGAAGTTTTAGACAGAGGCTGAAGTTAACTCACCTTGCTAACTGTGGGTGAAGGGCAAAAAGCCTTAAAGTGTAAGAGTGTAGCCTTGTTCAGACTCCTATCTTTGAGAAAGTTGCTAATTAAAGAGTTTCAAAGCCCATGAGGAAGGAGAGGAAACAAAAATATTAGAAATTAAAAGTAGGGTGTTGAACACTGAACACTAGTTTAGAGGACTTTTCACCGAACCAGAACTGAATCCAAACTGAAAACCTCTGAGTTGCATTGAACCCAAATGGAAACAGAACCCAGAAAAAACAGAAACTGGTTCAAACAATAAGATTCAGATTCAATAATTAGGTGCTGAGGAATGCTCTCTCCCTGGTTCAACCCTCAAGAGAGGATAGATGGTACACTTCCCAGTAAGCCACTGGAGGAGATAAGACAGGTCAGAGGCAGAGAGAGGGGTTCTAGGCTTGGTAGTTCTCCTGCTATGCCCAGGTAAGGACTGCCCATAGAAAGGGACACCTCCCTCCCCTTCCATTTCCTGCTGATTGTTAGCAGCCAATAACTCAGGCCTCAGACCTGGGGGTGCGGCAGGAGGAGTGAGAGAAACAGGACCTTTGTTTTGACTTGAGGCTGCAAAGCTCCCCTGCTCTTCCACTCTCTTTCTGGCTTTGTTTCCCTGGTGCTGAAGTTCCTTCCTGCTGCCACTCTGTTATGCTGGGGGCAGGGTGGGAGGGAGAGGGACAGAAAACGAAGGAAGGAAGGAATGTCTCTGGGGGACCTGAAAAAAGGAGGAATGAAGGGAGGGGACTGAGGAGGGAAAGGTTCTGTAGCAGTCCTTCTAATTACCCCACTGTCACCTCGCCTCAATGGCTGGTTGGGCCCAGAACTTTTCCTCTCTGTCCACTAGGACAGAGGAGTCTTTTTCCACAATAGACATTGCATATTGCTTGACTATTTATTTTTAAGGTTTGCAGTTCCATGGTGTAGAATCTTTTATTGTTTAATACAGGCAAAGAAATATTAGTAAAAAAAATTAAGACCTGTTGCTTTCCTTTGCTAATTTTGAAATAAAGAAACCCAAAAAAGTAACTACTTAATCTCTCTTTCATTCTTAATCTTAAAAAAATGTTGAAATGTTTAAGTTGCATTAAACCTTTGAATTGATTAGCTTAAACAAGTAGAACCAATTAAACACAGCACATTGCTCAGGCCAGTAGCGTAGCCAGAACCAACAGCTAACTCACCCCCTGCCCAACCTGAGGCTGTGCCTAGTCTTTCACATGTGTCCTCAAGGACAAACAGCAGAATCAACTAGTGACAGATGAAAAATGGGTATCATGTGACCTGGAACGTATCCTAACCCACCAACCCAGCTCATAATTTGGAAATGTGATACATTTTTGTAGACAACAAATTTTTGAATGAAATTCTGTTGAGAAAGTTCCTAAAGAATACAGATGATAAATATTCTTTTGTTAGGAGTTACAAAGCAAGCATAAGAGCATATAGAGCTTAGCCAGTGATTGCAACTAGTTTAGGGGCGTTAAAACTCTGGCAGCCCATGTTGTGTTTACATTAAACAAATTAGATTGAAGTTTAGGCCTTAATAAAAGGTCATTTAAAAATACTCTTATCAATAAGGAGGTCTCTACTAGGAATCTAAGGTATCAGCTGTGGGCCACATGGATAGAGAGGAGAAAATATGCATCCAGAAGATAGAGAGCCACAAACCAGTCTAAAAGATCTAGGGAAGGGACTGTGGAAGCTAGGATGACCTTTTGGAATCTTTAAAAAAAACAAAAAATAAAAAAATAAAAAAGATAAACACACTGAGATGTTGAAAATTAAGGAAGGGTCTCCAACTCCCTTTCTTTGGGACTGAAAAGTAAATGACAATAGAAGTCACTCCCTCAGAATACTAAGGGTACTTATTCCAAGATCTCTCTTTTGTATTAGGGAGCTCACCGCCTGTTCCTGAAGAGGCTCATGAGACTGGTGCCTGAAGAGGGATGGAAAAGGAGGCAAGAGGGTGGTTATTAAATCATAGAATATCAGGGTTGGAAGGGACCTCAGGAGGTCATCTAGTCGAACCCCCTGCTCAAAGCAGGACCAATCCCTAATTAAATCATCCCAACCAGGATGTGGAGCCTGTCCTTAAAAACCTCTAAATGAATGGGATACCCCTTTATCTCGAGGACCCACCAGTTATAAAACTTTTCCTCATCCAACTGTCTTGGAAGCAGGAAATACAGTTCCGATGGAGACGGAGGAGATCCAAAGAGAGTTCTGTCGGACTCAACTCGCATGAAAACTAGTTTTTGGAGAAAGGTTCCTTCTGAAAGGCAGAGTTGGGATTCTTTTCAGGAGGAGTGCTTTAGAAAGCCTGTTACCTGGAGTTCTCCTGAGTTGCTTAAACCACTAAGGAACCAGGATCAGCTGATGGAAAAAAGATATTCAAATAGTTTTGTGGGGACGTGATACTTTGTCCACCCTCTTCAAGCTGGATAAGATGGAGGCAGGAGTATGCCAGATAACAATGATCTCTTTGAGCTGACCAGGGCATTGGTCTACCTAGTGTTGCCATGTGCAGAATGTCTAATAGTCTGTTTCTCCTGTATCATCTCAGATGGAATGTGGAGGGTCCCTGCAATCCTCTTCAAGAGATCCTAAAGGGTTTTAAATTCATTTTGAGACCTGAAAGAGGGTGGTTCGACAACCTCACCAAGGAATGAAGATAAGGAGGACGTTCTATGTACTCGTCGTTTTCTAGGAATGGTTGGGGTTTGCCCCATGAGTAAAGGAGATCCTAGCTCACATACCAGGGAAATGAGTCTTCTGAAGTGGGGATTCACGTCCCAGGGGCTGGTAAGAAAAATGGGGTGACAGACTCAGGGGAGAATATCACGAAAGGTTCTCCTTGAAGTCCACTTGTCTCATGTTCCCCAGTATACTCTTCTCTAGGTTCCACACCAGATGCCCCCAATATTCATCTTGCATGGCCCAATGGGTAAGAGAGAGGACAGCCTTTGGAGCATGTTGATGAAAAACAGGAAGGAATAGGTCTCCTCTAGAGGGGGCACTCCTGTCCAAAGTACTGCATCCACATGGTCCAAACGAGGTATGATTGTAGCAGATAGTTGCTTGAAGACAACATCTCAAACAATCCAGTATCGGAGACTCAGGCAACAGACAACAGGTCAGCCAGTAGCAAGAAGGGTCTCAGTGCTGGGATCTTCAGTGCCAGGGAAGGGTCAGTGCTGAGATGGTGCTCTGTGATGGGGTGAAGTGGTCACTACCAAATATGTCTGTGTCAATGCCAGAGCCGGAGCGCACCATGCAGGTATGGTACTGAAGCAGCACAGTCCTTGTGAGTGAAAGAACCATCAGTGCCACGGCACTGGGAAGGGACTCCAGGTCATGGATCTTGATGGAGGCAGAGGAGAAGTTTTAAGCCTCTTACTTGGGGTCAAGGGTGGCGATCTGCACTAGAAGCCTGACTGGCATGGTACTCAGTCCTCCCTCTTTAAAAAACACAAACAGATGCAGTGTGCTCTAAGAGAAGAAGCAGTTTTCAAAGTAGAGGCTGAGGCACAACTTGCTAGCACTGAGATAGGGTGCAGTGGATCTTTCCCAGGCTTCTCAGGGACAGAGATGGATGTTGCATTAATCTTTGCAGCAGCAAGAAATTCAGCCTCATTTCTCTATTCTTGAGAGTCCATCTTAGAAAAAGAGCTGCAATCTGGCACAGGCCTGTCTCCCAGGCAGGCAGATGAGGCATCTGAAGCACCTATCATTAACAGGCATGGTGGAGTCACACAACTGGCAGGTCTTGAAGCCAGGAGATTTAGGAACTCCCATAATGAAGGAATAACCACCTCTACTGGGGGTGTGGTATATTTACCCACTCAAATCCTATGTCTACACTACCAGTTAAATCAGCCCCACTGCGATCAATGTGGTGGTATCAATTTAGCGGGGCTGTTGAGCGCTCTCCCATCAACATCTGTACTCCACCTCCCCGAGAGGCAGAAGCTATGTCAACAGGAGAGCAACTCCCATCGACGTAGTGCAGTACTGACACTGCCATAAGCCAACCTAAATTACATCAACTTCAAGTTACGTAAATTACATAACAGTGTAATTTAGATTGATTTAGAGTGATAGTGTAGACCAGCCCAAAGACAGCTACTAAAAAAAGCAGCCGACAGGTAAAAAGAACTAATAACCAAACCAATATTAATCTAAGAATAACTCTGAAAAAGTCCATGTAGTGGAAGGATTTAGGGAATCTGCATAATTTCTGAACTCTGTGTGAGATTATGGACTCTGTATGTATCTTTACCAAGCTGCAAACTAAATTTTGAAGGTGCAGCACATTGCCTTCTGTTGTACGTTCACCATCATGTTGGACCTAAATTCCAAAGGGCTGTGATACAAGACTGACAAAAGACCATCTTAATTTAATTATTCTATTCTAACACAAACATCCTAAACAATAGACTGGCTCCAACCCATGAGAAGTGGTTTGTCAGGGAGAGGTTGCTAGGCAGCAAAATCAGCTCGTAAGAGTCTGGGATCACCTGAGGAGGCTGATCTGGAATCCACCTCACACAGAGACAAGGTGGTTATATACAGGGAGGAACTGATCTATTCTTCATCTTCAGCCATTTCATCACCTCGAGCAAAGGAAAGGTAGTGCAGGAATATGAGACAGGGGAACCTTGCCTACCTCAGTTCAGGCAGTTGTCCTCTGCCCTACAAATGAAGGGTGAGCAAGACTGAACAGCATTACATTACATACACTACACTCAGGCTTACATTCTATATGATCTGAACTTTATTTCTGGTGTTTAAGGAAAGAGTAGTGATGTTTCAGAATCCTGACCAAAGTACGTGAGGTATGTGCTACACAACCACGTTTTCCTTGATGAGGGAAACTGTAAGCCCAGAATACCCACGTGGCTTGAGTTCTATGAGACAGTGCATTTAAACTATGATGAAGTCTGAAGTTGTCAGCACTGCTAACAGGCTAGGCAGCTTAACCATGATGTCTCAGCTCTCAGAAGTGGGCACTTGACAGAGGATCTTCACCCTAAGAGTGCATATAGAGACCCCAAGCTAGGGGCAATGCTTGAACTTGATTCAGACTCCAGAGGCTTAATGTACATGCGATCCAGCAATTGGATCCCCTCAGCAATCTGATGAGACCCCAAAAAGGTGTGCTTGTCTGAATCTTCTGACAACAGTGACCTAGGAAATGGCTATGTTGGATAAGGAACACGGGCACTGCTAGTACTCTGTCTTGCATCAGAGCTTAGAGGAACTGAGCAATGGGTGCCCCGCCCCTGCCCTGCCCCTTACACTTTGAGCTATGATATTCTGAAGGGAGGGATGGGCATTGGCGCAGCCACAACTGGTACTGCTATTCAAAAAACAATCTGATTTCATACACATGGGGCACATATTCACCAAGAGTGGAATCAGTGTAGACAATCACCCAAGAATCATAGCTTGTAAAAACACTACTCTCCTGTCGCAGTTATCAGATAGTATTTCAGTATCACTTTCCTTCAAGGAACGTGAATATTTGTAAAAGCGTGAATGATTTTGCTGTTTTGCTTGTTTCCCCACAACTATAGCGTTACATTTGAAATCAGTCTTGCTCTGTGCATAGACCCATTTTCATTCTGAGTGCTTGATCTGTAGTGTTTGCTCATATGTAGTTAGCCACCCATGCTCCACAAAGTTCTACTTGACAGGCGTCAAATACGCTCTTCGGATGGCATCTGGGTCTGACTTGACATTTCTCTCAAAGAAAGATCAAAACAAAATTAGAAGTCTACAAAGCCCACAAGGTAGGTGGTAGAAAATGTTTTTTGAAAGCCAATGATGAAATTTTAGAATTAAACCCACTTTAAGAGTGCTCAGAACAGTTTAAAACTCATGAACAGTGTCACCAAATTTCAGATATCTCCTCTCCAAGTAAAGTGGTTTCTTATACAATGACAATCAGTTCTGCCATCTTTGATCTACTTGAAATTTACCTTGTGGTCATCTGACGCTTCCATTCCAGTACATGCCTATTTTTCAACAGTTTGTCAGTGAGAGATATAATTCAATTATCTGGCATATTAACATTTCTATATTTGCTCTTAGTGCATATTTTGTACTATTTCAGTGGGGGTTTGCGAAATGTTACAGAGGGCTACCTAATGGCAGACAGAGCTGTCCCTAGGGCATGGGGCCAGCAGCCCGGGGCCCCTGGACTTCCAAGAGCTAAGCAGATCAAAGAAAGCATATCTATTACACTGAGAAGATTTAAACTTCAAGACTCCTCATAAGAAATGGAAAAGGAGGTGGATAATTATAGCTGTTTTTAAATTAAATAGGCAGCTAGGATTGTTTTTAAATTATGAACAAGTTTAAGCTTTACTATAACGTGCGTTGTTTGCCTGGACTGCTCAAGACCTGAATGTTTGTGTAGGAGGAGCTCTTTGAGTTGGCTTCTTAAATACCTCCATGATGAAACATAGGAGCCTTGTCTTATAACAGGCTTACTCAAAGTGATACAAGCTACGAAAATGAGATCTTGGAAGAGTGCTGCCATTTTCATAGTGTAATAAAAATACTGTAATGATAAATAAGAACATACAACCAGCCATACTGGATCAGACCAAAGGTCCATCTAGCTCAGTATCCTGTCTGCTGACAGTGGCCAATGCCAAGTGCCCCAGAGGCAATGAACAGAACAGGGAATCGTCAAGTGATCCATCCCCTGATGCCCATTTCCAGCTTCTGGCAAACAGAGACCAGGGATACTCAATAGTGTGTAATAAGCATGTCATAAAAACAAAATTTATATTTCCAAGATCGCTGCTTTTATAATTTATCCTAAGGTAAAGGAGAAAATCTCTGGAAAAATTCATTTTTAGGAGGGGGTTCGCGAATAACAGACTTGGTGGGATAACTCACATGACTGAAGTACTGTCATGGATGGATATAAACTTTTCAGGAAGAACAGGTAGGGCAGAAAAGGTGGGGGAGTTGCATTGTATGTAAGAGAGCAGTATGACTCCTCAGAGCTCTGGTATTAAACTGCAGAAAAACCTGAGAGTCTCTGGATTAAGTTTAGAAGTGTGAGCAACAAGGGAGATGTCGTGGTGGGAGTCTGCTATAGACCACCAGACTAGGGGGTGAGGTGGAAGAGGTTTTCTTCCAGCAACTAGCAGAAGTTACTAGATCACAGGCCCTGGTTCTCATGGGAGACTTTAATCACCCTGATATCTGCTGGGAGACCAATACAGTGGTACATAGACAATCCAGGAAGTACAGGGGACAATTTCCTGGTGCAAGTACTGGAGGAACCAACTAGGGGCAGAGCTTTTCTTGACATGCTGCTCACAAACAGAGGAGTGTTAGTAGGGGAAGCAAAAGTAAATGGGAACCTGACAGGCAGTGGCCATGAGATGGTCAAGTTCAGGATCCTGACACAAGGAAGAAAGGAGAGAAGCAGAATACGGACCCTGGACTTCAGAAAAGCAGACTGACTCTCTCAGGGAACTGACAGGCAGGATCCCCTGGGAGAATAACATGAGGGGGAAAGGAGTCCACGAGAGCTGGCTGTATTTTAAAGAATCATTATTGCAGTTGCAGGAAAAAAAACATACCAATGTGTAGACAGAATAGTAAATATGGCAGGTGACCAGCTTGGCTTAACAGTGAAATCCTTGCTGATCTTAAACATAAAAAAGAAGCTTACAAGAAGTGGAAGATTGGACAAATGACAAGGGAAGTTTATCAAAAAATTGCTCAGGCATATAGGAGTGAAATCAGGAAGGCCAGATCCCACTTGGAGTTACAGCTAGCAAGAGATGTTAAGAGTAACAAGATGGGTTTCTTCAGGTATGTTAGCAACAAGAAGAAAGTCAAGGAAAGTGTGGGCCCCTTACTGAATGAAGGAGGCAGCCTAGTGATGGAGGATGTGGAAAAAGTTAATGTACTCAATGCTTTTTTTGCCTCCGTCTTCACAGACAAGGTCAGCTCCCAGACTGCTGCACTGGGCAGCACAGTAGGGGGAGAAGGTGACCAGCCCTCTGTGGAGAAAGAAGTCGTTCAGGACTATTTAGAAAACCTGGATGAGCACAAGTCCATGGGTTCAGAACCATGCGCTGCATCTGAGGGTGCTAAAGGAGTTGGTGGATGTGATTGCAGAGCCATTGGCCATTATCTTTGAAAACTCATGGCAATCGGGGGAGGTTCCAGATGACTGGAAAAAGGCTATTGTAGTGACCATCTTTAAAAAAGGAAAGAAAGAGGATCCAGTGAACTACAGGCCAGTCAGCCTCACCTCAGTCCCTGGAAAAATCAAGGAATCAACTCTGAAGCACTTAGAGGAGAGGAAAGTGATCAGGAACAGTCAGCATGCATTCACCAAGGGCAAGTCATGCCTGACTAACCTAATTTCCTTCTATGAGGAGATAACTGGGTCGGTGGATGAGGGGAAAGCAGTGGATGTGTTATTCCTTGACTTTAGCAAAGATTTTGATACAGTCTCCCACTGTATTCTTGCCAGCAAGTTAAAGTAGTATGGGCTGGATGATTGGACAATAAGGTGGATAGAAAGCTGGCTACATCGTTGGTTTCAACAGGTAGTGATCGAGAGCTCCATGACTAGATGGCAGCCGGTTTCAAGTGGAGTTCCCCAAGGGTCGATCCTGGTGCAGGTTTTGTTCAACATCTTCATTAATGATCTGGAGGATGGCGTGGACTGCACCCTCAGCAAGTTTGCAGATGACACTAAACTGGAAGGAGTGGTAGATACGCTGGAGGGTAGGGACAGGATACAGAGGGACATAGACAAATTAGAGGACTGGGCCAAAAGAAATTAGATGAAGTTCAGCAAGCACAAGTGCAGAGTCCTGCACTTAGGACGGAAGAATCCCATCCACTGTTACAGATTAGGGACCGAATGGTTAAGAAGCAGGTTTGCAGGAAAGGACCTAGGGGTTACAGTGGACGAGAAGCTGGATATGAGTCAACAGTGTGCCTTTGTTGCCAAGAGGGCTAACAGCATTTTGGGCTGTATAAGTAGGGGCATTGCCAGCAGATTGAGGGATGTGATCGTTCCCCTCTATTCGACATTGGTGAGGCCTCATCTGGAGTACTGTGTCCAGTTTTGGGCCCCACACTACAAGAAGGATGTGGAAAAATTGGAAAGAGTCCAGCGGAGGGCAACAAAAATGATTAGGGGTCTAGAGCACATGACTCATGAGGAGAGGCTGAGGGAACTGGGATTGTTTAGTCTACAGAAGAGAAGAATGAGGGGAGATTTGATAGCAGCTTTCAACTACCTGAAAGGGGGTTCCAAAGAGGATGGATATAGACTGTTCTCAGTGGTCCCTGATGACAGAACAAGGAGTAATGGTCTCAAGTTGCAGTGGGGGAGGTTTTGATTGGATATTAGAAAAAACTTTTTCACTCAGAGAGAGTGGTGAAGCACTGGAATGGGTTACCTAGAGAGCTGGTGGAATCTCCTTCCTTAGAGGTTTTTAAGGTCAGGCTTGACAAATCCCTGGCTGGGATGATTTAGTTGGGAATTGGTCCTGCTTTGAGCAGGCGGTTGGACTAGATGACCTCTTGAGGTCCCTTCCAACCCTGATATTCTATGAGACTTGACAGTTTAGTGAAAGGGGTTCACAGGTTGTTGAAGTTTGGGAACCACTGCACTATTTCCATGTTTAGTCAACTTTTAGATTTTAAAGTTAGCTTTTAAGCTTAGATTTTAGTTAGATTTTAAAGCCAGAAAGAACCATGCTGTTTTAGTCATGTCTACTCTATTAGTCAGATCATGGAATTTCCTCCTCTTCCATTCCCCAATTTCTATAAATAAGTGGGGATGTTATTTTTATGGTGACACCTTCCCGCTATCCCTGAATACACAGATACAACTTTCTAACAAGTAGCATTAAAGTTCATGCACCTTTCCTGGTCATCCCACATTGATGTTGGTGAAATGTCCCTTGTGATCCACCAGTGCTTGCAGCACAATTGAGAAGTACCCCTTGCGGATTATGCACTGGTTGGCAATGTGGTCCGGAGCCAAGATAGGGATATGCATTCTGTCTGTCGCCCAACTATAGTTAGGAAAACCCTTTGTAGCAAAGCCATCCACTAAGATCTGCACATTTCCCAGAGAGTCACTACCCTTGACAGCAGAACATAAGTGATTGCATTGGCTAATTGAATCACAGCAGTCCCCACAGCAGATTTGCCCACTCCAAATTGATTCCCGACTGACTGGTAGCAATCAGACATTGCAAGCTTCTGCATGGTTATCGCCACTTGCTTCTCAACTGTCAAGGTAGCTCTCATATTGGTATCCCTGCAATTCAGGGTGGGGGAAAGAAACTCACAGAGTTCCAGGAAAGAGGCCTTACGCATGCAAAAGTTTCACAGCCATTGGGAATCATTCCATACCTGCAATACTATAAGAACATAAGAATGGCCTTACCGGCTCAGACCAAAGGTCCATCTAGCCCAGTATATATCTACCGACAGTGGCCAATGCCAGGTGTCCCGGAGGGAGTGAAGCTAACAGGCAATGATCAAGTGATCTCTCTCCTGCCATCCATCTCTGTCCTCTGATGAAAAGAGGCTAGGAACACCATTCCTTACCCATCCTGGCTAATAGCCATTTATGGACTTAGCCACCATGAATTTATCCAGTTCCCTTTTAAACATTGCAATAATTCTAGCCTTCATAACCTCCTCAGGTAAGGAGTTCCACAAGTTGACTGTGCGCTGCCTGAAGAAGAACTTCCTTTTATTTGTTTTAAACCTGCTGCCCATTAATTTCATTTGGTGACCCCTAGTTCTTGTATTATGGGAATAAGTAAATAACTTTTCCTTATTCACTTTCTCCACATCACTCATGATTTTACATATCTCTATCATATCCCCCCTTAATCTTCTCTTTTCCAAGCTGAAGAGTCCTAGCCTCCTTAATCTTTCCTCGTATGGGACCCTCTCCAAACCCCTAATCATTTTAGTTGCCCTTTTCTGAACCTTTTCTTGTGCTAGAATATCTTTTTTGAGGTGAGGAGACCACATCTGTACACAGTATTCGAGATGTGGGAGTATCATGGATTTATATAAAGGCAATAATATATTCTCAGTATTATTTTCTATCCCTTTTTGATGATGACTCCTAACATCCTGTTTGCTTTTTTGACCTCCTCTGCACACTGCATGGACATCTTCAGAGAACTGTCCACGATGACGCCAAGATTTTTCCTGACTCATTGCAGCTAAATTAGCCCCCATCATATTGTATCTATAGTTGGGGTTATTTTTTCCAACGTGCATTACTTTACATTTATCCACATTAAAATTTCATTTGCCATTTTGTTGCTCAATCATTTAGTTTTGTGAGATTTTTTTGAATTTCTTCACAATCTGCTTTGGTTTTCACTATCCTGAGTAGTTTAGTATCATCTGCAAACTTTGCCACCTCACTGTTTACCCCTTTCTCCAGATTATTTATGAATAAATTGAATAGGATTGGTCCTAGGACTGATCCTTGGGGAACACCACTAGTTACCCCTCTCCATTCTGAGAATTTACCATTAATTCCTACCCTTTGTTCCCTGTCTATTAACCAGTTCTCAGTCCATGAAAGGACCTTCCCTTTTATCCCGTGACAGCTTAATTTACGTAAGAGCCTTTGGTGAGGGACATTATCAAAGGCTTTCTGGAAATCTAAGTACACTATGTCCACTGGATCCCCCCTGTACACATGTTTGCTGACCCCTTCAAAGAACTCTAATAGATTAGTAAGACACAATTTCCCTTTACAGAAACCATGTTGACTATTGCTCAACAGTTTATGTTTTTCTATGTGTCTGACTATTTTATTTTTACCTATTGTTTCGACTAATTTGCCCAGTACCAACGTTAGACTTACCGGTCTGTAACTGCCGGGATCACCTCTAGAGCCCTTTTTAAATACTGGCATTACATTAGCTAACTTCCAGTCATTGGGTACCGAAACCGATTTAAAGGATAGGTTACAAACCTTAGTTAATAGTTCTGCAACTTCACATTAGAGTTCTTTCAGAACTCTTGGGTGAATAAGAAGTCACCGGGACCAGATGGCAATCTTGAGTTCATCAATTAATTCCAAAACCTCCTCTAGTGACATTTCATTCTGTGACAGTTCCTCAGATTTGTCACCTTCAAAAGCCGGCTCAGGTTTGGGTATCTCCCTAACACCCTCAACCGTGAAGACTGAAGCAAAGAATCCATTTACTTTCTCCGCAATGACTTTATCGTCTTTAAGCGCTCCTTTTGTATTTCGATCATCAAGAGGCCCACTGGTTGTTTAGCAGGCTTCCTGCTTTTGAGGTACTTAAAAAACATTTTGTTATTACCTTTGGAGTTTTTGGCTAGCCGTTCTTCAAACTCCTCTTTGGCTTTTCTTATTACACTCTTGCACTTAAGTTGGCAGTCTTTGTGCTCCTTTCTATTTTCCTCACTAGGATTTGACTTCCACTTTTTAAAGGAAGTTTTTATCTCTCACTGCTTCTTTTACATGGTTGTTAAACCACGGTGGCTATTTTTTTAATTCTATTTTACTGTGTTTCTTCATTTGGGGTATACATTGAAGTTGGGCCGCTATTATGGTGTCTTTAAAAAGGGCCCATGCAATTTGCAGGGATTTCACTTTAGTCATTGTACTTTTTAACTTTTGTTTAACTAACCCCCTCATTTTTGTATATAGTTCCCCCTTTTGAAATTAAATGCCAGTGTTGGGCTGTTGATGTGTTCTTCCCACCACAGGGATGTTGAATGCTATTGTATTATGGTCATTATTTCCAAGCAGTCCTGCTACAGTTACCTCTTGGACCAGCTCCTGTGCTCCACTCAGGATTAAATCTAGAGTTGCCTCTCCCCTTGGGGGTTCCCGTACCAGCTGCTCCATGAAGCAGTCATTTAAAAATTTCTCGATACTTATCTCTGCATTTTGTCCTGAAGTGAAATGTTCCCAGTCAATATGGGGATAATTGAAATCCCCTACTATTATTGGGTTCTTAATTTTGATAGCCTCTCTAATTTCCCTTAGCATTTCATCATCACTATTACTGTCCTGGTCAGATGGTCGATAATAGATCCATGTTATATTTTTCTTAGAGCATGAAATTTCTATCCATAGAGATTCTATGGAACATGTGGATTTGCTTAAGATTTTTACTTCATTTGAATCTACATTTTCTTTCACATATAGTACCACTCCTCCCCCTGCACGACCTGTTCCGTCCTTCCGGTATATTTTGTACCCCAGTATTATTGTATCACATTGATTGCTCTCAGTCCACCAGGTTTCTGTGATGCCTATTATTTCAATATCCTCCTTTATCACAAGGTACTCTAATTCACCCGTCTTATTATTTAGACCTCTAGCATTTGTGTACAAGCACTTTAAAAACTTGTCCCTGTTTGTCTGCCCTTTTCTGATGTGCCAGATTCTTTTTTATGTGACTGTTCATCATCTGATCCGGCCCTTACATTATCTTCTTCCGTCCTCTGCTCCTGAGTATAACCTAGAGATTCTCTATCACCAGACTCTCCCCTAAGAGAAGTCTGTGTCTGATCCACATGCTTCTCTGCAGCAGTTGGCTTTCCCCCCATCTCCAAGTTTTAAAACTGCTCTACAACCTTTTTAATGTTTAGTGCCAGCAGTCTGGTTCCACTTTGGTTAAGGTGGAGCCCATCTCTCCTGTATAGGCTCCCCCGATCACAGAAGTTTCCCCAGTTCCTAATGAACATAAACCCCTCCTCTCTACACCATCGTCTCATCCACGCATTGAGACTCTGAAGCTCTGCCTGCCTACCTGGCCCTGTGCGTGGAACTGGAATCATTTCTGAGAATGCCACCATAGAGGTCCTGGATTTCAGTCTCTTCCCTAGCAGCCTAAATTTGGCTTCCAGGACATCTCTCCTACCCTTCCCTATGTCATTGGTACCTACATGTACCACGACCACCGGCTCCTCCCCAGCACTATACATAAGTCTGTCTAGATGCCTCGAGAGATCCACAACCTTCGCACCAGGCAGGCAAGTCACCATACGGTTCTCCCGGTCATCACAAACCCAGCTATCTACGTTTCTAATGATCGAATCTTCCATTACTAACACCTGCCTTTTCCTGGAAACTGGAGTTCCCTCCCCCGGAGAGGTAACCTCAGTGCAAGAGGTAACCTCAGCACCATCTGGAAGGAGGGCCCCAACTATGGGAAGGTTTCCCTCTGCTCCCATTGACTGCTCTGCTTCTCTGTGCCTTTGTTCCTCCTCAACAGTGCAGGGGATCTCAGATCGGAAGTGGGACAATTCTACAGTGTCCCGGAAAGCCTCATCAACATACCTCTCTGCCTCTCTTAGCTCCTCCAGTTCTGCCACCCTGGCCTCCAAAGTCCGTACGTAGTCTCTGAGGGCCAGGAACTCCTTGCACCGACTGCACACATACGCCACCCGCCCACAGGGCAGGTAATCATACATGCTACACTCAGTGCAATAAACTGGATAGCCCCCACTCTGCTGCTGGGCTTCTGCCTGCACTGTCTCCTAGTTAAAAAAAGGGTGGTTTAAAGAAAGAGGTTTTGAAATGTGGTTTGGATTATAGGTTTTAAGGGGACTACAGGGGAACAGATAGGACCAACAAGGGACCCCCGCTCCCTTCCCGCTCCCCCTCCAAACTCCCCTGCGAAACTCCGTTAGCAGCCCCTGTTCACAAAGCAAACACTATGCCATCCCACCAGTCTGTGCTTGTTGCCGCACCCAGAATCAGCGTTCCACTATATCAACCAGCACCATGCCACCATGATATCCCAATGGCCACATCCCATGCTTTCAGGAACATCTATGTTCAAGCCCTCCTCACAATTGTTCTTGTGCTGCCGTCTCTTAGCCAGGTTCTGCACATACTGCAGTATAATGCGCAAGGTGTTTACAATGCTCGCAACAGCAGTGGTGAGCTGAGTGGGCTCCATGGTTGCCGCGCTATGGCGTCTGCATGGGTAACCCAGGAAAAAAGGCACAGAACGAGTGTCTGCAGTTGCTTTCACGGAGGGAGGGGAGACTAACGACACGTACCCAAAACCACCCGCGACAATGTTTTTGCCCCACCAGCCATTGGGAGCTTAACCCAGAATTCCAATGGGCAGCGGAGACTGCAGGAACTGTGGGACAGCTTCCCACAGTGCACCGCTCCTTGAGTCGATGCTAACCACAGTAGTGAGGACGCACTCCGCCGACTTAATGTGCTTAGTGGGGACATATACAATCGACTGTATAATATCAATTTCTAAAAGTTGACTTCTATAAAATCGACCTAATTTCATAGTGTAGACATACCCTAGGAGAGCCACTTGGTGCAAGAACTCTTGGATTACTGAAGCCTCATACATAAAGTCCCACTATAACCATGAATCAAGGAGTACTTCAATAGCAGAAAACTAGCTTCTTCCTTTTCATTACTTTGATTGCTTCCAGCACACAGAAAGGTTCTAGAAGAATCCAAAGATTTCTCAAGCATTCCTATTGAGACTAATAACAGAGTTCTCTTTACAATAGTTGGCAGCAGTGGTGCAAAGCTTTTGGAAAATATGCCTGGTGTAGACAAAGGCAAAGATATCAAAGGATGTTGTAACAAGTTACGATGCTCCGTCACCATCCATTGTGTCTGGAGTATTATAGAAAAAAAAGCTGCATACAGAAGTGATAAATTCATACAATTTCAGTTGCCTAATCTATTTCAAGATTTACATGTGAAGACGATTAATCAAGGTTAGTTTTCAGTGTTTTGCTTCAGAAAAAAAAAAGGGGGGGGGGAGCTTTTCCTACATTTTGGCCATAAGTATGTCTGCTCTACACCTACACCCAGCACCACAGTTAATATTAAGCTAGATGCAATGTTTTATTGGGATTGGACAGAAACAAAAAGGTTGAATTCTTAGTATGCTCATGTTCCCTCATATTTCGTCTTGCATAGCAAACTAGAAACCTTGGTTCTCCCTATCTTAGCTTTGACAATCACTTCTATGACTTTACAGTGCTCTTTCATGAATATTTAGTGTTCATCCTTGAATTATAGTAAAATGCTTCTTGCTTGGCTCTTCCTTAAGCAAATGAAACAGTGTTCAATCTTGAATAGCAATACTTAAAAGCAAAACACTTCTCATTAGCTCTGGGAGCAGAACTCAGACACTAAACATGCATTTTTCTGACAGATGAGCCAACACAGATCTATAAATATCACCAACTTGCTGTCTAACAATTTTCTTGTTTCTAATGCTTGAGTCAATTTGAAAAAACACAATCATTAAATGGAGTAAACAGACAAAACTTAATATGCATTTGATTACTAAGTAATGAAAACAAGTTTTCAATGCCGAGTCATCCCGTAAGAAATGGCTAGCACACGTTCACTTTTGCTAAGTGTTTGCCATCCTCAGGGATCCTTTGTCATCTTTGTGCTCTCTATCTTAGAGCACCAAGATGACAAAGGGACAGACCAGGTCAGACTACAAGTCATGCGCCACTTTCTCTGAGCTAAACAGGTGCACCGTTCCATTCTGTTCTATACAGCTTCTTATACCATCTTATCACCATGGTAAACAAGCACCTTCCCGTACCACATTAAGCAATATGACCTACACTTGCCACACATGGTTTGTTCTCTCTCATCCCCTACCTAGGGGGAAAGAAATGTGTGAGGTGTGTGCGCACTTCTCATGTGTACACACACTTTTCCATTTAGATGCAAATAATGTTGATGACAATTAAGCAATATAAAAACTATGCAGTAGAAGTGTGCATTTACCATTAAAACTATACAACAACTGAAACCCAGAAACCATTAGCAATCTTCAGATCTATTGTAATCACTATCTAGTTTTTGCTACTTTGCCAGCTTTCCTATCTTGTTGCTTTTATTGTGGCTCTGAAAGACCACAGTTAATAAATTTTCCATGTTTCCTGGCTCATTACGCTGTTCAATTACCAGTTTACTCTCCTGCCATATTACAGAAGCAGCATTCTCATGGTAAGGAGGATATGGACAAAGATATGCAGATGGGAGGAAAAAGAACAAATACGGCAAGTATCTCCCATTTTAGCATTTGGACGATGTTCAAAACAAACAAGAGCCAAAATGAAGCATGTGGGGGAAAAAGTCAGTAGACAGTTTCTAAAAAGTTAAGTTGCTGGTTTTCAGTAGATATTGTAGAGTTCAACAATAAATCCTCATATGCTGTGCCAGTGTTTGAGACACTGTCAAATTCATGCTTTATAATAAAACATACCTGACTGTTTAAGTCTAGTACCGGACACTGATTTGCACAAGTCCACTTCTTATATAAACAATTATATTAATCTACACTTTGGGTAAAAATAGTTACTGTACACTATACTTAGGCTTGGAAAAATCCATTTTTATGCATGTCAGCATTTTTTGTATAATGCCAGTTGAAGTTTATTTGTAAGCATTTTTTTCTGTTTAAATTTTCACAGTTGTGGGACATTATGGGGGAGGGTGTCAGAATAATTTAATGATAGCATAAGTAAGTTAAATCTTTATAAAACATTAAAAACAAACTGTCAATATCACATCAAAACAATACAAAGGAAATATCCTTAAATCAACAAGTCATACCTGTTGTTACTATTCATTCATGAATCCATTCATAACAAGCCTAATTCAAAAGTCTAAAAAAAAAAAATCACTGAATTTTAACTAAGATTCTCAAGCAGCATTTTTATTACCTTTCCTATCTTCAAATTTTGATCTAAACATTTGTTGTTGTGTTTATAGTTAAATCAACATTTATCACTAAAATTAATCCTTCCAAGCCTAAAAATATTACAGAAATATATTTTCAAGTGGTCTGAATCCTTGCTGTGTCATCAAATATTGCTTAAGGCATGAACAAGTCTCCACCAACCTGTCTATCACAGACTGATATTTGCATGTCCTCTTAACACTCAAGCGTTCTGCCATATGTAGAAAATTAAATTATAAATAAATGTATACAAGTCTGCTCTACAGAGTTATTTACTTACAGGACTTGAAGAGATAGGCCCCATATGAAAATAGGAATGGACTTATTAAAATGGGAAAAACAGACAGGCCAGACACTAAGTTGTCTACATTTTGATCGAACTACATCAGAATCATTTCACATACATGTAGAAAAAAGTGTACACTGCAGGTTTCTATGGAATCAGTTAAGCCCTTAATATGGTATAAACTGGAGTATAGCTTTTGAGAAAGAATGATTCTTGATGTGAAGATTTCAAGTGATGGAAAATCTACCCCATCCCTTGGCAAGATATTCCCCCAATTAATTACCATCACTTAAATTTGTTATGCATTCCTGTGCACATCTAGACTCATCTTCCAGCTACTGGATCTTGTCATGCCATTGTCAGCTAAATGAGCTCTCTAGCATCAGATCTCTTCTTCCTGTGTAGCTATTTTTGGACCACAATTAAGTCACCTCTTAACCTTCTTTTTACGGTCTCGTTACAAGGCAAGTTTTCCAGCTCTCAAATCATTCTTGTATCTCTTCTCTGAACCCTCTCCAGTTTTTCCACCACCCTTTTTGGAATGTTGACTGAGAACTGGACACAGGATTTCCATCAGTGGTCTCATTAGGGCTCTATCCACTGGTAATATAACCTCCCTACTAAAAATTTTTATGTTGACTGTCTTTAAGCAAACACTGGAGGTTTTTCAAAATTGGTCCATATAATAAAATGAAGTGCTCTCAGATTACAACTAAGATCTCAAATTTGTGACCATGATCACTAACACGATGTGGCTATATAATCAAGGTTTTTTTTTCCCTCCAGATGTGAAATACTGACCAGACAATTTCACATGTCTGACTTCAGAAGGAACTTTCAAGCCAGTTTGCACATTTAAAAATTAAAAATAAAGAACTCTGCTTGAAGAAATTACTACTAAGCAGGCTGAAAATATATAAAAATGAAAGATATTACTGAAGAGTATTTACTATGATCTACATACATTTAAAATGATTGAAATGCTCTATTTTATTTTAAATTACTTTGGCTCTAAGCTACAGCACATGCTGAAAATATGTAACTGTGTTGAACAACTTTCTCTCGTAACTAGTCCCTCAAAGCTTTCAAATAGTAGTAAACTGGTTAGCCTTTCATTTCTTAACACAGGAAATACCTGTTTTCACAGTTTGAAAAATACTTCAATGCCAGGGTCAGCCTCAAAAAGCCATGATGTTATCTGAAGTCAAATCTTCCATTTTATTGGCAGAGTTCTCATGTTATGTTTCTGCCAAAATGGTAAATTAACTGCATTAGACTACTCCTCCATCAAAATTTAGCTCCTGTCACAGTTTAGCTTTCCAGACCGCAAGCTCAGAAAACACCATGTTATGAATCCTGCACGTCACTAAATTTTAGGATACCATCTCTTTACTTGTTTATGGGGGGAAGGGGAGAGACCCTTCTTAACAAGGAAGAGAAAAGCAACTGGCCCCTTGTCTATCAAGTGGAATGGAAACAGTCACTACAATTGCAAGCAATACAAGTTCACTGCAATATTAATGTGTTTGCATTTAAGTAAATTGATGCAATTAATGACAAATACTTACCAATACACACATCTATCTTCCCTTTGATAGCAGCTTCATGCAGAGGAGTGTAGTTCCAATTGTCTCTGGCATTTGGATCTGCACCTTGACATAGTAACAGACTAACCACCTCAGCATGACCAAAGGAACAAGCATTATGAAGGGGTATTAGCCCTCCATCATCACGAGCGTGAACATTGGCTCCTGTTTGCAGCAAGTGTTCTACTACATCCTTCCTTCCAAAACCTATGAGAAGAAAGAAACCTTTGTTAAATGTCTGTCAACAGAGTCTAATTAAATATCTATGTGGGCTAAGAAGTATGTTTTAGAGATAGGAACAACCACATGAGAATTAAATCCATTTTTAAAAGCATTTCAATCATTTGGTCATAAACACAGAATGTTCAGTACAGGCCAAATATATTTCCCACTTGCAAGATGCACTTAGACTGACTATGGACATATTTAAAATAAATTTAGGTAATCAGAGGAATGTCCGCTAAACTCATGTGCTTCCAGAGCCTCTTGCAGAAACACGTTCTGGAGCACAGAGTCTTACTGCCCTTTGGGGCCCTTTCTGAGAAGACCTTGTAGATATCACAGCCTTTTGCACCAGCTTCAGATGAAGAGTGCTATAATCCCATTCTTTAAGAAGGGTCCCCTATCTTGGGCAAGGCCTAAATTAAAGATTCAATGAAATGATCAGAGTGAAATAGTAAAAACAAACACTTTTCCACCTAACCCTATCATCAAAATAAAAAACTATTTATAGTTAAGTTTGTTTCTTTAATAGTGGATGAAGGGAGAGAAACTGAAGAACCATTAAAAGGTGGCAGTCTAGGCAATGGAGGACCTGAGGGAACTGCAATCATAACTGCCAACTTATGGCTCAGAAGCACTCTGAGGTTGGGCTCTGTGAAAACAGCATCAAAGGGAAAATAGAGTGCCTTAATATTGAATGCTAATTGGGGATTTTAACACGTCTTTCTAGAGCTCATCATTACATCACACATCCCAAACTCATGGTCATGGGGAATCAGAGAGTTTGTTCTCTAGAATCCAAGGCACCAATCCAAGTGCACGTACACAGGCAGTATGTCCCAGCAAGAAGATAGCAGTTAATATTAGGACTCTCCCAAAGACATCTTAAGAAGGTAAAAGTCAAAATCCTAACTTTTTTCTTTATTTCTCATTGGGGGGGGCAACAGGTTTGGAAACCTCTCTTCTGGGTCACATCCTACTCTTTTTCAAATATTGTGTATTCTGGGATGCCTTTTCAAAGAGCACAACCGACTAAATTTTAATGTGGCTAACATCAACACTGATTAAACTAGTTACCGCTGTTAGACAAAAAGGAAAGAAAGTGTTGCTGGAGCCTCCTTTGCATATGCAAATTATGACAAGCAGCTGGACAAAGCAAAGTTTCTTCCAAAACCCACTCAATCTGTAAAATGGAGATCCCACCATGTCCCTCACTCAGTTTTGCCACGAATTAATGAGTTGCATGAAACAATGAAGATTAAAAACAAGAGTCTAATTAGCACTTTTTTGAAGTCTTGTTTCCAGTTCTATCAATGAAGCTTTTTAATTCAGGAAACACGTGAGTCAGAGTTGGAATCGTTAAAGAGATTGTTTATTGGTCTCTACAGAACTAAGAAAAGTCTTTGTCAAGTTTAAATTGACTTCAGGGCCTTCTTTCTGATCCAGCAAATGAACAGAAGATTCTGTCCAAGGGAGAACCCTAAGCCTCAGGGAAAGGTTAGAAAGAGACTCTTGCTGGAGTTGGAGGGGGGAAGGGCGATCTTTGGTAAGTTTATTAGCATGTGGTATAGGTTCCTTCATTGTTTTTAATGTTTTCTTTGTAATGCTTTCACCTTAAGAATAAATGTGCTTGCATAAAAATGGTCATGTTAACGTGTAACTGCTGGCAATTACTTTGTTCATAGTCTTTCAAGAGTAAGCAAACACTGACACCATTCTCATTAAGCAATCTGGCTAGCTAGCAATAATACTGTACACAGCGAACTGTGCAGCCTGAAGTACTCCCAGAGGTGATGGTGGGGAGAAGAGGGAGACAGACATGTACACACACACACACGCAGGTCTCCACCCAAGACAGGTGAAAGCTAAGCAGCTGGGAGCCTAGAGTGGGTGCTATTGCTGCATCACAGAGAGGAACACAGAATCAGTTGCCCTGAATTGAGAGTTTTGTTTAAACCTTAAAAAACTTTTTGCATCTCCAGATAGAAAGTTGATCCATCTAGCAATTTACTAAACTTGAGGCTTTAATTCAAAATCTTCCACTTAAAGACCTTGCACAGATGATCAAGCAAAACATTAAGAAAACAACCTTCAACAAGACTTGAAACCAGTGGTTCTCAACCTGTGGCCCTTTACGACCCAATCAGCACATAGCTACGGCCCACGTGACATCCTCAGGGCCATACAGGTAGCATACAGGTATAGTGTGTGGATGCGACCCACATAACACAGAAAGCTGCATACGCAGCCCACAACGGTAAACAGGTTGCTAACCACTGCTTTAAACCAAGTTCACCTAGGCACTGAAGTCAGTGGCAGTTGGTAGGTGCTTAGCACTTCCGAAAGTCTAGTTACCTATTTAGGTGACTAACTAGTCTTTATCATTAAGTCTTGGCCCACATGCTTTCTGCAGGTAAGAAACGAAAATTATAAAATACTACAGTATATCCATACCCTTGCATGAAGTAAGAAGAATATGTCTTCCCCAATTAGAGTATTACACTTGATCTGAGCTCATAGAGCCGAGAAGCTACATAACAAGTTTAGTTATATCACACAGTCAGATAATGCAGTTGTATAATTTCACTTGTCTTACTAAAAAGCAGAAATTTCCATCCGGTGTTGACAGGTACCCCAGGTAATGTGGGAGCGTCAGCTTGTTTGGCTGAGCCAATGGCACAACTCATGGAATGTGCGAGCCAAACTAGCTAGTTCTATTTTCTTTTAAATTAACTATAATCTCAGTTTTACTCTGATCACAATTTGCTGTAAAACTTTGGTTTTCAGTTTTCTAGGAAAGATTTTTATTTCAATTATTTTCACTGTATCTTTTACCCTCTCTTCCACATTACAGATTACTTGCTCTTAGATTTGTATTAGTCTGTGGTGGGGCGGTGCCCCACTCCCTGAGAAAAAGGCTGGAACAGGCCTTTGAGGCTGTGCAAGCTGGCAGCCAATCAACAGAGGCCTGTTAGGAGCTAAACAGGGCTGGGATAGTCCCTATAGAAAAGCTGCCTTTCCCTCTGCTAGGCAGTCTCTTCCTGACTGCCAAGGGAGGAGGACTGGCTCCTGGACTGAAAGATAGCACCTTGGACAGAGCAGTCAGAGAATCATAGAATATCAGGGTTGGAAGGGACCTCAGAAGGTCATCTAGTCTAACCCCCTGCTCAAAGCAGGACCAATCCGCTAACAGATTTTTGCCCTAGATCCTAAATGGCCCCCTGAAGGATTGAACTCACAACCCTGGGTTTAGCAGGCCAATGCTCAAACCACCAAGCTATCCCTTCCCCCAAAGTGCTGGGGAAGGGCAAAAGGAGCTGAGGAGCTCCAGCCAAGGAAAACCCCAGGCTGCCAGCCTTGCTACAAAGGGCCAAGCGAGAGCACAGGGCCGAAGGGGAAGCAGCCCAGGGACGAAGTCTGACAAGGGGAGAGAAGGAGAGCAGGGAGGCTGCCACTAAAGGGTCCCAGAGTCAGGACCCAGAGTAGCAAGTGGGCCTGGGTCCCCCACTTCTCCCTTGTACTACGCATGGCTGACGAGGAGTGTGGCCTGATACAGGCTGTGCCTGTGACAAAGGGGCTAGACTGTGAGGCTGCAGCCGACCACTAGAACAGTTGCAGAAGGAGGACTGCTGATAAACACCAGACCTCCAGAAGGGGGTGAAACCAGAGCAGTGAGCACTGACGAAGGGCAGTGTCCTAAAGAGGATACCGCTGAGTGAGGAGCAACACAGGTCCGGACACTAACAGGGGAGCAGATCACGGATAGGATACCACCGGCAGAGGGCACCCTGCAGAGGACAGAGCTAATTCCCAGACGTGCCAGCAGGAGGTGCTGCAGGGGGGAGTCCCAACCCCATCACATAGTCCCAAAACTTCTTTTTAAAAGTCTAATAAGAATATGTTCTCAAGAAAATGGAAAAGCACAGCTGATCTGTACCTGAGCACTGTCATTATGTCAGATAAAATAGTGAAAATGCACTGAATAAATGTAATCCCATTTCATTACTTTTTAGAGGACCAAATGTAGTTCACATCAGAGCATGTGAACGTCTCCATTTCCAAGCACTCATCTTATTAATAAAATGGATGTTAGTGTCAGAATGGTTTCCGTGGTATGCAGGTACTTCAAGCTAGTTTAATTTGTCTTTCCAGTTAAGCATACTGAGCCAGATTTTCCCCTCACATAACATCATTCACGTCAGTGGAGTTGTGTTGAAGCTAGTCCCAGTTCACAACAGTATTAATAAAAAAAGAGAGAGAGAGAATTAAGCCCACTGGCTGAAAATAAGTGCATTAACTTAACTGTGTCTAGAAACTGAATCAGACATTTTCAGTGCAGTGTACAAGCTTTCCAATAAAATCGCAGGTTTCACAGGGGGGAGGAGGGATAGCTCAGTGGTTTGAGCATTGGCATGTTAAATCCAGGGTTGTGAGTTTAATCCTTGAGGGGGCAATTTGGGGATTGAGTTGGGAATTGGTCCTGCTTTGAGCAGGGGATTGGACTAGATGACCTCCTGAGGTCCCTTCCAACCCTGATATTGTATGATTAAATAATCTAAGTTCTATGTTCTTGTATTTTCTCATTCTCCTCCTCCACACATTTTAAACATGATTTTGTTGTACAAGACCACACTATTCAGAAAAATTAAAAAATAGGCTATAGCTGAAGCACAGAAAGCTTCATGTCATTAAAAGTTAATACAATTCATATAACTTAAATATTGAGAATGATCAGAGATGTTTAAAATGGAAGTCTGTCAGATCTATTAAATTTGTCCTTGGGATTTTGCCATCTCACAGCCCCTAATCATGCAAAGGGATCCAGTCCATATGGGCATGAGTCTGGTGACGTGGATCCCTTTGCAGAATTAGGGCCTTGGCTTCTAGAAGTGTTTTAGCCTCCGCAAAAAGGCATACTTCAAACATTCTTCTTTATCCTCCCACACCATCAGGTGCATAGGGCATCCAGATTCCACCCTTGATTTCAGTTTGTTGCTGGTCTGTTCTGAGTGTCATACTGATGATGCGGCTTCTTTCTCCCTTGTTCTGCACAATTCTTCTCTAGGTTACCCACTTCTCTTTCCAGGTGGTGTCCACATTATTACTTGATGTGGAAGTCAGGCTGGTGGCATCTTTAAAGCAGGTCTCAAATATGTCCATCATTGTCTGACCATATTTGATGCTTTTGGTTAGTTTGCTCTCTTTAGAATTTCTGATGTTGCCAGACACTTCCCAGTGAACTCTGAAGACCTTTTCTAGGCTTTACTTCAGAATGAGTTGATCTTATCCATTTCTGTTGTAGATTCTCATGACTCTGCTCCACAAAGGTGGACAGACAAATTAAAAATTCATACTTATATCACTGTCAGTCATACTACTTTTCCAAATCTTTTCAAGTTTCTGAAAGTTGTTTGCTGCTTTCAATATACACGGCTTGACATACAGCATGGTGACACCATCTTTACACATCTCACTCCCTACACTGGTAAAGTGACTTGCTACTTCTAGTGTCTCTCCATCTACTCTGTTGCTTTGGGGACACTGATAGCCATATATTTTGTCTTCCCTTTGTTGAACTAATAATTTATCTGCCAAAAGCTGGGTCTTTTTGTCCCTTAAGTGATGTGTCGGGAGTAAGAAGCGAGCACCTTCTTTTGAAAAAACTCTCTTTGAAAATAAATGTGGCAGCATTAAGACAACACCCAGAAGAAAGTGCCACAGATGACCAACTGACACAGATTTTGCATCTGGTATAGATTTGCATGAGAAGGAAGCTGCTATAAACGTGAGGTGTCTTGCAGAGGACCCCGGGTCTCATCTTGTCAACATCAGAGTATTGATCTGGATCAACAGAAGCCCAGCTCCACCCCTCCCCCATCTAACTCACCTGGCCAGTGAAGTTAACAGGAGCAACTAGTTGGTAACAACAAGACAAAGTATGCATGTGAGTGCATGAGTGTAATCATCATATGCATATGATACAGTGTTCACTGATACATGTATTACCAATAAATGTGGCGCTATGCCTTATCCCCTGCCTTCCCCACCCCCCACAAAAAAAAGATCCTGTGCAGTACTTTAAATACAATAAGATGTCTGCTGGAACTAACAAGGACTGTACCAGGGGAAAGGATTGGGGCTAGACTCCTGTCTGTGAAAGAAACTTATTGAAACATCTGAGGGTAATCAGTTTCTTAATGTATTAGGCTTAGATCTGCATGTTTTTGCTCAACGACTTACTTTGTTCTGACTATTATTACTTGAAATCATTTAAATCCTACTTTTTATACTTAGTACAATCACTTTTGTTTATTAATTAACCCAGAGTAAGTGATTAATACCTGGGGGAGCAAACAGCTGTGCATACCTCTCTATCAGTGTTATAGAATCAAAGCTATCAGATTTGGAAGGGACCTCAGGAGGTCATCTAGTCCAACCCCTGCTCAAAGCAGGGCCAATCCACAGACAGATTTTTGCCCCAGATCCCTAAATGGCCCCATTAAGGATTGAACTCACAACCATGGGCTTAGCAGGCCAATGCTCAAACCACTGAGCTATCCCTCACAGTCTTAATTCCCAGGCAGACTGTGACGAGCTACAAAGAGACCTTATAGTAGAATTTCCAAAGAAAGGTGTCCTTACTAAATGCAATAATGAGCGAGGAATCATTACTCTCAGTGCTTGGAAAAAACATGTGCAACATCATCCTGGAACATATTAAGAATCAGATCTCCAGCTTAGAGAAGGAAGCAGGTTTTAGACCTCTGAACCATATCTCAGACATATTTTAGAATAAATTCTGGAGTGGCAAGTGTGATGGGTTCGGTTACAGGGACCCCCTTGGGACTGTCACCAGATGTGCTGAATTTACCTCTGAGCCTATTTTCCTTGCCAGCCTGGGATTCCCGAACCCCTTCTTGTTGAGCCAGACATGCTAGCCTGCTGCAACACAGACCCAGGTCTGGTCCACGCCCTCAAAGCTGCAGACTTTAACCAAAAACTGCTGAGTAGGTCACCTATCTCCAGCATCCAAACACCCAGTTCCCAATGGGATCCAAACCACAAATAAATCCATTTTACTCTGTATAAAGCTTATACAGGGTAAACGCATAAATTTTCCGCCCTCTATAACACTGATAGAGCGATATGCACAGCTGTTTGCTCCCCCAGATCCATTTCATATCTTAAGAAAGTTATCATGAAAATTAACCTGCCCACACAGAGTCTACTCACCCATCCTTACCACAATAGTGGTATCCTATCACCTATTCCATAAAAACAAGTCACTCAGCCCAAATACAGTGTTGCAATACTGATCTAATAAGTTTCTACTGTTTGGCCTTCTTTGGCATAAAGAGGCAGCCTTAAAAAGTAAGTTAACACTGCTAGAAGTAAACCATCTAATAAGAACAGAATCACTATAGCGTCTTCATTCTTTTGAGATAGCTGTCTTACAAAAGGCGGGGGGGGAGGCGAAGAGTAAGTCTCATCTTCAAGCTATTTCAATTTTAGAAGAGAAACTTCTTTTCCTTGATCTTCAGATAAACAAAATTACAAAGTATCTTCTGGCAACATTCTTCACTACTGCTTGTCATGCACTAGGGAGCCCAAATCCAGCACTCCAAGTTCTTCAGGCTTTTAGATACAAGCGCAGCGACAGCAGGTAAGAACATGTGATACTCCCTATAGGTAGGGATGCAATACCCTTGAATCCTTACAGTCATAAGAACAGCCATACTGCATCAGACCAAGGGTCCATCTACCCCAGTATCCTGTCTTCCAACAGTGACCAAAGCCAGGTGCTTCAGAGGGAATGAAGAGAACAGTTAATCATCAAGTGATCCATCCTGTCGCCCATTCCCAGCTTCTGGCATACAGAGGCTAGGGAAACCATCCCTCCCCATCCTGGCTAATAGTCATTGATGGACCTATCCTCCATGAATTTATCTAATTCTTTTTTTAACCCTGTTGCTGGCCTTCATAACATCCTCTGGCAAATGGGGGAGGGATAGCTCAGTGGTTTGAATGTTGACCTGCTAAACCTAGCGTTGTGAGTTCAATGCTTGAGAAGGCAATTGAGAGACCTGGGCAAAAATCTGCCAGGGACAGTACTTGATCCTGCTAGTGAAGGCAGGGGACTGGACTCAATGACTTTTCATCCCTTCCAGCTCTATGAGATAAAATAAATATGGAAATATACCTGTTTTTTATATTTATATTTAAAGAGTTCCACAGGTTGACTGTGTGCTGCGTCACTTCATGACGGAGCAGAAAATAAAGACTTCCCATAAAAACACTCAATGCCTCAAGGAGACACTGCAGTAGAAGTGTAAAATTAACGAGATTCTCTCAACATTGTTTACTACCAAACTCCAAGGAAATTCCCAAAGAAGCCACCTCCAGAGAAGCAGAGTATCAAGGTATTTTTCCCTTCTCTGAAGACACCATTTCTGCTGGATTTCTACTCTTCGATGGGAATTGACTTGGTGAATGTTTAAGAAAGCAAACTTTACAACTCTGACAAACAGCAAGAACAGGGCCAATGGCAACAAAGTAAATGCTAAATATAGAAGAAGGGTAAGAAGGCACCTCCATAAATGATACTGTTATAGCCTGTAAGTTGCATCCAAAAGCGAAATACTGCAGTGTGGCCAACTCAAAAATACTGATCACCAAAAAGATATTCTAGAGGGCAGGAGTGTTTGAGCATCACTGCTTCAGAAACAGACCAAACCCAAGCCAAGCAATCATGCTTTGTAGAGTATACAGAGTGAAGACTACAAGGTTATTTTTCCTACGTCTGAAATGAAAACCCCCATTAGCGAATGAATTGAATGAGCCTGGTCATGGCCAGCCATTTGACATGATCTTTTAGTGACAGCACTGCCAAAAAAAAGATGTTGACTAGAAATAAAGTTGGGTGGACTTTAAGCACTTTAATCCACTTAAAACACAGCCCCAGTCACTGATTATGTGGGGTAAGTCCCCATCAGAATGGGTACATGGATGTGGTAAGAAGGCTGGCAGAACAACACTCACTGGGATGAAACCACCACCACTTTAGAGAGGAATCTCACACGAGTCTGTAGCACCACCTTACCCTTGTAAATATTCAGTACCAGATGGATCGCTGCAGCCTGTAATTCATTCATATTACATGCTGAAGACATGGCCTCTACAAAAATGGCTTCCCCCAGCTAAGAAGTTTGGGCGCCCAGTTAAAGTGGCCCAAAAAGTAGCTTTCAGCTTCACATTAATATCCCATCACACAAATAATAGAGGCTTTCAAATGAACCATGTCCTTAGAATGTCTGTTTCCATTAATGTTTTGAAAACCCAAT
The DNA here is from genome assembly GCF_025201925.1 of Gopherus flavomarginatus. Taxonomy (NCBI): domain Eukaryota; kingdom Metazoa; phylum Chordata; order Testudines; family Testudinidae; genus Gopherus; species Gopherus flavomarginatus. The sequence continues at coordinate 142,368,510 of NC_066619.1, forward strand.
TGTGAAAAGATTCAAATACCTTAACTCTGCTCTACTATTACTGTGTACCATCCAGGCAAGTGAAAGCCCTCACCAGTTACCATGCAGAACTTTGCTTTAATTCCTATAGTTAACAGAGCAAAGTTCTCTGCGCGTTATAAAAAAAGATTTCAACAAGTTCCTGTGTTCTGGGAAACAGATACGTTGAAAAAAAACACTCCAAAATTGATAGACAGTGAAGTTCTGTAGAGTGACCAAACCAGCAAAATGAGCGGGTACAGCAGTATCTCCTATGATTGTCTACTGATTTGGTTGATTTTAGGTTGATGAGCAGACAAACTGGCAGCTCTGTGCTGAGAGAGAGGAAAGGAGGCTGCCACAAAAGAGTCACACAATACATTTCCTTTATGAAAGTTGGAGCAAAATAAAAGCCCCTCCTGCTCAGATGTATGTGATACTTTGACAGTCTCTAGATCATTCATTCTATCCACAACGGCTAAAAGGGAATTCTTTGGGCTGTAAACAAAGAACAGGATTTCCAGCTCAATTACAAGAGTGAATAGTACAGGTACAGTGGGGTTTTCAGTTGATGAGTAGCTAATTGTATTAGATTCATAGATAAGGCCAGAAGGGACCACTGTGATCATCTAATCTGACCATCTGTGTAATAAAGGACAGAGCACTTCCCTGAATTAGTTTTGACTTTTAGGAATATCTTTTAGGAAAACATCCAATCTCAAAAAGCAGCCGTACGTGGCCCATACTAGGAGGGAACAAACCACATGTAAAAATTTCAAGCCTGTTTTTACATATTGTATCTCACTGAGAACCAGCACACTATTTACCGCCAAAACACAGTGTAAGTGCTCCCAAACAAAAGGGATACACAATTTCACAATCTCCCCTACACCTACTCCAAAGCTTTCATTTAACAAAAATGAAGTCTCTAGACCAGAGGTGGAAAAACGTTTTGGCCTGAGGGTATGGAAATTGTAGTGGGCCAGGAATGCTCACGAAATTGGGGGTTGGGGTGCAAGAGGGCATGAGGGCTCCGGCTGGGGGTGGGACTGAGGAGTTGGGGTGCAGGAGGGTGTTCCAGGGTAGAACCAAGGAGTTCAGAGGGCGGGTGGGGGATCACAGCTGGAGCAGGGGGTTGGGGCATGGAAGGGGCTCGGGGGGGGCAGGCTCTGGGCAGCGCTTACCTCAAGCAGCTCCCAGAAAGAGCAGCATGTCCCCCCTCTGTAGCTCCTATGTGGAAGCATGGCCAGGCAGCTCTGCGCACTGCCCTGAGCAGAGCACTGCCCATGAAGCTCCCATTGGCTGTGGGGCAGCGCTTGGGGTGGGAGCAGCATGCAGAGCCCCTTGGCTCCCGCTAGATGTAGGAGCTGGAGTGGGGACATGCCGCTGCTTCTGGGAGCTGTGTGGAGTAGGGCAAGACCCCAACCCTGCTCGCTGGCCAGAGCAGGCCAAGCCCCAGACCCTACTTCCCGGCGTGAGCTCGAGGACCGGACTAAAACATCTGAAGTGCCAGATGTGGCCCCTGGGCCACTGTTTGCCCACCTCTGCTCTAGACCATCTTACTGCAAAAAATATATATAACTTTCAAAACATAAGTCTGTCACTAGGCTTACAAACTTGGCATCTGATTTTAGAAGTTAAACAAAAGCCAGAAGGAATAATCTAAGAAACATCCAGTCTTTGCCAGCTATTCTTTCTCCACCTTCTGGCAGCCAGAATCTTCACCCTCTCCACTAATGGAGGCAGAGAACACAGGCAAATAAAATTCACCCTCACTCCCACACGCACTCCTCTTGAATATCTGCTTGTGAAATTCAGCAGCTCACTTAATAGCACCAGGGGAGGAAAATAAATATGGCCCCCAGCCAGCCCTTTAGCCACCACTGCTGCTCCCCCCTACAAATGCATACTCCCCTTTCAGGGAGATGAAGTTCCTCAGTGAGTGGGAAGAAGAGCATCTCCTGTCCATGAAGAGATCCATAGTCCCAAAAGAGGGAGCTCCAGAAAGATATGCTCCCTGTGCTACCTGAATAAGGAAATAAATGTGACTCACTCACCATCCATCCTCCTGATGTGGTGGAAAGACTCCACCATCCAGATACTGCCTAAAAAGTCACTTTTACCCTATTGATTGCTGATGAATGGAGCTATGCTAAACTCATCTCAAGCCTCTAAAGATGTTTCATCAGCAAAACTAAGCTGATATATTAAACTTAATTGTCTCAACAGTGTATCTTGAGTTTTGCGAATAATTGCTCCAGAGTATTTTGCACTAGAGAGAGAGAAAAAAAAAGCATTGATTCCTAATGTCCTTTTCTCAAGGGCTATTTTTCTTCTCTTTCCCTTATGATAGAGAAAGATTTGTGAGCCTAAAAACTTCATAAAGTTAAAAAATACTGATCTCAATGCTTTTTACTAAAAAACCTGAAGCCAAAAGACAACTATTGTAATAAATTAATTCTTCTAATTTGTCACTGTTGCTAAAGAAGCAATGTCTGAACATGAATAGTCAACAGGACTGTGAATTGGTGAAAGGGGGTGGGGGGAAAGAGACCAAGGCCCAGGAAAAAGAGTGACTGGAGAATGGAGCTTATCAACAGCCAGAGGCAAAATCCATATACAAGTGACCGCTGGCTGGGTTTGGGGGTTTGTTGGGTTGGGTGTTTTTTTTTTTTTTTTTTTGGGCGGGGGGGAAGAGTTCCTTCTCTTTTATGTTAGTCAACAGTGCCACTGGTGTTTTTCTCATCTATCATTTTCCTGTTTGAGTTCATTCAAGAGTATAGTGACTGTCTGGTTTCACCCACATAGTTGGTACTTGGGCATTTAGTGCACAATCACCATTAGAAATCAGATGTCCATGGTTGACATTTGCAGACACTTTCAAAGGCAGGACTCCCAATACAGAAGTTTATTCTAACACCTTCCCAACATATAAACGAGATCCACTAGTACCTAATGTGATTCTTATCAAACTACGATAACTTACATGGCACCTAAAAAGTGTCTAATCCAGGGGTTCTCAAACGTCATTGCACTGCAACCCCTTCTGACAACACAAATTACTACATGACCCCAGGATTTGAAGGCTGAGCCCATCTGAGTCCTGCTGCTCTGGGCAAAGGGGTCAAAGCCCGAGCCCCACCACCCTGGGCAGAGGGGCCCAAAGCACTTCACCCCCAGGCAGGGGGCCTGTAACCTGAGCCCCACAGCTCAGGGCTGATGCCAAAGCCTGAGTCCCAGGGTGGTGGGACACAGGCTTTGACCCTGGGCCCCAGAAAGTCTAACGCCAGCCCTGATGACTCCATTAAAATGAGATCGTGACCCACAGTTTGAGAACTGCTGGTCTAGTCTACAGATACAGGCACAGACAGAGTTAAGTTTGATGTTGAATCTTCCAACAGTAAGTTTCCTGCACTTTAAACAAGTTTTTGTTCTTCTGTTAGAATGTAATATTGTTAAAACTGTTTTAAAGCGCAACATTCTCTCACATAAGTTTTGTTCATTTTCCCCTCAGTTCAAGCAGAAAAGTGTTTTTCATGTTGACAATCCAAGTGGATGATTAAGTTTTGCTTGTAACTTCAGTGACACCTGTGTTTCACTAGTGATGCTCAAGAGTTTAGGTATGTATGAATTATGCTGGTGAAGCTTTTGTAAGCTTGAATTCAGGATAAGCAGGACACAGCTGAGGCCAGGTGCTGGCACCATCATGTCACACAACGGACGCTTGACAAAATTACCACACTTAGTGATTGACATGGGGGGGGGGGGTTATGTCATTCAGTCATTCAATTTTTTGAAAAATTACCACAGACCTCAAAAATTTTTACAATGGACACTTGCGTCCGTGTACGGACATGCTGCTGACCCTTGGGGCATGTCTATACTGGAAACTTCAAAGCGCTGCTGCAGGAACGAGTGCGGTCACGAGCACTTCTGGTAATCCACATCCACAAGGGGATTAGCTCCCCTCACTTGAAGCCTGTCTACACTAGTGCTTTAAAGTGCTCAGACTTGCTGCACTCAGGGGGGTGATTTTTCATCCCCTGAGTCAGCAAGTTAGAGCACTATAAAATTTAAATGTAGACAAGCCCTTGGTTGAGGTCTCATGAAATTTATCACTTGATCTATAGAACATAAAGAGTTTACAAACAATAAGCCCCATATTTCAGGGCTCTTTAGAATTAAGCTCCATCTTCATACCCTTTGAGGATAAACTACTTTTACAAACTCAGCTAATATGAAGCTCAGGAGCTATAGTAGCAGCACTCGGGGACTCACAAGACTCAGGATGTGGGCTCCCCAGAGCACCACTTTTTGACTCTTTACATTGACATATTCAGAATAAGCAAAGCAATGTTAGCGCATTCCTTAAAAGTGCTGATTTTTTAAGCAAATCATTTTAGTGTGGTTAGTCCAAATGACATTTTAAAATGTAAATACTGATCACTGTGTACACATTCAAATATATTTTGTATTATTAAATATTTTAATAGTAATGCCTAGAGGCTGCAAGGTATAGAGCTTAGCACAAAAAAAAAATACAGGATGTGCCAGAGAATTCACGATCTGCACAAGAGCCAAGTCCAGAAATCATGTTAGTGGGCTGGGGCTATGGCTTATTTTGAATATCTTGCACATTTTATTGTTATCCCCCCTTCCCTATTTGTGTGTTTTTACACAAGTGTGTCATTTTCAATAGCCAGGACTATGTTCTTTGGAGCAGAATCTCGCTTTTTACTACATGCCCACACAGACACAGCTGAATGGGGCCTAGGCTGATGCCCTAGGAACTACTGTACTACAAAGATCATCATCCCCCAAAGGAAGCTGGAGACCAACTGTGTTCTGACAGTGCCCCAATATTACTTTCTCCCCTAATTATATGCACACTAGTCGATTAACTTCTTGTACAACTAGTAAGGAAGAACAGTTTCATGGGCTATCATTATTTTCTCCATGATCCTTTGCCCCCTCCCTTTTTTTCCCCTTACCCAGTGAATTCAAAGTATTATTTTTTGCCCTTGTTTGGGGGCATATATCGGAAGAGCCTGTTCTCACTTGCCTCCCCACCTGCAGGTGCTATGAAGATTCCACCACTAAAGCAACTCTTGCGCTCTAGAGACCCTTGTTAACACAAAGATGGAAGTTGATGTCTTGGACCTCGTGGTGTGGAAACACTGGAGAGCTATTTTTACACAAGTCCTCTTCAAACAGTGTGGAGATAGTATCTGTCCCTTCTCAACAACCAGGAATGATTACAGGACACAGACACAACATCTCTCCAAGCAAGCATAATCAGAAGACAGTGGCTCACACTGACACCAGGAATATGAGTTTGAAGTAAGAGCTTAGGCAGAGAGCAGTTACTAACATCACTGAGGGCTTACCTTAAGAATGTAGTAGTGCTTACTGTCACTAAACTGCTTTTCTTTAAGAAAAGGCCATTGACCTACACCTACTCAGCAGTTTGTACTGAAGGGCTACAAACTTTGTTTTTAATTAATGTCTAAGTTACAAAGAAAAGGGCCTGTAACCTTCACCAGGAAGATAAGGAAAGCACAGAGTCATCCACAGATACCAAAAGCTTGTTCTCCAATCTGTAACACTGCTGACCTGCATTAACACTTCCCTGTCAAGTCACGAGCAGACCAAAACTCATGAAGGTTTTTTTTTAAATGGGGGCGGGTGGGTCGCAGGTGGTTTCAGAGACTCCAAGGCAGCAGTCGGAAGTGTTCTCCCCAAGCTCACCAGCCAGTTTTACCTTAGAGTCTGTTCTAGCCCAGCCCATGGGGGATCTCAACTCCATACTCATCCTGGGACCTAGCCACCTCCGCAACCCCACTGGGGCAGGTCCCCCGGGCCGGGCCGCCCACCACCAGGGAGAGCGCCGCCCGCGCTCAGTGCCCCGCTCACCCGCGGCGAAGTGCAGGGGGGTGGATTTCCTTCCCGCCATGTCCTTGGCGTTCACGTTGCCCGTGTCCACCAGGCGCTTGACCCGGGTCACGTCTCCATTGCGGCAGGCTTCCAGCAGCTCCCGGAAGGCGCCGCTCCCCGCGCCCGGCCCGGGCGGCTCCGGGCTCTCGGCCGCCGGGCTGGAGGCCGCCGAGGACGAGGACGAAGCGCTGCCGCTGCTGGTGGCCACGCTGCTGCTGCTGCTGGAGCCCGAGGCCGGCGGGGGGGCGGCCCCGGCCGCGCTCTCCGGCGGCTCCGGCGACAGAGCGCGCTCCGCCTCGCGCCCGCCGCCCGAAGCGGGGGCCTCGCCCTCCGGCCCGGCCAGGCTGTGCCGCTGCGGGCAGGGCGCGGCGCCCGCAGGGGAGAGGCCTGGGCTGCGCGGCGGGGAGGCCGGCGGTGGGTGATGGTGGTGGTGGTGCTGGGACCGACGCGGCGCCGCCATCTTCCACTCCGGCCCTGTCACTGCGGCAACGGAGCGGTGCCCGCCCTCGCTTCCGGCGGGCGCAGCCAATCGCAGCTCAGGGCGCCCGGAAGTGACGCGTGTTGTTGTGGTGGGGCAGAGGAGAACAAGCTGGGGCGGGGTTTGCCCGCAGCTTTTGGGGCCCGGCGGCGGCCTGGCCCCGCCTCTCCTTCCGCCAGCGGCGATGGGAGGAGGTCGCGTGAGGAGAGCGGGGTCCGCGCGCCACGCCCTGGCTGCCCCTTGCGCACGTGGCCCTGCTCCTGCTCCTGTCACCCCCTTGCACTCACGCCCCACGTATTTCCTACAAATACATTAGAAGCGAGTGGGAGACCAAGCACAGGGTAGGGCTGTTACTCAATGGGGGGGGTCTCAGAAATGATAGCGGGAGATGTGGAAATGGCAGAAGTGCTTAGTGACTCATTTGTTTCGGTTTTCACCAAGAAGTTGGGTGATGTTTAGACACCAGTGAAAATGAGGTAGGCTCAGAAGAGGCTAAAATAGGGAAAGAAGAAGTTAAAAATTATTGGGACAAAGTAGATTCTTCAAGTCCCCAGGGCCTGATGAAATGCATCCTGGAATCCTCAAGGAGCTGACTCAGGCGATAGCTGAGCCATTAGCGATTATCTTTGAAAAGTCATGGAAGATGGGAGGCATTCCAGAAGACTTGAAAAGAACAAATCATAGAATCATAGAATATCAGGGTTGGAAGGGACTTCAGAAGGTCATCTAGTCCAACCCCCTGCTCAAAGCAGGACCAATCCCCAACTAAATCATCCCAGCCAGGGCTTTGTTAAGCCTGACCTTAAAAACCTCTAAGGAAGGAGAGTCCACCACCTCCCTAGGTAACCCATTTCAGTGCTTCACCACCCTCCTAGTGAAATAGTGTTTCCTAATATCCAACCTAGACCTCCCCCACTGCAATTTGAGACCATTGCTTCTTGTTCTGTCATCTATCACCACTGAGAACAGTCTAGATCCATCCTCTTTGGAACTCCATTTCTGGTAGTTGGAGGGTGCTATCAAATGCCCCCTCACTCTTCTCTTCTGCAGACTAAATAATCCCAATTCCCTCAACCTCTCCTCATAGTCATGTGCTCCAGCTCCCTAATCATTTTCATCGCCTTCTGCTGGACTGTCTCCAATTTGTCCACATCCCTTCTGTAACAGAGGGACCAAAACTGGACTCAACACTCCAGGAGGGGCCTCACCAGTGCCGAATAGAGGGGAATAATCACTTCCTGTGATCTGCTGGCAATGCTCCTACTAAAACAGCCCAATATGCCGTTGCCCTTCTTGGCAACAAGGGCACACTCTTGACTCTCATCCAGCTTCTCATCCACTATAATCCCCAGGTCCTTTTCTACAGAACTTCTGCTTAGCCAGTTGATCCCCGGCCTGTGGCAGTGCATGGGAGTCTTCCTTCCTTAAGTGCAGGACTCTGCACTTGTCCTTGTTGAACCTCATCAGATTTCTTTTGGTCCAATCCTCCAATTTGTCTAGGTCACTCTGGCCCCTATCCCTACCCTCCAGCGTATCTACCTCTTCCCCCAGCTTAGTGTCATCTGCGAATTTACTGAGATCATTAATAAAGATATTGAACAAAACTGGCCCTAGGACTGGCCCCTCGCTGACTCCTGAAATGCTTCAGACCCTCTCCTAACAGACACTGCTTGTCCAGGATAGAACACAGGCAGTCTTGTATGGATACACTTGTTGAAACTCGCACATTTCCTAGTCACATCAGTCAGTTTTGAGGATGGCAAAGGCACCCCTTTTTCATCAGCATAAACTACTTGGTCCTCATAGGCAAGGCCGGCTTTAGGCCAGTTCCACCAATTCCCTTGAATCGGGCCCTGCGCCTAAGAGGGCCCCACGCCCAGTGAGAATCTCTTCCCTGGCTAGAGGCGCCTTTTTAATTTTTACTCACCTGGCGGCACTCCGGATCTTCGGCGGCACTTCAGCGGCAAGTCCTTCAGTGCCGCTGAAGACCTGGAGCGAGTGAAGGACCCACTGCCAAAGTGCCGTCGAAGACTCGGAGCACCTCCCGGTGAGTACAAGCCTCACGTGTTGGTTGGTTGTTTTTTTTTTTTGTTGTCCCTGCCGGGGCCCCATCAAAACTGTTCAAGTTGGGCCCCGCATTTCCTAAAGCCAGCCCTGCTCGTAGGTCGACTAAAGAGCCAGCAGAATAGGGTTTATCCAGGACTTTTTATGAGGTCTGCTCCAAATATCTTTTAACATACAACTCAATGCAATAGGGAAGAGTGCATCTCAATTGTCCTCCAGTATGTGAGCTACATGCTTCTTCAGAATCCCATGCAGTCTCTCCACTATGCCTCTTTCCTGGGGATGGTCACAGCAGATTTACGATGTACTATGCTAATATCCGCCAGAAAGCCTTCAAACTTCCATTATCTGAAACAAGGATCTCTGGGAGGCTAAACATCACAATTGAAGTGGCTAGGAAAGGCATGAACTCCTTTGAGGTGCTTTATGAACTTATAAATGCAGAGGAGTAACGTGAATAACAATAACAGTCTGCAGTGTGTAGCCATGCAATGCCATCGAGGGGCCGGTAATATCCACTGCAATTCTCTGCCAATATCTGTCTACGACTACCAGTTTCCAAGGAGCCAGAAGAGTAGTAGTTCTATGCACTGTTTGGGCTGAGCGTGCCTTCACATAATGCTGGATGTCTAAGTGCAGCCCTGGCCAGGACCAGGTGTCGCTACACTGCTGGAACGATCACCCAGGCTCGTCTGCATAAGACATATCAAATAGCACATTTTCACCTTGAGTTCAGAATGAATTTTGTAGAATGTAGACAGAGTTCTCATATGGAGTGCGTCTGTCCAGCCCCCTTATAAAGCACCTGTCACCTTGCACAATTCAGCATCTATGGTGTCAGCAGTCCACCCTAAGGCAGCTGGCATATCTGTTAGTAAAAAGCACACAATGTCTCAGACTCAGCAGCTCAATGGCCTTATGACAAATGCTCAGAAAAGGCAAATGATCCACTTGGAAGATAAAATGGCTTCTCACTAAGTAGACTTTGAAACATACAATAGCAAAAACCATCACGAAGAAGCCTCCTCAATTTGGGAATACTTTGCTTGCATCAAGGTGAGAGTATGGGATACAAATATAACCAGCGATCCCTCCTGGGGCAGAACTGTGCACAGACCCCAATTGCATGCACTAGTTTGAAACACTATAGGCTTCCTTGGATCAAAATATGCATCGGATTGGATCAGACAGAAGGCTTGATGCTGCTGGCCTTGGAACATTTTTGGTAGTGGAGGTGCTGAAAGCCAGCCCCCTTACCCCTGTCTGCCCCCTCCCCCCCGAGCTGAGGTTAGGAGCAGGGTTGTATCTATGGGCAGGGGTGCCCAGACAGGGGTAAGGGGGGGCAAGGCTGTGGCCAGAACGGGGTGGGCGTGGGCCCAGGAGTGGAGCCCTGGGTAGGGGCTAGTGGCTGGGACCCCATGTTCGGGGCCCAGAGCAGAGCCCTTTCAGGAGTCTGATTTGTCTTGCGTTCCCCAAAGTTTCACCTCACTAAAAAAAGATTTGCTTACAAAATCAAACATAAAAATACACAAGTGTCACAGCACACTGTTACTGAAAAATGGCTGATTTTCTCATTTTTACCATACAATTCTAAAATAAATCAATTGGAAAATAAATATTGTACTTACCATTCTGTGTATGGTATATAGAGCAGTATAAACAACTCACTGTCTGTATGAAATTTCATTTTGCACTGACTTTGCTAGTGCTTTTATGTAGCCTGTTGTAAAACTAGGCAAATATCTAAATGAGTGGATGTACCCCCTGGAAGACCTGTGTGTACCCCCAGTGGTCTGCATACCCCTGGTTGAGAACCACTGCTCTATACTGTAGAGTATACAGCACCTTTTCCAAAACTGCACTTGACTACATTCAACTTTATGCCAGCTTGTTGAAGTCAGGCTAGCATCTGGACCAGAATAGCATTATGCTCATGCTAGCGACTGTGACCCAAGCAGACATGAGGATGACAACAATGCCACCTTTGTCTGCACAGCACACAGCAAAAGAGAAAAAAAATAGCTGCCAAACTCTTGCAAGGCCAGTTCCTCTCTGCTAACAGATTGCAGCTGAATGTTTCTAAGGACAGAACCTGGTTACAGTGATTTTTGTTAACCATCTAAATATTTTTGTGTGGAAAGTGTTGAAAAGAAACAATCCATCTGACACCTCAAGATAAAAAGTTATGAGGAATAGAAAGTAAAATTGCAGCCCCCATAGGAGTTGAACTTGCTGCTTTTGAAGGGGGGCAGGAGGATGGTGGACAGAGCAGCAGACTGGACTGTGGAGATCAGCTCTTGGCTCTACCACAAACTTCCTGTGTGACCATGGGCAAATTGCTGTACCTACCCTGTGTCTCAGTTCCCCCTCTGCCCAATGGGAACGATGCTTCCCTCCCTTCCAGTGTGCTGGAGGATACACCCTGTTCTTTGTGAGGTGCTCAGATATCTCAGGGATGAGGGCCACACAGGGGCAACTCTACGTTTTTTGCCGCCCCAAGCACGGCAGGCAGGAGGCTTTCAGCGGCATGCCTGCGGGCGGTTCGTTGGTCACGCAGATTTGGTGTCATGCCTGCGGGAGGTCCACTGGTGCCGCACCATCAGCGTCCCCGCCACTGAATTGCCACCGAAGCCGCCTGCCTGCCGCCCTCACAGCCACCAGCAGGCCACCCCCCATGGCTTGCTGCCCCAGGCACGTGCTTGGTGTTCTGGTGCCTGAAGCCGCCCCTGGGGCCACAAAGCATCTAGACAAATAGATCAAATAATAAGGCATCTACCTCTTTGACTAGATAGCACATTTGATCCCCCATCCTGCAACTTGCTGCACACGGACGGACTGCTTTGCCTGTGTAGAGCCCCACTGACTTCAGCAATCTGCCTGGGTAAATAAGTGGTTGGGCTGGTATTACCATGGGGTTATCTTAACCCAAAGGAAGGGACCTTGGTTCGCAACCAGTGATGTGCTTGGTATTAGCAGAGCTCCAACAGAAATGTATGGAGAATTTAACAGAAAAATTATCTTCATGCTCAGGAAATAAGCCACTTAGGTGTGGTGGATCCTCGGCTGCTTGGAGCCTTTGATACAAGAGTGGTCTATCTAAAAGATATGCTCTAGCTCCAACAGCAGTTATGGGCTTCGTGCAGGAATCGGTGAGTAAGGGCCCCTGGTATGTGCTAGAGTGTAGGGCAGATGGCATGAGCAAACCCAAAACTGTTCCCAGGAAAATGCCATTTTCAATTAAAGGTTTTAGCCCTTCAACAGGAAATTTCACAATGAAATCAACACTGCTTTTCAATGGAAATTTGTTTCATTTTGGTTTTTGAAAACCTGAAACATTTTCAAAATGGTGACATTTTGTTTTTTGTATCTTTCCCTTTCACTCTCCTTTTCTCCACTCAGCACAATGGAATGAATGACACCTAGGCTGTTTTCTTTTTTTCTTTTTTCATTTTTCCCGTTGTCCGTTTCATGAACTTTTCAAACATTCTTCAAATTTGGAAAAGTTAGTGTGGTAACTTGGCCACTTTGTAACTTTTCAAGAGATGAGGAATTTTGAGAAGGTGCGGAATGGAAAAAGAAAACCAAGAAAAAGGAAAAAAGTGATGGGAAAATTGACATTGTTTTATTACATTTAGTGGCAGAAGAAAAATGTACTATGAACCTTTGAAATGCTGAAAGTTTTCAAAAGATATGAACATGGCTATTTTGTTCACATGGAAATTTCCACACAGCATGCCTGCCTTTGATGAACTTTTTTAAGTTTTAACTAAAATAATTGAAAATCTCACTTTTGCGGGTGTGGCAACTGAAAGTTTTCAGAAACATTTTGTTTTTCAGCAACTGAAAAGGAAACATTTTGGCCAGTTGGGAAACATTTGTGTTATTTTTCAGTTGCCAAACACCAAACATTTGCAGTTTTTCAGTGAAAACTTGAAAGAAACCATTGGCCCAACCAGTTTTAGAAGTCAGTCTAATGCTGCAGCTTCGCTAACAGCATTAAACCTGTCCCACTACATGCTATGATTGGACTTACTGCCACAAACGTTTACCTCTTAGAGAATTTACCCCTACATTTATTAGATGGAATTTTCTTTCTTCAAACCAATGTTTTGCTCCTAATCGATTCTGAACTGAGGTCGTGATGCTGAATTTAGAATGTCTTGACTGTGGCAACAAAAACAAGCTGTAGTTTCTTCAATAGATCATGTTGAAAGTCTCAGTCCAGATACTAATGGACAGATTTTCCACCTCATAGCAATGCTGCTGCCTGGGAGCTTCCTGTTCTCTGGGGAAGTAGAGGGCTTTAGTTTCAAGACTATTCCAGGACCTGTAATGAGCACTAAAAGTAAAATGTAAACAGGCACAATATTTTGACTTCACTGCAGAATCCAGGAGAAAGCAGAGGTAGGGTGTACAGAAAACACATCTACAGACAGCAAAGGCACAGCAGTGCAGATCACCAACAGAGCACATTGGTTTGCATACAAATGGTGTCACTTGTCATCTCAGCTGGAGTGCCAAAGTTGCTCTTTGAAGGGAGTTTGAGAGGAGAAACCGCGACTGCTTTTATGGGCTTCCCTTCGGGGAAACAACTGTCTTGCTCACTTTGCAGCTAGGAGAATAGTCTAGAATTGTCTCATTGTGGAACATTAAAGAAGAGAAATCAAGAAACAGACAATTCTCCACCTATGTAAAGAAACATATTTCCTCTCACCTTGTCTGCTGGCTTTCCCCCCGCCCCCCATTTACTGGGCCAGACTCATCCCTGCTTCCACTCTCTTAATGGAGTTACATCAGGGATGAATCTGGCTCAGTGTCTATTGCATAAAGTACGCTGTGACGTGGAGGCTGTGTTTGCCTCGCTGTCTGTTATATGTGCCAAGTCTTAGCTGGGATGGCCACACGGGAATCAAATTAAAATTTTTCATTTGTGGAGCAGAACATTTATCTTTTTGACAGCCAGTGTCTGACTCCTCTTGCTCTCTCTTCCCTTCCATTATTTAAACATTTGTTTAGTATGAGGCATTTATGAAATCCAGTAGACTTTGTGGGTTTTGGAGATTACTGTAAAGGAACTGCTGTCTCCACCAAGCTTCTGTTCACATGGAATACACTGTGTACTGAATCTGCGATGCGTAACTGAAATGTCAATACCAATTGGGTGTAGGGCTCATAACATGAGAGCTAAGGTGACACCAATGGCATGTCTGTCCCATTTTCATTCCAGAATTCCACCTGGCGCTCTCCTCAAACACAGCACTAGGCTCTTGATTTGGTGTCTAGCTCTGATGCTAGCCTGGGGAGGGAAGTCCCTGGCTGCAAGTTGTTATAATTAGAAGTCATCGGGTTGCCTCCTGGGAGGCTGTGGCCACTGCAGTTGTTGAAGTGGGAGTGTCACAAAGAAGAAGGTGGCTACTCCACAGTCACTGCAGTTTTTTCTGCTCACTGCCGTTATATATTGCCTCTCCCTGCTGAGCGCACCCTCTTCTGTGAAGGCTGGCTGGCAAGAACTGACACTTCATGAGAGCCAGGCAGCTGGAGCCCAACAGCCCTGTTCTAGGCATTGGGCCCCAGGTGGGGCTGCTCAAAGGCACTGCTTTCTAGGAGCAGTCCGCAGCTCAGCAATGGCAGGAGCGTACAGCCCAATCGAGTGACTCTGCAAAGGCTACATAGTCCAGGAATTGTGGTTACTGCAGAATAATCTCTCTCTATAGATTCATCAGCATCTGTGGCTCCAAGATCCCTGGTCGTGGAGCTTAGTTTGTGTTCAGGCACATACATCCCACTTCCAAGGGATGTGTGCACCTCAATACTTTAGGGGTCTTGAAAATCTCTCCCCTAAGTCTTCAACTATTAAGAGCAATTTACTAAAGAATAAAATGATCAGGTGAGATTTTTGTGAAAACTGGGTCATTAAGCACACAGAGTCAAATCCTGAAGGCTTTACTCAGATTCCCAATGATTTGGATTTGTCCCCTGTTGTTGTCAAAGGGAGTTTTGGCTGAGTAGAAGCTTCAGGATTTTCCCACTTTTAAAAAGTTCACTTCTCTCTGCTGGCCTGAAAGCTTGTGTAACAGAAGAGACAAGCACTACTTGCACTTACCTTTTAGGTCCATGTAGCTGGACAGTGCTTGCATTTGCAGAGCTGAAGAGAGATTTTTACATTAAATGGAGTCAGAGTGGACTGTAAAATGTTGTTCACCTGCACATTGCTAGCCATGCTGTCGGAGTTCTTGGTGTGACATTGCTTTCTGATGCTAGTGCTGCAGTGTGTCAGGAAACGATGCTTCATCATGTCATGATGCTACGATACAAAGATCACTACACAGCCGTAGGAAATAACACCATGGTCACTCTGTATTTTGCCCTCTTGCCAAAAAGGTCTGTAGAGTTAAAATAGGGAAGGGATTAAACCAATAATGATCTATGGACATTTCATATAATTCTACAGAAATTGAATTAAATAGAGATGCCCTTCCTATGTGTATTTATTCTATCCTATAGAATTCTATAACAGATACCATTCCCTAGAATAGTACACCTGGCTGATATCAGTCAGTAGTTCATATTTAATATAGTGCAGGAAAAAGGGGAGGATTAAGAAAATAGAAGCCCTGTCTCTTTGAAAGCCAGCAGAGCTGGATTCAGGGTTTCAAGTTAAATCCCTGAGCCAGGGACAATTGACAGGCAAACCAGGATCCTATCTCCTTGACATTTCAGACTGGGTATGGGGAAGGCAAGATCACAAGGACATTTCTGACAGTTGGCTTTGAAAGATGAAATTGGGAAATAACTCTAGAGCTGAGGAGCAATGCCAGCCCTGTGCCAGGGGGGAAGCAGAGCTCGGGTGGGGGGACAGGCAGGGGTCGCAAGAGCAGCCACGCCAGCCCCAGCCTCACGCAAGGGGTAGGCAGAGCTTGGGCAAGCAGCGACGCATGTGGGAGCAGGCAGGTCTCGGGTGAGGAAGGAAGGGTAAGGGGCAGAGCACAGGCGAGTGACTTAGGCTAGCCCCTCATGGTGTCCTGTTTTCCCTTTGGGGAAATATGGTCACCCTAGCTATAGGGGACAATAGGAGAGACTATTACATTTTCTCCCCAGCGAGTACACCTGGTCAAATATAACGCTGCTGGCACGCTGATGTAACCTCGACCTGCATTCTCATATGATAAAGGCTTCCATTACATCTCTATCATTCAAAACTGACCATAGAGTGTAAAGAAAAGGGACTGCAGGGAGCATGTCCCGAGGCATCAGAGATGAGAGCCATGCAGCTCTCAGGGAAAAAGGAAAAAAAACAGGAAAGCTGGTTAAGGACACTTTCAGGAAATGTGTGGATTCTTTTCTCTCCCAGTGGGCGGCACTCAGCCCTGCACAGGAGCAGGGCTTGAGTCTCCACTGAGAGAACTCAGGCCCCGATGTAGCACGGTGCTTAAACTTGAGCATGTGAGTAGTCCTATGAAGTGCTCAGCGCTGGAAAAATCAGCTTCTTATTTATGCACCTAAATATGGAATCACAAGTTTTAGGCTCCTGGTTTTATCCATATGGTACCACAAATACTGTGACATATTACTGCAATCTCAATGCCTCTATGGTATTGTATGTACTGTAACATATTACTGCAGTCTAATCATTCTATCAAAGTAGAAATGGGTGGCTCTAATCCTGTAGAGTTACATTTCTTCATATAATTAAATATTCAAGTTATGACCAAATTGGTGGTAATCTTATTTAAAGGTGGTTTTAACAACCTTTGTATGCACTTCTATTCTAAAACTAAAATATTATTTTCCATGTAGGTAGTTTGGAGTGATACAAATGTGACCAGCTGAACTGAAAGGAGGTCCTGGTAAATGCATAAAACAAAACAGAGCAAGATGAAAAAAATTAAAAGGGAGGGAGGGAGATAATAGAAAGTAGAAGATGCATTGTCATACTGTATACAGTACATTCATGGCACAATGGTCTTTCTTCCCAATTTAGTTTTAACAAAAAAAGCTGCAACATTAGTAGCTATGGGAGATAACAGTGCAACTACTAGGTATCGGTGGGGGAAGTGTGCTAGCAATGTCCTGGATATACTGGTCTGTTAAGTGTTATTGCTTTTAATATGCTAATGCAAACACTGTAACAGAGTATTAATGTCCCAATGCACTGTAGCTTGTTTTAACTTACCATAATACTAGAAGTGGTGCATGTGAAGCTCTCTTAAAAGCTGATGCTACAGCAGTGATATTCGCAAGTCAGCATGCGTAGAGCTGGGGGTGGGGAAGGGGAGCGCATCTAGGTATAAATAACTTCTCTCACACCAGACAGGAACTTTTCCACAGTTCATTGCAATTTGGAAGTGTGATTATTATACCTTGTCTTACAAACACCATTGCATATGCACAAGGTCAATACTTCTCCCCTCTCCCTCCCATATACAGAGTTGTGCTTCTGCGTATAGTATCTATCTGAGATGAATATTGAGCTCCTAGCTCTTCAGGAAGCAGCAAAGAGCAGCCAAGCCACAGGTTGAATCCTATTGCAAACAGTATGGGTGACGCATGAGGCATTCTGAAGCAAAAGAAGATTGCTGGAAAACTTTAAATAAGACACAGAAAGAATAAAGTTTTCCTAGGCTTTGTTTCTGTCGGATTTATTGTATTATGTATAGTAAGTGTTTAATATAAAAATCAGGTAGTAGGGTTTACAATGTTATAACAAGAGATTATGCTATTACCATTATCCAGTCAACTTGCACACTACTATTTTGAATTAGGGATAATTCACAGAGAGAAAGAAGAAAGCTAAATTTAGAGAACAACTGCTAACCAGATTCCTGGTTATTCACCAGCCACTTTGCTCAGGGCTGGCACTTCCATTAGGCGATCCTAGGCGGTCGCCTAGGGCGCCAGGATTCGGGGGGCGGCATTTTGTGCACTCCCTACGGGGCGCACGGAAGCTTCCGGTTCCGTTCCTGTCGCGCCACAGAAGAAGGACCTTCTGCCAACGTGCAGCGGAAAACAGTGGCAGGCAATTGAGCAGTTCAATGACTGCCGCTGTCACCTGCGGCATTTCAGCGGAGGGTCCTTCTTCGGCGGCGCAATGGGAGTGGAACCAGAAGCTCCCGTGCGCCCCCTGGGGAGCGCACAAAATGCCGCCCCCTGAATTCTGCCTAGGGCACCAGAAACACTGGCGCCGCTCCTGACTTTGCTCCAGTCTATAACACAAAGTACCATAAACCCAGTGAAATCTGGCCAAGAGAATATTCACCTCAAATTGGCATCTGCTGCACACACACACGCACCCCCTCCCCAGTCACCACTATTCAGGATATAGCTGAGTGAAAAGATGGCATGGCTGAAGCATTTAACAGGCAATTGAAAACTAGTATAGAGTCCAGTAGCCCTGAGGACACTGCTTAATTCTGAGCACTGGGTCTGCCGCTAGTCAGCAGTGAGACTGAGGAGGCATAACTGGCACCTTAAAGCACATTTACCCTTCCTTCCTTCACAAGCTGCACTAAGCACAGTTTCACAGCGCAGCACTGGGGGGTAAGTGTGGGAGGGGGGGCAATAACCCAAAGTCGCTCCTTTGCCTCCTGGTTCTGCTGCTCCCTCAGCCCCCTCCACTGAAGAGAGACCATGAGAAAAAAACATCCCTCCTCCTCCTTCCTTCCTTCTCCACGTCCTCTGCCGGCACCAGCTGGGCTTCAGAGCCACCTTCACTGCTGTGTGGCCGCCTTGTTCTGCATGGGGCTGCCAGGGGCCAATGGGGCTGCTGCTCCTCAGCCCCTCCCCTGCCGCGCTGGCAGGGGGCTGCACTGCCACCCCTTCCCTTCCCGGCAGAGCCCACCCTGGCTTAGGAAGCCTCCTCATCACTGGGGAGCCCGGCAACCAGCCAATGCTGCCTGCAGCCCCAGAGCAAGCGAGCAGGGCTAGGGATGCGGGATGGTGGTGCAGAGCCCAGAGCCAGCCTGCGGCCGCACGCAAAAACTGCCTGTGTGAAAAGGCGCTGCTTTGGGAAAATGTGCTCAGAGGGGAGCGGCCGCTACCTCTGCTCCCCCACCCCTAGCTTCACTACTGCGTGACCTGCCTCCTGGCAGACGAAGGCACCTCCCCCGCCCGGATCCAGAGGAGATGCATGGAAGGGCCAGGGCCTTCTACGCCAGCCTTTTCTTCCCAGATCCGACCGACGTCGAAGCCTGTAGGGTGCTCTGGACTGACCTCCCAATGGTCAGTGTGAGTGACCAAGACCGGTTGGAGCTACCTCTCTCTCTGGCCGAGTTCTCGGAAGCCCTCCATCTCATGCCGACCAACAAATCTCCAGGCATGGATGGGCTCACGGTGGAGTTCTACCACATATTCTGGGATGTCCTTGGCCCAGACCTCATCACCGTCTGGGCCGAGTCCTTGGAAAGCAGAGTCCTCCCTCTCTTGTGCAGGTGAGCTGTGCTCACCTTATTGCTGAAGAAAGGGGGACCTGCGCAACTTATGGAACTGGCATCCCATCTCACTCCTCAGCATGGACTACAAGGTCGTAGTGAAGGCCATTTCGCTGTGGCTGGGGTCCGTGCCAGCAGACGTGGTCCATCCCAACCAGACCTACACTGTCCCGGTCCGGACCATATTCGATAACTTGTACTTGGTCTGGAACCTCTTGGAGCTTGGGTGCAGGGATATTCTGTCATTCACCCTCCTGTCCCTGGATCAGGAGAAGGCGTTCGACAGGATGGACCACGGGTATCTCTTGGGCACTCTGCAGGCATTTGGCTTAAGGGCCCAGTTTGTGGGCTTTCTCCAGGTGCTGTACACTGAGGCGGAGTGTCTGGTCAGGCTCAACTGGACCCTGACTGAGCCGGTCAGCTTTGGGTGGAGAGTATGGCAGGGGTGCCCCCTCTCGGGCCAGCTGTACGCTCTGGCAATAGAGCCCTTCCTCTGTCTCCTCCACTGGCAGTTGACAGGGTTGGTGCTTAGGGAGCTAGAGCTGCAGCTGATTGTGTTGGCCGACGACATGCTTCTCATGGTCCAGGACCCAGGTGACCTGGCTTGGGTGGAGGCTTACCAGGCCGTTTACTCAACGGCCTCCTCAGCCTGCGTCAACTTGGTCAAGAGCTCTGGCCTGGTGGTCGGGGACAGGTGGCAGGCGAGCTTCTTCCCACTCATGCTTCAAGCCATCCGGTGGAGCGCAGGTCCACTGCTCTATCTTGGTGTTCACCTCTCCGCCATGCATCCTTCACCGCCAGAGAACTGGCAGGATTTGGAGGCCAGGGTGGGCAAGTGGCTGCGGAGATGGAGAGGACTGCACTGTGTCTGTCCCTGCAAGGGAGAGCACTGGTGCTGAATCAGCTAGTCCTGTCCATGCTCTGGCACTGGTTCAACACCCTGAGCCTGGCCCCGGAGATCCTGGCCAGGTTCCAGAGGACAGCCCTGGAGTTTTTCTGGCTGGGGCTGCACTGTGTCTCTGCAGAAGTCCTGAGTCTTCCCCTGGAGGAGGGAGGACAGGGCCTGGTCTGCCTTTGTAGCCAGGTCCATGTCTTCATCTCCAGGCCCTGCAGAGACTCCTTTATGGTGCAGGCAGTGTGGCATGGAGCATGCTGGTGCACGTCTTCCTCCACCTCCTCTGAGGGCTCCGATACAACCGGCAGCTCTTTTTTCTTCACCCAAGGGGTCTTCCGCGAGACTTCTTGGAGCTGCCGGTCTTCTACCTGGACCTCCTCCAGACCTGGAAGCTCTTTTTGGTGACCAGGTCTGTTGTGGCCACTGAGGTGGTGGACCTTTGCTTGGAGCCCCTGCTACACAACCCCAATCTATGTGTTCAGGTGGTGGAGTCTCCCTCCATGTGCTGGAGGTTGGTCCTGGCAGAAATCACCAGGGTTGGAGACCTCCTGGACTATGATGGGGGGGACTGGGTGGATCCCCGTGCACTCGGTCAGTGCATGGGGCTCTCCACCCTTCCAACCCCCCTGTGCATACTCTAGGACGTGGGCACTGCCTTGTCGCCCCCTTCTCTCGCCTTCCTACGGCGGGCCCTGTGAGAGGGCGCTCCCTGCCCCCCTTACCCTGGGCCCTCCGGACCTTTTTATCAGGCCCCTGTCCGCGAGGCTCCCCCCCATCTTCCCCACTTCCAAACTCCAAGCTGGCTGCGCACCCTGCAGCGGGCTCGCTTCCGGACCGCGCCCAGGGACCAACTGTACATGCTCGTGCTCCACATGTTGCATTTCCTCACCCTCTTGTCCCACCCCGACACCAAGTGGCAGGACTATTTACCACCTGTGGAGGGTGAGGAGGTAAATAGCTTCTATTCCACCTTGGTCCCATGGCCTACCAGGGACATTGGTTGGTGGCTCCTTCATGGCACCACAAGCACAGGCATGTATCTGGTGTGGTTCACTCCCACACTCGAGGCCTGTCCCTTCTGCGGTGTGAGGGAGAACCTGGCGCACGCTTACCTCGAATGCGCCAGGTTGCAGCCCCTATACCAGCTCCTCCAGAACCTCTTGTTGAGCTTCTGGCTGCACTTTTCCCTGCACCTGTTCATTTTCACACACCCTATCTGAGGCTTCACAAAGTCATGAGACCTCCTCATCAAGGTCCTCCTGGCTCTAGCTAAAGTCACAACCTATAACACCAGGAGGAAGCTGTTGGACGAGGGGATGCTTTGCAACTGTGGGGCCTATTTCCGTTCCCTGGTCTCACGTCTCCAGGCAGAGTTCCACTGGGCAGCATCCGCTAGCTCCCTAGACACCTTTGAGGAGCAGTGGGTGCTGTCCGGGGTCCTCTGCTCGGCATCCCCATCTGGCACCCTTGATTTGAACCTGTAACCATCACTCGGTCCCTGTTTTTCATTAGGTGTCCCCCATTTGGGAGAAAAATGAGTCCTCACCCTGAGGTTGGTTGCAACATGTCAGAGGCAGTTTATTCTCAAGCAATATTGCAAGGGAGAGAGTGCACAATGGCAGGTCTCCCGAAAGATAAACAATTAGGGCAAGCACTTATACCTTTTGTTACATACAGTAATGAGCAACAACGGCATTTTGTTTATACATATTCCTTCCCGAGATCTTACTTTCCTCAGCAATTTCTGCTGCAGTCTGTGTTCCATTCTTATCTAACACAAGGTCGAAAAACAGCATCTCTTACAGTTCTTTTCACCCAGGACCTGCTTGGAAGTCTCACGTTATTAGCTCTTAGAGTTAGCCTGACTCTCGCTCTTCATGGAAGACTAAGATGTCTGCTCTTTTTCCAACTTCCACACCTGTATTCATTTGGTTCCTGGATCCAGTGGGCACTCGCTAGGCTGGGGGAGGAGCCTTTAGAAGTGGGCGGGCTTGCGCCCTCCCACCTCCCGGACTTTCCAATAGGTGCTGCTGCTGGACTCTCTGGTGGGAATGCTGTTGTTGCTGGACTGAGTAATTTTGTCATCTCTGCTTGATGGAAGCTGTGGTCTCCATGAGCAACCATAATCTGCCTCATTGTGGCAATGATCAGCCATGTCCTGGCACTGGCACCTCATCTGGGCACAAGCTGCTTGTGCAAGGGATGAGGATGAGCAGTATTGAGGCTGGGAGGAGCCTTTGCAAGGGCTTTCCTAGCCCCTTACGTGCTCGGGATGCTCTATCAGGGGCTGAAGCTCCCTCCCTGTGCCCCAGCTGAGCAGGACCTTGCAGCCTCCCCATCACAGCACAGGCAAAGGGTGACTCACGGCGCAGCTCTGCACTAGTGAGTGAGTGTCAAACCCACCTCGCGGGGCCCTGTACTCGTTGCCTCAGTGGCATGAATGCCTCAAACTCCCCAGGAAGTGGGGATCATGCTAAGCTCTTCCCAGCCTTGTAGCATCACCAGCAGCAATGATTTGACAGGCCATATCCTGACCTCTGTGCGGTCTCCACCGCAACTGGTCTGTCACCTTTAGGTCGCACGCTCAGGTGACCCCTATGTGTAGCCACATCCCCGTCCCCCCCGTCACCTTTGGATCCTGCCCGCAGGTGAGCCCCACAGAGCCCTAACCCCATTGCCTTCATTAGATTGACCAGCTAGCCATCCCGTTGGTGATGTGTGAGCCAGACTAGGCTCTGGTTCCCTTTTCCACCACTGGGCTGAGTCTTTGGTGCTGACAGGAGGTTTTGTTTCCCTGTGAGCCAGCAGCTCTGACTTATCTCCGAGAGGCATTCTGTGCAGCGCAAAGGGGCTGTTCTTTCAGAGATACTTCTTGCTGCTCCCTGCAATTGGTAACAGAGCTGACCTCTGTCCCCTCCTTACTGTGATGCCAGGCTTTTGGGAGCACGTGGCCCTGGTAGCTCCATCTCCCCTCTCAGCAGCTCTACATGGAGGTTCTTTTTAGTGGGAGGAGCCCTTTGGCTTTCAGCATTTCCAGACTCTGGGAGTGCTTTTATGGGGCTGGCAGATTGACTCCTGGGTGGGGGAGATGTCTAGTTTGCTATCTTAGGGTTTTGTCCTGCTGTCCATCACTGCAGTATCTTAGCTCCTTCCCCATAAGGTCAATAACAATAAGGAAGTCCCTAGTGATGGGACGCCTAAGAAGGGAGTTAGGTAATGGCAGGCCCCATTGGTACCCTCACAGGTGGGGCCAGCAAAGCAGACGTTCCATAACTGATCAGTGGACCCCCTATGCTTCATGAACCCATCCTGGCACCGTGCCTAGCAGCGAGGAGACGGGAAGTACGCACCCTGAGGGACTGGCCCACAGTTTGAAGGGGCTGAAGAAATGGGAACTAATAATGTTGGGGAAAGGGCCCTGGTGAGGAGAGTCCGTACAGAAGGGGAAAATATATAAAATGCTCTAAAAATAATGGGCACCAAGCCCAGGTCACTTGTTCCTGGGGTGGGGATCTGATTTAATAGGGAATTCTAACAAAGATATTTGGAAAAAAAATATCTGATTTGGGACCTGCCTGTTGACAGGCTCACTAACTGCAAGAGTCCCTCATCACCCCCCTCCTATCATCCATCACATTCACTTGTGTTGGCTTTTAAGAACGATTGGAGCTCTTTGGAGTAGGGACTATCCTTTGGTCTGTGTTCGGGAGGTCCATGTAGTCTCATGAAATGGAGCCCTGATCCTGATTTAAGCAAGGGAACCACAGGGTTAACCCCCTCCAGAGCCAGAAAGGAGAGATGCTGAGATTGTAGATCACTTAAGAGCTGCCCAGGGAGCCTGGACCACTGTGGGGAGACCCAGACCTTCCACCTGCCCTGGGAGGGAAGGCCAAGGAGCCTGAGATCAGCCCTTGGCCCATGTCTCTGCCCCCCAGGGAACGTCACCCAGGGCATATGGAGGGTCCAGGGCTCCCCACAGTGGCCTGGGCTCCCTGGGTAGCTCTGACCATGACGCCCAGCTCCAGCTTCCAGCCAGACCAGGGAGTGGGGCCGAGGGGGTGGGGAAGCAGAGGTCCTTTCAGGGGGCCCAGTACTGGGTGCATTATTCCTTGAGGGAGGCCCGGTGCTTCCTTTGCTGGGCAATGGGGCATGTCCAGGGCATGTGCTGGCCCTGTTACTGCCGGTGACCCTGGCCACCCAGTTCCGGGTGCTGCCCCTCCTCCTCTTTCCCCTGCCATTACCTCTGCTTGGGCCTCAGGGATAGCCCTGCTGTAGTGTCCAGATGAGCGTGTGGGCCCCACCACCACTGTGTATAGTCAGGTGGGGCCTGCAGAGGAGAGGGCAGCAGACCCATCACTGGCCTCAGGAGAGGCCCTGCCCCAGGGGGAGAGTCCACTTCCCCCTGTTGTCCCGCCCTGACCTCCCCAACACCTGAAACCATCACCCTTGCCCCCCTAGACCTGCCCCCACTGGCTAGCCCTCCACTACCACTTTGGAGGGCTGGGTGCTTACTCAGGGTAAGCAAAGAAAGTGGAAGGTGTGGGCCCAGCACCTCGTACTCGGTATGGAGGGGGAGGAGGCCCCCCCGTAAGACCATGAGGGGAGGCTGCTGCTGCTGAGCCTTGCGCTGCACCCCATGACAAGGTCCAGTGCGTGGAGCTGGCCTTGGATACCATGGCAGCAGAGGCAGCAGTAAAGCCCCGCTCCTGGATACCCTCCCCAAGGAGACCTTGGAGGGAGACCCCGTCCCCTTTGTCATTCATGCTCCCCATTGACGCCAAGGTAGACATCTCAGTTGCTGATGGGAAGGGCTCCTTGATGACAAATGGAGACTTTAGCTCCCTCTTTGAGGAGATCTAAGTCTTGGGTCTGACCTCAGTTACCTAGGAGGAGGATGACCCTCTGCCAGCACGCCTTGCTCTGGGTGCTGATTTCATTGCACCATCCCCTCCCCTTCCCTAGGCTGCTGTCCCCACTCGTGCCTCTAGGCTCGTCCACCTGCCCGGCCACAGATGTCACCCTGCTCCAGGCCACTGAGCCCACTGTGGCGATGGCTGGTGCCAAGAGGCCGGGCCCTGTGTCTTTGGGTGCCCCCACGCCAAGGTGGGGCAGCTGTTTCCTTTCACATCTGGGGGCCTAGATTCAGGCAATCCCTCGCCTGTTGCCATGGCAACAGGTGCCAAGTCCATCATGGTGCCCAGGTCCGTCATCATAGCAGGCACCTTTCCCACGCCTGTCCCCTTGACCCACATGCCTGGTTGAGTGCTGCCAGAGCCCTTGATAACAGTCCTATTCCCACCTCGCTCCCATTTCCACCCCTGGACCTGTTCCCACTCCTGCCCCTGTTTGCCATTCCCACTCCTTTCCCCTCTACTTCCTATATTGCTGCCAGCCCCGGGGTTGTCTCATTCCCCTTCTCTATTGACAGTTCCTGGGAGGCAGTTTTCATGTTTCCCTCTCCCAGGCTACCTGGGGCTACTGTTCTCCCTCAGCTGCCGCTCCTTGCATCAGGGATTGAGATGGGCTGCGCAGTGCGAGCAGCATGGGCACTGCACTGGGGTCTGCACCCTGTTTTCCCGTCTCCCTGGGCTGTGGGGCCATTTTGGAGTCCGAGCTGGAGAATGCCTGGGAGTCTGCGACCCTGACACGCTGTGGGATGAGATGCACTGATTCTGGTGGACACTCGTGGTTCTAAGGGTAAGGTGCCATGCGCTCTCCAGAACTTGGGGGACTTCCATCTCGTATTCTGGGCCACAAGGGCCATTTTGAGGATGGAAGGGGGAGTGTGAGGAAGGATGCCGTGGCCTACAAATGGGCCTGCAGCTTCTGTGACTCTCTGATGGCTTTCGGGGTAGGTCACAGATTGCTGCAGGGCCCAATGAGGACTAGTGGCATTCCTGCTCACAAGAATCCTCCCTCACCTTCAGGATGAAGACAACAGTCTTTGCCACCTTAAACACCAGGAGCTGTAGGGTGGGCCTCCGCAGGTGCCAGGTGCTCTGTGATCTTCCTGCAGGTGATCCACAAAGATCCAACCGCCGCAGCCAGCTAGCAGCTAGAGTGGGGGGACAGGGTGTACTTTAGCCACCTCACCATTCACTGAGCTGGGATGCCCACCCTGATCTTCCCTAGAGTGGATGTGTTTCTTTCTGCAGGTGTCTGCTTGGATCCTTGCAATTGCCTGGTCCTGGCCAGGGACTTCAATACCACCCTTGAGAGGAGGGACTTCTCAGGGACATGCTCAGCCACCATGGACACCTCAGGGAGACTGTGGACCATCACTCCCTGGTGGATGTCTGGCGCGACCACCACCAGGAATCCACCTTCACTTAGGTCTCGGTGGAGGTCATTCAAGCACATCACTTCTGGTTGGACTGAAGTTTTTTAATCTTGCTTTCATCTATCATGGACCCACTCCTCAAACATCTGACCAGCCCCTTCTTGGACCATCATTTGGTGGCTGTAACAGCCTCTCTTACTGTGGAGAGGCCAGAGCAAGTCTATTGGCATTTCAACAATAGTCTGCTGGAGGACATGGGCTTCATGGCATCCTTCCAGGACTTCTGGCTGGCCTGGTGCTGAGAAGAGGCAAGCCTTTCCCTCAGTGCATTAGTGGTGGGATGTGAGGAAGATGCATGCCCAGCTCTTCTGCTGTGGCTATACCTGGGGGACCAGCCGGTGGAGGAATGTTGTGATAGAGCCGCTGGATCAGGAGGTCTTGGAGCTAGAGAGGTATCTGGCTGCCAGCCCTGGGGATCCATCCCTCTGTGGAGCATACAGGGAGCTCTGGGTCCTTGATGACCATAGGACTCAGGGTGCCTTTGTCTGATCTCTCATCCTTCTCCTTTCATAGAATCATAGAATATCAGGGTTGGAAGGGACCTCAGGAGGTCATCTAGTTCAACCCCCGGCTCAAAGCAGGACCAGTTCCCAACTAAATCATACAAGCCAGGGCTTTGTCAAGACTGACCTTAAAAACCTTTAAGGAAGGAGAGTCCACCACCTCCCTAGAGAACCCATTCCAGTGCTTCACCACCCTCCTAGTGAAAAAGTTTTTCCTAATATTCAACCTAAACCTCCCCCACTGCAACTTGAGACCATTACTCCTTGTTCTGTCAACAAGTACCACTGAGAATAGTCTAGATCCATCCTCTTTGGAACTCCCTTTTAGGTAGTTGAAAGCAGCTATCAAATCCCCCCTCAGTCTTCTCTTCTGCAGACTGAACAATTCCAGTTCCCTCAGCCTCTCCTCATAAGTCATGTGCTCCAGCCCCCTAATCATTTTTGTTGCCCTCCGCTGGACTCTTTCCAATTTTTCCACATCCTTCTTGTAGTGTGGGGCCCAAAACTGGACGCAGTACTCCAGATGAGACCTCACCAATGTCGAATAGAGGGGAATGATCACGTCCCTCCATCTGCTGGAAATGCCCCTACTTATATAGCCCAAAATGCGTTAGCCTTCTTGGCAGCAAGGGCACACTGTTGACTCATATCCAGCTTCTCGTCCACTGTAACCCCTAGGTCCTTTTCTGCAGAACTGCTTCCTAGCCATTCGGTCCCTAGTCTGTAAGAGTGAATGGAATTCTTCTGTCCTAAGTGCAGGACTCTGCACTTGTCCTTGTTGAACCTCATCAGGTTTCTTTTGGCCCGATCCTCTAATTTGTCTAGGTCCCTCTGTATCCTATCCCTACCCTCCAGCATATCTACCACTCCTCTCAGTTTAGTGGCATCTGCAAACTTGCTGAGAGTGCAGTCCACTAGACATGGAGCCTTTGATCACTACCCGTTGAGCCTGACAATCTAGCCAGCTTTCTATCCACCTTATAGTCCATTCATTCAGCCCATACTTCTTTAACTTGCCAGCAAGAATATTGTGGGAGATCATATCAAAAGCTTTGCTAAAATCAAGGAATAACACTACCACTGCTTTCCTCTCATCCACAGACCCAGTTATCTCCTCATTGAAGGCAATTAGGTTAGTCAGGCATGACTTGCCCTTGGTGAATCCATGTTGACTGTTCCTGATCACTTTCCTCTCCTACAAGTGCTTCAGAATTGATTCCTTGAGGACCTTCTCCATGATTTCTCCAGGGACTGAGGTGAGGCTGACTGGCCTGTAGTTCCCCAGATCCTCCTCCTTCCCTTTTTAAAATATGGGCACTACAATAGCCTTTTTCTAGTCACCTGGGACCTCCCCTGATCGCCATGAGCTTTCAAAGATAATGGCCAATGGCTCTGCAATCACATCCACCAACTCCTTTAGCAGCCTCGGATGCAGCACATCTGGCCCTATGGACTTGTGTTCACCAGTTTTTCTAAATAGTCCTGAACCACTTCTTTCTCCACAGAGGGCTGGTCACCTCCTCCCCATACTGGGCTGCCCAGTGTAGCAGTCTGGGAGCTGACCTTGTCTGTGAAGACAGAGGCAAAAAAAGCATTGAGTACTTTAGGTTTTTCCACATACTCTGTCACTAGGTTGCCTCCCTCATTCAGTAAGGGGCCCAAACTTTCCCTGACTTGCTTCTTGTTGCTGACATACCTGTAGAAACCCTTCTTGTTACTCTTAACATCTCTTGCTAGCTGCAACTCCAAGTGTGATTTGGCCTTCCTGATTTCACTTCTGCATGCCTGAGCAATATTTTGATACTCCTCCCTGGTCATTGGTGCAATCTTCCACTTCTTGTAAGCTTCTTTTTTGCGTTTAAGATCAGCAAGGATTTCACTGTTAAGCCAAGCTGGTCGCCTGCCATATTTACTATTCTTATTCTTACTACACATCGGGATGGTTTGTTCCTGCAACCTCAATAAGGATTCTTTAAAATACAGCCAGCTCCCCTGCACTCCTTTCCCCCTCAGTTTCTTCTCCCAGGGGATCCTGCCCATCAGTTCCCTGAGGGAGTCAAAGTTTGCTTTTCTGAAGTCCAGGGTCTGTATTCTGCTGCTCTCCTTTCTTCCTTGTGTCAGGATCCTGAACTCGACCATCTCATGGTCACTGCCTCCCAGGTTCCCATCCACTTTTGCTTCCCCTACTAATTCTTCCCTGTTTGTGAGCAGCAGGTCAAGAAGAGCTTTGCCCCTAGTTTGTTCCTCCAGCACTTGCACCAGGAAATTGTCCCCTAAACTTTCCAAAAACTTCCTGGATTGTCTGTGCACTGCTGTATTGCTCTCCCACAGCAGATATCGAGGTGATTAAAGTCTCCCATGAGAACCAGAGCCTGTGATCTAGTATCTTCTGCTAGTTGCTGGAAGAAAGCCTCGTCTACCTCATCCCCCTGGTCTGGTGGTCCATAGCAGACTCCCCCTACGACATCACCCTTGTTGCTCACACTTCTAAACTTAATCTCAGGTTTTTCTGTAGTTTCATACCGGAGCTCTGAACAGTCATACTGCTCTCTTACATAGAATGCAACTCCCGCACCTTTTCTGCCCTGCCTGTCCTTCCTGAACAGTTTATATCCATCCATGACAGTACTCCATTCATGTGAGTTATCCCACCAAGTCTCTGTTATTCCAGTCACATCATAGTTCCTTGACTGTGCCAGGATTTCCAGTTCTCCCTGCTTGTTTCCCAGGCTTCTTGCATTTGTGTATAGGCACTTAAGATAACTCGATGATTGTCCCGCTTTCGCAGTCTGAGTCCTCTCTTGCACTCTCCTTCTCATGCTTCCTCCCGGTATCCCATTTCCCCAGTTACCTCAGGGCTTTGGTCTCCTTCCCCCTGTGAACCTAGTTTAAAGCCCTCCTCACTAGGTTAGCCAGCCTGCTTGCAAAGATGCTCTTCCCTCTCTTCGTTAGGTGGAGCCCGTCTCTGCCTAGCACTCCTCCTTCTTGGAACACCATCCCATGGTCGAAGAATCCAAAGCCTTCTCTCCAACACCACCTGCATAGCCATTCATTGACTTCCATGATTTGATGGTGTCTACCCAGGCCTTTTCCCTGCACAGGAAGGATGGATGAGAACATCACTTGTGCCTCAAAGTCCTTTATCCTTTGTCACAGAGCCATGTAGTCTGCAGTGACCCGCTCAAAGTCATTCTTGGCAGTATCATTGGTGCCCACGTGGAGAAGCAGGAAGGGGTAGCGATCCGAGGGCTTGATGAGTCTCGGCAGTCTCTCCGTCACATTGTGAATCCTAGCTCCTGGCAAGCAGCAGACCTCTCAGTTTTCCCAGTTGGGACGGTAGATAGATGACTCAGTCCCCCTGAGGAGGGAGTCCCTGACCACCACCACCCGTCTCCTTCTCTTAAGAGCGGTGGTTGTGGAACTCCCATCCCTAGGACAGTGCATCTCACGCCTTCCAATCGGTGGAGTCTCCTTCTACTCCCTTCCCTCAGATGTATCATCTAGTCCACTCTCCGCATTAGTACCTGTGGAGAGAACATGAAAATGGTTGCTCACCTATGTCTCCATTGCTGGTACATGGACTCTCCTCTTTCTTCTTCTGGAGGTCACATGCTCCCAAATTTCTTCACAGTTCCTCTCTCCCCTCTGCACAGCCTGCTCTGATTCTTCAGAATGTTGTGCCTGGAGAAGCATATCCTGACGTCTGTCCAGGAAATCTTCATTTTCTCTTACGCAATGCAGGGTTGATACTTGTTTCTCCAGACCTCGAATCTTCTCTTCCAATATGGAGACCAGCTGGCACTTTGTACAGACAAAGTCGCTTCTGTCCTGTGGAAGAAAGACAAACATGGCACAACCTGTGCAGGTTACAACAGCTGAATGCTTACCTTCCATAATTTCTTCCTTCTAAGAGCTTCCTCAGCTGTTGCAGCAACTCACAGAAGCCTGCGAGATGAAAGCCTCAGTGGGCTATCCCCAGGTGAACTCCCAGGCAAACTCCCTCTGTTAGCCTCTCCGCTGTTTGCCGCTCAACTGTTCGCCACTCCACTGTTTGCTGCTGACTGCCTTTTTATAACAGTCAGGCCCACTCAAGGCCCACCTGGAACAAAGCACTCCCAATTCACCCTTTTCAAACAAACAATCAAACAATCAAGCACACGGTCAAACTGACAAACTGTCCTCTGCAACAGACACTCAGATACTCACCAACACAGCCCCCCTAATGCAGCACTTAGCGTACCTCCTCTCGGACAGATCCCAGGCAAACTCCCTCTGTTAGCTCCCACTTCTTCTAGCCCTGGAGAAAAAAGAAGGGGACCAAGAAACATGTGACCTACCTTTTGTCAGGGGATGGCATCCCCATCATAAGTCCAGTGATGATGATGGGGGAGGGACAGGGTCTTCTGGGACAGCCTTTTCTCCCTGGATCCGACAGATGCAGATGCCTGCGGGGTGCTCTAGGACGCACTCCTGATGGTCAGCACAGGTGACTGGGACCAGTTAGAGCTGCCCCTCGCTCTGGCCATGTTCTCAGAACCTCTCCATCTGATGCCCACTAATAAATCTCTGGGCATGGACTGGCTGACCATGTTGTTCTACTGCATGTTCTGGGATGTCCTTGGCCCAGACCTTGTTTTCATCTGCGTCAAGTCCTTAGGGAGCAGGTGCTCCCCCTGTCATGCAGGTGAGCCATGCTCACCTTGCTGCCTAAGATGCTGTGATCTTCAGAATTGGCATCCCATCTTACTCCTCAGTATGGACTACAAAGTCATAGTGAAGGCCATCTTGTTGTGGCTGGGATCCGTGGTGGTGGATGTGGTCCACCCTGACCAGACCTGCACTGTGCCAGGACATACCATCTTTTATAATCTGTATTTGGTCCATGAGATCCTCAAGCTTGGATGTAGGGATGATCTATTGTTTGCTCTCCTGTTCCTGGACCAAGAGAAGGCATTTGACAGGGTGGACCATGGAAATCTCCTGAGCACTCTGTAGGCATTCTACTTCAGGCCCCGGTGTGTGGGCTTTCTCCAGGTGCTGTACGCTTCCACGGAGTGTTTGGTCAGAGTCAGCTTCTTGTGAGGGACGTATCAAGGCTGTTTGCTGTCAGACCAACTGTACACGGTGACCATTGAGCCCTTTCTCTATCTCCTCTTCAGGAGGTTGATGGGGCTAGTGCTCCATGAGCCAGAGTTGCGATTAGTCCTGTCAGTGTATGCCAATGACATGCTCCTAGTGGTCTAGAACCCGGACCTGGTGCAAGTGGAGGCCTGCTATCTACTTAGCAGCCTCGTCTGCCTAGGTCAATTGGGTCAAGAGCTCTAGCCTGATGGTCAGGGATGCTCCCTTCCACCTGCGCTCCAAACCATCTGGTGAAGCACAGGCCTGCTGCTCTATCTGGATGTTTACTTCTCTGCCACTCATCCCTCCCCACCAGAGAACTGGCAAGATTTGGAGGGCAGTGTGGCTGAGTGGCTTCCAGGGCCGGCTTTAGGAAGTGCGGGGCCCAATTTGAACAGTTTCAATGGGGCCCCGGCAGGGATGACTAAAAAAAAAAAAAACACTTAAAAAAACACCTTTCATTTCTTCCGTGTATTATTTACTTTCCATGACTATATAAATAATAATAAAATTATATCTTACATACATTACATCATATATTATAAATATCAAGTTCATTAAGAGGAACTTTATTGTACACCTCACCTATATGTTTTTAAAACTTTATCTTCCTCGCTTTTCGTTTGACAAAATCTTTCAGTATATTGCCTAACTCTAAGCTCTTCATTACTTCGCATTCAATTGACATTCAATTGATTGCCAAATTGTTTAATCGGTCTTCCTGCATTGTTGATTGCAGATCTGTTTTAATTAGATTTAGCTTCTAGAAACTCCTCTCTCCTGAGGCTACAGTTACCAGAATAGTCAGGAAGATTCGAATTGCTATAAATAAATTTGGGAATGCTGTTGATCGGTTTTTATATGCAAGAAATTGAAGGATTTTTAGGGGGTTTCTACAATCAGATGAAATAATTGGCTTTAATGCTTCCAGTCCTTCACAAAGCATGTAACCATTTATGTCAACTGATTTTACAGTTGAAACTTGTTCGTTTTCCTGCACTAGTTTCACATCTGTCAATGCAAGTTCCTGATCTGCATTAGATTTTCGTATGGTGTCCTTGGGAAGATTTTTGAATTTGCATAAAAATCCAAATAAACTCTCATGCTTTTGTAACTGTTCAAACCTTGGTTCAAGTGACTGTAAAGCTTTGTCTAACACTTGATTGAAGCATTGCACTCTGTAAGCTTCTTTTGGATCAGAAAAAGGCTCATCTGCAGACTCATACTCAAACTGTTTTTTTCGTTTGCGCAAACATTTAGTCTGGAATACTGGAGTCACATCTAGATCTTTGGCAAGTTTATTGGCACCAGTTAACACTTCTTGAAAACTCTTCTCTCTGTACGTTTTTAACCAGTTACAAAGCTTTTCAAATGAAGAAATTCCTGCAGAAATATCCATTGTATCACTCTGCAGTTCTTTGCTCACAAAATTCAGTTGAAAAAGTAAATCATGCCAGAAAACTAGCAAAACCAAAAATTTATAATCCTTTATTTGAATAGCCAGCGATTCAGCTTCATTTTTTGCTTGAGCATCATCCATTGTTTCTGCTACCTCTACGAGTGCATCATAAAACTCCCCTGCTTGGTACCGCAGAGCTTTGACGCTTTGCATTCTACATTCCCATAGTGTTTCGCAAAGAGACTTTACTGAAAGGCCTGTAACATGTTTTCTAAAAATAGTCCATATTTTAATAGATGCAGGAAAAAGGACGTAAATATGCTGCAAGGCTCCAAAGAAACTCATCGCATCTGGACATGTTTTGGCCATGTCTCCCAAAATGAGATTATAGTTGTGACATGCACACGGTATAAAAAAAGCTCTTGGGTTTTTTTTCAAAAGTTGTGCTTGTACACCTGATATGTTTCCCTTCATATCTGCACCATTGTCATAGCCCTGTCCATGGATATTTGCAACATCCAAACCCAGGTCTTTGAGTTTACTTAAAAGGATATTGTACAAATATTCACCTGTGCTGCTTTTTACTACTATGAATTTAATAAAATGTTCATATACTCCTGCTGGAATATTTGATGATGCACCATCAGCCACATATCTAATTGTCAATTATGTTTGTTCTTGGTGACTAATGTCAGAAGTGCAGTTGAGTATAATAGTGAAATACTTAGCGGCCTTAATTCGAGCTATTATTTCATGTTTAACAGCATTCCCTACAATACTAATAAGTTCATTTTGAATGTTTTTTCCTAAATAATGGTCATGTATTTCTTTGTTCTTGATTCTTCGTAAATGTTCCTGCATCACTGGGTCAAACTTTCCCAGAAATTCAATAACTCCAAGAAAATTTCCATTGTTTGATGTTCCCAGCCATTCATCAGACCCACGAAATGATAAGTTTCGTTCTGCTAGCAACTGAACGACAGCAACTAGTCTCTCAAAAACTTGATACCAGCATTTTACTTCTTGGTCAATAAGTTTTTGTTGTATTGAGTCAACGTTTTTTTCAGCAGATAACCTTTGCTGAAGATCGCAGCAAGTAAGCATAGCTTGTAAATGTCCTTTTGAGTTTTCGTGCTCGGTCAATCTTGTATGAATATTAGACCAATCATTAAAACCATTAGATGCTAATGAACTTGTCACATTTTTGCACAAAATCTTACAGTAATAACAAAAGATCTTGTCAGCTGACACTGAGTATATCACCCATGTGCAAGGTACAATTTCACCATTTGAAAGTTTCCTTTTGCAGTGAAACTTTGAAAAGTGTTTCCCAATCTTATTTTTAGGGAAATCTTCAATAATTTTAGGCGGCCCTTGTTTTACTAAATACTCCCTGATATGCTGGCTAATGTATTCTGGCCAAGTTGCAGGATCATCAGATATTTCTACCTGGTCAGCAGAGTGGAAGTTGCCTTTCTGCTCTGGATCTAAACCACTCACATCTTTATTATCAGAAAAGCATTCTTGACCCTCAGTGCCTTCAGCATCAGTTATAACCCTTTTTGGAGTCTTCTCTTCACCATGGCTGTCTTGAGTTTATTCTTCAGACTGACTTGGCTCTTCAAATTCTTCATCACTGCTGTCGTTCTCTGTCTGTGTCGTATGTTCTACTGGAGAATTTTCAACTGTATCGGCATCTTCACTGAGCTCTTCTGGCTCAACAGTAGAATCAGGTCTGCTAAAATACTGGCTTAAAGCAGCCTTTTGCTTCTGTCTTTCAGCTGCCTTTGCCTTGTATATGGCTCTTTTCTTACTCCCACTTCGGTACTTTCTACCAATGTCTCTTGATCTCTTGCCCATATTGATAGAAGTCACCACATTCTAAAAGAATATTAATTATAGATTTTCACTTTCATATTAGGAAAATAATTTATGTTTTGATAGTTGTACAACTGATTTTCTTCAATAATGTTTATTTTATTAGAATTTATAAAATATTTCCTTATTAATATAAAATTGCCCCTTCCTCCCCCCTAGTACCACCCGACCCCATGGAAACACCTCGCCACCCCAGCGCCGTGTGCCCCACAGAAACAAACTCTTCTTCCTCAGCGCCGCCCCATCGAAACAGCTGTGGGCCGAAGAGGAAGGTTTGGGGGTAGGGGGGGAGAAATGGCACACATAGGCAAAAAGTACAGGAGTAATTGTGGCACCTTAGAGACTAACAAATTTATTTCAGCATAAGCTTTCGTGGGCTACAGCGAAACATGTGTGTTCTATTTTATGCAGCCAAGGAAGTGAGCTATAGCCCACACAAGCTTATGCTGAAATAAATTTGTTAGTCTCTAAGGTGCCACAATTACTCCTGTTCTTTTTGCGGATACAGACTAACATGGCTGCTCCTCTGAAACCTGGCACAGATAGGGTGACCAGATCACAGCAGTAAAATAGGACCCGCTCCCTCCCCACTCGGCCCCACCATCACACCCCTCTTCATCCCTTAGCCCCCCGCTGACTTGCTGCATCCCTCTCAGTCAGTCTCCACCCACCACTCGCCTCCTTTCACCTTCTCCCTCCCCTGCCAGAAACCCCCATGCCTGCCCCTAGAACCCCTGCTGGCTCACTGCTTGCCTCTTTGCCCACTCGCCACTTGCACACCCGCTCGCCCCTGACTTGCCGCTGCACCCGCCACCCAGTATAAAGCCTCATTCAAAGACCCAGGGGTCACTATATTACTGCACACAGCAGTCAATGCAGTTGTAGATAAATCTCTGCATTATGCATTTTTGTATAACTTTTACATGACTTTGTATTGAATCTTGGTAATATGTTATAGCGGGCCCCTAAGGTAGTGTAATTAAGGTAAACGAAAAATGTCTTTTTGCTAGAAGTAGAATAAGATCTTCCCCCCACTTTGTAATCAATTGCCCTATTGAATGAATGAGGTGTGAATGAGGAGGGTGTGGAAGGCAGGCACCTCCAAAAGCTGCAACCCTTGGAGAGGGGCTGGGAGCCAGACCAAGGAGAGCTTTGCCCAGGGCTGAGTAGGATGGAATTTGGGTGCTGGGTGCAGGCTCCGGGCTGGGGCCCGGGGTGGGGTGCAGGCAGGGTGGAGGGGTGCAGGCTCTGGGAGGGAGTGCGGAGGGGTGGGTGCAGGTTTTGGGACAGAGTTTGGGGGCTGGAAGGGGGTGCTGTGGGGAAGGGTCTGCCAGGTGGCTTCCTTCCTCCCCTGCTGCCCCTCACCATAGCTTCAGTGGGGGATGGAGCTGCCCCTTGCCCAGTGTTTGCAGGAGTGGTGGCTGGGGGGAAACCCAGTCAAACTCTGGTTTTACTCTTTTGTTGATGGGTCACTTTAACCCCTTAAAAGCAGCAAAGAATCCTGTGGCACGTTATAGACTAACAGACGTTTTGGAGCATGAGCTTTCGTGGGTGAATACCCACTTCGTCAGATGCATGTCTTGATACTTGACTGTATCAGACTCTGCTACCAGCTTACTAAAGTCTCTCCTCCATCAAGAATGACAGCTCACTCTACCAGAGATCAGCTTTCCTGGGCAATGTTCAGCAGATAATATATGCAAGGCAGCAGCATGGTTTTCTGTACCTCTTCTACAGATTATGCCATTGCATAAGCTCTCTCAATGATGCTTTGGCAAGTCAGTGCTACAGTCTCTGTTTTGGTGATCCAAACTTCCTCCGCCTACAATGTCAATCAAAGGAAAAAGAAACAGTTACTTACCTTATAATAACTGTTCTTCAAGACGTGTTGTGCACATATACATTCCACAACCTTTCCTGCTACTTTGGTCATTGCTTACAGTGGTGTTAAGGAGTGGAGAGGGAGGTGGTGGACTTGCCTCTTGTATGTCTTCACCTGAGAACAAGAGGAGAACACCCATATTGCTGGCAAAAGTCTCCGACTTAAGTGCGCTGGGTGCACATACTCCTACAGTGGATGTTTAGGTACCCAGCACGTCTCTAAGAACAGTTACTGTAAGGTAAGTAACCATTTTTTCAGTTGATTGGTGAAACTATAACCCCCAAGTGTCTGACTGGTACAGAAGATCTCAAAAAAAGAACATTAACAGGTAAATAAAAATTCCCCTTGCGTTACAGCTGCCCCTCTATCTCACCTTCTCCACCCACCCCCAGCTTATCGTAGCTTTGGCAAATGTAAGTGTAGCTGAAATATTGCACTGTTGGCTTTAGAAACAAGGTATTGTAGAAAAATTGAGCAAAATTGGTTCGGCCTTGTATGTTTTTTCCAATAAAAACTGTTGTGCGTGCACTAACTCAACTGCTGAACTGACCTAGTTCAAGGGTGACTTGCTCTGAGATCTATAGAACAAACCAAGTCTGAAAAAAGAGGGTTCACTGGTTCTTAAGGTAAAAATTGAAAGGCTTTTCATACATGTGTAGAATTTGTGGCAGGGGAAGAGTCAGTTTAGCTGAAGGCTTACAGTTTTGGGGTTGAATATGCACAATAGACTTTACCAATAGAATTTGTACTGCAGAGATTACCAAACAGCTACGGTACCGTGGGGATTTCCCTATGTGTTAGAATAGTCTAGAACATTGTATGGTTATAGTTGGTAAATGTTTGCTCTTTAATGGTGACTATTGTAGATCTAAGGCAGGTTTGGATATTAGGGCCACTGTGAATATTTTTAGCTTGATCTAAACTTGCAGGAGTTTTTAAAGCCTACCAGATCTTACAAAGACTTCACCATTTCCCAGACTATCTTGTGTGTGAGGAGGGAGACAGATGTGTCAGCTGTTACCAGTGAACCTGTGCATGGTATCATCTGTTTTTTCAGACGCTGTGATGGGGTGGGACTCACCATGCTAGTGCTTCCTGCTGGTCTAGACAAAGGAGTACATAGCTGAGACAAGTATTCAAGAGTTCTTACCTCTGCCACTTAGTGGCTTTAACTTTTCATTTTTACACAGCACTTTACAAGTATTGTTTAGCTAGATCTCACAACATTCAGTAAGAAAATAGCATCTTATTAGATGGGGTGATAGATGAGTTAACTAAAGTAGAGAGGTTGTGATTTCTTCAAGATCATACAGCAAACTGGTATAAGAGCCAGGATTAGAACGTAGTTCTCCTGACTCCCCATTCCACTAGATGCCAGTGTTTAATTCACTAGATCACAGAGCTTCCTAAACAAGCCACTAACATGTCTTTCTGATTCCCCATCTGCAAAATGGGGATAATACCTGCCTGCCCCATCTAGTGACCCAGCTAGACTGGGATTCTGTTTACCAGGATTCTACTTACGGATTTGGAGAGGGGAACTCAAAATATACTGCCTTAAAATAGGGGGAAAGTCGTCCAATTGAAGCCAAGAAGAGTTAGGAAGTGTCCATGTTCGAGTTTATGAAATAGCCCACTATCAGAAAAGAATATTTTAGTTGTTTTTCAAACTTAATTAAGGGACAAGAAATGAGTTGAAAACATAAACAAGTTTGGAACTGTGATCAAGTTCTGTAGTGAACTTTTTGTTTCCTCTTTGATCTTAACAGCAGCTTTGCAGTCCTCAGAATGTGAATTGCAGAGATTTGGAGGGATGTCATTCAACCCCGCTGCACTTTGCTGCAGGTTATAATCGTGTATCTGTAGTAGAGTATCTGCTGCACCATGGGGCAGATGTGCATGCCAAAGACAAAGGATAACTTTTCCGTATTGTTTCTTATTAACCACTGTTCTTCACATTCATTGTGGGAGAGAGTTAATAGTCTTCTCAGGAATGTTTAGCTTTCTGGGAGTTCTGGTATCAAAATATTAGATGATAGTATTCTAGTTGGGAAAACTTTGCTACTTTAGTCTCTGCAGCTTTTTCCTCCTCTGTTCTCTTTTTATTTGATTGTTCTTTCTGCTTAATAGCAGTTTATCAAATATTTTGGAAGGTCTAAAATTAGCTTTTTAGTTATATCATGTGAAATAGCCAGGATGGACTCTGTACATTTTTCTCTTCTTCATAGATGGTTTATATTAATACAGAAAGCTAACTTTTAAAAAGTTAACCATTGGTCTCTATAACTATTACAGCATGTTTTCCTCCTTTTAAATCAAAGTATCTGGAAAGGCTTGAAATACTACACAACCTCTTTATTATTTCTACTCTTTCTGGATAGTTTGATTTAAAAGGAGGAAAACATGTCACAATAGTCAGAGAAACCAATAGTCAACTTTTTAAAAGTTAGCTTTCTGTATTAATATAAACCATCTATGAAGAAAGAAAAATGAACAGAGTTTCAAGGTTAGGTTCAGGTCCTAAATGTCCTGAAGTTTTAAGCTCTTTCCAAATGGAATTGAGTACTTTTCCCCACAATATTACATGTACAGGGCTTACTAATTCCCAAACGTCACATGTCAGATGGGATTTTAGCCAACCACCAAAACCACTTTTTGGAAATTTACACTTAAGTGTCCAAAGTCAACATTACAGCAGTGATTCTTGCAACATATGAGTATTGTTAGCAATATTGATATGGCCTGTTTATAGAAATTAATAACACCAATTAGTCAAACATCATCAGTTAGGAACATCATTGACAGGAGCTGAAGAAAAGCTGTTTTCATTCGTTGCCTGGAAAAGCGATGTTCATCTCATAGGTACCTCAATAGCAGGGCATGTAGAGCTGTGAAACTGGGGATACGAAAAGATGCTGATAGCCTCAGAGGTGGGAAGAGACTGTTTTATCCACTGGAGCTTTGTAAACTTGTATTTGAATTTGACTTTCTGTGACTTAAAACTTTCTTTCTCTTTAATTAATGGCTTAGTACCCTTGCATAATGTCTGTTCATATGGACACTGTGAGGTGGCCGAGCTGGGACAGACACATGGGGCGTCTGTCAATGTGGCAGACCTGTGGAAATTTACCCCACTGCATGAAGCAGCAGCAAAAGGAAAATATGAAATCTGCAAGCTGCTTTTAAAAGTAAGTCATTCACAATTACCAAATGTATTTCTAAATGTGTGTTGTTACATTTAAGATCTGAAAAAAAGATCATTTTATTATTTTTCAGAGAGTTAATTTGAATCCATTTTCATCTTAAATTTTACTGTGATATCTAGCGGTTTCTATAATAAATGTAAAGACGTTTGAAGTGCCTTTCAGAACATGTTCACTTTATTAAAATTCATCAGTATAGGTGATTTTTCAAGACAATGTTTTAATTTATTCTGAAATATTCCTCTTAATTCAGTAATGTCATCTAAATAACATTTGCTTCATACAAACTGAAACAAATGGAATTAGTTTTAAGGATACAGAAAATGAACTTTTACTTGTTAGTTGCTACAATTGAATAAACTTGCATTGGTATTTGTGCAAGTGTACAGAATACAGCAATAATCAAATGTCTTTAGAAAATCTCTTATATATGAGAAAAGCCCCAGAGGAAATATAAATTAAGACAGTTTGGAAGAAGCACGATAATCAGCAGGCGTGCTCAAGCTAGCAGCCCTTGCTTTAAACAAAAACCCTTATTGAGAGTGTTTAAAATAAGCTTGACAAAATTGCAAGAAATTAATAGGGAAATTAACCCCACACATTGTTTTCATCATAGGCGTTTTATATATTTTTTTAAAGGATAGGCAGTTGTCAGGCTCTCTTCACTGCTTTTTTCATGGTTGCTGCTTAGCCAAGCTATTCAGACTCGACCTTGTTAATTTTTCTGAGGACTTTTGCACTTTGATGGAGGACCACCACAGCAATTTAAAATCCTGCTTCAGTAGAAACCACAAGCTGTCCCTCACAGAGGTCCCCGGGCTGTGCTTGATAAGGGCCCCTAAAGTTATGTCTGATTACAGAAGTTACCTCAAACTCTCAAATTCAGTTTTCTTTTATCAGCACAGGAGTGCTCTGCAGCCTAGTGATCGTTCCAGTGGGGGGTTAGCCGTTCTTGCACTCAACCTCAAAGGATCCTCAACAAAAATCAGTTCCTTAATAGACACATCACAGGAGACTTCTAGGGACTTTAGGGAGTGCTTCTGAGGTTGAGATTATAATACCTGTTATAAATTAGACTTTTGCATCCAAGAGCTAAACGTGCTCCACTGATACACCCTTAAAATTTGCATTGTTGGTTTTTAAAACTGTTGGCCCTGGGTACATTTGAGACGATTTCCTTGAACCATGTACTGGTTGGTATTTGTGCTCACACCCCACTTGCTCTGAAGGGTTTCTGCTGCTCTGACTGGCAATAATGCCTTTGTTTTGGTGTGCACTGTGCTGTGGAATTTGCACCCTCCTGAAAACTGCCTTGCTTTGTTCCACTACACTTAAATTAAAAAAAAATAAAAATAAAGCTGTTTTTTCAAATCGATTTTTGGGATGCGTGCTGTTGGCCTTCTCTTGTTTGACCTTCTCTTCCACTACCTTGCTTTGCCATGCATCCGACAAAGTGGGTATTCACCCACGAAAGCTCATGCTCCAAAACATCTGTTAGTCTATAAGGTGCCACAGGATTCTTTGCTGCTTTTACAGATCCAGACTAACACGACTACCTCTCTGATATTTAACCCCTTAGAAACCTCTTCCCGCCTCTCTCACCCCCCTTTTCTACTGGGCTTGTTTGATCTTTTCGGTGGAGCCAGATGAAAACCACAAACCCCAGCGAGAGCAACAGGCTGGAAGACTAGACTGAACCCACCACCCAGCCTAGTACATCCCAGAGCCCAGGACTGAGGGCAAATGTCCCCTCACCCCCAGGCCACCTGCTTCCACTCCTGGCCTCTCCCAGCGCCACCAGTGATTCTGTGTGGCTGCATCGGGTGGCATTTCAACTGGACCCCCCACTCCCCACTAAATTCACCCCTGTTTTGCGACCACTCTGCACCAAGAGCACCTTCCTTCCCTGCCCTAGAGCTGCTGGATGGCTAGAAAGCTGAGCTGGGCTTTTGATTGATCTGGAATATTATCATGCCCCCCCAAAAACCCTTAATATCCACACAGCTTTGGAGGGGGCTATTCTGCCCCAAAGCTGGTCTATTTTATTGTTGCAGGGCAAACGAATGAACCAGAGTTTAATGGAAATATTCAGCCCCTACAGCAGTCTTGCAGCAGGGAAAGCAGAGTTGATGGGAAGGGAACTGGTTTGGATAGGAGCCCCCATCCTCTTCCTTTGCAAAATAATTTGGGGAGGGGAATCAGATCATGCTGTGCTCAGTTTCCCCTCTTGCGGGGGGTGGAGGAGATAAAAGTCTCAGCCTGCCGTGTTGCAGACCTTTCACATTCTCCCCTCTTGATGTATTTGATTCCCTCCTCCAACCCTCCCTCTCCCTCTCACCTGGAGTTCACAGCACTAAGTACCAGCTTTGGGCTCTTTTCCTGGGTTACATAATCCCAACTTTAGTTCTGAAACAGACACAGGCAGGCACAAACTCACCCTCAAACAGCAACACCCCGAAAACCACAACACCAACCCAATGTTACAAACCTGTGGGGAATGAGAGGGTCAGACACTCACCGCTGGGAGCCCCAGCAGCTGCTCAGCTGAGTGAAGTCCACTGCAGAGATTCCTGCCCCCCTCGGGGTCTCTCCAGGTGAGTGCTGGGGGGAGGGGAGGGGAAGGAAGCCTGCAAAGCACATGTGCCTTCTGCCCCCTCCCCCCTCCTGACCTGCAACACGCACGCGGCTGCCTCTGCCTCAGCCCTCTGCCACTGAGCGTCTCTCGTTGCCTAGTAGCAACAGCCGCTGCTTCCGGGAGATGCAGAGCTTTGCTTCCGGGAGAGACGCTGCCGGTGCAGCAGGGCCCAATTCGGGGGAATCGGGCAAATCGGCCTAAAGCCGGCCCTGGTGGCTGCAGAGGTGGACAGGATTGCTTTGTGCCTTTCCCTGGTCCTGTACATGCTCTGGCACTGGCTCAACACCCTGAGCCTGGGCCTGGGTATCCTGGCTTGGCTCCAGAGGCTATTCTGGAGTTTTTCTGACCAGAGCTGCACTGTGTCTCTGCAGGGGTTCTGAGTCTTCCCCTGGAGGAGGGAGGACAAGGCCTGGTCTGCCTCTACAGTTAGGTCCATGTCTCCTGCCTCCAGACCCCGAAGAGACTCCCTTATGGTGCAGGCAGTCTGGAGTGGAGCATGTTGGCATACGCCTTCCTCCACCACCTCTGAGGGCTCCGATACAACCAGCAGTTCTTTTATCTCCATCCAAGGGGTCTTCTGTGAGACCTGTCTGAGCTGCCAGTCTTCTACCAGGACCTCCTCCAGACCTGGAAGCTGGTATCACTGACCAGGTCTGTGGCAGCCACTGAGGCAGCAGATGTCCTCATGGAGCCCCTGCTACACAACCTCCAACTTGGTATGCAGGTGGTGGAATCCCCCTCGCTGCACCAGAGGCTAATCCTGGCAGGAACCACCAGAATTGGAGACCTTCTGGACTATGACTGGGGAGATTGGGGTGGATCCTCTGGCACTCAGTCAGTGTCTGGGGTTCTCCACCCTTCATGTCCCCCAGTGCATACTCCAGAAGGTGAGGGTAGCCTTATTGCACACCTCTCAGGTTTTCCTTGAGTGGGTCCTGCAGGAGGGTACTCCCCGCCCACCTCTAATCCTTGTCATCAGGTCCCTGCCCTGCAAGTTTCCCCTGCCCCCCGCCCCATATCCTGAACCAGCTGTGTGACTTGCTGCTGGTTCATTTTCGAACTGCAGCTTGGAAACAGCTGTACACGCTCATGCTCCACACCTTTCATTTCCTTACCCTCGTGTGGTGGGATCTCTTACCATCTATGGAGAGTGAGGCACCCTGGTGGTCCAACTTGTATTCCACTCTGGTCCCATGGCCCACTGGGGATGTCCGCTGGCGGCTCCTTCATGGTGCCGTGAGCACAGGCATGTACTTTGCGCGGTTCACCCTCCCTTTCCCTGACACCTGCCCCTTCTGCAGTGTGAGGTAGACCCTGGCACACATCTACATGGAATGCACCAGATTATTGCCCATTTTCCGGCTCCTCCAGGACTTTCTCCTCAAGTTCTGGCTGCACTTTTCCCTGCACCTCCTGATTTTATGCACACCTATCTGTGGCCCCACGAAGTCACAAGACCTCCTCACCAACCACCTCCTGGTCATCTATAACATCGGGAGGAGGGTGCTGGGTGGGGAGGTGCTCTGCTACTGTGGGGCCTATTTCTTTTCCTCCCTTCGAGTTCCTCTGGGCTATATACACTGGCTCTCTGGATGCCTGCAAGGAGCAGTGGGCGCTGTCTGGGGTTCTCTGCTTGCTGTCCCCTTCATGCTCCAGCACCCTGTAACCCTCACTTCTGTCCCTGTTTCTCATCAGTTGTCCCCCAAACTCACTGGAGCCCCAGGTTCAATGAGGGAGGGGCCTTCAGCTATGGAGGGGCTTGCGCCCACTCACTCCGAGAACTCAGTAGGGTCCAGCACTCAGTCACAAATGTATTACCAGGAGTATTCTAAGTAATACAGGCGGTGATTGTCCTGCTCTGTTTGACACTGGTGAGGTCTCGGCTGGAGTACTGTGTCCTATTCTGGGCACCTCACTTTGGGAAAGATGTGGACCATTTGGAGAGAATCCAGAGGAGAGCAACAACAATGATCAAAGATTTAGAAAACCTGACCTAGGAGGAAAGGTTTAAAAAACTGGCCAGGGTTACTCTTGAGAAAAGAAGACTGAGAGATTAACTGTCTTCAGATCTGTTAAGGGCTGTTATAATTTTCAGCAAGGTGATTTAGGTTAGATATTAGGGAAAAACTTTTTAACTACAAGGGTAGATAATCTCTGGAATAGGTTTCTGTGACGATACATGCCCTCAGTCTGGCCCAGAGGAGACTAACAAGCTCTTCTGGGCCTGTTTGGCACTAACAAGG
This sequence comes from Gopherus flavomarginatus, assembly GCF_025201925.1. NCBI lineage: Eukaryota > Metazoa > Chordata > Testudines > Testudinidae > Gopherus > Gopherus flavomarginatus. The sequence continues at coordinate 142,413,509 of NC_066619.1, forward strand.
TGCACTTCCAGGGCTTGTTATGCCTGGATTGGGGGAAACCTGGCCCAGGAAAGGGTGGTAAAAAGGAGAAGGGCTGCTCCAATCCCAGAGACAGGGTAGGTGAGAGGAGAGACAGTTGCAGGCCTCACCACTGACAGACAACCTGCAGGGTAGGACAGCCCAGAGGAGAGAGCAGAGGTAGGCTCCACTAAGGGACAATAGACCTGCTGATAGACCCAGCCCAAAAGACTGCCTGAGAGCCAGGCCACCTTTGCCCTTCTTGGCTTTTGCTTGCAGCCCTGGAGAGAGAGGAAAGAGACCTGTTCTTTTGTTTGTTTTACTCTGAGAGCTCCTGGTGTGCTATGAACTATAGGGTGGGCAGACATTGTACATGACTGGCAGTGGGGCCTGGAGGGAACTTGAGGGAGCCCCTGCCACCCACAGCTTTCAAGGGAGACTGTGGAATCCCCTTCATTGGGGGGTTTTAAGACCAGGTTGGACAAACACCTGTCAGGGCTGGACTAGTAAACTCAGTCCTGCCTCAGCCTGGGGGATGGATTAGCTGACCTCTTGAGGTCCTGTGCAGCCTGACATCTCTATGATTCTGTGACCCCCATGGGCTGCTGAGGAGTGGGGTAAGTGAGTGACCAGGAACCAGGCAAGCTACAAAACCCTTTCTGCATTCTGTTAAGACTCTTCTCTTTTCCAGTGCAGTCTAAGCCATGTTGGTTCCAGGATATTAGACAGATAAGGTGAGGGAGGCAATATCTTCTACTGGAACAACTTCTGTTGGTGAGAGAGACAAAGCTTTCGAACCACCCAGAGCTCCTCCTAAGGTCATGGGAAGTGATGTGTTTCCAGGGAATATTTCACTTTTGATGAATTAGCATTTCTGTCTGAAAAATGTTTGGCTGGAAAGTTTCTAACTGGCTCTAGCTGCAGGACCGCCCAGAGGATTCAGGAGGCCTGGGGCAGGGCCAGGTCTTCAGCAGCGGGTCCCTCTCGAAGGGAAGGACCCACTGCCGAACTGCGGCCAAAGAATGAAGTGGTGACGGTAGAGCTGCTGCCCATCGTGGCTTTTTTTTTTTTTTTTTTTTTTTCTGCCGCTTGCGGCAGTGCTTGTACTCACCGGGTGGTGCTCCGAGGCTTCAGCAGCAGTTCAGCGGCGGGTCCTTTGCTCGCTCCGAGTCTTCCACTGCACTGAAGGACCCTCTGCCAAAGACCCAGAGCGAATGACAGGCCCACCACTGAAGTGCTGCCGAAAATCCGGAGCGGCTTGCGGGGCCCAGGGCAAATTGCCCCACTTGCCCCTCTCCCCCCCAGGTGGCCCTGTCTAGCTGCAAAGCCAACCAGTCAAAAGTCAGGCAATGCCAGCTTCACAACTGCCCATCTAAGACAGGGTGCTGGGCAACAGCAGGTGTAACAACACTCTGATTGCTGGCTCACCAACAAAATCATCTCTGGCTGGAGTAAAACTGAGGGGCAAAGTTGCGCCTAATTGATAGCCTGGGCTGGACAGGAGAGCACTACAAGGTTAGGTAACCCATGAGGCACAGGCAGGACCGGCGCTAGGGTTTTGAGCGCCCTAGGCAGACGGCAATTTCGCCACCCCACGCGCTGGTCCCGCGGCTCCAGTGGAGCTGCCACAGTGGTGTCTGCGGGAGGTCCACGGAGCCGCGCGAGCAGTCAACCATCCGCAGGCATGACTGCAGCAGCTCCACGGGAGCTGCCTGCCACCCCCTCTGGACACCCTGGGCTGTCGGCTGCCGCGGAGGTGCCCTGACTCAGGGGACCCCCTGGGCTGCGGGCTGCCGCTGGCAGCTCAGACTCCCTCTCTGTCCCAGCAGCGGCGGCTGCTCAACCATTTAAAAAAAAATTGGGGGGCGCTTTTTGGTGCCCTCAAATCTCGGCGCCCTAGGCAACCGCCTAGTCTGCCTAAATGGTTGCACCGGCCCTGGGCACAGGAAGGAAGAGAGAGAATCTCAGACTTCTGAGAGCAAGAGCTAGGGCTGGATTAACTCTCCTGTGGGCCCAGGGCTATTGGATTTTGTGGGGCCCTGCTATACAAGTCTTTTTCCTAATATAAAACAAAATTATCACAATTATGGCATCAAGGCTATTAATGCTGTGCTAAACTTGCCTTTTAATTAACATAAAGCTGTTCTGTAGTTACATTTCAGTCTTAAAACATGTAGAATATAGTTAAGTTAATTCAAAATAGCCTACTTCTTATCTTGGAACAGCTGTTATATTAGTTTCTTTCTGGGAGGGAGTCTCGGTTCAGGAGGGGGCTCCAGGCTGAGGCGGAGTGTCGGGTGCCAGAGAGGGTGTGGGGTGCAGGCTCTAGGAGGGAGTTTGGTGCAGGAGGGGATTCTGACCTGGGGTGGGGGTGTGAAGTGCAGGAGGCACTTGCCACAGGTGGCTCCCAGCTGGTGGTGCAACAGGGCTCAGGCAGGCTGCCTGCCATAGCCTCATGCTGCTACTGGGAGCAGCTGGCTGCTGGTACATCTCTGCACAACCATTGGGGGGAGGGGGACAACATGTCTCTGTACACTACCCGTGCTCACAAGCAATGTCCCCACAGATCCCATTGGGTGGGTCCTGGGGGGATGGTGCTGGGGGTGGGTGCAATGCATGGAACCTCCTCCCCACCCCCATCAGGGGCCGCAGAAACATACCAGCAGCTGGCTGCTTTCGGGAGCAGCATGGGGCCAGGGCATACAGGCAGCCTGTCAAAGCCCTGCTGCATCCCTGGATTTTAGCAGCCTGGAAGTCGCAATTGACTGGCAGAGGCTCCAAGATCAAACAGTCAATCACAATTGATGGGTTTCTGACCACCAAATTGTATATAATTAAGGATTTATTTTTGTGGGGGGGCCCTTAGCCCAAGGCCCTGGGCTGCAGCCCCCAAAGCCTCTGCATTAATCTGGCCCTGGTCAGAGCCAATAGAGATCTTTCTGGAGGCGATACCTTCTGCTCCTCCCTCCCTCCTCCGCTGAGCGAGCTAGGGATGTATACTGTTGTATACAAAGATGTGCAAGTTTGTAATGGTGGTGGTGGGGGAAAACATGGTAAATAAATTGCACAAGGTGTTTGACCATAAGAAGTTCTGAGTGGTTTGTGGCTAGAAAAGAGACAGGGGCAGGATGATGCCCTGTCTCACCACGCAGTCTTAATAAACCCCCTTTTGTGTGCATCCAATGCACTGAATAAGGCAGGGGTCCTGTGGGGAAAAGTATGTGATCGTGTAATTACAGACAGTGTCATAACACTATGCTTGTAACCCTGTACCTGAACTCCAGAGCATGGGGAGCTCACTGCCACCATCTACTGGTCAAGCCAAGGGGCTGCTTCCTAAACTACACAAAAGCTCCACAGAAAGGAGCTCTCTGCCCCATCTATTGGTGAACAGGGGGAAGTATAGCTGTGGAGACAGTTTATTTGCATATGTTTGCTACCCAGAAATCCTCCACGTGGCACTTTTGGGAGTCACCAGAAATGCACATGAATTCCAGACTGGTGGAGTAGTAGGACTGACCTGCAAGCAGATGAGGAGAAAGACATTCCTACTTTGTGTCAAGCAGTATGTCCCTAATAGTGAAGACTGCTCAAGGGCTGATGTGCCATTGAATACTCTCCAGTGAAGACTTGTCAAAGAGATAATGCTGAGGCAATTCTGCGATGAAAGATGGAACAGGGCAGAGGTGGCTCTGCAACAAGAGAAGGCTTTTTGCAGAAGCCTCAGAGATCAGCAGCAGCAGCAGAGCTGAGGGCACTCTAGTGAGGGCATCTCTACCCAGAACCAGCAAAGCTGAGACCACTCTAGCTGTGCTGAGTGTGGCACCTGAGCACCAAACCAGATAGCACTTCCCAAGGGACTTGAGACAGGTCTACATGAGTGCACTCCCAGACTCTTGGACCACGCTACCCATTGACATCAAACCGTGAATGGGGTGCAGTGGATGGAAGGGAGCGGGAAGTGATTTGTTGAAGGATATATGCTTGTTAGATGTTCACACAGGTGAGGGGGGGGGGGACTGAGTTACAGCATTCCTGCCAAAGACACCAGAAGAGTGGGGCCCAGGGGAGGAATCTGAGTTTTCATTCACTTATCTCTGCTGTTGCTGTGTTTCCCCAGATTGATGGCTTTCTCTAGTTTTGTGCCCAGACTCAGTGCTGAGTGGGGAAGTTGCCTGTCGAGGGTGCCCAGGGGAGGTGTTTAGCTTTTCACAGGTTTCCATGTGGGGCCTTGAGCTCGTGGATTTCTTAATTTAAAGAAGAACCCCTAGAGATTTGTTTCTTCTGATGGCCCCAGGCAGAAGGGTTATACACACACAAGGGGCAGAATTAAGGTGTGATAAATAGGGGGAGGAGGGTAGCTCCCTCTTAAGGACACTCAGCCAGTCAGTAGTTATAGAATCCTCCTTAGCAGCTGTATCCTAATTGCCTTACCTGTAAAAGGTTAAGAGAAGCTTAATCTGAGTTGACACCTGACCAGGGGAATTGATAAGGAGGCTGCACCCTTTCAAACTGGGAAAAACTGCTGGGGGTGGGGGGGAAGTTTTTTGTCTCTTGGGCTGGAGAGAGGGGAAGGCAGCAACAAGTCAGGTATGGGAACTCATTTGCATCATACCTAGAAGCTCCTCATTTGGAACCCCAGATATATAAGTAGCACAGGAAAAGTTAAGACAGATGCGATTAGGAACTGTTTTGGTTTGTGGATTCCTCTATGCTAACCCCAGGTGCTTTTGTTTTGCTTGTAACCTTTAAGCCGTACACCAAGAAAGTTATTTTTGGTATTTAATCCCTAAAGCCTGAGTTTTCAGATGTTTCTTTCTTTAATAAAATGTACCTTTTTTAAAAAAAAAAAAAAAAGGAATCCTTTGACTCCAAAGTCCTTAGACAAAGGGTTTGTCTGGGCTCGCATTGCTAAGGCAACTGGTTGGTATTTTATTCTCAAGCCTCCCCAGGAAAGCGGATGAAGGGGCTTGGGGGGATATTTTGAAGGGATAGGGATTCCAAGTGACTCTTCCCTGAATATTTGTGAATCACTTGGTGGTGGCAGCAATATCTGTCCAAGGCAGAAGAGTGTGCCTTGGAAGAGTTTTAACCTAAGCTGGTAGAAGATAAACTTAGGGAGTCTTTCTTTCATGCAGGTCCCCATGTCTGTACCCTAGAGTTCAGATTTGGGGGGTATACCCTGACATAAGGTCACATGAGCAACTGTAACTCTGGCATTTCCTACCTTTCGAGTGTTTGGTGTTGCAACACAAATAACATTTTTAAAGTAAGTTTTAAAAATATATTTTCCTATTTTCAAAGAACAAAGTGGAAACCTTCTATTAAGTGTAGCTGTCGGTCTAACAGGAACTGAGCTGCTCAATGCAAAGAGCTGTAAAGTGGATTGCTGTCTGCATCCTGCTGACCCCTCAGCTTGTGCTGTTTTGCCAGCTCCCCAATGGCCTCGTAGATATGGTGACTAGTTTGGGAGGATGGGTCTAGGGGTGCTCCATAGTTTGGGAACTGTCCATTAGTAACTTTTTATATTTGGCCTGAGGGGGAGGGCCTGACCCATTTCAGCTGGACCCTTCCACCTGAGGTCTCTGTATACATCTGGGAACAAGAAATGTAGGCTGCCCTTAAGAGATGGGGGAGCCTCTCTCCTGGGAAGCAGGGACTGAAAGATTTGGAGGTCATGGTGGATAATCAGCTGTACATGAGCTCCCAAAGCAATCGTGTGGCCAAACAGTCTAACACAATCCTGGGATGTATAAACAGAAGACTCTTGCGTAGGAGCAGAGAGGTTATTTTACCTCTTTATTTGGCACTGGTGTGGCCACTGTTGGAATCCTTTGTCCATTTCTAGAGCCCACACATCAAGAAAGATGTTGAAAAATTGGAGAGGGTTCAGAGAAGAGCCACAAGAATAATTAAAGAATTAGAAAACCTGCCTTTGTAGTGATAGCTTGAGGTCCTGGAGTCTAACATAGTTTAACAAAGAGAAGATTAAGGAGTGACTTGATCAGTCTCTAAATACCTACACGGGAAACAAATATTTAATAATGGGCTCTTTGATTTTGCAGCAGAAGGTCTAGCACGATCCAAGGGCTGGAAGTTGAAACTAGAGAAGTTCAGACTGGAAATAAAGTGTAAATTTTTAACAGTAATTAATCACTGAAACAATTTACCATGGGTTGTGGTGGATTCTCCATCACTAACAACTTGTAAATCCAGATTGGATGCTGTCACGGACTCACGCTCTCTCTTGGCTCTATATGGTCCCTGAGAGGAACCCCCTCAGTGTGACAGCCTTTCTCAGGGGTCTACTCTCTCTCAGGGGTTAAGCCCCTCCACTTCCTGGAACCTCACCTCTCTGAGCCTCCAGCATGCCTGTCTCTCGCCATGGGCCCCCTCAGGGAGTCCACTAGCCCCGCACCCCGAGGGCCTCCACTCCCAGAGGGATTAGAGACACCCTGTTCTCTAGACCGTAGCAACTCTCAGCCAGCATAAAACAGGAGGGTTTATTGAACATCTGGACCCAGCACAGGAAACTCTGGGCCTCAGGCCTAGCCTCCCATAGCACAGTACCTGTAGGTCTCTCCTGTATCCAGGTGGGCTCGCTGCTCTCTCAAACCAGTCTAGAAGCCCCATCCTTCCAGCCAAGCATCCTATATCACCTCCCCCAACAGCTCCTCCACTGTCCTTTGTCTTCAATCCCAAGTAAACAGGTCGCCTGGGCCCTCTCTCTTCTGTCTTTTGTTCCCCACTGGCTGGAACTGGTTGATCAGGTCACCATGGTCCTCTCTCCTCAGCCCTTTGTCCTTCCACTGGCCAGAACAGGCTGACTGCCAAGCTCAGTTTGGGACTCCAGGTCACCGGTCACTGGGGTCCCCATCTCCAGGCAGTTGTCTGTGCTCTTGTCTGGTAGACAAGGTCATACCTGGTAATCTGTAAGAACAAACCCCCTCTCTCACCACCTTGTTACACATGCAGCACACAGGGAAAATGGAGACCCACACAGTATTCATGCAAAACACTAAGAAAATCCCCCACTTCGTCACAGATGCTTTTCTAAAATATCTGCTCTAGGAATTATTTTGGGGACTCTCTGTGGCCTGTGTTATACAGGGGGTTAGACTAGATGATCACAATGATCCCTTCTGGCCTTTAATCTGTGAAAAAGAGCTTTTCCTTCTCCTAGGCCTTATGGCTACTGAATGGTTTGTGTTTCAGCCCCAGCCCAAAACATGGTTGGGGGAGGTGAGGAGTGCCTGCACAATGCAGCTAATGCAATGGGGAGCTGCCCAGTTTGCCCTAACTCTCCTATAAACTTGTAGCATGAAGTGTCTGGGCACCACTGCTGAGCATGACCACATATTCCAGAACTTTGCTTTACATCCCCTTCTCCCTGCCCTCAGTTCTGGGACCAGCTGGATGCTAGTTAAGCCCCCTGCACTTGAGTGCCGTCTGGGATACTCTAAGCTAAGTTGTGCTGGCTCATCATAACCCCTTACAAGAATCCCCAGTTGCTTTCTAGTACTCTTGTGCCACCAGAGTGGTGCACAGGGACTGCTTTGGGGGCTGGGGCTGACCCACAGTCTCCAGAACAGACCTGGATATGGCTGCCAGCAGACAGGTCATGAAGAGAGAGAATACACAATTCATACTTGCCACATTTTCATCCTTATCCTCTCTTTAGCCATTGGATTCAGGGAAAGTTGCAAGCATCTGTTTTACATTGTCATTCAGAGTCTAGCAGCTCTTTGCAACATACCCCTGCCTACCCAGACTATGGCCTGGTCTACACTATGCATTTAAACCGAATTTAGCAGCTTTTAACTGATTTAACCCTGCATCCGTCCACACAATGAGGCGCTTTATATCGATATAAAGGGTTCTTTAAACCAGTTTCTGTACTCCTCCCCGACGAGAGGAGTAGCGCTGAAATCGGTTCTTTCCATGTTGGATTAGGGTTAGTGTGGCCGCAAATCGACGGTATTGGCCTCTGGGTGGTATCTCTCAGTGCACCACTGTGACCGCTCTGGAAAGCAATCTGAACTCGGATGCACTGGCCAGGTAGACAGGAAAAGCATTGCGAACTTTTGAATTTCATTTCCTGTTTGCCCAGTGTGGAGCTCCGATCAGCACGGGTGGCGATGCAGTCCCAAATCCAAAAAGAGCTCCAGCATGGACCGTACAGGAGATACTGGATCTGATTGCTGTATGGGGAGACAAATCTGTTCTATCACAGCTCCGTTACAGAAGACAAAATGACAAAGCATTTGAAAAAATCTCCAGGCTATGCTACACAGAGTCCACAGCACAGTGCTGTGTGACAAGCGTAACGGAAAGCCAAAGAATCAAATGGATGCTCATGGAGGGAGGGAGGGGGTACTGAGGACTCCAGGTATCCCGCAGTCTCCGAAAAGCATTGGCATTCTTGGCTGAGCTCCCAATGCCTGTAGGGTCAAATACATTGTCCGGGGTGGTTCAGGGTATATCTTGTCAATTTACACCCCCTCCCATGAAAGAAAAGGGAAAAAAATCGTTTCTTGACTTTTTTTCAATGTCACCGTATGTCTACTGCGTGCTGCTGGTAGACGGGGTGCTGCGGCACTGAATAGCAGCATCCTCTTCCCTCCTGTCCCCTCCCTGGTGGCAGACAATACAGTACAAAATGAGCAATAGCCGTCCTCATCATCCTGTGAGTGCTCCTGGTTGGCCTCGGTGAGGTTGGCCAGGGACGCCTGGGTAAAAATAGGAATAACTTCTGGTCATTCCCAGCAGACGGTACAAAATGGCTGGTAACTGTCTTCATCACAGCAACTGGGGGCTGAGCTCTGTCAGCCCCCCCCCCTTTCCTGTGTAAAGAAAAGATTCTGTACTGCCTGGACTATCATAGCAGCGGGAGGCTGGGCTCCTCTCCCCTGCCACTGTTTAATGTCCTGCCTGGACTATCATAGAAGCTGGAGGCTGCCTCCCCCTCATTTTATTTCACTAAAAAGTCAGTGTTTCTTATTCCTGCATTCTTTGTTACTTCATCACACAAATGGGGGGACACTGCAATGGTAGCCCAGGAAGGTTGGGGGCATGCAGCTCATCATTTCTGTGGAATCTGACACAGAGCGGCTGTGCTCTCTGGTTCTCTAGTACACTTGCCCCATATTCTAGATAGAACTGACTCTATTTTTAGATATAACATAAAGGAGGGAATGATCCTGGGAGTCATTCCCATTTTGGTCTTTGCGCCCCGGCCGACCTCAGCAAAGGCTAACCAGGAGCATCCATGACAGTAGCAGATGGTACAGAACAACTGATAACTGTCATCTCATTGCCAATTTACAATGGCATGGCAGATGGTACAATAGAGATGGTAACTGTCTCTGCTACCTTGCAAAGGCAAATGAATGCTGCTGTGTCACACTGTGGTACCGCCTCTGTCAGCATCATCCAGTACACATACGGTGACAGTGACAAAAGGCAAAAGGGGCTCCATGGCTGCCATGATATGGCGTCTGCCAGGGCAATCCAGGGAAAAAGGGCGCGAAATGCTTGTCTGCCGTTGCTTTCACAGAGGAAGGAATGAGTGACGATATTTACCCAGAATCACCCGCGACACTGTTTTTGTATCATCATGAATTGGGATTTCAACCCAGAATTCCAATGGGCGGGGGAAACTGAGGGAACTATGGGATAGCTACCCGCAGTGCAATGCTCCAAAAATCGACGCTAGCCTCGGTACATGGACACACACCGCCAAATTATTGTGCTTAGTGTGACCGCGTGCACTCGACTTTATACAATCTGTTTTACAAAACCGATTTATGTAAAATCAGAATAATCCTGTTGTGTAGATGTACTCTGAGAAATAGATGAGCCTTCAATCTTTGTAGAAAGTGCTCTGAATCATTCTTCCAGGACCATGCCTTGGCACTGATTACTGGGTATACTAAAAATTACATCCCAAATGCAGTCTTGAATGCGTTGCAAAAAGGCTTGCTATCACTGTTTCATTTAAATGTACTGCTTCATTCCCTTCAATACTTGGCTATTTAGCAAGTGAGATACACATGAACTTCCTCCCTCAACTGTACTGAAATATTCATAGCAGGAGCTCCACTGTGCAGCACTCAGCTAATTGCACAATGATGGATGTAAATGGCACGGTTGGTAGTAAATGCTTAGATGTTCACTATTCATTTTTCTATTACTTTAAAATACAGAGACAAAACCACTCCAAGTGACTGCAAAATACCTCAATCCATTTAAAATTATGTCTCAAAAGTCCCTTTGTTTCCTGGGTACACAAAATATACAGAATGAAAGAATGAGAGTGTGATATGACATAAAGGTTTAATGGCATGAGTTTGGGATGGGACATTATGCACAAGCAGGAGTCATGAGCTAGAGCTCATCAAAATGTGTGACAATGAAATCAATGTGCCACAACAAACACCTGTACTATACACACAATCAGAGTGATTTTGCTCCACATACGTTACAAGAAAAATAAACTTGTTAAAATGCTTCAGTGAGTCTGAAACCATTTATTTGGGTTGTTTTTCATATCCCTCTACCTGCAAAGCTGAGCTCCTCTGGCACCATGGGTCCTAGGGCATAGAACTCTGAAGGAGACAAAACTATGGTGGACACATTTTTAGACCCTTCAAATTATTTGTGCACAAAGTGTTCCATTTTCAAGCTATGATCGCTTATGCTCTCGCAAGACTAACAAGTGCTGTTTCCCACTGGAAAAGAGGGGTCCTAATTCTCCAGTGGGATAAAGCATCCTCTGCTCGAATCCCCATGGTTTATAAGATCATCATTTATCATCAAGGTGAGTCCCTGTAGTGGGGTGGACCCCTGCTCCTGCCCTGAAGGGGTAAAAACAGCCCTGAGAGGGGGCTGTGGCTGGAGAAAGCAGCTTTGAGGCTGGGCTGATTGGGAGAAGTGGCTGCAGCTGGGGCGATGCCCCAAACAGACTCAGCTGGCCCTATAAAGGCAGAGAAGCCATGCGCAAACAGTTTCTCTCTAGCTGTAGAGTGAGATGGGTCTGGCTGCAAGGAGTGAAGCAGGGCTGGGGAAAAATGGAGGAGCTGGGGAGCTCTGGCCTGGAAAGCCCCAGGCCGTAGCCTAGCATTGGACCAACAGGTACTGGGGGTTGCAGAGGGCAGCCCAGGGGTAGGCCAAGGCAGCAGGTCCAAACCCAACCTTGCCAGTGATGAGAAGGCTGATACTGCAGTCTGCCCCAGAGCGCAGGGGCTAGACAATGACTGGAAGTAGCCATATACTGAGGCAAGGTAGGGATAGTGGGTGGGGGCTCCCTGGGGAGGGGGAGACCCTAAACTGAGGGGTTACTGCCAGGGGGCAGCACCCCAAGTAAAAGGACACAGGGGCCAGAGGACAGGCAGATCACCAGCCTGCAGAGGGTGCTCCAGAGCTGAATTGAGTTAATTCCCAGAAGTCATCAGCAGGAGGCACCACAGGGGTAAGTCCACACCTCTACAGTCCTCCAGAGGTGTAGCCTCTTTGCAAGCTGGTTCTTGCCCAGATTGCTGTGGCTCACAGGTGGACTGTCAATCAGGAACTTGTTTAGGGCTCTCTTGCCCAGCTTGCATCTCAGCCAATGTTTGCCCAAGGCATCTTGCTCTTCCCACACATGCCTTGTCTCAAGAGCTGGCTTGCTTTCAAACCTCACTTGGTTCCTTTGTAGCTGATGCATTTAGTTGTATTATTCTATAGTCACATAGTGCCACAAGTGTGCAGAGCATGTTAGAAACTGGGATTTCTTTGTAGTCATCAGAGAGATCCTTGAACTTTCTGGGGAAATGATGAGGATTGCCAGGGCATATACAACCAGTGCCAAGAGGGGAGGTTCGCTCCCTGAATAGCCAGTGTTCACTGCTGTTTCTCTAAATTCAGTACAGCTGCTGGTTGCTTTATTAGCACATGGGGTGAGGCCCACCTGCCACACAATAACAAATAGCATGTCAGTCACAATGTTTTGTAACCACTCAAGCAGTGGCTCCCTACAGACCAGATCCTGAAGGGCTCTGAGCTCCTCCAGGGTGAAGCTGAGTGCACTCAGTTCCCTATAATGTGATTGCTGGGGGGAAAGGGGGGCTGAGCACCATCAAGCCATATGTGTGCATGTCAGTGATGGTGAAACAAGGGTGTATCTCTTCTATTAAATGACACAGGAAAGATGTCAGCCAATCACAGACCAGAAAACTATGTGGAACCCCACAAACAATACTGAAATGGACACATCCCTATTGGCTAATAAACCCCAAATTCTGGCTTCCACTTTGATTCCTCATTGTTCAATACAATTCCTAGATGTTTTATTTATAGGCCACTGTTGGATCCTTTGGTACATCTCAATATCTTCCCCTACCCGCCATTTATTCTTTGCTCTCAGCTTTTGAGCCTCTCGCTTTCTTGCTGCCGTCCCATCACTACTTGAGCCTGCTTGTTAGACGTTCTTCCTTCTTGCTGTCTTGAGTCTCTGTTTTCCAGCTCACGTGTTCCATTGCAGAGCATGGCAATGGGTCAATTTCAGTTTGTGAAGCATGGTTCAGTGAGCATGGCCCAGAATCAGCATTAGTTCAGAGGATGCAGACTGCAGCCTCACTTGAGGTCATTTTAGCCATAAAAAAAACTTAATTAGCTTTTTTGGTATTGATTAAAGCATGACTACTACATTTTTTTTTTTGCAGGACAAAATTCCCAAGTTATATCATCCCAACATCCTTGGATAATAATGAAGCTGGTTCTAATAATTTACCCTGAAGTACTCAAGTTAATTGTAAGCAAATCTATCAGATTACCCTTCTTCTCCCTAGAATGCTGGGTCTGCAAAGTCGTCCCTCCATATTGGAGCCAACCTGCCTAGCTCATGGCAGTGGTGTCACTTACAGCAGCACGTATGCCTGGCGTTTGACTGTCCTACAAAGAGACTGGCGCTTAGCGAGACATTGAGAACCAGTTGCCACATGTATGTGTATACCAAAGCTTTCCTCAGACTGCCTCTTCAGTCAATTCTCTAAAACTGACCCAAGATGGTGCTTACAGGCTGAATGTTGTGCTTGCCATACAGGTGTCATTGAGGGCCTGATGCTACCCCTAGTGCTGCAGGACCAGGTTTTGAAGTGCTCCACTCCCATTTAAGCACTTAAATGAAGTGGCCAGGTTTTCAAAAGCACTGAGTCAGAACTCAGCAGCTCCCATTGGGCTGGACAACCTCCCCTTCCCCATTATATACATTGAGTGCTACTGGATGCTGAACTTTTGAAAACTTGGTCCATAAATAACAGTCCTGTGCCTGGGCTGGATTCCATTGGCCTTGTCTGGCTACAATGCCTATCCGATGTATCTTGGGCCATGTCTACTTTACAGCCTGTGTTGGCACCCCACAAGCGATGCAAGTTACACTGACACCAGTGTTTGTGTGCACAGTGCTACGCTAGCAGGAGAGCTTCTCCTGCTGACATAGTTTATGCTGCTCGCAAAGGTGGGATTTTTATGCTGATGGGAGAGCTCTCTTCTGTCTGCATAGAGCATCTTCACCACACGCATTGCAGTGGTTCAGCTGTATTGCTACAGCTACATGTAGACATATCGTTAGCCATTCCCATTACAGCAACCAACTCCCTTAGTTTTTCTTTCAGAGCTGCAAGACAGCATCTCTTTTTGTTACAAGAGCATTACTGCCACCGTACTATCGCTACTTGGCCTCACTTCTTATTTATTCTGTAGTCTAAAACCCCTTGAAGCAGGAGTGTAGTCTTTTGATGCCTGCTAAGAAGCAGCAATGGTTAGTAATAGCACTTGTATGTCTGTGGGCAATTGTGCATACACCATCTCTTGTGGAGTTTTGCTTTTTGTATTTTTTCATAGTTCCTGCTATTTGCAATCCCTCGCCCACAAGTACACTGAAAACAATATTTCTTCAGTTACATAGGGCTTGCTGTATGTTTAGCACAGAGCCCATGGTGAGGAGCATTGCAGGCCATTACCCCAGAGGGAGATCTGAGAGGCATCATGCCTCCGAGGTCCCCTGCTGCACTGGTGGCTTGGTGGCAGACCCTATCACACCCCTTTAAAGGTTGCAGCATACTCCCCACCATGCAGCTTTGCCTTCTCCCTGCCCCCTTTCCACCCACATGCATCCAGAGGTGGGGAACAGCTCCCAATTGTTCCCTGCCCCCCTTTCTCTTTCCTACACATCCCCCAGGCCATGGTAGGGCAGACCCCAAAGCATCCCTTTGGCTACAAACTATGCAAATAGAGTTACTAAATATTAGTCCGCATTTGCATGCATACTGGCAAGAGTTCATAAAACTCTGTCCTTTACTGTAACAACTTTCTATTAATTATCATTTTAATTTGGAAAAGCAAAAGCAGAAATGCCATATGGAAGATTAATTCTACTAATGCTCTCATCTAATAATTAGTTTTACAACCCTCTGCCTGCCTTATTTAGGCCGTCCAAGACTTGATATATTTGTCTTCATGTCATAACTTCTGGATTCTCTTTTTTTAAACTGATATTAATTTTACTATATTATCTTGATAACAAGCAAACTGTCAGTGAAGAGAATTAGCCATTTCTGACATTTTCATAGTGTCAAATAATTGTGCTAGTTTTAGGAAGGGGATGTTAACAGATTGGGAAAACTTGGGGTGTGATTTTTTTGCCCACAAACTAGGTGACAGTCACATGATCTCAGAAGCTTTTGCAAATACAGGCCCCAGTTCAGGAAAATCACTGAATTCCTAACTTTAAGCATTTGTTTGTGCCCCAATGGGACTTGGGCACATGCTTAAACTTAAGCTGCTAAATAGTAATACTTTCTTGACTGGAGTATGAGGAACATTTGCTTGGAAAATGTTTGCCTCTCCTTTTCTCTTCTTCTGTTTTAAGCAGTAATGTGTGTTCAGGTTTCAGAGTAGCAGCTGTGTTAGTCTGTATCTGCAAAAGAACAGGAGTACTTGTGGCACCTTAGAGACTAACAAATTTATTTCAGCATGAGCTTTTGTGAGCTACAGCTCACTTCTTCGCATGCATCCGAAGAAGTGAGCTGTAGCTCACGAAAGCTCATGCTGAAATAAATGTGTGTTCAGTACAACATGGCCAAAGTTTTTAAGCCTGAGAGCATAAAGCTAAGCTCTTAAATCCATATTTAGGCTCCTAAATAGGCAGGGGTGGCTCTAGACATTTCGCCAACCCAAGCATGGCGTCATGCTGCGGGGGGAGCTCTGCCGCTTACCGGTCCCGTGGCTCCGGTGGACCTCCCGCAGGCGTGCCTGCGGAGGGTCTACCGGAGCTGTGGGACCAGAGAACCCTCCGCAGGCACGCCTGCGGGAGGTCCACCGAAGCCATGGGACCAGCGGACCCTCCACAAGCATGCCGCCGCAGGCACCCTGCCTGCCGCCCTACCAGCGACCGGCAGAGGGCCCCCCGCGGCATGCCGCCCCAAGCATGCGCTTGGCATGCTGGGGCCTGGAGCTGCCCCTGTAAATAGACTCCCTTCAAAGTCAATGGGAGCTGCAGATGCTCAGTGCCTCTGGAGAATAATCAGGTCATCTTTATTTTGGTGCCTAAATATGTGTAACAATGTGCTGGCTTAAGAGGCACTGAACCAGTCCCTGTTAGCTCAGAACCTGCTAGCATAGCTCTCATCCAGGGGAACTGGCTGGAGCTGCAGGGTGTGGCTCATTAAAGGGCCTGAGAGCAATCATCTGTGAGTATGTCTACACTACGAGATTATTCCGATTTTACATAAACCAGTTTGTAAAACAGATTGTATAAAGTCGAGTGCATGTGGCCACACTAAGCACATTAATTCGGCAGTGTGCATCCATGGTCCGAGGCTAGCATCGATTTCCGGAGCATTGCACTGTGGGTAGCTATTCTGTAGCTATCCCATAGTTCTGGCAGTCTCCCCCACCCCTTGGAATTCTGGGTTGAGAGCCCAGTGCCTGATGGGGCAAAAATCATTGTCGCGGGTGGTTCTGGGTAAATGTCATCAGTCATTCCTTCCTCCGGGAAAACAACGGCAGACAATCATTTCGCACCCTTTTTCCCTGGATTGCCTTGGCAGACACCGTAGCACGGCAACCATGGAGCCCGTTCAGCTTTTTTTTTACTGTCACCGTATGTGTACTGGATGCCGCTAACAGAGGCATTACTGCAGCGCTACACAGTAGCATTCATATGTTTTTGCATGATAGCAGAGATGGTTATCAGTCATTCTGTACTGTCTGCTGCTATCATGGGTGCCCTTGGCTGAGGTCAGCTGGGGGCACAAAGGCAAAACTGGGAATGGTTCCCTGAGTCAATCCCTCCTTTATGGTTTTTAAAAATAGTCAGTCCTGCCTAGAATATGGGGCAAGTGTACTAGAGAACCAGTGTATCAGAGAGCACAGCTGCTCCATGTCAGATCCTGCAGAAATGGTGAGCTGCATGCCATTCACGGGGGGGGGGGGGTGAAGCAACGACCCCACCCATTGCTTCCCTCCTCCCCCAACCTTCCTGGGCTACTGTGGCAGTGTCCTCCCCCATTTGTGTCATGAAGTTATAAAGAATGCAGGAATAAGAAACAGTGACTTGTTAGTGAGATAAAATGAGGGGGAGGCAACCTCCGGCTGCTATGATAGTCCAGGCAGTACAGAATCTTTTCTTTACACAGAAAAGGGAGGGGGCTGATGGAGCTCAGCCCCGCAGTTGCTATGATGAGGACAGTTACCAGCTGTTCTGTACCATCTACCGGGAATGACCAGGAATCATTCCTATTTTTACCCAGGCAGCCCCAGTCAGCCTCGCCTGAGGCCAGCCAGGAGCACTCACAGGCTGATGACAAAGACAGCTAGCAGTCCTACTGCACCATCTGCCACCAGGGAGGGGAGAGGAGCAGATACTGCTCGTCACTGCTGCAGCATCGCGTCTACCAGCAGCATTCAGTAGACATAGGGTGACATTGAAAGAAGTCAAGAAACGTTTTCTTTCCCTTTTCTTTCACGTGGTGAGGAGGAGGGAGTAAACTGTCGAGCTATACCCTGAACCACGCCGGACAATGTGTTTGAACCTACAGGCATTGGGAGCTCAGCCAAGAATGTAAATATTTTTCAGAGACTGCTGTGGACTGTGGGATAGCTGGAGTCCTCAGTACCCCCTCCCTCCCTCCATGAGCGTCCATTTGATTCTTTGGCTTTCCATTACGCTTGTCACACAGCACTGTGTAGCCTGGAGATTTTTTTTCAAACGCTTTGGCATTTCGTCTTCTGTAACGGAGCTCTGATAGAACAGATTTGTCTCCCCATACAGCGATCAGATCCAGTACCTCCCGTATGATCCATGCTGGAGCTCTTTTTGGATTTGGGACTGCATCGCCACCTGTGCTGATCAGAGCTCCACACTGGGCAAACAGGAAATGCAATTCAAAAGTTCGCGGGGCTTTTCCTATTTTCCTGGCCACTGCATCCGAGTTCAGATTGCTGTCCAGAGTGGTCACAGTGGTGCACTGTGGGATACTGCCCGGAGGCCAATACCGTCGATTTGCCGCCACGCTAACCCTAATCCGATATGGTAATACCGATTTTAGCGCTACTCCTCTCCTCGGGGAGGAGTACAGAAACTGATTTAAAGAGCCCTTTATATTGATATAAAGGGCCTCGTAGTGTGGATGGGTACAGCGTTAAATCGGTTTAACGCTGCTAAAATTGGTTTAAACGGGTAGTGTAGACCAGGTCTGTGAGCCTGGTGAGAGGGAAGCCTATAAAGTTAGCAGGAAGGAAGTTGGCGGGGGAGGGGGTAAACAGGAAAGTGAGGAATGAGGGCCTGTTGCTCCAGCTGCTGGAAGAGCAAGCTGTTCCCTAAGGGGCTACCTGGCTGGTAGTGAACTGTATATATTCTATATATGTGGTGGTGGGAAAATACTGGGAAATAAAAGGGCATGATGTGTGAAAGATTGGTCTCCAGTGAGTTTGTACCGTGAGCAACGAAGTCCTCGTCTACACATGGGGGCCTGTCCAGGATTCCACTGAAGCCAACGAGCATGGTTGGTGACCCGCAATGGAGGAGACCCTGAAATGGCTCATAAAGCAACAGAAACAGACCCAGCAAGCCTGGCAGACTTTCCAGCAGGCACACCAAGCTGAAAGACAAGCTGCTTCGGCCTGGCAGGCCGAGCAACAGAAAAGCCTGCAGGACTTCATCGGGGAGCAAAGCAATGTCCACGGGCAGCTCCTGCAATGGCTGGTGAGTCCTGGGGCAGGGGAGGACACCCGGCTGCCGGGCTGGGGACTCTGTAAAATGAGCCCTTTGGATGACCTGAACACCTTCCTGGGAACTTTCAAGAGGGTAGCTGCAGGGGCCAGATGGGACAGGACAACCTGGGCCCTCCGACTAGCCCCTTATTTGACTGGCGAGGTGCAAGCGCCCCTTATGGCTTTGGAGGAAGAGGCTGCCCAGAATTATGAGGCCGTGAAAGCAGCCATTTTGGACCAAGTAGGCTTATCAGTGGAAAGGTACAGGCAGAAGCTCCAGTCGGCCCTGTAGACGTCTGCTGTGTGACCATGGACATTCACTCAGAGGTTAAGAGACTGGGCCACACGCTGGTTGAGGCCGGACATGCGTACAGTGGAGGAGATAATGGACTCCCTGATATTGGAGCAGTTCTTGCAAAGCCTCCTGGAGATGGTGCGCACCTGGGTGAGTAGACACCAGCCAGGCACAGTTGAAGAGGCAGTTCGGGTAACTGAAGAGTATATAGAGGCTGAGGGACCCTGGGGGGAGGACCAGCAATGGAAAGACAAGGAACCGGGGCAGAAGCCCTTGGACTCCTTTCCCGGGAAAGGCAAGGAGAAAAAGGGGGAGCCCCGAGGAGCACCCAAGAGGCCCGCCCGCCTAACGTGTTGGCAGTGTGGGAAGCGGGACACCTTAAACAAGACTGCCTGGACATGGAATGTGGCTGGGCAGAGTTTTGTGCTTGGACTGAATGGGCAGGACGGAAGTGGGGTTTGGGGTTGTCCACGATGCCTGTGAAAGTGGGGCGGAGACCCCGAACGGCTGTGGTCAACACCGCCTCAAGTTGCAAGCTGGTGCGAAAGGCACTGGTTAAGCCACATTCGCTCATTCTGGGGGAAAGGATGGCCCTTGGGTGTGTACATGGGGACAGGAAGTCCTGCCCAGTAGCCCAGGTACCCCTGGAAGCAAAGGGTTGCTTCTGATGGAAGTGGGTAGGGGTGCTGGAGAAACTACTGTGTCCAGTACTGCTAGGCCAGGAATGGGCCTCACTACTGGGTGTGAAACAACGGAGTACCCCGAGAGGGGGCGTGGATCTCCAGAGAATGAGGACCCCAAGGAGGGAGGATGGGGCCCCATCCTGGGAACCAAGACAAAGCTCCTAGACAGCAAAGCCCAGAGCAGGGAGACACACGAGAAGCATATATGGGGGAGCTGGTCAGTCTGGACTCCCTCAGAGAAGGAAGGGGCATGGGGGAGCACCCCCTGATCCCGCTTGCTGTGGAAGAAGCCCCAGAGGTACTGGGATGAACGGGGGAAACTGAGGTGTGGAAAGTCCTGCCCAGGGGTGGGATGAAGGCTGCCCCCTTGTTCCCCTTAGAGGGGCAGGAGAGCCCCGAGCCGCAAGGAGAGCCAGGGGAAACTGAGGCATGGGAGATCCCACTAGAAGTGAAAACCACCCTCGAACCCTGGCCAAACACACAGGGAGAGCTGCGGATAGGGGGCCTGCCCCACTGCGATTGGTGTGACAATCTGTGAGCGGAAGCAGAGATGAGGTGCAGGGGGAGAGCACCACTCCTGGAGAAATGCTGCTTCTGTGGGAGAGGTATAGAGAAACCATGCGGGGTGCTGTTTGGGCAGGGCCCAGCTGGGAGCGGGGAAGGCTCTCCAAAAGAGCCTCCTTTGGGGGAAGCCGAGGGGCCAAAGGGGGTCTGGGGGCACCATTCTTAAGGGGGAGGGTGTGTAACAGTGTGCTGGCTTAAGAGGCTCTGAACCAGCCCCTGTTAGCTCAGAACCTGCTAGCATAGCTCCCATCAAGGGGAAATGGCTGGAGCTGCAGGGTGTGGCTCATTAAACGGCCTGAGAGAAATCACCTGTGAGCCTGGTGAGAGGAAGGCCTATAAAGCTAGCAGGAAGGAAGTGTGGGGTGGAGAACAGGAAAGTGAGGACTGAGAGCCTGTTGCTCCAGCTGCTGGAAGAGCCAGCTGTTCCCTAACTGGTAGTGAACTGTATATACGTAGTGGTGGGAAAATACTGGGAAATAAAAGGGCACTGGTATGTGAAAGAGTGGTCTCCAGCGAGCTTGTACCGTGAGCAATAAAGTGCTCATCTACATATGGCTCTAGGGGCCTAACTTTGAGCTCCCAGGCTTGTATCAAATAAAGTTTCTGAAAATGCAAGATTTCTAGTAATGTGTCTCTCCCCTGCAAATCACATCCAAAGGAGAAGTAAGAACTTGGGTGAATGGAGATAAATAGGCTGCCCACCATCCCACGCCTGCAAATGTTATTTCCTGTTTGATTTATGAAGTATGTAGTGATGAAATGTTGGAGTGTGAGAGGGTGTTGTATGATATGTGAATCCAGGCCATGATTTATAGAATCCTAGATACGTAGGGCTGAAATGGACTTTGAGAGGTCATCTAGTCCATGTCCCTGTGTGGAGGCAGGACCGAGTAAACCTAAACCATCCCTGACAGGCGTTTGTCCAATCTGTTCTTAAAAAATGTCAATGGTGGGGATTCTACAACCTCCTCAGTTAGCCTGTTCCAGTGCGTAACTATCCTTCTCCCATGTTAAGCCTCTTCAGGCTGAAGCCCAAGGGAAGGGAAGAGATTTGTACCACACTGTGGAGGTCAACAGGCTGAGCACTACAGACAGATGCAGACAGCAAATCCCCAAATTCAGGGAGCTGTGCTGAAAATGCTCGGCTTCCAGCTGAGAGTCATAGGAACGTAGGACTGGAAGGAACCTTAATAGCTCGTCTAGTTCAGTCCCCTTCACTCAAGGCAGGACTATGGAATAACTAGACTATTGCGAACAGGGGTTTGTCCAACCTGTTCTTAAAAACCTCCAGTGATGGAGAGTCTACAACCTCCTGGGGCAACTTGTTCCAATGCTTAACTAGCCTGACAGTTTAGACTGGACATTAGGAAAAGCTTCTGAACTTTCCTTGCTACAATCTAAGCCCATTGCTTCTTGTGCTGTCCTCAGAGGTTAATGAGAACAATTTTTCTCCCTCCTCCTTGTAACAACTATGTGCTTGAAAACTGTTATCATGTTCCCCCTCTTAAATGAACCAAACTGTAGCATAGAATCTGTATGGATAGCTAGTCCATGCTCTAATGAGAAGAATGTAGCAGTAGGGATATATTACCAACCACCTGACCAGAATGGTGATATTGACTGTGAAATGCTCAGGGAGATTAGAGAGGCTCTTAAAATTAAACTCAATAGTAATGGGGGACTCTACTATCACCTCAGGGGAGGATGCAGAGATAAAGTTTCTTGACACTTTAAATGATTGCTTCGTGGAGCAGCTAGTCCTAGAACCCACAAGGAGAGAGGCAATTCTTGATTTAGTCCTAAGTGAAGCACAGGATCAGGTCCAAGAGGTGAATATAACTGGACTGCTTGGTAATAGTGACCATAATATAATTAAATTTAACATCCCTGTGGCAGGAAAAACACAACAGCAGCCCAGCACGGTAGCACTTAATTTCAGAAAGGGGAACTACACAAAAATGAGGAAGTTAAACAGAAATTAAAAGGTACAGCACCAAAAGTGAAATCCCTGCAAGCTGCATGGAAAATTTTTAAAGACATCATAATCGAGGTTCAACTTAAAATGTATACCCCAAATTAAACATAGTGACAACCAAAAAAGAGCTGCAGTGGCTAAACAGCAAAGTAAGAGAAGCAGTGAGAAGCAAAAAGACATCCTTTAAAAAGTGGAAGTTAAAACCATAGTGAGGAAAAAAGAAAGGAGCATGAACTCTGGCAAATGAAGTGTAAAAATATGATTAGGAAGGCCAAAAAAGAATTTGAAGAATAGCTAGCCAAAGACTCAAAGTAATAGCAAACAAAATATTAAGTATGTCAGAAGCAGGAAGCCTGCTGAACAACCAGTGGAGCTACTGGATGATCAAGATGCTAAAGGAGCACTCAAAGACAATAAGGCCATTGCGGAGAAACTAAATGAATTCTTTGTGTCGGTTTTCATGGCTGAGGATGTGAAGGAGATTCCCAAACCTGAGTCATTCTTTCTGGTGACAAATCTGAGGAACTGTCCCAGATTGAGGTATCATTAGAGGAGGTTTTGGAACAAATTGATAAATTAAGCAGTAGTAAGTCACCAGGACTAGATGATATTTACCCAAGAGTTCTGAAAGAACTCAAATGTTAAATTGAAGAACTGCTAACTGTAGTGTGTAAGCTATCATTTAAATCAGCTTCTGTACCAAGTGACTGGAGGACAGCTAATGTGATGCCAATTTTTAAAAAGGGCTCCAGAGCTGATTCCGGCAATTAGAGGCCAGTAAGCCTGACTTTAGTACCAGGCAAACAGGTTGAAACTATAATAAAGAACAAAATTGTCAGACACACAGATGAACATCATTTGATGGGGAAGAGTCATAGTTTTTGTAAAGGGAAATCATGCCTCATCAATCTACTAGAATTCTTTGAGGGGGTCAACAACCATATGGAAAAGGGAGATCCAGTGGATATAGTTGTAACGATGCTGCCTTTGGTTGAACACTTCTGAGAGTGTCAATTCAGGACAAGTTGCTCAGAGCAGGGGAGTTACAGCTCAAGACTGGGGTTCCTTTGCACACCAAGGCAAACCCGAAGTCTTTTGTGTTGGGCTGGTTGTTTTACCCCACTGGCTATCCAAAAGTCATACAAGCAATTCCCTTAGATGCTCCCGTTTCCCAGGATCACCACCAGTGCCACTCGTTATGAGGACAAATGGTTATGGAAACCAATACCCCAGTAAAAGAAAAAAAGGCTCTCCTGATCCCAAAGGACCCAGCCCCAGGTCAATATACACATCAGATCTTACTGACAAAATCACACTATTGTCAGTCCTTTAGAATCTGTAGGTTTATTCATAAAAGGAAAAAGATATAGATGAGAGCTAGAATTGGTTAAATGGAACCAACTACATACAACAATGACAAAGTTCTTGGTTCAGGCTTTAGCAGTGATGGAATAAACTGCAGGTTCAAATCAAGTCTCCTGAGTACGTCCCCTGCTGGGATGAGTCATTCAGCCTGTTGTTCAGAGCTTCAGTCTGTAGCATAGATTCATAGACTTAAGGTCAGAAGGAACCATTATGGTCATCTAGTCTGACCTCTTGCACAATGCAGGCCACAGAATCTCACCCACCCACTCCTGTAACAAACCCCTAACCTATGTCTGAGTTCTTGAAGTCCTCAAATCGTGGTTTAAAGAACTAGAGTTCACCAAATGAAAATAGGCAACATATTTAAAACAAACAAAAGGAAGTATTTTTTCCCCCCAATATAAAGCACAGGCAAGCTGTGGAACTCCTTGCTCGAGGATGTTGTGAAGGCCAAGACTAACATGGTTCAAAAAAGAACTAGACAAGTTCATGGAGGATAGGTCCATCAATGGCTATTAGCCAGGATGGACAGGGATGGTGTCCCTAGCCCCTGTTTGCCAGAAGCTTGGAATGGGTGACAGGGGATGGGTCACTTGATGATAACATGTTCTTTCATTCCCTCTGGGGCACCAAGCATTGGCATTCAATCTTTCCTCGAAAGTCATGTTTTCTAGACCTTTAATTCTTTTTGTTGCTCTCCTCTGTACTGTCTCCAATTTGTCCACATTTCCTAAAGTGGGATGCCCAGAACTGGACACAATACTCCAGCTGAGGCCTTGTCAGGGCAGAGTGGAGTGAAAGAATTACTTCTCGTGTCTTGCTTACAACATTCCTGCTAATACATCACATGCTTCTTGCAGCTAAGGCAAGGAGAAGCATTGTGTGCTGCTATTGTTTTGGAGCAGTCTATCACAAAGCAGAATGCATTGCAGTCATGTAGTCTAGAACAGGGATTCTCAACGTTTTTCCTTCCTCCTTCCCCCATGCTATAAAAACTCCACAGCCCACCTGTGCCACAATAACTGATTTTCTGCATATAAAAGCCAGGGCCGGCATTAGGGGGTAGCAAGTAGGGTAGTTGCCTGGGGCCCCATGCCACAGGGGCCTCCACAAAGCTACATTGCTAAGGCTTCAGCCCCGGGCAGCAGGGATCTGGGCTTCAGCCCCATGCAATGGGGCTTCAGCTTTCTGCCTTGGGTCCCAGTGAATCTAATACTGGTCCTGCTTGGAGGCCTCCCTGAGAACGGCTTGAGGACCCCTAGGGGGCTCCGGACCAGTCATTGATAGCCACTGTTTTAGAAGTTAAAGTCATGGATTACTGGGGAGGTTGGAGCGGAGAGCAATGGGCACAAATGCTTCCTCGGGTAGTTATGGAAAAACTTTTCTGGCCACTGCCACCAGCTGGAAACCCAGGAGCAGCTCACCCTCAAATTGCAAAACCTGGTTACAAAGTGTGCAAACACATCCAACAGTAGGCTCATGTCTCACCCCACCATGCCCTCAAGACACTTCACTCCTTAAGCATCACTGGGTGGCGTGGCATACAGATGGTACAGCAGCCCAGAGCACCTCAGTACCTGGCTGGGGTTCTAGACACCCATTGCCAAGTGCTAAGGATAAAAAGTTATCATGTAAAGCACCAGCGCAGGACCTCTGTGTTACTATAGTCCCATTAAAGTCCTCAGATCAGGAAGACTGAAATGGGTCTTCAAGGGTGCATATTTCACCCGCTGCCTGCACAACTCTGCATGTGTGTTAAATAGTATGGATGTCAGCATCACAACCTGCAGAACTGAGAGCTGATGGAGCTCTGAAAAACCATGGCTAGATGAGAAACAGGCCCAAACTATATAGCAAGGCAGTGGTATTAGCAAGGAATCTTTCCAAGCAAGTTTGAAAGCTACGAGTAGCCAGGTTCTTCCAAGGTGAACTCAATATCGTTGCAAAGACCTTGGCTGATCATTTGGCATAATAATTACAGCTGGAATTAAAACTAATTCCATGCATAACTTCATGTAATTTGCAAAGTGCAAGAATGGCAAAGCATTTAATTTCATTGGGTACAGCTGATAACCCTGTATTTCTTCTTTAAATATGGAAGAAGTGCTGTGTTAAACAAATGTGATCATCCATTTATTTATGTATAGGCCTTTCTAATGAGGTCACCAAAATAGCTGGCATGCCTGTATGTAAACATTTTTAGTAATCAAACAAAGAATGTCATATTTGATTCTCATTTGTGGCAAACCTTTCAAATTAAAAATGTTTGCCTATGACAGATATTGACTTAAATTCTCTGCCTGTGACTTTTACATTCACTGAATATGTCTGTTTTCTGATGAAAATGGACAGGCTAGTTAGCTGGTTGCATACACAAAGGTGAGCAGAACCCATTGACCAGCATTTTCAGAGGGGCCTCATTTAGCTTTCCATTTTGCAGTCCTAAGTACTTCCAGGCACAGCAGTTTGCAGGTGCGTGCAATCAGACAGAAATGCAATTGACATCCTTTGTGCTAGCAAAACAATGGATTAGTGGGATCAGGCCTGGGAACAAACTCCAGGAGATAATTTTTAAAACATTTTTAACTGATTCTTAACGTGCATGGACAAAAGAAATGTAGTCACTTAGATCATATGGATGTTTATCTATTTGAACATTAACCTAATACATTCACATTTCCTACACAAATGTAATCAATCTTACCCAGGTGAATCCAGAGTCTGATTGATTTTAGAAAATTCTGAGAACTCTTCCTCTTCAGAAAGGCCTTTCCACCAGACACATGGCATTCACACAGCAAGGGGTGTGATTTGAGAGAGTGGGGGAGACTCTTGCCCCCCTGAGTTTTGTAGCGGATGTGTGCACACAGCCCACTCCCTATCCCCAGATGAAGCTCTTAACTGCAACACAGCTTCAGTGTGATGTGAGGAGTTCTGTACTGCTCCCAGCTTCTGCACTTGGGGCAGAGAGTTTGTTTATAACAGAGGCAGGGTGATTAAGATAACAAAAGGCTTGCCATGAAATGAAAGTAAGGGTCATTAGATGATCCTGGAAGCAAGGCTAGGCACTCCAGTTAAGAGAGAGGAAACAAAGGATAGAAATAAATGGTCCATTTTCAGAACGGAGAGAGCTAAATAGTGGTGTTGCCAGGGGCCTGTACTGGGCCCAGTGCTGTTCAACACAGTCATAAATGATTTGGAAAAAAGAGTAAACAGTGAGGTAGCAAAATTTACAGATGATAAACTATCTTGAGTAATTTTGTGAGACCAAAGCTGACTGCAAAATGTTACAAAGGAGTCTCACCAGACTGGTTGACTTGGCAACAAAATGGCAGATGAAATTGAATGTTAAATGCAAAGTGTAAATGCACATGGCAAAATATAATCCCAACTATACATATCAAATGATGGCGTCTAAATTAGCTGTTACCACTCGAGAAAGATCTTGGAGTCATTGTGGATAGTTCTCTGAAAATATCCACTCAATGTGCAGTGGCAGTCAAAAAAGCAATGTACACATCATCTCTCACCCTTCTCTGTGGTTAATGGTTGTAACAAAAAATGTTCAGGTATCTTTTTAAACCATGCAAGTGTAAGCAGGGTCTGAATGAATGCTTCTCTGACAGCTACCTGGGAGGGAAAGAGACTTTGGCTTTGTTTATGTAACTACAGTTTGCTCCTGCTCTGCTTACATATTCATCAGTGTCAAAGTGACCAACTTTGGCTCATGTTGGGTACAAATCACCTTAGTACGGAATGCAGGGGTAGTGAAATATGGTTCCCAATGTTGTAATTATTGTAGAAATACAGGAAAGCAGGACTGTGCTTAACCTGTCCCAAATGAGGGGGCCACCCTCAGTTGAAAGAACCTTTTTAAGCCATGGGCTCGAATGTCAGAGCCCTGTGAAAGTAAGAGGGGTGGGGACAGGTGTCCCAGCCAGGAGGCTGCACACCCTTAAGGGTCTGCCCTAGACTCCTTTAACCTGTTCCTCCCCATTGTTCAAAGAATAGAGCTAAATAGGCTTCATTAGGAACCTCTTTATGTTAAATGCCCAATCAGAGCTGAGATCACTTGCAATAGAGTAATGTTTCTGCCCAGCTTACAACGAGATGAAAATCACTAAGAGACTGATGTGCAGAAGTCACAGCAGAGAGGCAGGTGGCCCCAGAAGGCAACTGATAGTCAGACGGTGAACAAGTGGCTGGCGCAGTGGAGAGGTGCGGTGAGCAGGTGGCTGGAGGAAGCAGTGAGCTGGTGAGTGGGCAGCAGGTTGGCTGGCAGAGGGTAGTGAGCGAGCACCTGAGTAGCAGAGTGAGTAAGGTATATCTTTACCCCACGTGGAGGGGAGGTGAACTCTGCAGATGCACCTCTGAACACTGGGTCTGCACTGACCAAGAACAACAATTGTGAGTGGAGTGCAGAGAAGGGTCAGGCATGTGAAAGGCACTTTTGGGTTGCTGGACTTGAGCACTTGAGAAGAAAATACGCTGCCCAACCTACTTGGGGTGGGTCTTTTACTCATGGTTTATGTTTATGAACCTGTTTGTGGGGTGTTTCTCAATTAACTCCGAGTTACTTCCCTCCTTTTATTAAAAGTTTCTTTTCTACACTCAGACTCTGTGCTTGTTAGTGGGGAACTACCGCATTTCAGAGGTGCCCAGGGGTGGGGTGTAAATTTCCCAGATTACTAGGTGGGGGCTTGAGCTAGTTCTGTGTTGCATCAATGGAAAGGAACCCCGAGATATCGAACCCAGCCCTGGTGGCTGCTGGCTTCACCTGGCAGAGGGGTTACACTGGGAATCATTAGGAAAGGGATAGGTAATAAGACAGAAAATATCAATTGCCTCTATGTAAATCCATCCTATGCCCACATCTTGACTACTCTGTGCAGATGTTGTTGCCTCATCTCAAAAAAGATATTTTTGATTTGAAAAAGGTACAGAGAAGGGCAACAGAAATGATTAGGAGTATGGAACAGCTTCAATATGAGGAGAGGTTTAAATGACCGGGACTTTTCAGCTTGGAAAAGAGATAACTAAGGAGGGGATATGATAGAGGTTGTAAAATCATGAATGGTGTTGAAAAATTGAATAAGGAAGTATTATTTACTTCTTCACATAATGCAAGAACTATGGGTCACCAATGAAATTAGTAGGCAGAAGATTTAAAAACAAACAAAAGAAAATACTTCTTCACAGTCAACCTCTGGAACTCTTTGCCAGGGGATACTGTGAAGGCCAAAACTATAACAGGATTCGAAACAGAATTAGATAAGTTCATGGGGGATAGGTGCATCAATGGCTATTAGTCAGGATGGGCAGGGGTGCAACCCCATGCTCTGAGTATCCCTAGCCTGTGTTTGCCAGAAGCTGGGAGTGGACAACAATGGATAAATCACTCAATGAGTGCCTGTTCTGTTCATTCCCTCTGGGGCACCTGGCATTGGCCACTGTCGGCAGATAGGATACTGGGCTAGATGGACCTTTGGTCTGACCCAGTATGGCCGTTCTGATCTTCTTAGATAGAACTGAGATGTATCTGCATGCCCTCCTCCTCTCCCCCACCCCATCCCGCTGTAACCCAATAGACCCCTCTCCCCTCCCAGAGATGAGATAGAACCCAGGAGTCCTGAGAGGGTCTCTCTCTGCAGAGTTAGTAACAAAGTAAGAATATACATTAAAATTTTAAACCTAACCAGTTTCCCTTAAGTGACTTGCCAAAAGATGTCAGAACATGTTAGTATTAGAGTTGAGTGGGTCTAATATTTGATTTTCTTTCTTATATACAGGAATTAGATACGGTGCTCCTGTCAGCTAATTGTTAAGTTATCTGTCAAAAAAAGTAGAATTTTCAAGTGCCTAGGTAGTCCCTGGAATCACAGTTAAAGTTGCCCCTCCCCACCAAAATCAGAAATGGCTCCCCAGCCTTCTGCCCCAAATACCTCTAAAACAACCCACCCTGAAACAAAGCCAAAGCAAATTTATAAAATTTTCAAAAGCAAAACCTCAACCCACCTCCAAACAGAGTTTTAACCCCAAGAAGGGAACCGTGCCAGTCTCCAGGGAGTCCACTATTGCTGATTTTACATGGAAGTGCCTGGGCACCGTGGGGATGGGCAGGATAAAAGACAATGAGAAGATAAAATTGGAGGGCAGTTCTAATGATCAGGCCCAGAAGCTACAGGATACTTGGATGTTCACAAGTCAAAGGTTTTCAGAACAGAGCTAACTGGACAGTTGCTTTAAGAATAAAACCGATACACCAGAAATACTTATTAGACCCAAATCCTTGCTCCTGGCTGCATCAAGGCATAATAATATTGAGGCAAAGCCCGGACAACCGCAGCTTGGGGGATACTGTGGGGTGGAATTTTTGCTCCCTCCCCTGAATCCACAATCCCTAAACCCGCAGCTAGAGGGCAGCCTGGAGTTAGTGTGCAGAGTTTGCCTTTTTGTACACACTTCTCTTAGCTCCCAGCACCCTCCCTCACTCAGGTTAGTTGTAATCCAGGCACTAGCAGCCTCCAAAGACTTACGATTTCCTTAGCTTTGAGAGGAAAAGTAACCCTGTGATTGAGGCACTAACCTGGGACCTGGCAGGCACAGGTTCAGTTTCCAGTGCTTTCACAAACTGGGTAAGGGTAAGTCTACACTGCAAATAAAAACCCACCCCTGGCCTGCACCAGCTGACTCTGGTTCGCATTACTCTGGCTACAGGGCTGTTTAATTGCAATATAGACTTCCAGGCTCAGACTGTAGCCCAAGCTCTGGGACCTCCCACCCTGAAGGGTCCTGGAGCTCAGGCTCCAGCCCGAGCCCAGAAGTTTACACAGCAATGAAACAGCCCGACAGCCTGAGCCAGCTGGCATGGACCAGCTGCAGGTGTCTAACTGCAATGTAGACATACTCTTAGTCTCTCTGTGCTTCACTCCCCATCTGTGCAATGGGGGTCAGAGCAAGGTCCTGCCTCACAGCGGTGTGAGGATAAGTATGCTAAAGATGAGAGGGGCTCAGACACTATGGTAATGGGTCCAAATGAGTATCTGACAGTTTATTACTTGAGTAATTCTTTGTTTGTAGCTCATTAGCAAGCAGTCTAAACTAGGCTTTGTGGTTTCATTTTGATTGGACATGTAGGTCACCTGTTTTGGTTACTAGAGTAGATAAAAGTAGCCCTTAAAATCAGGTTTCAGGTTCAAACACTAGCACTTAGTAAATAAATCACTCAATAATAGTAAATACTTTGTGCTTACACAGTGTTTTATAGCAACCGATTAACACAAATCACAATATTATTTCCATTTTATAGATGGGGAAACTGATGGGATAGAAGGGTTTAGACCCCAGGTTCCTAACTCATTGTCTAGAGTGAGTGTTCTTTAATATTCACTTAAAAGCCACTGTCTGAGCAAACATTCCTGAAAGAAAAATTCATTGGTGAGAATAGTTGTGGAAAGTGCACGCACACAGTGTGGCCAGAAGGCTGAAGATATGCATAGTTTTTTCAAGTAAATATTTACAGAACAATTTTCACCTGGAAAATAGTTTTTTTGACACATTTATAGTGGCAGTTGCATCAATTTTGGAATGTGTCAGTTCTGTAAGTTTCCATTTAATCCAGTACATTAGCCTGATAGTCTGCATAGGGAGATAGGATATGCCATCCCAGATCATGCAGCACTTGGTCTATGTCATGTCAGATATCCTGCCTCCAGCAGAGAACCAACAGCAGATGCTCCATGGGAAGGCAATTCCTCCTTTACCACTCATGCACTTAGCCAGCTGTGCAATGCTGTGCGTAGAGAGAACTTCTCCTGTAACCTCCACAATCCGCTGACAGCCTGCTGCAGAGGGTTGACTGCAACATAATTATGTGCTATTGGTCATAAAACTACCTGGTTCTTTATAAATACAGCAATAGTATTTGCCTCTAGGACCTCCTGTGCTAATGAATTGCATGGGCTGGCTACACAGTGTGAAGTAATATTTACTTTTATTTGCTTTAAGTTTAGCTGCTGTTAGTTTAATTGAATGATTCCTTCTTCGCATTCTATGGGAAAGTGTTAATGGGAAGAAGGGATCTGGTTTCAGTAAGGGCCAGATCCTGGTGCCTACACCCACCCTGAGCCAATTGGCTTAAGTAGAGGGGTTCCATGATGTTTCTCAGGTGAAGGAGGACTGATTATGTGACCCTGGGGTAAGTTTGTTGTCTGGTGTGTGTGTTGTGGTGTGCTTGCTGCTGGACTGAAATATACAGTGTGGTCTGTTTGTTTGGGTGACCGTGTGCTAAGCCTAGCAGCTGGCAGTGGTGTATTATCGCCTAGGCCTAAGGGTGGCAAATGTGCTCATGCCCCCTCCCCAACTCTGTCCTTTCTCCAAATCCCCTGCCTGCCTCTTCCCCCAGGCGCGCCGTGCTTCCCTCTTTCCACCTTCCTCCCAGGCTTGCTGCACGAAAATGCTGGGAGGGAGGGAGAAGCGAGTAGCAGCACTCGGAGGAGGCGGAGCAGAGGTGAGCTGGGGCCTGTGGGCGCGGGGAGTAACTCTTCGGGGTGGGATGGGAACCGCTCCTTCCTCAGCTCACCATCACTCCACCTCCGCCATCCCCTGAGTGCGCCACAACTCCCCTTCTCCCCCCTCCCTCCCAGGCTTGCTGCGTGAAAGCGCTGGGAAGGAGGGAGGGAGAAGCGAGTAGCAGCACTCGGAGGAGGTGGAGCAGAGGTGAGCTGGGGCCTGCGGGTGCAGGGAGTAACCTGGGTGGGGGGCTGGAACCGCTCCTTCCCTAGCTCACCTCTGCTCCACCTTTGCCATCCCCTGAGTACGCCACAACTCCCCTTCTCCCCGCTCCCTCCCAGGCTTGCTGCAGGTGAGCAGAGGGGAGCTGGTATGTGGGAGGTGAGGGGGTGGCAATTTTTTGAGGGCAGCAAATTTGTTAATCCACCACTGGCAGCTAGCTAGGCAAGGCTGAGAGCTTCATAACAAGGGTTTGATCCCTAAGCCCGTTAGCACCCATCAACCCTTAACCAGGTCATGGGGCTACTCAGGAAGACCAGGGTTTTGGAAAACCAACTCCTAAGTGACCAAAGTAGCTAGTGAACAGGAGCGGCTAGTAGGGGAGTTTTGGGAGGCAGTTGTCCAGGTGATTACATGAGGTACAGTCAGTCTGTGGAACTCCTTGCCAGAGGATGTTGTGAAGGCCAAGATATAACAGGGTTTAAAAAAAACCTAGGTAAGTTCATGGAGGATAGGTCCATCAATGGCTATTAGCCAGTGTGACTATCTATACCTTGGGGGAATGCCCTGTAGCCCTCATATTCCTCATTTATATATAATGGTGATATTGCATATAAAGCAGGCCATGTGAGGTATGAGGGGAAAGGTTATGACCTGCTGAAAGTCATTTTTCTATCTAAATATGTGTATCATCAATGCATATGAAGTTATGAGAATGTGTTGTATGGTTGTCACTAAAATATGCTGGGGGTTTGGGACACACCCAGATACTAGCTCTCCAGAGACAATGACAAGGGAGGTAACCAACACCCAGGTGGGTGCTAAACAGACATAACCAGCCATTGTGTTCTCCAAGCACATGTTAGTGCGGGTAAAAAACAGAAGAGAGTGGCCACATGCTGGGCCTTTCTCCTGCCCCCACCTATGCTGTAAGCAACAAGGACACTCACTGAAGACTCCAGCAGAGGAGACTGGCCCAGGTTTCAAGGGTGAAACTTGTGTACTATGAACTGCAATATCCAGTGGGGTGAGAAAACTGCTTAATATAGATGTTGCCCAGTTTAACAGGGTTGAGAGTTTAGACTGCATGCTTATATTTTATTTTTTCTGGTAACTAACTGACTTTTTGCCCATCACTTATAATTACTTAAAATCTATCTTTTGTAGTCAGTAAACTTCTTGTACTGTTTAGCTTTACCAAACACTTCAGGCAAACTCACTGGTAATCTGCTCGGGTTTGCAAAGGCTTGTGTATATCCACTTTCCATTGATGAAGTTGTGAACCAATTAATAAATTTCCACTGCTCATTTTGAGCAGTGCAAAACAGTATATTCCCAAGGTACAGTGCTGGGAGCTGGGGGGGATTTGGCTGG
This sequence comes from Gopherus flavomarginatus, assembly GCF_025201925.1. Lineage (NCBI taxonomy): Eukaryota > Metazoa > Chordata > Testudines > Testudinidae > Gopherus > Gopherus flavomarginatus. The sequence goes on from NC_066619.1 coordinate 142,446,744, forward strand.
TGCCTTTCCCTGTGTGATTCATGAGTGGCTGTGGGAGCATTCATGCAATCTAGCCGGTTGTATGGTGCAACACATCCTGTTGTGCTGAGTGATAAAGCAGCAAACCCCTCCAGGTGCTGTTGTCACTAGCAAAGCAATCTGGGAGACAGCACAGGCTGGAGAGTTCAGGGGGCACAGCGGATCCGGGGATCCAGTCACAGCCAGGATGGGCAGGGATGGTGTCCCTAGCTTCTGTTTGCCAAAAGCTGTGAATGGGCGACAAGGGTTGGATCACTTAATGAGTACCTCTTCTTTTCATTCCTCTGGGGCACCTGATAAATTGACTTTTCTGGTCAGGCTGCAGCATTCCTTCTGCTTTTTGTCTGACTTAGCATTCAGCAGCAGCACAGAGGGCTCTGCTCATTACAGAATGAGACACCCCGGTAATAAGCGCCTTGAATAGCTCTCTCCTGTTGCTGCCCAAAAGCATTTATAAAAGGCTCATTTTATGAAACAACCCTCTAATGTGTAGTGTTATGTGTGCAGTGGCAACGTGCAAAGACACAGCTGTGGAATGAAATCTGGGCAGGCTGGTTCATGAGTGGGGGAATAAAATTTGTCTCTGCTCTTCTGAGCAGCACTTGGATATATTTATGTTTGACAGGCTTTCTCCAAGGGGGTTTTCAGTATCCTTTTCAGTGCAGGGACATGAACAAGCCCTCAGCTGAGATCACCTATTGCTCAACTCATTAACAACTTAGAGAAAGCGCAGATCTAGCCTTTTCAGCCACATGTCATTATCTCCCCCTCTCTGAACAAATCCGTAAACGAGGAGCCAGTGCAGAACTGTGTTCTATGACCTCCTGGATCCTGATCAAGAGTGCTGGTTTGTGTGGCACTGCAACATCACCTAGAAATCTCACCGAGGGGCCATGGGCGTTGAAAACACAACAGGCCTCCTATGAAAGACGGGTGTGCCCTAAAGTTCAGGGCAGGATGTGGATTCAGTGCCAATTTCTCCAGTATTTGGGTCTGTTTGGATCCAGGATTGGGGTTCAAGCCAACCCCTGTGCGTTAATTAACTAGGCTGACATCTCAGAACCCAAATAATGCCACTCTGGCAATGGCATCTATCACTCAATCAACCACTGACTGGTGCTTCAAGGGCAGAACTAAGGAGAGGGAAAGCATGAATTACAGAACAGCACTCAGTGTCTGTGATTTTCTGGACAAATTGCTGGAAAAGGGGATTGTGTTCAGGTATTAGAACATACTTGCTATACTTGCCTGCCTAACACTGGGACATGTTCACACATGCACTGCACTGACAGACGCAATAGAAAACCCAAAGAGACACAGATTAGACCATTTTTAAAAGAGGGCATACAAATGGATGTGCATATTCATCTTAGGAAGTTTTACAGAACATATGAAGACTATTATAAAATGCAGCTATATTTCTAGACACAAACACACGTCTAAGCAGTCACTCCATGGAGTGTGGTACGTGACTACCAAGTTTCCTAGTTAATGGCCTCTTGGGAGGAACTATGTAACGTTTCTGAAAGGTTAGTGATTAATGACAGCGTACTGACTGGCTCTCCTTTATTCATTGTTCTGTGAACTTCGTGTAGAGCTGTATTGTTCAGTAATTAAATTCCAAGCCATTAAAAAATATTCTCAATAGTTCCTTGCTTCAAAGCACTGAGTAGGCAAAGATCTGGGAAAGGGCTGGGTCTGACTAAAACTTTGGCATAATATGGGACTGGGGAGATGTGTAAGCAGAGCTAGAGAACATGAACCAGAGGGAGTTATTCCAGTATAGCAGGCTTGATTCACAGTCCGTTGCTGTCAATGGAAGGATTGCAGTTGCTCGGCTTTGAATCAGGACCATCCATAATAGTCTGGTGACAGTCTAGCACTACAGCTCTGGTTACCTTTTTATAAAGTGCTGAGTAGAGGAGGAAGGAAGTCTTAATTATTCAGACCATATTTTTTCCATGTCATTATGGAATCATAAAATATGAAAGGGAAGCCAGGTGATAGACATGATAAGGCTAAAAATAGAGCTGTTCAGATTATTCACTGTGAAGAAATTATCCATGCATTGAGCCACAGAGACTGACTTTAAAGAATTTATTTGCAGTTATGCAAATAAATGTCAGCCATTGGGTTGTTTGCAGACTGTTCACTTTGACTATTTGCTGTTCATGGAATGCGATTGTCCACCTAACTCACATGGTATTGTTTCTGCTGTCTGACTGAAGGACTGAAATGCTGCAAACAGGAGAACATATGATTTGCATATGAACATGGCTCTTCATGTAAAGATCAGCCATTCTACAGATGTTCAGGCAAACAAAAAAACATTGACAGGAATGCTCATAAAAGTAGCATGAGCACAGTAGAACTAAACATCTCCCTCAAGTTCTAATAGGCACTCAACATTGTTTTTGCTGTATTGGATCAACTCTAGCTAATAATACTTGGTAAGATTACAGCACCTTTCCTATTAAGTAATTGTATTACACAAATTATCCTCACAATACCCTGGTGAGGTAGGCAGGTAAGTAAGTATCATTACACCCATGTGAAGATGGCTGAAGTAAGGCAAAGAGGTTATATGACTTACCAAATACTACAGAAGGAGTTGTCATCTGAGCCCAGATTAGAATGCTGAGGCTTCTGCCTCATCTCTATGCCCAACCCACCAGCCCAACCTGTGCCTGCCTACTGCTGCAGCTTGAGTTAATGAAAGAAGGTGCACACACTGGTTGCTTAGACAAACAGGCAGAAGGTAAATTCAAGCAAGCATGTGGACACTCACACAGCCATTATACACAGTCTTGGCAATCGCGCCACTGCAGCAGAGCTCAGAGCCAGAAGGGAGCTTTAACCACCCTGAAGACAGGAGGCCGTCAAGCTATGCACAGAGCTAGCCTAGATGAAAGCATGTTCTTACTCCTACTTCCCTTGTGCTCCCTCCTCACCTTTCCCTGTTACAGTCACTCATTTTAAGTCAGGTAGTAAAATTCGCCCTGGAGGCTTGTTTAGTGTCCAGCACAATGGGACCTTGAGCTGTCCTGGGGTTGGGCACACATTGAATTCAGCAGAGCAGGGACTTGGGTCTCACATCCCAGGTGAGTGACTCTCTAGCCTGATGGTTAGGGCACTGTGACTGACTATTTAACACAAAGTGGAATCACTTCAACAGGAGAGAGTCTCAGTAGCCTGGGGATTCGGGCGCTTCCCTGGAGACGGTATTGTGCCAAATCCAGCAGTGTGGCATTCACAGCTGAGCCTTTCACATCTCAGCTGAGGTCCTGACCACTGGGCTGTTCATGTGCTACGGGATACGTGCAGCCAAATGCTGAAGTGCCTGATCTAGTCACACCGGCTGCCTGTGTGCAAGGCCTGCTCTGGTAGACGTGCTCTGAGCCTGCCTACTGGAGAGAAGATAGGCAAGGGAACGCCTAGTGGGAGAGTCCCGCAGCAGCCCTTGCCAGCAGTGAGGTGCCAAGCAGCATGGCAGCTTCAGGCCTTAGGTGACACAGTGGCAGAGGCGTAGGCAGCTTGGGGACTTTCCCAGCGGAAGTGGAGGTGCTTACAGGGTTAGGTAGCAGCTGAACAGAAGTTCTGAGAATCTCAGTGGTGCCCTAGCACTCCCTAGGTTTCCTTCAGGTGCAGTCCAAGTTTAATTGACCTAATTTACCTCTTCAGGCCTTGTACAGAATGTGCACCCCATCACAGCTCATAATTGTTTTCAGCCTTGTAAAACTGGCCCTATTAAAGCACCACTTATATATATATTACTGGTCTGGACTTTATTCTGTTTGCACATTATACACCTCTACCTCGATATAATGCTGCTCTCGGGAGCCAAAAAATCTTACCGTGTTATAGGTGAAACCGCGTTATATTGAACTTGCTTTGATCCATCAGAGTGCGCAGTCCCGCCTGGAGCGCTGCTTTACCACGTTATATCTGAATTCATGTTGTATTGGGTGGCGTTATATTGAGGTAGATGTGTATGTGTGATAAAGTGATGATCACTTGTACCCAATCTACCATTAACTTTTAGTTCTGTGAGCAGTTCCTCTTTAGCCGTTAGGACAAGGTCCTTCCCAAAAAGGGGATAACCACTGATTTTAACGTTTTAACTATGGGAATCATCCCACCGGGTCTCAGTAATACCAGCTAGACTGAATTTATGCTCATAAACAAGCAATTCCAATTCCTCCCGTTTGTTATCCAGGCTCCCAGCATGGATGTATAGGCAATTAAAGAATTTCTTCTCTTCATGTGCTTCATTAATAAGGTGGCCAACCCTTCAGGATTTCCCTGGAGTCTCAGGAATTAAAGATCAATCTTTAATTAGAGATTGTCATGTAATGAAACCTCCAGGAATATGTCCAACCAAAATTGGCAACCCTCCTCATTAATGTTAAATGTCCCTGTGGACGGCAGCTATCCACAATGTCCCTGTATCAGCTGCATGACAGCTACTTCCCCATGGCCTCTCTCCAGTACCTTCTTTATCCTCACCACAGGACCTTTTGCCTGAAGCCTGATAATGCTTGTACTCCTCAGTCCTCCAGCAGCATGCCTTCTCACTCCTTGTGTGTCCCCCACCAATTGAAGTGAGGTCCTTTTTAAACCAGGTGTCCTGATTAGCCTGCCTGCCATAATTGATTCTAGAAAGTTTTTAATGGGCTCCAGGTGTCTTAATTAGCTTGCCTGGCTTAATTGGTTCTAGCAGTTTCCTGATTGCTCTAGGGCAGCCCCTGCTCTGGTCACTAAAAGAACAGGAAACTGCTGCTTCTCCAGTGGCCAGTAGATCGGCCCTCAATGGCTCTCCTATAGCCCTCTGGTTTGAAGGGAGGTGGGAGGCGACTGTTGCTGGGGCTGCTGCTCCTCCTCCAGCAACTCCCCTTGCTAGCCCAGACAACTCCCCCCACTTCTCTGCTACCTGCTGGCTGGCTGGCTGCAGAAAAGACCTAGGGGTTACAGTGGATGAGAAGCTAGATATGAGTCAACAGTGTGCCCTTGTTGCCAAGAAGGCTAACAGCATTTGGGGCTGTATAAGTAGGGGCATTGCCAGCAGATCGAGGGACGTGATCGTTTCCCTCTGTTCGACATTGGTGAGTCCTCATCTGGAGTACTGTGTCCAGTTTTGGGCCTCACACTACAAGAAGGATGTGGAAAAATTGGAAAGAGTTCAGCGGAGGGCAAAAAAAATGATTAGGGGTCTGGAGCACATGACTTATGAGGAGAGGCTGAGGGAACTGGGATTGTTTAGTCTGCAAAAGAGAAGAATAAGGGGGGATTTGATAGCTGCTTTCAACTACCTGAAAGGAGGTTCCAAAGAGGATGGATCTAGACTGTTCTCAATGGTATCTGATGACAGAACAAGGAGTAATGGTCTCAAGTTGCAGTGGGGGAAGTTTAGGTTGGATATTAGGATAAACTTTTTCACTAGGAGAGTGTTGAAGCACTGGAATGGGTTACCTAGGGAGGTGGTAGACTCTCCTTCCTTAGAGATTTTTGAGGCCTGGCTTGACAAAGCCCTGGCTGGAATGATTTAGTTGGGGATTGGTCCTGCTTTGAGTGGGGGGTTGGACTAGATGACCTCCTGCGGTCCCTTCCAACCCTGATATTCTATGATTCTATGATTAATAAAAGCTTGTTGGAGGATGTGGGCTTCATGGCGTCCTTCTGGGAGTTCTGGCTGGCCAGGCGAGGGCAGCAGCGCCTGGCTCTTCTGCCGTGACTACAACCAGGGTATCAGCTGATGGAGATATGTGATGATAGAGTAGTTGGAATGGGAGATTCTAGAGCTGGAGAGGCGTGTGACTGCCAGCCTTGAGATCCATCAGAACTCACCAGAGACAGAGACCTCCTGGACTACGACTGTGGAGACTGGCTGGATCCCCTGACGCTCGCTCGGTGCATGGGGCTCTCCAGACCTCATACTCCCCGGCGCGTACTTCAGGAGGTGAGGGCCGCTTTACTGCCCATTGCTCGGGCCTACCTCGACTGGATCTTGCAAGAGGGCACACCCCACCCACCCTCCACCTCAGGCCCTCTGGACCTTTTCATCGGGCCCCTCCCTCGGGGACTTGCCAGGCCACCCAACCCCTTTACCATGAGCCAGCTGCACAAGTTGCAGCCAGTTCATTTCCAGACCATACCACGAAAACATTTGTACACACTCGTGCTCCACACCCTTCATGTCCTCACCCTCGCGTCCTGCCCTGACACAAAGTGGTGGGACCTCCTGCCATCTCTGGAGGGTGAGGCGCCCTGGTGGCCCAGCCTACATTCCATCCTGGTCCGAAGGCCCACTGGGGATGTCAGCTGGTGGATCCTTCACGGAGCCATGAGCACGGGTATGTACTTGGCACAGTTCACTCCCCTCCCAGACACCTGCCCCTTTTGTGGCGTGAGGGAGACCCTGGCACATGTATAACTGGAGTGCGCCAGGTTGCAGCCTCTATTCCGGCTCCTCTTGGATATATTGTTTGTTTTTGGTTGCACTTTTCACCTCAACTGTTCATCCATGGACTCCCTATCCATGGCCCCACAAAGTCATGGGACCACCTTGTCAACCTTCTCTTGGCCCTGGCCAAAATGGCCATCTAGAAAACCAGGGAGAGGAGGTTGGCTGACAGAGTTTCTTGTGACTGTGGGGCCTATTTCTGCTCCTCCATCAGTTCATGCATCCAGGCAGAGTTCCTCTTGGCGGCATCCGCTAGCTCCCTTAACACCTTTATGGAGCAGTGGGCGCTGTCTCTTCTAGGTGTCCCTATCCAGTTCTCTTCATTTAGCCCTGTGACCTCACTCCTGTTCCTGTTATCTCATTAGTTGTCCCCAGGAATTATTTGGTATCACAGACCTGTGGATACTCTCCTTAGGCTGAGGGGAGGTCCTTTAGCTTGCCCACTTCCTGGATACCTACAGGACCAGACTCCTGCACCCAACTGGTCTGGGACTGTAACAAGATCTACTAGCAATATATGACCATTCATGTTTCCATACAGCTCTACTTAACCTGAAGTATATTTTACAGGGGGACCCAAGTTTTTCCATGTTACTTAGCTCTATTCAATTTTGCTGTAGCGGTTAGTTCATCTTTTTCAGTTTCAATGTGATGTGAAGGTCTGATTCATCGAGGCACTGTAGAGTATGTGTGTGAGAAGCCTTTGGAATTATAAATACCTGAAATCTGACTCATTCCTATTTTATTGCAAGATACAATTATTTTCTTAAGGAAAATGGAAGATACAATTAAGCCTTTAACTGTGACATCTGACTGCTTGGTCACCCACTAATTCAGGAATAATAATTGCTCATGCAATTTCCCAGCCAGTGACAGAGTGAAAATAAATGACATTTTGTCAGTCATTCATTCTCATGTGCATCCACTTGTCACAGGATGGATAAGGGCAGCATACACAGGGACGAGGAATTTCAGCTGGAACTGTGACCCCTAAGCATGTATGTGGGGGGACAAAAGGGCTTCTGCCACTACTGAAACTGGAAATATGGACTAAAAGGAGGAAGTCTCTCTCTCAAGTTAGGTTCTCTCAGTTATACAGACATACACACAGGAGTTCTCTGGACATACCCAGGTCTGGAGTGTTCTCTACATTCATGAACCCATTCTTCTATAGGTTTGACAAAGAAACAGTATTGAGCATTCAGATTCAAAACTGTTTTTTTGAATCTGTGCAGCAAGTGAAAGACCATTCCCTATAGGCACATATTGCTAGTTGCATTTACAACGGCTTCTCATCTGCAGGCTAATTTCAATGCATGACTTGCATTACTCAATCTGCCATGTTGTATCCATAGTTCAGTTTATCAGATAGAATTAGTCTCTGCATTCATTTCCCATGAAAACATCATATCCGAGAGAAAGTAATGCGTGGGTTTGGTGAGGCTACTAGTTTCCATGTGACCTGTGATTGACAGGCCTATATTTGTGCATATTTATTTCCACTGCATAACAAGGCTGCCCCCCCCATACACACACAAATCTCTCATTCTGTCAAAATGCAACTTGTTTGCAGTGCCAAGTGTGAAATCACTAATAGAATCTGAGTTCCCCTAAAGTTATTGTGTTATGCCTTCTCAGAAATGTGCCCCTCTACTGCTTAGTGAGGCTTGCAGGGACAAAACAGATAGAAGAAAACCCCTCCCCACCCAACCCAAATCTGGAGTTCTAAGTAGTGTATGCAAATCTAACGTTTGCTAGTCTATAAGGTGCCACAGAACTCTTTGCCGCTTTTACAGATCCAGACTAACATGGCTACCCTTCTGATGCGCAAATCTAAACATTCCTGGCTGTGCTGATCTCTTTTCTGCTGCCAGGGAAATGACGTGGTAGGCAGCTGGGCCATTTCTTACCTTATAACACATTTTGCCTTACTAAAAATTCTGACTGTATTAAACCTCAGACATCTGCTGCCAAATTCATTCCTTGTATAACTCCATGGCTGTCAAAGGCATTACACCTGCTTACACCATCTCTGAATCCAACCCGTTAACTATAACTTGCAGCAAAAACCCTGAACTCAATGTGACCTAAATGACTTCAGCACATCTAAGGCAAAATGGGGCTTTGCAGATTCATTTTCAAACTGGGGGTCGGGACCCCTCAGGGGTCACAAGGTTATTACTGGGGCTCACGAGCTGTCAGCCTCCACCTCAAACCCCGCTTTGCCTCAAGCATTTATAATAGTGTTAAATATATAAAAAAGTGTTTTCAATTTATAAGGCGGGGGTCGCACTCAGAGGTTTGCTATGTGAAAGGAGTCACCAGGACAAAAGTTTGAGAACCACTGAATTAACCCCTCTGGAGCCGCAGGGAATGCGGGGGCGGGGGAGGGGTGTCTCCCTTGGTAGGGTTGGGAAGGAGGTAGGATGTTGCTTGTCTCATGTGATCCCTCCCCCAGTGGCTAATTTTAAATGAAGCTGCCCTCCACTGACATGAATCTCCCTATGGCACTGAAATTAAATACAGACTATAATTTGGCGTTTGAGAAGTGAAAGGGATGGTAGCCCTAATGGAAAAGCTAACAGCTTGGCTCTTCTGCAAGCCTCAAACTGCTGAATGAGCTTTAGGGTAGGGAAGGCTGTGCCTCCCAAACAGCCTGGCCCTGCCCCCTATCTGACCCCCACCCACTTCCTGCCCCCCAACTGCCCACCCCCCTCAGAATCCCCGACCCATCCTGCTCCTTGTCCCCTCACCGTCTCCCAGAGACCCACCACCACCACCCTGGAACGCCACCCCTGCTCCCTGTCCCCTGACTGCCCCAATCCCTATCCACCCTCCCGCTGAGTCCTGACAGACCCCCAGAATGCCCACAAATCCAACCCCCCCATTCCCTGTCCGCTGACTGCCTGCCCCCAACCTCTGCCCCTCCCTATCCCCTGTCTATCCCTGGGACACCCTGCCCCTTAGCCAACCCCCCCTGGCCCCTTATCCCCAGCTCCCCCCTCACCCGGAGCCTCAGTGCGTCATATCCAGAAGCGTCCCTGAACAGTGGTGCAGCATGACTCTGGCAGGGCTCCTGAGCTCCTCCTGGCTCAGAGCCACATGGTAGCGGGGCATGGCTGTGAGCTTCAGCGGGGCCTGAGCTCCCAGCCCTGCCCCCTTACCACGCGGCTCTGAGTGGGGCAGAGCTCAGGCCCCGCCGGAGCCACTCTGCAGTGCTGTTCAGGGATGCTCCTGGATACACTGAGGCTCTGGGAAAGGGGCAGAGATGGGGTTGGGTCGGGCCGGCATTCTCTTGGACCCTAGTTGCATATCTATTGTTGTTTATCCGTCTATTTAGTTTAAACTGAATTAGTTCATGATCACTCGATCCAAGGTGACTCTCAGTCAACAGCTCCTCTTCTTGTTATTGACCTTCTGATTCATTAGCTCCTCAGTAACTCTCACCTGCAAATTATTATTTATTATTTGTGTTATCATAGGACCTAAGAGTCATGAACCAAGACCCTGTTGTGCTAGGTGCTGTACAAACACAGAACGTAAAGACAGTTCATGTCCAAAAAGTTTATAATCTGAGGGCTGGTCTACACTGGGAATTCACATCGGAATAGCTGTGTATCTCAGGGAGGGTGAAAAATCCACACCGTTGAGAGATGTAGTTATGCCCACCTAACCCCCCATGTACACTGTGCTAGGTCAATGAAAGAATTCATCCATCAACCTAGCTACCACCTCTTAGGGGTTGGATTTTTAACACTACAGGAGAAGCCTTCCCTTGGCATAGGTGGTGTCTACACTGAAGTTCTGCAGCAGTTTAAGTGTAGACATACCCAGAGATAAGGAACAACAGATGTATACAGACAGATGGGGAAGTACAAGGAAACAATGAGACAATACTGGTCACCATGTTCAGCTGTGGTCTCAACAGCCTAACTGTTAAGTTTTTGTAGGCATTGTGGTGGAGGAGAGTTTTAGACAACGCACAGTCAACCTGTGGAACTGGTTACCAGGGCATGTTGTGAAGGCTAAAAGTATAACAGGGTTCAAAAAAGAGCTAGATAAGTTCATGGAGGGTAGGTTCATCAATGGCTATTGGCCAAGATGGTCAGGGAGGCAACCCCATGCTCTAGGTGTTCCTAAACCTCTGACTGCCAGAAGCTGGGACTGGGTAACAGGGATCACTTGATCATTGCCCTGTTCTGTTCATTTGCTCTGAAGCATCTGGCACTGGCCACTGTTGTAAGACAGGATGCTGGGTTAGATAGACAATTGGTCTGACCCCATACAGCCGTTCTTAGGAAGGTATCTGAAGGAGGATAATGAAATGGCTCCTCTCAAGCATAAGGGGCAGAGTGGGGAAATGCACAAAGGTGCTTGTTTGTGAATTTAACAAGTGAGCAATAAAGGTTGACACCATGGGCTGACTGGAGACAAGAGTTGACGTTTTGATACTGAGTGAGAGATGAGAAGTAGGTGGAGATAGGCTGTGAAGGGCCTTGAAAGTGAAAACAAGTAGCTTATGTTTGATAAGATAGAGAAGAGGAGCCAGTGGGAGGATTCAAAGAGAGGAGTGACATGATCAAAGCACTGAGCTAGGAACACGGTCTGTGCAACTGCATTCTGATTGGTTGTGAGTAGAGCAAGAATGTATTTGTTAAGGCCAGAGAAAAACATGTTGCTGTTATTGAGACTTCTGTCTTTCTTGATTTAATTTCATCCACTCCTAGTTCTATTCCCTTGTGGCACTCAGAACAATTTCTCTCTCTTACTGGAGTTTTACCATTCAGAAGTCTTAAGAAGTAGCCTGAGGAAGGTGACAGAACCAATGGACCATATCCCACCCCCAGCGACACCTGTGCAACCCCACTGTTCTGAAGTTGCAACAGCAAAATATAACCTAATTCAAGTTAATGGAGAGTAGCTGAATTGTAGGTGTAACCAAGGGCAATGACTCTGATAAGCATTGTTCATTATTCATGCAATCTAATTTATTGCTGCAGATGCCAACGCCATGTGTTCTAAGCTTTCGCCTTCGTTTCTGTTCTTTTGTGAACTTAAGTTACTGCTTATGGAAAGCTGGAGATATAATTTATTTATCCCCTCTTGACTCCAACATATTAATTCTATTGAAAAAGATTATGTAAATCATGGTCACAGCATCCAGACTAAAGGGAAACCCTGCTATCATGGAGCAAGATAATTATCCTGAATCATCTCTCCCAAGCACTCATCCTTATGGATGCCAAGGGTGATGATTTGCCAGGTCCCTTAGACATGCTGCAGGGTGACTGCCTCTAATAAAAATGCCTGAGAAACAAGGAAGGAGACTCGGAGACCAAAACTTTTTATGAACTCATAGGTGCTGGTTTCCGTAGAACACAGGACCTGCTCTTCTGCCAGAATTCAACAGAAGAATTCAACAGAGTTATTTGGCAATGTTTCTCCAATGTGAAATCAGATTCAGACTCTTCCTTCATAATGGTGCATCCCACATAGATTCTGTTCTTGGGAATCGAGGGCTCTGGATGGTAGAAGCCAGGATGTCTGCATCAGTTGGGCAGCAGCCACCTGTTCACACAGTGCCTGCATCTGGGCGGAAGGGGCCCAGTGGGACAAGGGGTGGGGAGCAGCTGTCAGGGGCAGGAGGTTTGCTCCTTTTGCTAGACACTTCTGAGCAGAGGATGTTTCTCTGGGAGATAGTTGTGAAAATAAATTTCCAGTTGGAGGCCATGTAAACCATGGGGAGAATGGCAGCTCTGCCGGTGAAAGTGATCCAGGATGCAGATACAAAAGTACTGAGCACCTAAGAGCAACTCTTTCCTCCCTGTATATTTCCTGACTCCCTCCTCCTGCAAATGCCCTTTCCCCCAGTCTTCACTTTTTCTCCCCAAACACCCTTTCCTTCATCCCTCAAGTCTCAAATTCTCTTCTTCTGCCCCCCCAACCCTTCTCTCTCCATTCCATGAGAAGACCTAAAGTCACCTCCTCCCCCTTTCCTCCCTCCCATCTTCATGGTATGACCCTTCTCCTTCCTTATGTGCTGTAATAAGCAGTGCAATAGTTCACAACGTTGACATGTGAGGTATCTTCACTGGCATCTGCCTTAGTCTTCACTGAAATGAATGGAGCAGATCACACCTCAGTCTCTGCAAACTCATGGAGGTGCCTCTGAATCGGTCGCATTTTGCAGAGGTTTTTTTTACCACCATAACAGCTAGAGACTTGCTTTTTTAAATCATAGAAAGCTTACATTCTGGAAACCAACCGAGAGGCCAGGCATCCTTGTAGCTCTTTTCTGAACTCTTTCCAACATTTCAACATCCTTTGAAGTGTGGACAGCAGAACTGGAGACAGAATTTCAGTGATAACTTCACCAGTGCCATATACAGTACAGTACAACCACCTCCCTGCTCCTGTTTGATATTCCCATAGTCATACATCCAAGGATTGCATTAGATCTTTTGGCCACATCTTCATGTTCAGTTTGTTCTTCACCATCAGCTGCACTCGCAGAAGCCCAAGAGAGAAAGAAGGTTCTCTGTCTGCTTTTGGCAGGAGAGGGAAAGCTGCTTTGCCCAGCACTCCCCCTTGACCCTATCCCCCAGCTAGGGTAGTCCACAGTCAGAGATACAGAGACAGAATTCAGGAATGTTTAAACAAGGAGGACATCTTTGCATCCAAAGAACATAGCTGCATTCTAGGTATCAAAAGATACTTGAATCCAGAAAACAAGATGATTCTGGGTTAATCCAGATCAAAACAGCAAGTGTGCAGTACAACTGCACAAAATAAGGGTTCCCTTCCACTTAGAAGATGATACTCTTTTTGAATAGACTACCTTGTAGTGATATCTGTCCTGTCTGGTGACATTGTTAAATGCACTTCTCATTTTAAAGGAAATGGATTCAAATGCAATTAGAAAGGACTCTTGCTCATTTGCCTTAATATGACTCATTGCAAATTATTGAATTTTGTGGATTAGCAAATAGGTTAAACCCAGATTCAAAAGCAAATGTAGGAGAAGCTTTCCGGTTCAGGAAATATGGACTGACTTCAATGGGACTTACGCACATACTTAACTTTCAGCAAATGCTTAAGAGCTTTCCTGAACTGAGACCATAATGCATAAGAATACTTTGCTCATTTATTTGGTAAGTGCAGTTTAATTATTAGCATATACTTACACGGCATCTGTTTTATACACTGCAGTGTACTTTGTAAGAGCAATGAAGTCCTAGTAACAGGAGACATCACTGTAGCTCTTTGTTTGCGGAAAATTCTTATGCGAGGGGATTTAGCAAAGTGCTCAGTTGAAAGGTATTAATTTTCTTTAACTCTCAGTGGGACTGTTCTTGTCTCCTTCAGGCCTACATTAAAAATGTAATGTGCCAGGTCCTCAGCTGGCTGCAATCTGCATAGCTCTGCTTAAGTCAATGGAGCTACACCTATTTACACTGGCTGAAGATTTGGCCCAATATATCGGGAACAATATTTGTATGAAATCATGTGTCATTTCTAAATCTGGGGACTTCTTCACTTCCAGCTGTGCAGCAAATGGCAAGCCCCAGAACGGCTTTATTTCGTTCACGTGGTGATTCAGATTAATAGATTTTAAGGCCAAGAGGTACTGTCTGACTTTCTGCATAGCACAGACCAGAGAACCTCACCCAGTAATATCTTCAGCATGCCCATATGTGATGATCGGGGGAATCTGCCCATATACAGCTTACAATACTGGTTGATCCTGGGGGCTATGTGTATCCATGTCAGACTGCAAGCTCCATTTTGAATGTGGGGATTGGTTCACACTCTCTATTGTCCTACCTCCACATCAGGCTGAAATGCCTAGGGATAGAGGCACAGAGTTAACAATAAAGGGCTGTTAAATCTGGATGGCCCTCTGTTCACATAGACAAAAGGCTGGCTCCTAGCTAGGAGAGCTGGTTTATTGGAAGAAGTTGCCCGGAAACAAGGTCACCTGGTAGGGGACTGTGGTCATCTTTTGCGACTGATCAGGCAGCCACATGACCAAACATACTGGGAGGTTACAAAAAGGTGGGAGCTGTTCTGCTGTGGATCTTTGGCCATTTTCACCAGCTCAAGTGGAGGGGAGCTGCTGCTGGGAACCCTGCCTACCTGAACACAGATGGTCCCCAAGGACTCCCAAAGGAAGGGTGAGCTAGAGAGAGGCATATGCCGCCCAGGAGAGTCTGTTTTCCAAATCATTTGTGCTCTCCTGTGCTTTATCTCTTGAGTACAAAGTAATTGTGTTAGGAACCTTTTGCTAACCCTGTGTCAGTTGGCTTTCAATATTGCATATCCCTGACTCAGCAGCATAGGTGCTGGAACTAGAAATGCTGGAGGTTTATAGTTTGGTTCAATGGCTCTCAGCACCCCTACGATACACATACAGAAATCTGTCCCTAGTAGGTACTTGTGGACCATGATTAAGTCACCACTTGACCTTTCTTTAGGAAAAATAAATAGCTTGAGCTTCTTAAGTCTCTCACTATAAAGCAGAATTTCAAATCTTTTGTTGTGCTTTTCTGCACCCTCTCCAGTCTTTCAACAGCCTTTTTCAAATGTAGACCCCTGAGCTGGACACAGCATGCAGTAATGATCTCTCTTGATTCCCTCTACATCCACAAAGACTTTCATTAGATGCTGTGCTCTGTTTCTAAGAACTGAATCCCCAAACCCCAAACTAACCTGTCTGTGCACCAGTGAGTGTAATTAGCAGATAACCTAGGAACCCTGAATTGTAAATCAGGTTCAGGTATGTATAGAAGATGCTCTGTTAAATCACCATGAAATCTCTGAGCAAAGTTCCTGTTGACAGATATTTGAAGGTTTCCAAGAAGAATGTATCTGAGGATAAAAAAAGAATCCAACCCAAATGAAACCAGTTATCAGTGGCTGGCAAAGAGGCTACTAGAGGACTTGTATCTGTCACTCCTGTCACCTGTAGCTTCAGTGTTTACATTTGACTGAAGCCGAATGAAGGCTACTGCTGATGTTCTGATGGCCAGTTGGGTTCAGCTTGGTGCCTGTTTGCACAGCCCCAGCAGTGCCTTAGGGCTGTCCCCAGCCTCTGCTTGCTTCTCTGACCGCACAGAGACACAAGCTGTAACCACAGAGTCTGCTCGCTGTTCCGGAGAGGGAGCATGCAGTCTGCAGCAGCAACATATAGCCATGTTCAGCCTGACATGACCGCCAGATCCCAGCCTCCCATTCTGGAAAAGCTTGGCCTGACATAATACTCTGATCTGATAAATCACATCTAAGCCACACAGTTTGAATTTCAAATAGTCATGATCCATCTGTAAACTAAAACCTATTATCTAACTGTGACTATATTGGAGGAAAATGATATTCTATAAGCAGCATGAGGCCAAATTTGTCAGATAAATATCTCATTGTGAATCATTCTCTAGGCTTGACCTGTGTCCTTTCCCAGCCATACTGCATTAGCTTACTGGAAATTGCAGACACCCTTACGTCTAGGGTTAGGTGATATTTAAAATCCTGAGGTATTTCTTCCTTCATTTTCGCTACTGCATCTTCCCCTTGTAAGAGAGAGTTATTTAACGCTTTAACCCTGGGGTGCAGATGGGGGTGGAGGTGCATAACCAAAGGGTTGAAAATCTTTTGTAGCGCCGCACGCCTTTGATTCTCTAGACTCTGTTGTACAGGAAGTCAGATTAGAAGATCACGATGGTCCCTTCTGGCCTGAGAAGCTATTAATCTCTCTTCTCCTTCCCTTGCCATCTGAGATCCACCCACTTCTATTCCTTTCCCTTGGCCTTTAAACTCCTGCATTGTTTCACCCTCCAGGTCTTTCCCCTGCATGACCAGCCACACAACTAGACCGGTCGGAAAATGCCAATTTCCTGGACTGAAATGTTTCATCTAATCTACTGCAGACTTGAGAAAATTTTTGCCTAAACACTGGCAGGTTTCCTGCAGGCATTTCAGGGCTCACAGCAATGGGGCAGAGAGCCTGCCAGCCTCAGGGCTTCCCTGCTCTGCAGCTCTGGGACTGACCAATGAGGCAAACTGCCCAAGGGCACGCGATCCCAGCACTTCTAGGGCTTGCAGCTCTAGGGCAGCCTGACATGCCAGAGCTCCAGGGTTTCCAGAATGGAACCTCAGCTGTAACAAAGGTTTGGCAGCTTTGCAGCAGGGACCCTGAGAACCCTGAGAACCCTGAGTGGACTTGAGGCTCTCAGGGCATCCAGGCTCTCTGTCATGAAGCTGGGAACCTGGAGCTCCTGGGATGGGCTCCCAGGGCCTGTGGCTTTCTGCTCTGGGGCTGGAGACACCAGGGTTTCCAGTTAGCCTCTGACACATGGACTTGGGAGCCCTGGGGGCTGGTGAGGGAAATTGACAAAACAGTTAATTTCACTCAGCTGCTGCCAGTTCTAAGGAGCAAATTTTTGGACTTGGAAAACCACATATGGTGGAGTTTCCAAAAAAATAAATAAATTCTGTTTTCTTCTTTCATTGAGAACCCCCAAAATTTCAGGTTTGGTTCAAACTTATGTGATGAAGTGGGAATTTTCTGTAATATTGTAATGATGGTGTTAAAGTGTGCCTCAGTTTCCCTTGGTAGTTTACATTGCTACCCAATGGATGCAAAATATTAAAAAGCTATTCTTGGGGCAAAGCAGGAGACACGATGTGTGTCTGTTACATGACTGTCTGGGATAGAATGAATAGGTTGTTAAAGGCCTGGCTGAAACCCACCCATATCAGTGGAGGAGTCACAAAGCCAGTGGGAGCCCCTGAGGACTGTAGAGTTGATACCTCACCATGGGAAGCTCTGGCAGGTGGACATGTGAACTCAGCATGGGTCTGCAGGAATTGAACAATGGCCTGAGAGGTGTCAGGGGCTAGAATAAGAGTTGACTTTTGGGAGCAACACAGAGCTGTCACCTGAGACTGCCAGAGAGTCGGCGAAGCAGAGCCAGAACGGTTCCATGGCTGGTTGACTGGGTGGAGCACTGGGTTGGCCAGAGCTGACTATGATTTAACCCTTATTTGCCTACACTAACCTAAGGACTTCCTGACACTGCATTCCAATTGGCTAATAAACACTGCTCTGTTTTGAAAAGGTTGCCTGGTGTCACTGCAAATGCTAGCTGAGGTGCACTGGTCCCTGAACAGTGTCAAAGTCTCCGACTCGGAGTCTGTCTCAGCTGGACTCATTGGGCAGAGTTCATGGTGTGATGCAGGGCTGTGAAGCCTGGATGCTCAGTTGTGGAGGTGTTGAGATTGAGATTGCCTGGTTTACCCTTAAGGAAGAGTGAGATCCCTTGGGGGGCTGGCACATTGAAGAGGTTTCTCTAAGGGATTGTTTACAAGCTGGGGTGTAGCACAGATCCTGTGGAGCTGACACACCCACTTGGCTTCACATACTAGTGCCTTCTGTAGCTCTTACGGGTGCTTGCCGCTATCCCACATGGCTCCCAGTCAACTTCCTTCTGCTAGCCAGCCTCCTTCTGCACCTGACCTTCCTGGCTGTGTCCCTGCTCCAGATCCCTTGCCCACCCTCTGCTGCTGTGCAGCTGGCAATGTGCAATCTGAGAGGTTAAGGCGTAGCTTGCATAACTGCACTTCCTCTTGAATGTGCTCAAAATGTCCTCCAGCACCTGCCCTGCTTCTTTTCTCCTGAGCCAAGCACTGAACTTCATATGAAGGATCTCTGATTTCTCCCTAAAATACTCTCAGTGTGATGCCTGAGTGGCAGTAAAGGGCTGGAGGAACAACCCTGTCATGTTTCATTAGAGCCATGCTACAGTGTGACACAGGTGAGATGTGATGTGCAAGGCTCTGCTTAGGGAGCAGTTTCTCTACAAGGATTCCACATTCTCTAACACTGTGCCTAGGTTTGGCAGCTGATTTGGAATCCAAGGTAACCCACTGTGATATCTGCCAGCATAGAATCAGATCTTATTAGGGTTGGAAGGGAGCTCAAGAGATCATTTAGTCTAAGCCCCTGCTCAAAGCAGGACAAATCCCCAAATGGCCCCCTCAAGAATTGACCTCACAACCCTGGGTTTAGCAGGCCAATACTCAAACCACTGAGCTATCTGTTACAGAGGCAGCCTAGAGATTAGCATGCTAAAGGGCGTGCCAGTAGCAAATGACCAGTTTCTGTCAAAGTGAGATTGAGATTGATCCAGAGATAAAATAAGGATGATGACATCACAGGAAATGAGGCTGCCCAAATGCTTTCCCTTTCAGGGCACAATGGTCATAGGAACTTGGGGGAGCTGGGACCTAAAATAGCTCCTGCATCAGTTTTCTAACATCAGACATGTAGTCATACCAGATTTCAAAGCCAAAAAGGTTTGTATTGTCTATATATATAGTTTTGAATATTTATAACAACCTCTAAAATTGGAAATGGAGAAAATTATATATATGTTGTGGCAGAGCTCCAACCTTGCCCCTGTGGGTCCCGTGCTTCTAAGGGGTTTACGCTAGCCTCAGTGGCTCACTGCGACCCTCCACGTAGCCCTTCTCTCTCTAGGGCCAGGGTTACAGTCTACTGAGCCCTTTTCATCATAGGCCAGCTAGGAGGTTGGTGAGAGAACTCCCACAGTCTCTGGTTGTCCCTGGGGGCTTATTTCAGAACAGTTTAGCCTCCTGTCCTGACAGGGGCCTGACTTCCCCTCCCAGGAGAAGTTTCTGTAATGGCAGGTTGAGGGGGAACCCAGGCCCGCCCTCTACTCTGGGTTCCAGCCCAGGGACCCTAATGGCAGCAGGTGTTGGCAGCTGACCTTTCCAGGGCCAGCTCTACAGTTTTCGTGGCCCCAAGCAGCGTGCCAAATTGCTGCTGTGGGCGGGGGGCACTCCCTGTGCTCTTAGGGCGGCAGGCGCGTTTCTGCGGCGGCGGCAATTCAGTGGCAGCTTCTATATTTAGCTGAAGCCTCCCCGGAGAGCTGAACATAGAAGCTGCCGCCGAATTGCCACCGCTGTGGAAACACGCCTGCCGCCCTAAGGGCACACAGACTGCCCCCTCCGCTACCCGTGGCGGCAATTTGGGGGCAAAACAACAGGGACTGCTGTCTCTTGCAGATTGCCGCCCCAAGCACCAGCTTGGAATGCTGGTGCCTGGAGCCAGCCCTGGACCTTTCACTGCCAGAGTTGCTACATTTCCCTGGGCCACTTCCCCTCATCTCTCCTGATTCTCCCTTCTTCACCCTTACCTTAGGGCTCCCTTACCGATGACTTGAGGGTGTCTTCATTAACCAGCCCTTCAGCTGCACTTCCACTCCGTGGCTTTCCCCAGCCTGACTGGAGTGAGCCCTTTTATAGTATCAGCAGGGCCTTAATTAGAGTCAGGTGGGCACATTACCTCAGTGGCCTCACCTGACTCTTTGCAGGTTAATTAGAGTCAGGTGTTCTCATTAGCCTGGAGCAGCCCCTGCTCTGGTCAGTCAGGGAACAGAAAACTGTTAATCCAGTGGCCAGTATATCTGCCTTCAGCTATTCTGCTGTACCCCACTGGCCTGGGTCTATCAGATATCCCTCCCCCGTGCTCAACACCAAGGGGTTGGGCAGCGTGGGACATCAGACAGTGTACGCGTGATAAGCCATCGGCATTGCCATGGCGACTCCCTGCTCTGTGCTCTATGTGGAACTGGAAAGGTTGGAGGGATAAGAACCACCTAGTTACCCTTGTGTTCTTTTCCTTGTTCCGTTCCATCCATTGAAGAGGGGCGTGGTCGGTCACGAGGATAAAGCTGCACCCCAGTAGGAAGTAACGCAACGTTTCCATGGCTCACGTTACGGCGAGGCACTCTCTCTCTACCACTGCATATTTTCATTCCCTCGGAAGGAGTTTCCTACTAAGACAGAGAATTGAGTGTTCCTCTTCCCCAACCATCTGCAACAGGACAGCCCCTAACCTCACCTTGGATGCATCTGTCTGTAGGATGAATTCCTTGGTGAAATCCGGGGCTATCAATGAGGGTTGCTGCAGAGCACAGCACAACACACACAGACAAGGCACTGCAGTTGATTCCACATGGCATAGCCAAATTTGTCATGCAGCCTGCATGCAGCAGTTCTGGACTCAGGGCACAGTTCTGAAGATGAGATGTTACACAGAGTTCACTGGTGCAAAGCAGTCCCGGGGGACGTAGCGCACTCTTGGCACGTGTTTTATCACTTTGGTTTTTGGGACAAACTTTCCCCCTTCTGTGAAGCAGGGTTTAGTGTCTCAGCCGTGGATGGGTACTAAGTAGCCGATGCCCTGAATGATTTTTAAAATAATATACAAAAATGAGGATATGAAAATAAAATAGAATATTTCAACTATGATTTCATAATATGTCATGGAATTATGATGTGTCTAAAGTAGTAGTGCATAATATGATCTGTCATAATGCACCACTACTATTACTTACATGCCATGAAAGAATGTAACAATGACAGAAGTTCAAATACATTTGTAAATGAAAATTTTCCAAAATGAAACTTTCTAATTTACGAGAGGCCAGGGGCAAGGGGGCAAAAGAAGAAAGCAGAGAACGGGTAAACTCAAAGCTGCAGCTAGCAAGCTCAGTGCGAAGATAAGAAGTTGACTCCAGCCCAAAGCCAGCTGCTACCTGCCAAGACAGAAGTGGGGAAGTCCAACCCCCCTGCCCAGCCATGAGAAGAGAAGAACTAAGCCCTTGGCTACACTGGTGCTTTACAGCGCTGCAACTTTCTCACTCAGGGGTGTGAAAAAAACACCCTCCTGAGTGCTGCAAGATACAGCGCTGTAAAGTGCCACTGTAAACAGTGCCGCAGCGCTGGAAGCTAATCCCCATGAGGAGGTGGAGTACGTGCAGCGCTGGGAGAGCTCTCTCCCAGTGCTGGTGCTGCGACCACACTCACACTTCAAAGCGCTGCCGCGGCAGCTCTCCCGCGGCAGTGCTTTGAAGTTTCGAGTGTAGCCAAGCCCTAAGTTGAGCAGAGCTGCAGAGATAACAGCGAGAACAGTGAGAGCAAATGAGACACAGAGCTGCAGAGATAACAAGAGAACAGTGAGAGCGAATGAAATGGCAACAGCAAGGGCAAACAGAAGGGGAAACAGTCTCTGGAGCTGGGATGTTTTGGGAAACCGGGGAGGCCACAGCAAGCCTGTTTAGACTGGTACAAAGAGCACCACGAACAGAGGGCACTGAACGAACCCTCCACCCCTACCTCCACCCAAGGAGCTCAGGACTTAAAAACCCTCCTGAGAGCTGAAGCAACTCAGAGAGTGCAGCAGATTCTTGGATGGCCTGGGCCCAGGACAGCATTCCGGTCCACCTTCCCCCCCACCCTTCTTCTGATGTTACACCCAGACTTGGCCAGTCTGGGTCCTGCATGTGCGAGTATGAAAGTGAGTTAGGGCTTGGGGCATTAGCACTTTCTTTCTTTCCCTGAGTGATGTGGGAGCATTCCCAGCACTCTCTGCCATTATTTTATTAGTATATCAATAAAGCTTTAAAATTTAGACACTTGGTGTGCCTCATTATCTCCTCCCCATAAAAGATACTGTGGCCCAGCCTGATCAACTGTGGCCCAGGCAGATTGGTAATGAAAATCTGTCACAGACCACAATGGGAATGTATGGCACTCCATGCACTATGCACTCCATGCACTACGAGTCAACGGTGTGCCCTTGTTGTGAAGAAGGCTAACAGCATTTTGGGCTGTATAAGTAAGGGCATTGCCAGCAGATCGAGGGACGTGATCATTCTGCTCTATTCAACATTGGTGAGGCCTCATCTGGAGTACTGTGTCCAGTTTTGGGCCTCACACTACAAGAAGGATGTGGAAAAATTGGAAAGAGTCCAACAGAGGGCAACAAAAATGATTAGGGGGCTGGAGTACATGATTTACGAGGAGAGGCTGAGGGAACTGGGATTATTCAGTCTGCAGAAGAGAAGAATGAGGGGGGATTTGATAGCTGCTTTCAACTACCTGAAAGGAGGTTCCAAAGAGGATGGACCTAGACTGTTCTGAGTGGTAGCAGATGACAGAAAAAGGAGTAATGGTCTCAAGTTGCAGTGCGGGAGGTTTAGGTTGGATATTAGGGAAAAAAAATTAACTAGGAAGGTGGTGAAGCACTGGAATGGGTTCCCTAGGGATGTGGTGGAATCTCCTTCCTTAGAGGTTTTTAAGGTCAGGCTTGACAAAGCCCTGGCTGTGATGATTTAGTTGGAGATTGGTCCTGCTTTGAGCAGGGGGTTGGACTAGATACCTGTTGAGGTCCCTTCAAACTCTGATATTCTATGATTCTATGCTGCACCAGTAAAACCGAACATCTGCGGTGCAATATCTAAGGTGTTAGGTATTGGAGGGTTGGGCCCAACATACCATGTTTCTTTGCTTTCTTACCCACCAGGTTCCTTAGCAAAGCCATGCTATTTGTGTAGAAAACTCTTCGCTGTAGTTTAGGGTAATGTCGTTGGGTTGTTTCCCAGGGCAGCAACTGGATGAGAGCACCACAATTTTGAAGTCTCAATTATTTTCTTATCCATCGTGCCAAAATCCAGCTTTAATATACATTCATAATAGAAGTCAAATCACTGCTTGTAACAAACTAGGCTTTTGCTCCTATTTGTTCTAAGTGATGTGCTTTCCTATGAGGGCCTGATGGCTGGCAGGCAGAGAATCTCTTCCAGATATTAGAAGAAGTATTTGAAGCACCACACACTCTGGAATGCATCACTAACAAAATTCCTTCAGTGCATTGATTACAGTACAGACTGCTAATGAGCATTACTTCCTGGGTGGCATCTAGTGTGTCTTCCCTAGGTTTAGAAGGGATTCCTCAGGAAGGAAGATAAAGACAATGCCTTCATTAGCAAAGTATATCTATCTAAAATGACAGCAATTTGGAAAGGTAGGGGAAAACACAATTAATTGTGTATTTGGAATGAAATATTAAAATAGTCCCTTGACATTTTAAACCATTTTTATATCGATTAGTTTAATGAAATTCCACTCCACCACGGGGTACCTCTTCTCAGGGGATGTATATGTTAGCAGTTTAGGACTACACAAGATGTTAAAAAAATTCACATCCCTAAGCAAATTTTTTCAAACCATGTGTCAAACTCTTCACACTCCTTAGCGCTGATTGGTTGGGGTGGTGCTAAGAGGGGTGTGACATAGGTCCTGCCTCTAAGCATGCATTGGGGCAAAGTAAGGACTTCCGATGGTAGCATCTTTCCTCCCCTTGACCAATTAACACTGAGATGGGTCCAGAAATCACAACTCTCTGTCTTCTGAGACCCCCAGTGACCAGGGCAGTTTTACTTCTGGGGGTGAGCCAGCTGCCATGACTCCTCCTGCAGCCTGACTATGCTCCCCTCTGCCAGTTGGTCTCAGTCTAGGCCTCTACACAAACCCAATTAGGAGTGTGAAACAATTGGCGGCGCCTTGTGGGTGGTGGGACCACCAAGCTCCAGGCCAAATGAAGAGGGTCTCTAGGCCAGAAATCTGGCATCTAATGCTAAGCCATTGACTGCTTAGTAGTAGCACCCTGGAAGTCTTCAAGCCTTTTAGGTACGAAAGAGGCCATCTTGTTTAAACAGCATGTTTTGAGAAACAGGGACTCCGTCACCACCTCTGTGAGAATGACAGAATTCATTTTAGCTTTGACAGTTCTTGGGGACTTGCAGGGAAAGTGCTACATCAGGAACATCTCGGAGGAGCAGGAGGGGATCACTTTGGCCCAGCCACTGCTGGAGACTCGGGAATCTGTCCAAGAGACCTTAGGCCATCTGACAAGTGTGATGCCCATCCGCTGTCTGAACCCATAGAAAGGGAGGCCTCATAAGAGACTGGGGAGCCTGTGTCACACTATTTGAACCATGGAGCCGCATATTTAGGTGAATTGGGTATAAAATATTGAGGGGCTGAGGGATATCAGGGTTAGGAACCCTCTGAGGATATATGTCTAAAATGGGTGCTTACCTAAATGGGGACATTGCTTTATATTAAAACTGACTCCATAAACCATTTCCACATCTTCAGATTCTGAGTCGTTAACCTCAACAGGTTTGGCATGATATGGTATGGCTGTAATTTCTTTTAAACTCCAGGAACACATCAAAGTAGCAAAAGGTGTTGCGGATTGTAAAATAGCACCACATTTTAAATTTTACAGTTCTGTTAAACTGCTCCACAATCCCCGCCACAACATCATTAGTAACAAAATGGCCACTCTTATGCCATTTTAATAATTTGCTTAAAGTCATTTAAAAATTCTTTTCCCTGATCAGTCTGTAATCTTAGGGATATATTTGTGTTTCATCAAAATAGTTCTAAAGGCCTCAGATATTGGGCCTTCTGCCTTATCTTTTAGGGCTAAGGCCTAGCCATGCTTCGACAGAATGGTTATCATTATTAAGCTGTATTTAAAACCACCGTTGTGCTTGGAGACCTGTTGCATGTCCATCAAATCTACCTGCCACTGTGCACTCACATCTGATAGTGTAGTCTTATTTCTTATTAAATGGACTCGTGCCAGTTTGTGTAACATGTGAGCAGCCTGGTCTGAAAGCCATGCTGTTACCTGGCTTCTAGTCCAAGCTTTATTATGCTTTTTGGCTGGTTGGAAAAGAGGGTTCACTTGGTTAAACACAACATTTTACAGCTGTCTGTGGAAACTGGACATCATGGTCCACGTTATTATAGATTCAGAGCTGGTACAATCTTCAATTTAGTCTTACTCTTCGTGTCCTCTTGAGCTCCATGTCTCTGGCATGAACAAAAACAACTGATGCAAGATAGATTCTTCTCCACAGGACTACCAAAGTGCAGGTTCTCTAAGGCCTCTAGAAAGACATCTGTTACAGAGTCACAGTCTTGTTCTGGAACCACTCTGAAGGAAATCAGCCAAGACTCTGGTGAAGCATGTCCCCGTCAGGGCACTCTTTCACCAGGGCAAGAAGCCTGCTCAGCTTCAGTGCTTCCTGGGTCTGACCTCAGAGCATTCAGCCCCCTGTTCGACCCATGAGCTCCCTGTACTAAGTCCACCTGGATGGGACCCTAGGGAAGACTTGCATGCCTCCAAAGGGGCCATGCACCCTGTGATGTTGCACCCCATAATGCTTTATAGAAATATGCTTATGAATGTAAATATGACATAACTGGAATATGTTTATTCTACATATGCCATGTAACATATCTTTCAAAGATTATGTTCTACTGAATGTATTCATCCTTGTAACCTGGCGCGACTCACCCCTGCGGCGCCTCCTGCTGGTTGCTTCGGGAATTAGCTCAAATTCCAGCTCAGAGTGCCCTCTGCAGGCCGGTGATCCGCCTTTCGGCTACAGGCCCCGTGTCCCCCCCGGACCCCGGTGCCCCTTTTATGTGGGGTTCTGCCCCCTGGCAGTAACCCCTTCCTCTTTCTTAGGGGTTTCCCCTCCCTGGGAACCCCCCCACCCTCTATCCCCACTTTGCCTCAGTGTCTTGGCAACTACCCAGTCGTTAGCTAGCCCCATGTCCTGGGGCAGACTGCAGTATTAGCCTCTCATCATTGGCAAAGGGGGTTGGACCTGCTGCCTTGGCCTACCCCTGGGTTGCACCCTGCAACACCCAGTACCTCTTAGCCTTCTGCTAGGCTGCAGCCTGGGGCTTTCCAGGCAGGAGTTCCCCAGTTCCTCTGCCTTTCCCCAGCCCTCCTTCACCCTAGTTACCTTATTTGGTTCCCTACAGCCAGGCCTTTCTCTCTCTGAACACAGAGAAAGACTGTCTGGGCTCCTGGCTTCTCTGCCCTTATATAAGGGCCTGTTGCTCAGTTTGGGGCGTGGCCCCAGCTGCTGCCACTTCCCCAGTCAGCCCAGCCTAAAAGGCTGCTTTCTCCAGCCCCAGCCCTTATCCAGGGCTGTTTTAACCCCTTCCGGGCTGGAGCACAGACCCACTCTGCTACAATCCTATTCATATGCATGTATTATTTTTGTATCTGAAGTTATGAGCATTGGCTCTGTGCTTGTATTTAAAGTGTTTGCTGTAGGACGCATATAAGACAGATTTGGTCAACATAATGTGAAGAGGTTGTTCAAGTGATTGGGAGTACTTAGCTGACAAAGGACCTTGATAGATGCCAATCCACATCTGAGCTTTTCTGGGAACTTTCAAACTAGCGTGTGGGCAATGGCATTGGCCTGTAAAGAACTACGGGTATGGCTACACTTACAGTTGTACAGCGCTGGGAGTTACAGCTGTCTTCATACAGCTGTGTAGGGAAAGCACTGCAGTGTGGCCACATTGACAGCTACCAGCGCTGCAGTGTGGCCACATTTGCAGCATTTGCAGCGCTGTTGGGAGTGGTGCATTGTGGGCAGCTATCCCAGCGTTCAAGTGGCTGCAACATGCTTTTCAAAAGAGCGGGGTGGGGTGGAGTGTGACAGGGAGCATGGGGGAGAGAGAGAGAGAGAGAGAGAGTGAGTGGATTTTTGGATCTGTCAGCTCCCTGCCTTGCAAGTTCTAAGGACTGGAACATACACAGCACCAACCTGTAATCAATTTAAAAGTTTCGAGCCCTTCCCCCACCCCTCTCTTATTCACTAAATGCAAATTATGCACTCCTAAATAGCCTTCAGACCACATAAGCAGCTGCCCAACACGGACTCTCCCCTCCCCCTCTGTCGTGTGACTTCTCTCTTCAAGCAAACAGCTGTGAACCTTCTAAAGCAATTCCCCTGCCTGCCTCCGCTCAATCGAGCAAACAGGAGCTGTGTTTGTTTTTTAGATAAGCAGCTCGGGGGAGCTCGGAGTTCAGCCATTCTTCTGGTTTGTTGTGAGCAGGCATTCTGGGATACCTCCTAATACCCTGGAGGCCAATAACAGTGCTTTTGGTGGCCACACTTGATGAGCAGCACTGCATCACCAGCGCTGCAATCGTTAACACCCCAAGCAGACCAGGTGTACAGCCAGTGCTGCAGCCAGGCAGTTGCAGCGCTGGATGTGCCTTGCAGGTGTGGACAGTTACTAAGTTGCAGCGCTGTAAACCCACCACCAGCGCTGCAACTCTCCAGTGTAGCCAAGCCCTGAGTCATGCATGGACATATGACTTGCCCGTGTGACTCCAAAACTCCATCTTGTAGCTGTGATTCTACATAGTGGGAGAGAGGGGTGTCCACCCACAAGAGAGACTATATAAGCCCCTGGAAACCCCTCCATTTTGTCTTCAGCTGGCTCAAGAGAGCCTCTCCACCCCAAAGGATGCCTGAAAGAAACTAGAACAAAGGACAGTATATTAAGATGATGCCCTGAAACATATACGCTTATCAGAGGCCCGGTATGAGGCCTGAGGCCTGAACTATAGTAATGGTCAAGACTTTGCTAACATAAAACAAAGTTAAGCTGTGAGCCAGAGGCAGGCCCTGTTCACAGAAGCTGGCAAGGAAGGGCTGATGCTGCAGAAAGAGACATACCTATAGAGACCATACTGGACTCTAGATATCAGAACATTTGCATACTTGCACATTCCACACAAATAACAAGGAACAGGCTGACCCATCCTAAAGACAGAGTCAAAAGGGTAATATGATGGATAAAGTTGTTTTGTTCAAACCAACATGTACAAGGTGAGAGGCAGCACTTTACTGCTTAGAGGGGGTTGTACTTTGCTATGTAGAGGGGCTACACCTCAACACGTCAGGAGTGATGTGCAACTTGTTTGTACCTGTGTATAAGAATGCACCGGAGTGGATATCTTTGTCTAGCCTAGGAGACAGTGGAGTGTCCTGCCACTGACTGAGCTGTGTCCATTGTCAGGGAGCACATATGTAGCGCCCCTCTCCACCTGATTACCTCCTTGATGGACAGGTCTGGGTTCTTTTGGATCCCACCACTCACTCAGCAGGGTTAATCTTTTTCTTTTTTGCTCTGAAATTATTTGGCGGTGCCTCCACCCCTCTCGCTCCTTCCTGGCAGGGTCACCAGGGCAGCTTGGGCAGAAAATTCTAACTACAGAGTAGTTTACCTGCCAGATAGTTGGAGACTTCCAAGAAATAACTCAACACGTAAAAGTATATTCAACACAATAATTATATTAAACAGGCAACATATACAACATAACAGGGTGAAACACTATTTTTAGGGTCACCAGTGCCCACACTGAAAATACCCATGACTTAATGTAACAAGTGTACAATTAGTGTCCTGTTGATACGCATACTTTGCTGGGGCCCTTGATGACCTATAAAATTCTCTGCAGTGGTTTAGCAGTGTGGCTGACTGGGTTCAGTACAGCCCAAAGGATTGACAAGTGAGAGGAAGTGGTGAATCCCTCCCCAGGTGTAATAAACAGCAGGTGATAAAATCCTCAAACCCTTACTCCCTGGCTTGAGAACACAGTTCAGGGAGTAGGGGGTCCCCAAAACAAATTCCCTGACTAGCTAACTAAAAGCTGGTGCACTCACGAACTCCATGCATGACCTTCAGGTTTGAAGATGATGCTGGACTCCTCAGTCACTGCAGGGGGGCTGCTGTCTGCTGACAGGGATCCTCCTCAAGCAAGAATCAGGCTGCGCTGGTCCCAGGATTTCCCCTCATCACAAAGAGGTGCAGGGCTCAAGGTGCAGGTTATACAACTACCCTAACATCCAAACTGTAGCCTCCTGCCCAGCCTCCAGTCACACACCCAGCAGGCAGCAGCCCTGGACTAGCAGCGCTGACCATGTGGGGACTGGTCTCACCAGGGGAGCTGGAGGTGAACCCAGCCTGGCTGGGGAAATTTCTCAGTAAATGTAACAATTGGGAATCATCCATGGGGAAGGAAAACCCAGCTGGGGGATCTGTGGTCAGATCCCTAGAGGCCAGTTCGCAGGGGGAACCCTGCTTGCAGGCCTGGGACTCCCCAACTCCCCACACAGCCAGTCCGGCCCTTGCCCTGGCTGGCTCCAGCCTCTCCAAAATGGCTTTGTTTCTCTCCTCTCCTCAACTCCCTGGGAGGGGCATCTCCACTCCCTCGTGATTGCTGGGAGGACTCCGAGTTTGCCTTGGCTCCTCCTCCCTGAGCTGAGCACCACACCGGTGGTGTCTGACAACAGACAGTAACTACAGAGGTGTGAGTGATTGCTGGACCCAGACTAGGAGGAAGTCTAGTCTGTAATAGGAGTTTATTGGAACATCTCTGAGGAGTGCAGCGTTATACAGGCTGTGGCTGGCCCCTGCGACAAAGGAGATAGACTGTGAGGCTGCAGCCGACCACTAGAACAGGTGCAGATGAAGGACTGCTGATGACACCAGACCCCCTGGAAGGGGGTGAGACTGGAGCAGTGGGCACTGCTGGAGGGCAGTGTCCTGAAGAGGATGCAGCTGAGCGGGGAGCAAACCAGGTCCAGACACCAACAGGGGAGCAGACAATGGACGGGACACCACCGGCAGAGGGCTCCCCACAAAGGACAGAGCTAATTCTCAGAGCAACCAGCAGGAGGCACTGCAGTGGTGAGTCCTAACCCCATCACAGAGATGTTACAATATCACAGCCAGAACAAAGATTTACTCTTATTGGATAGTGGCTCTAAGTGAGAGAAACCTGCACTTTACATACTCTGCCTATAAGGTCAAAGTTACCCTTCTTTTGTTACCAATCTAAACACATCATAAACACTAACCTATGGCCTTGTTTCTACTGAAAGACTTTTTACTTATGGTGTCATTTAAAAAAAAAACTGATTCAGTTAAAACTGGTTCAAACACAATCTCCCCCAACTCTTAATACAATTTAAATCTGATTTATATAGATTTTTGGTAAGGAATCAACCTCAGGTAAATTGATATAAACCTGGTTTAAATCCAGCCCATAAGAAAATGTGACCTCTGTGGCAAAGCAGCATCCTGGAACCCCCCCTATTCACCATTATCATATAATTATGATATGTTGTGTACAAAGTATGCCTTGTGAGGTATCATTTTAAAAGTATTGATCTGTTAAACATTAATATCCTGTTGGATGGTATGTGCTATCATTGTATGGGACATTATGAAGTTTTGCTATGTGTGTGTTACTGGAATATGTTGTGAGGTTGGGAACATCCATAATCAGCCTTTCATGTAGGGATAAAGTGAGGAAGGCTAAAAGCCGCATTGAACTGGACCTTGCAAAGGGAATCAAAACCAATAGTAAAAGGTTCTACAGCCACATAAATAAGAAGAAAACAAAGAAAGAAGAAGTGGGGCCGCTATACACTGAGGATGGAATGGAGGTTAAGGATAACCTAGGCATGGCCCAACATCTAAACAAGTACTTTGCCTCAGTTTTTAATAAGACTAGTGAGGAATCTAGCGATGATGGAGGGATGATAAACGGGAATGTGGATATGGAAGTGGATATTACCGCAACTGAGGTAGAGGCCGTACTTGAACAGCTCAATGGGACGAAGTCGGAGGGCCCGGACAATCTCCATCCGAGGATATTAAAGGAACTGGTGCGTGAAATTGCGAGCCCGTTAGCAAGAATTTTTAAGCAATCGATAAACTTGGGGGTTGTGCCGTATGACTGGAGGATTGCTAATGTAGTTCCTATTTTTAAGAAAGGGAATAAAAGTGATCCGGGTAATTATAGGCCCGTTAGCTTGACGTCTGTAGTATGTAAGGTCTTGGAAAAAATTTTAAGGGAGAAAGTAGTTAAGGACATAGAGGTCAATGGTAATTGGGACGAATTGCAACACGGATTTACTAAAGGTAGATCGTGTCAAACCAATCTGATCTCCTTCTTTGAGAAGGTGACGGATTACTTAGATAAAGGAAATGTGGTAGATATAATTTACCTAGATTTCAGTAAGGCGTTCGAGACGGTTCCGCGTGGGGAACTGTTAGTTAAATTGGAAAAGATGGGGATGAATATGAAAGTTGTAAGGTGGATAAGGAACTGGTTAAAGGGGAGACTCCAGCGGGTCGTATTGAAAGGTGAACTGTCAGGCTGGAAGGAGGTCACTAGTGGAGTCCCTCAAGGATCGGTTTTGGGACCGATCTTATTTAACCTTTTTATTACTGACCTTGGCACAAAGAGCGGGAATGTGCTAATAAAGTTTGCGGATGACACAAAGCTGGAGGGTATTGCTAACACGGAGAAGGACAGGGATACTATTCAGGAAGATCTGAACCACCTTGTAAACTGGAGTAATAGGAATAGAATGAAATACAATAGTGAAAAGTGCAAGGTCATGCACTTAGGAATTAATAATAAGAATTTTGGATATACGTTGGGGGCGCATCAGTTGGAAGCGACGGAGGAGGAGAAGGACCTTGGGGTACTGGTTGATAGCAGGATGACTATGAGTCGCCAATGTGATACGGCTGTTAAAAAAGCAAATGCGATTTTGGGATGCATCAGGCGGGGTATTTCCTGCAAGGATAAGGAGGTGTTAGTACCGTTATATAAGGCGTTGGAGAGACCCCATCTGGAATACTGTGTGCAGTTCTGGTGTCCCATGTTCAAGAAGGATGAATTCAAACTGGAAGAGGTTCAGAGACGGGCTACAAGGATGATCCGAGGAATGGAAAAACTGCCTTATGAAAGGAGACTCAAAGAGCTTGGCTTGTTTAGCCTGGCCAAAAGAAGGCTGCGGGGGGATATGCTTGCTTTATATAAATATATCAGGGGGGTTAACGTTAGGGAGGGAGAGGAATTATTTAAGTTTAGTACTAATGTAGACACGAGGACGAATGGGTATAAACTGGATATTAGGAAGTTTAGACTTGAAATTAGATGAAGGTTTCTAACCATTAGGGGAGTGAAGTTCTGGAACAGCCTTCCGAGGAAAGTAGTAGGGGCAAAAGACTTTTCTGGCTTTAAGACAAAGCTTGATAAGTATATGGAGGGGATGTTATGATAGGATCGTTAATTTGGGCAATTGATCTTGGATTACCACCAGATAGGTCTGCTCAGTGGTCTGCGGGGAGATGTTGGATGGGATGGGAACTGAGTTACTGCAGAGAATTCCTTCTTGGGTGCTGGCTGGTGAGTCTTGCCCACATGATCAGGGTTTAGCTGATCGCCATATTTGGGGTCGGGAAGGAATTTTCCTCCAGGGCGGATTGGCAGGGTCCCTGGAGGTTTTTCGCCTTCCCCTGCAGCGTGGGGCATGGGTCGCTTGCTGGTGGATTCTCTGCAGCTTGAGGTCTTCAAACCAATTTTGAGGATTTCAATAACTCGGTCCTGGGTTAGGGGTTGTTATAAAATTGTATGGGTGGGGTTCTGTGGCCTGCCTTGTGCAGGAGGTCAGACTAGATGATCATATTGGTCCCTTCTGACCTACGAGTCTATGAGTCTATGAGTCTATGAGTAACAGTGGAGCAGCCAGATGCTGCTGGTGGCTCATTAAAGGGAATCCACACTCACAAGGGCTATCCTAGGAACTTCTCAGACATAGCACATAGACAATGGAGACTGCTTGACCCACCCAAGCAAGCTTAAGAAGCCATAAAACAGAAATTAAAAGGTACAGTGACTAGAGTGAAATGCCTGCAAGCTGCATAGACACTTTTCAAAGACACCAGTATAGAGGCTCAACTTAAATGAATACCCCAAATTAAAAAACACAGTAAAAGAAGTAAAAAAAGAGCCACCGTGGCTTAACAACCATGTAAAAGAAGCAGTGAGAGATAAAAAGGCATCTTTTAAAAAGTGGAAGTCAAATCCTAGTGAGGTAAATAGAAAGGAGCTTAAACACTGCCAAATTAAGTGTAAAAATGTAATAAGAAAAGCCAAAGAGGAGTTTGAAGAACTGCTAGCCAAAACTCAAAAGGTAATAACAAAATGTTTAAGTACATCAGAAGAAGGAAGCCTGCTAAACAACCAGTGGAATCCCTGGACGATCAAGATACAAAAGGAGCACTTAAAGACAATAAAGTCATTGCGGAGAAACTAAATGAATTCTTTGTTTCAGTCTTCATGGCTGAGGATGTTAGGGAGATTCCCTAACCTGACTTGTCCTTTGTAGGTGACAAATCTGAGGAATTATCACAGATTGAAGTGTCATTAGAGGAAGTTTTGGAATTAATTGATCAATTTAACAGTAACAAGTCACCAGGATCAGATGGCATTCACCCAAGAGTTCTGAAAGAATTCAAATGTGAAATCGCGAAACTACTAACTCTGGTTTGTAACCTGTCCTTAAAATCAGCTTCTGTACCCAATGACTGGAAGTTAGCTAATGTAACGCCAGTATTTAAAAAGGGCTCTAGAGGTGATCCTGGCAATTACAGATTGGTAAGTTTAATGTCAGTACAGGGCAAATTAGCTTAAACAATAGTAAAGAATAAAATTGTCAGACACATAGAAGAACATAAATTGTTGGGCAAAAGTCAACATGATTTCTGTAAAGGGAAATCGTGTCTTACTAATCTATTAGAGTTCTTTGAAAGGGTCAACAAACATGTGGACAAGGTGGATCCAGTGGACATAGTGTACTTAAATTTCCAGAAAGCCTTTGACAAGGTCCCTCACCAAAGGCTCTTACGTAAATTAAGTTCTCATGAGATAACAGGGAAGGTCCTTTCATGGACTGAGAACTGGTTAAAAGACACTTAATGAGGAGGACTTTAAACTAGGTTCACCCGGGGAAGGAGATCAAAGCCCTGAGGTAAGTGGGGAAATGGGATACCAGGAGGAAGCACAAGCAGGAGAGTGCAAGAGGGGAGGACTCCTGTCTCAGATGGAGAAAGCAGGACGATCAGCAAGTTATCTTAAGTGCCTATACACAAATGCAAGAAGCCTGGGAAACAAGCAGGGAGAACTGGAAATCCTGGCAAAGTCAAGGAAGTATGATGTGATTGGAAGAACAGACTTGATGGGATAACTCACATGAATGGAGTACTGTCATGGATGGATATAAACTGTTCAGGCAGGGCAGAAAAGGTGGGGGAGTTGCATTGTATGTAAGAGAGCAGTATGACTGCTCAGAGCTCCGGTATGAAACTGCAGAAAAACCTGAGAGTCTCTGGATTAAGTTTAGAAGTGTGAGCAACTAGGGTGATGTCTTGGTGGGCGTCTGTAATAGACCAACAGACCAGGGGGATGAGGTGGATGAGACTTTCTTCCGACAACTAGCAGAAGTTACTAGATCACAGGCCCTGGTTCTCATGGGAGACTTTAATCACCCTAATATCTGCTGTGGGAGAGCAATACAGCAGTGCACAGACAATCCAGGAAGTTTTTGGAAAGTATAGGGGACAATTACCTTGTGCAAGCGCTGGAGAAACCAACTAGGGGCAGAGCTCTTCTTGACTTGCTGCTCACAAACAGAGGAGAGTTAGTAGGGGAAGCAAAAGTGGATGGGAACCTGGGAGGCAGTGACCATGAGATGGTCGAGTTCAGGATCCTGACACAAGGAAGAAAGGAGAGCAGCAGAATATGGACCCTGGACTTCAGAAAAGCAGACTTTGACTCCCTCAGGGAACTGATGGGCAGGATCTCCTGGAAGACTAACCTGAGGGGGAAAGGAGTGCAGGAGAGCTGGCTGTATTTTAAAGAATCCTTATTGAGGTTGCAGGAAAAAACCATCCCGATGTGTAGAAAGAATAGTAAATATGGCAGGCGACCAGCTTGGCGTAACAGTGAAATCCTTGCTGATCTTAAACGCAAAAAAGAAGCTTACAAGAAGTGAAAGATTGGACAAATGACCAGGGAGGAGTATAAAAATATTGCTCAGGCATGCAGGAGTGAAATCAGGAAGGCCAAATCCCACTTGGAGTTGCAGCTAGCAAGAGATGTTAAGAGTAGCAAGAGGGGTTTCTACAGGTATGTTAGTAATAAGAAGAAAGTCAAGGAAAGTGTGGGCCTCTTACTGAATGAGGGAGGCAACCTAGAGGCAGAGGATGTGGAAAAAGCTAATGTACTCAATTGTTTTTTGCCTCTGTCTTCACAGACAAGGTCAGCTCCCAGACTGCTGCACTGGGCAGCACAGTATGGGGAGAAGGTAACCAGCCCTCTGTGGAGAAAGAAGTGATTTGGGACTATTTAGAAAAACTGGACAAGTATAAGTCCTTGGGGCCGGTTGCGCTGCATTCGAGGCTGCTAAAGGAGTTGGCAGATGTGATTACAGAGCTATTGGCCATTATCTTTGAAAACTCCTGGTGATCGGGGGAGGTCCCGGATGACTGGAAGAAGGCTACTGTAGTGCCCATCTTTAGAAAAGGGAAGAAGGAGGATCCCGAGAACTACAGGAATTCCAAAGAGGATGGATCTAGGGAGGGGGTGGACTCTGCTTCCTTGGAGGTTTTTAAGGTTACGCTTGACAAAGCCCTGGCTGGGATGATTTAGTTGGGAATTGGTCCTGCTTTGAGCAGAGGGTAGGACTAGATGACCTCCTGAGGTCCCTTCCAAC
This sequence comes from Gopherus flavomarginatus, assembly GCF_025201925.1. Classification (NCBI taxonomy): domain Eukaryota; kingdom Metazoa; phylum Chordata; order Testudines; family Testudinidae; genus Gopherus; species Gopherus flavomarginatus. The sequence goes on from NC_066619.1 coordinate 142,482,558, forward strand.
CCTGATAGTCTATGACACGGAACAAAGGGTAGGAATAAATTGTAAATTTTCAGAATGGAGAGGGATAACTAGTGGTGTTCCCCAAGGGTCAGTCCTAAATAATCTGGAGAAAGGGGTAAAAAGTGAGGTGGCAAAATTTGCAGACGATACTAAACTGCTCAAGATATTTAAGACCAAAGCAGACTGTGAAGAACTTCAAAAAGATCACACAAAACTAAGTGACTGGGCAACAAAATAGCAAATGAAATAACGTGGATAAATGTAAAGTAATGCACACTGGAAAAAATAACCCCAACTATACATACAATATGATGGGGGCTAATTTAGCTACAACTAGTCAGGAAAGAGATCTTGGAGTCATTGTGGATAGTTATCTGAAGATGTCCATGCAGTGTGCAGCTGCAGTCAAAAAAGCAAACAGGATGTTAGGAATCATTAAAAAAAGGGATAGAGAATAAAACCCTTATATAAATCCATGGTATGCCCACATCTTGAATATTGCGTACAGATGTGGTCTCCTCATCTCAAAAAAGATATACTGGCACTAGAAAAGGTTCAGAGAAGGGCAACTAAAATGACTAGGGATTTGGAAAGGGTCTCATATGAGGAGAGATTAAAGAGGCTAGGACTTTTCAGCTTGGAAAAGAGGAGACTAAGGGGGGATATGAGTCAATATGTCATGTGCTCCAGCCCCCTTATCATTTTTGTTGCCCTCTGCTGGACTCTTTCCAATTTTTCCACATCCTCCTTGTAGTGTGGTTCCCAAAACTGGATGCAGTACTCCAGATGAAGCCTCACCAATGTCAAATAGAGGAGAATGCCAGCAGATTGAGGAACATGATCAATGCCCCTACTTACATAGCCCAAAATGCCATTAGCCTTCTTGGCAACAAGGGCACACTGTTGACTCATATCCAGCTTCTCATCCACTGTAACCCCTAGGTCCTTTTCTGCAGAACTGCTTCCTAGCCATTCGGTCGCTAGTCTGTAGCAGTGCATGGGATTCTTCCATCCTAAGTGCAGGACTCTGCACTTGTCCTTGTTGAACCTCATCAGTTTTTTTTGGCCCAATCCTCTAATTTGTCTAGGTCCCTCTGTATCCTATCCCTACCCTCCAGCGTATCTACCACTCCTCCCAGTTTAGTGTCATCTGCAAACTTGCTGAGAGTGCAGTCCATGCCATCCTCCAGATCATTAATGAAGATATTGAACAAAACCAGCCCCAGGACCGACCCTTGGGGCACTCCGCTTGAAACCGTCTGCCAACTAGACATGGAGCCATTGATCACTACCTGTTGAGCCCGACAATCTAGCCAGCTTTCTATCTACCTTTAGTCCATTCATCCAGCTCATACTTCTTTAACTTGCTGGCAAGAATACTGTGGGAGATCGTATCAAAAGCTTTGCTAAAGTCAAGGAATAACACATCCACTGTTTTCCCCTCATCCACAGACCCAGTTATCTCCTCATAGAAGGCAATTAGGTTAGTCAGGCATGACTTGCCCTTGGTAAATCCATGCTAACTGTTCCTAATTACTTTCCTCTCCTCTAAGTGCTTCAGAATTGATTCCTTGAGAAAAGGACCTAGGGGTTACAGTGGACGAGAAGCTGGATATAAGTCAGCAGTCTGCCCTTGTTGCCAAGAAGGCTAATGGCATTTTGGGCTGTATAGGTAGGCACATTGCCAGCAGATCCAGGGATATGATCATTCCCCTGTATTTGACATTGGTGATGCCTCATCTTGAGTATTGAGTCCAGTTTTGGGCCCCCCACTACTGAAAGGATGTGGACAAATTGGAAAGAATCCAGCAGAGGGCAACAAAAATGGTTAGGGGGGCTGGAGCACATGACTTATGAGGAGAGGCTGAGGGAACTGGGATTGTTTAGTCTGCGGAAGAGAAGAATGAGGGGGGATTTGATAGCTGCTTTCAACTACCTGAAAGGGGGTTCCAAAGAGGATGGATCTAGACTGTTCTCAGTGGTACCTGATGACAGAACAAGGAGTAATGGTCTCAAGTTGCTGTGTGGGAGGTTTAGGTTGGATATTAGGAAGGGTGGTGAAGCACTGGAATGGGTTACCTAGGGAGGTGGTGGAATCTCCTTCCTTAGAGGCTTTTAAGGTCAGGCTTGACAAAGCCTTGGCTGGAATGATTTAGTTGGAGACTGGCCCTTCTTTGAGCAGGGGGTTGGACTAGATGACCTCCTGAGGTCCCTTCCAACCCTGATATTCTATGATTTTAACTGTCACTGTGCCTGGTAGGGCTCACAGCTGAGAGGCCCAATCTCATGTCAGACTGTCAAAAAACTGGGCAGACACTCCTACTCTGGTATATTCTATAATTAGACTTAACCAAACCAAGAACAAATGTGTGCTCCTGGATCGCTATACTAGCTTACCAGGAGCCACAGACAGTTCTCTTAAACACTCCAGCCTATATCCCCACCCAGACAAACTAGATTTCTCTGATGAAAGGTTATTAAAACAAAAAATTAGGTTCTTCCAGTCCCAGAGAGCCAGTCACTTACCGCAGGTCTATGAATGCTCAGGAACTTACACCAAAGATAATGCTGACAGCCAATTTCTTTGATAAACTAACTAAAGAATCATTAGCTAAGAAATGAGAGTTAGTCAGAGGTTGAAGCAGGTAAAATATGTTACAGGTGAATGATAGCAGGGATGTTAAATCTGCTAGTTTTCTAGAAGTCTCTCTGGGTTGCCCGAGTAATTTTGGGGACTTCAGTCCTTTTGTTCAAAATTTCCTATCAGAATTCACCAGTCCAGAGTAGGAAAGAGGTGCCCAGGAACCTTTGTTCTCCCTTTTTATCTCTTGAACCTTTTTTCTGGAAAAATCCTTGCTGTGTCATGGGATCAGGCAGTTTCATGGTGTACATCCTTTGCCATCAGTTCTTCATATGAACTGCACATTTTTGGTTGCACCTGCTGCATATGTACTGTCTGGAGTGTCTTTAGACATGACACACAGAGGCTCTTGTTTATAGATCCTGTGTTAGTCCTGAAGAGAGAACCTGTAGGTCTTTCTCAGACTCTCAACAAGGCATTGTTTGTACAATATTTATCACAGTTTAGTAAAAGTGGTGACCATATTAGTGTAGATCAGGCCTGCACAACATGGAGCCCGTGTGGGCTCACTGTGCGGCCCGCGGGGGGTGAGTAGGTGGGCTCACTGTGCAGCCCGCGGGTGGGTGAGTAGGCAAGCGGTGGGTGAGGGAAGGGGTCTGAAGAGGCAGGTAGTGGCGGGGGCTGAGGAGGCGGGCAGGCGGGCAGTGGCGGGGGGTGAGTAGGCGAGCCGTGGGGGGGCTGAGGAGGTGAACGAGGAGTCAGTGGCTGACCTGTTCTACTGATCTGGTCTGGCTCCCAGCCCCTCTCCAAGGGTTGCAGCTGTCTGGAGGTGCCTGCCTTCCACACCTTCCTAATTCACACCTCATTCATGCAACAGGGCAATTGATTACAATGTTGGGGGAAGATCTTATTCTACTTCTACCAAAAAGACATTTTTCTTTTACCTTAATTTTACTACCTTAGGGGCCCGCTATAAGATATTACCAAGGTTCAATACCGCTGTTTCGGTGGGGCAGCTCTGGGGAAGGAGGGTTTGTTTCCGCAGGGTGGGCAGTGCTGGGGGGAGGAGTATTTCAGGGGTTCTGGGCAGCGCTGGGGGGGTGTTGTGTTTTGGGGGGCTTGGCTTCGCTGGGGCGGGGTTTGGCAGGGCCAGGAGAGTTTGGCCCTCAGCTGTTTTCTTTGGAGTAATATTGCCCTCGCCACTTTACAAGTTGTGCAGGCCTGGTGTAGATGGTCACCTTCCTCTTTAGACAACATCACAGTCAACAACAAACAATTATTTTCTTTAGTAGCTGTTCAGGCTAAAAGAGCAAATGTCTATCTTTTCTACCAGTGTCTCCTGTCATCCATAAGGCTGGGCTTATTTATAGCCATCTGGAGATGTCCACAGATCCACAAAAAGTATTGAGGTGTCTAACTCCTATTGATTTTCAGGGGACTTCAATGATTTGGCTTTCAAATCCAGCTGGACCTTTTCTCTCTTAGTACAAGAAAGGATAAAGTTCTAAGTGACAAGACTGGGGTGTGGGCAGTCATGTCTAGTGGTGAGAGCAACTGCATAGGCCAGGAACAGTGCTAAGGGCCAGAGCTAGAACCAGGAGTTGGAGCCAGAGGCAGGGACCAAACAGGGGAGCAGGGCTGGAATAAGGCAGGCACAGCAGCAATCATAGCTGTGGGTGTAAGTGGTAAGCAACTGGCGATGTGCTGGTGATCCTGGGCTTAAGAGCACACCTGCTGGCTCCCTTCAACCAATCAGCTGGGTTGGCCAATCAGGTGGCTCTGCTCTAGCTCATCTGATTGGAAACTGAGCTCCTGTGTCCCAGGCTCAGCTGCAGGCCCTTGTTCTGACCCATATTATAGTGTGGGAAATGCAGGCATTGGTCATGTAACCTCGGAGTTGAGGATACAGGAGTGGGAAAGCAAGGAACCCAAGCTTCCGACGTCACTGGGCGGTCCCCCCTTATCACCAGTGTGGGGCATTCCTCTCTTTCTGTAAAAGCAGCACCATTTTGCCAGCTGAACACATCATAGCTGCACTCACACAGAAGCTGTTTCTGAGCAAATTTAATGCTAATATTTTTATTTATTATGTGCATTACCATAGCACATAGGACTGAGTCCTGCACCAGGACCCCATGGTGCTAGGTACTGTACTAACACGGGACAAAAAGATGGGTTTAGCAACTCATGTCCAGATCATTTAGGTGCCTAACTGCCATTGACTTCAATGGGAGTTAGGCACCTAAATCCTTTGGAGGATATGGGTCTAGTCTCCTAAATCAGTTAGTCATTGAATAGTGAGTGAAGCAACATCTAAATATCTTTTCAAATCTTGCCTAAGGCATCCTCTACATTGGGGTTTTAGCTGTAGTTGCAGCTTCATAAGTGTGGATGCACTGCACAAGAGCAGCTTACCAGGTTTCAAACAGAGTTAATGTACACCAATGCAAATTGTGGTCCACATGTCAGTGCAGTAGGTCTACACTAAAGGCTTCCGCTACATCAGTGCAACCACCAGATCTGTGCTTTAGTAGGCATGGAAACCCCAGACAAGCCTGTCATAAACAGATAGCTAAGGGTTAATGTTCTTTTACCTGTAAAGGGTTAACACAGGGAACCAAACACCTGACTAGAGGACCAATCAGGAAACAAGACTTTTTCAAATCTGGGTGGAGGAAAGTTTTGGGTGTGAGTCCTTTGTCTCTTTCTCGGCTCTAAGAGTGACCACAGGAATCTCCAGGCTTTCTAATCTTCTGTTTCCAAGTTGTAAGTACTGTCATAACCTTAGTCCCAGATTTGGACCTTAGCGTCCAAAATATGGGGGTTAGCATGAAAACCTCCAAGCTTAGTTACCAGCTTGGACCTGGTACCTGCTGCCACCACCCAAAAAATTAGAGTGTTTTGGGGCACTCTGGTCCCCCTGAAAAACCTTCCCTGGGGACCCCAAGACCCAAATCCCTTGAGTCTCACAACCAAGGGAAATAATCCTTTTTCCCTTCCCCCCTCCAGGTGCTCCTGGAGAGATACACAGACACAAGCTCTGTGAATCCAAACAGAGTGACTCCCCCTCTCCGTTCCCAGCCCTGGAAACCAAAAGCACTTTCCTATTCCCCCAGAGGGAATGCAAAATCAGGCTAGCAAATCCAACACACAGATCTCCCCGATTTCTTCCTCCCACCAATTCCCTGGTGAGTACAGACTCAATTTCCCTGAAATTTCCCAGTAAAGAAAACTCCAACAGGTCTTAAAAGAAAGCTTTATATAAAAAAGAAAGGAAAAATACATACAAATGGTCTCTCTGTATTAAGATGACAAAATACAGGGTCAATTGCTTAAAAGAATATTGAATAAACAGCCTTGTTCAAAAAGAATACAAATCAAAGCACTCCAGCACTTATATTCATGCAAATACCAAAGAAAAGAAACCATATAACTTACTATCTGATCTCTTTGTCCTTACACTTAGAAACAGCAGATTAGAAAGTAGAAACTACTTCTCCCAAGCTCAGAGAAAGCAGGCAGACAGAAAAAAAAGACTCAGACACAAACTTCCCTCCACCCAGAGTTGAAAAAATCCGGTTTCCTGATTGGTCCTCTGGTCAGGTGCTTCAGGTGAAAGAGACATTAACCCTTAGTTATCTGTTTATGACAAGTACAAGGATAGTAAGACAATAGGTTTATATTGTTTTTTTGTATTTACATGTGTGTAGTTGCTGGAATGTGTTAAATTGTATTCTTTTTGGATAAGGCTGTTTGTTCATTTTTTTCCTTTAAGCAATTGACCCTGTATATTGTCACCTTAATACAGAGATCCTTTTATGTCCTTTTTTCATTATTTTTATATAAAGCTTTCTTTTTAAGACCTGTTGGAGTTTTTCTTTAGTGGGGACTCCAGGGAATTGAGTCTGCAGCTCACCAGGGAATTGGTGGGAGGAAGAAGTCAGGGGGAAAATCTCTTTGTGTTAGATTTACTAAGCCTGACTTTGCATACCCGCTGGGTGAGGGGGGGAGAGAGATTAGATCTCTCGGTACTTGTGTTTCCAGGACTGGAAGCAGGGAATCTCCTAGGGTCGTCCAGGGAGGGGAGCCTGGGAGGAAGTAACAAGGAAACAAGGGGAGGGGGTTATTTCCCTTTGTTGTAAGACTCAAGTCATCTGAGTCTGAGGGTCCCCCGGGGAAGGTTTTGGGGAGACCACAGTGAGCTAGGCACTGTATAATTCCTAGCTGGTGGCAGCAATTACCAGGTCCAAGCTGGTAACTAAGCTTGGAGGTTTTCATGCTAACACCCATATTTTGGACGCTAAGGTCCAGATCTGGGAAGAAATGTTATGACAAAGCCAAACAGATTTTTCTTATTTTTTGTCTTCAGTTGTCAGAGTTTTGATCATTGGATCACGTTAATCCAAGTACCACCAGTCCCAACACTGGATAGGATTTGATTCCCAAAGGTGATCAGTCCTTGATGCTGGATATAACATTAGGCTGTTCTCAAGACTTCGTGAGAATGGCAAGTTTGTCTAGAAAGATTAAGCAATGCAGTGGCTGATCAGAGACAGTGTCTGAGGTTTATAATGATTGCAAATTTAATTCATCATTATGGATTCCTTGTCAACCTTCATGAGCAGCAACTGGTTCTTTCCTTCAGTATCTGTTCTGGGCCAAAAGAGCAAGTAATAATCTGATTCTCTTCCCTTTCAGACTGGCCTTCTATCCAAAAGGCTGGCCTTGCTATATAGCCACTTGCTAGGGCTGTCTTTTCTGGACAGATTTTCCTTTTTATACCAGCTGGACTTTAGGTCTCTTTGCACAGGCACGCAATATGGTTTGTCACAGTTCAGCACAGCATCTTCTGCATAGAAATCAGACACAGCTTTCTCTTTGCCTGTGGTAAAGATGCTGAGGGTAGGGTATTTCTGGGACACAAACCCAAATCCCTTCCTTTTTGAAAGAAAAAAAAAAGTCTTTAGAAGTTCGTGAGCAAGCCAAGCACTCTTACTGCCCTAGATTCAGCACAGGCCCACCAGCACACTCTTTTCCTACTTAGACTCATGCAGTGAAACAATCTCAAGGGACAAGGCTAACTAGATTCTGCTCCTTAGGTAAAGTGGAAACTCAGAGCTTCCTCTTGATTTTACATTCTTTTACTCAGAAAGTGACACAGAGAAAGACACATCCACTCTGCGCCCACTGGGGGGTGCAGGAAGAATGCTGTGGGCCTGTGCAGAGGAGAGCTGGCATTAGATGACTGTGACGGGTTGAATCACAGAAACTCCCTTGGTAACTGCCAAGTGATGTGCCAAGACTACTTCTGCCCTTGCTTTCCCTGCCAGCTCGGGACTCCAGCACCCTGTCTTGCTGAGCCAGACGCTTTCGTCTGCTCCAACACAGATCCAGGGTCTGAATTACCTGCCCCAAAGCTGCAAACTTAACTGAAAGCAGCTCACAGAAGTGTTCCTTCAATACTCAGATGCCAAACTCCCAAAGGGGTCTAAACCCAAATCAATCCGTTATACCCTGTATAACACTTATACAAGGTCAACTAATAAATTGTTCGCCCTCAATAACACTGGTAGAGAGAGATGCACAGCTGTTTGCCCCCCTAGGTATTAATACATACTCTGGGTTAATTAATAAGTAAAAAGTGATTTTATTAAATACAGAAAGTAGGATTTAAGTGGTTCCAAGTAGTAACAGACAGAACAAAGTGAATTACCAAGTGCAATAAAGTAAAACATGCTAATCTAAGCCTAATACAACTGAATACAGGTAACATCTCACCTTTAGAGATGTTTTATTAAGTTTCTTTCACAGACTGGATGCCTTCCTAGTCTGGGCACAATCCTTTCCCCTGGTACAGCCCTTGTTCCAGCTCAAGTGGTAGCTAGGGGATTCCTTGTGATGGCTACCTTTTTTTTCTGTTCCACTCATTATATATCTTTTGCATAAGGTGGGAATCTTTTCTCTCTTTGGGTTCCCAGCCCCCCTTCTCAATGGAAAAGCACCAGGTTAAAAATGGGTTCCAGTTCAGGTGACATGATCACATGTCACTGTAAGACTACATTGCTCACCTGCCAGCGCACACATATACAGGAAGGCTTACAGGTAAAACAGAGCCATCTGCAGTCAGTTGTCCTGGTTAATGGGAGTCATCCAGATTCCAAACCACCATTAATGGCCCACACTTTGCATAATGACAATAGGCCCTCAGAGTTATATTTCATATTTCTAGGTTCAGATACAACAATGATACATTTATACAAAGAGGATGATCACACTCAGTAGATTATAAGCATTGTAATGATTCCTTACAAGAGACCTTTTGCATGAAGCATATTCCAGTTACATTAGTATCAGTGGCGGATTAACAAATCTGCCGCCCCATGGTCCTCAAAAAATTGCCACCCCTCTCGCGCCAGCTCACCTCCACTCCCCCGCAGCAAGCCTGGGAGGGAGGGGGGAGAAGGGGAGTTGTGGCATGCTCGGGGGATGGCGGAGGTGGAGTGATGGTGAGCTGGGGCAGTGAGTGGTTCTCTTCCCCCCACCATCTCCGAAGAGTTACTTCCTGCTCCCGCTGGCCCCAGCTCACCTCTGCTCCGCCTCCTCCAAGCGCGCTGCTACTCACTTCTCCCTCCCTCCCAGTGCTTTCACACGGCGTGCCTGGAGGAGGAGACGGGCCAGGGTTTTGGGGAAGGGACGGAGTTGGGGAGGGGGCTCCAGCAAATTTGCCGCTCTTGCAAATTTACCATCCTAGGCCTAGGCCTAATTGGTCTAGGAGATAATACACCACTGATTAGTATATTTTCATAAAATTATACAGAGTGCAACATCACAATGATGATAAACCCGTGTCTGCTTCGGTCACTGGCTAGTGAATGGAGTTGGAGGACGTGAGCTTCAAAGGAAGGTTTGAAAGCTCGAAGCCTCTGGTAGTTGGCTGAGCCTTAATCAGTGTGCGGGGCATTCACTCAGGCCAGGGCTTTATAAAGCCGCGCACAAGCGACCAGGGAGCCTTGAGAACAGGGGTTGCTAACCGGGAGTTTCGCAAGGGAGTTTGAAAGTGGAGCGGGAAGGGAGCGGGGATCCCTTGTCGGTCCTATCTGTTCCTCTATAGTCTCCTTTAAACCTATAATCCAAACCACATTTCAAAACCTCTTTCTTTAAACCACCCTTCCATTAACTAGGAGACAATACAGGCAGAAGCCCAGCAGCAGAGTAGGGCTATCCAGTTTATTGCACTGAGTGTAGCATGTATGATTAGCTGCCCTGTGGGCGGATGCGTATGTGTGCAGTCGGTGCAAGGAGCTCCTGGCCTCAGAGACCACATACAGACTTTGGAGGCCAGAGTGGCAGAACTGGAGGAGCTAAGAGAGATAGAGAGGCATTCTGATGAGGCTTTCCGGGACACTGTAGAATTCTCCCACCTCCGCTCAGATAGCCCCTGCACTGTTGAGGGGGAAGAAAGGTCCAGGGAAGCAGAGCAGTCAACGGGAGCAGAGGGAAACCTTCCCGTAGTTCCAGATGGTGCTGGGGTTGCCTCTTGCACTGAGGTTACCTCTCCGGGGGAGGGAACTCCAGTTGCTAGGAAAAGGCAGGTGTTAGTAATGGGAGATTCGATCATTAGAAACGTAGATAGCTGGGTTTGTGATGACCGGGAGAACCGTATGGTGACTTGCCTGCCTGGTGCGAAGGTTGCGGATCTCTCGAGGCATCTGGACAGACTTATGTGTAGTGCTGGGGAGGAGCCAGTGGTTGTGGTACATGTAGATACCAATGACATAGGGACGGGTAGAAGAGATGTCCTGGAAGCCAAATTTAGGCTGCTAGGGAAGAGACTGAAATCCAGGACCTCTATGGTGGCATTCTCAGAAATGCTCCCAGTTCCACGCACAGGGCCAGGTAGGCAGGCAGAGCTTCAGAGTCTCAATGCATGGATGAGACCATGGTGTAGAGAGGAGGGGTTTATGTTCATTAGGAACTGGGGAAACTTCTGGGATAGGGGGAGCCTATACAGGAGAGATGGGCTCCACCTAAACCAAAGTGGAACCAACTGCTGGCAATAAACATTAAAAAGGTTGTAGAGCAGTTTTTAAACTAGGAGATGGGGGAAAGCTGACTGTTGCAGAGGAGCATGTGGATCAGACACAGACTTCTCTTAGGGGAGAGTCTAATGATAGAGAATCTCCAGGTTATAGTCAGGAACAGAGGATGGAAGAGAATAATGTAAGGGCCGGATCAGATGATAAACAGTCACATAAAAAAGAATATGGCACATCAGAAAAGGGCAGACAAATAAACAGGGACAAGTTTTTAAAGTGCTTGTACACAAATGCTAGAAGTCTAAATAATAAGCTGAGTGAACTAGAGTGCCTTGTGATAAAGGAGGATATTGATATAATAGGCATCACAGAAACGTGGTGGACTGAGGACAATCAATGGGACACAATCATACTGGGGTACAAAATATATCAGAAGGACAGAACAGGTCGTGCAAGGGGAGGAGTGGCAAGAAAATGTAGATTCAAATTAAGTAAAAATCTTAAGTGAATCCACAGGTTCCATCGAATCGCTATGGATAGAAATTTCATGCTCTAATAAAAATATAACATTAGGGATCTATTATCGACCACCTGACCAGGACAGTAATAGTGATGATGAAATGCTAAGGGAAATTAGAGAGGCTATCAAAATTAAGAACCCAATAATAGTGGGGGATTTCAATTATCCCCATATTGACTGGGAACATGTCACTTCAGGACGAAATGCAGAGATACAATTTCTCGATACTTTAAATGACTGCTTCATGGAGCAGCTGGTACAGGAACCCCCAAGGGGAGAGGCAACTCTAGATTTAATCCTGAGTGGAGCGCAGGAGCTGGTCCAAGAGGTAACTATAGCAGGACCGCTTGGAAATAGTGACCATAATACAATAGCATTCAACATCCCTGTGGCGGGAAGAACACCTCAACAGCCCAACACTGTGGCATTTAATTTCAAAAGGGGGAACTACACAAAAATGAGGGTGTTAGTTAAACAAAAGTTAAAAGGTACAGTGACTAAAGTGAAATCTCTGCAAGTTGCATGGGCCCTTTCTAAAGACACCATAATAGAGGCCCAACTTCAATGTATACCCCAAATTAAGAAACACAGTAAAAGAAGTAAAAAAGAGCCACTGTGGCTGAACAACCATGTAAAAGAAGCAGTGAGAGATAAAAGGACTTCCTTTAAAAAGTGGAAGTCAAATCCTAGTGAGACAAATAGAAAGAAGCACAAAGACTGCCAATTTAAGGGCAAGAGTGTAATAAGAAAAGCCAAAGAGGAATTTGAAGAACGACTAGCCAAAAACTCCAAAGGTAATAACAAAATGTTTTTTAAGTACATCAAAAGCAGGAAGCCTGCTAAACAATCAGTGGGGCCCCTTGACGATCGAAATACAAAAGGAGCGCTTAAAGACGATTAAGTCGTGGAGAAACTAAATGGATTCTTTGCTTCAGTCTTCATGGCTGAGGATGTTAGGGAGATTCCCAAATCTGAGCCGGCTTTGGTAGGTGACAAATCTGAGGAACTGTCACAGATTGAAGTGTCACTAGAGGAGGTTTTGGAATTAATTGATGAACTCAACATTAACAAGTCACTGGGACCGGATGGCATTCACCCAAGAGTTCTGAAAGAACTCAAATGTGAAGTTGTGGAATTATTAACTAAGGTTTGTAACCTGTCCTTTAAATCAGCTTTGGTACCCAATGACTGGAAGTTAGCTAATGTAACGCCAATATTTAAAAAGGGCTCTAGAGGTGATCCCGGCAGTTACAGACCGGTAAGTCTAATGTCGGTACTGGGCAAATTAGTTGAAACAATAGTTAAAAATAAAATTGTCAGACACACAGAAAAACATAAACTGTTGAGCAATAGTCAACATGGTTTCTGTAAAATCATGAGTGATGTGGAGAAAGTGGATAAGGAAAAGTTATTTACTTATTCTCATAATACAAGAACTAGAGGTCACCAAATGAAATTAACAGGTAGCAGGTTTAAAACAAATAAAAGGAAGTTATTGTTCAGGCAGCGCACAGTCAACTTGTGGAACTACTTACCTGAGGAGGTTGTGAAGACTGGGACTATAACAATGTTTAAAAAGGAACTGGATAAATTCATAGTGGCTAAGTCCATAAATGGCTATTAGCCAGGAAGGGTAAAGAATGGTGTCCCTAGCCACTGTTCACCAGAGGATGGAGATGGATGGCAGGAGAGAGATCACTTGATCATTACCTGTTAGCTTCACTCCCTCTGGGGCACCTGGCATTGGCCACCGTCAGTAGGCAGATATGGGCTAGATGGACCTTTGGTCTGACCCGGTACGGCCGTTCTTATGTTCTTATGTTCTTAAATAAGAGGTAGTATGGGAAGGAAGGGGCTGCGGGTGTGAGCAGGAGGCGAGCACGCAGTCCCATGTGAATACATCCATTGGTCTCATCTGCACAGGCCAGCCTTACCCCTATCCTCCTAGCCCTGTTCCCTGAGGTTTTATTCCAGATTCAGGACCAGATGAACTCCTGAACTTTGTTACCGAAATGTCGGGTCCGCCTAGCTGAGAGCCAATGACAGCCAGACAGGGATAAGGAAAGGTTGCTCTATTCTGCAGAAGAAAGGAGAGTTCTGTACCTTGGTACAAAAAACTCTACTCCATACAAAAACCAAGAATCTTTTATACACACTCACACCCAGACTTCGGTTGTGTTAGTATTTGATTGGTGGTTAGCAAACCCTGCACTTCTGCAATCTGCTCAACAAAAACTGGCTTAGGACCAGCTTCAACTGCCTCAAGACTGATAAGGGAAGACAGTTCAAAAGTTCAGGCTACTGTGTCCGTGAGGTGTCCAATTTCTCCTAATGGTTGCCCGCTATTATAAAGCTACTAGCTGTTACGGGGTCGCTGCTGACTGTCACAGTCCCCCCTTTGGGCCTGATAATCCAAATTGTCAGGCCTGTTACACAATTTGCGATCAAGCTGGAGGAGAGATATTGTGTTCTCCTACGGACAGTAGAGCCCTTAGTAACAGCACTACACAAACATTTTGCACATTGCAACATTACCCAAACAACACATAGAAAAAAAAGAAAGAAAATAATCTATTTGATAATTTTACGGAAAAGGCCAGTAAACCATGACCCAAGATCTGGGAGGAGGTCCTCAAAATTAAGGGTATGATCAAGAGATACAGTGTGGAAAAAAACAGCTGCATCCTTGATGGCCCGCAAATCCTCCTCAATTAAACCAAAGCGATTAATATAAAAACAGCATCTTTCCCCAATGCGAGCACAGGCCCCCCCCTACTTCAGCATTCATGGCATCTAACACACACCTATTTTGCAGTGTTACTTCTGCTATGTCATCTATTTCTTCTTGTAACTTTTGGAAAGCATCCAAGGAGGCATTAGCTGCTTTTTCAAGTTCTGCAGAAATATTTACCACTGCCCTTTTCAGCTCTGCTACCCCCAGTCCAGGAATAAGTCCATGTATAAAGGAATGAAATCCTGTTCACCTGATCACTAGGGGATTGTCGGCACGTTTAACTTGAGCCCCTTTCAAGGGTGTGAGGAGCTTGTGAGAATAAGTCCCCAGGTTGAGGATTTGGCATGAGTCCAGTGTGGTGTTTACTTGAACATCTGGTAATACTCTGGCCACACCACACCGGCCATGCCAACCCGGCGGGAGAGCTTTATAAGCTTTATGGCCACAAATAAAACACAAACCAGGGCTCTGTAAATAAAGGGTGAGGGAGCTTCCTGCTACTCAGTGGCTCAAATCAATCCTAACATCTCGATGTTTGGAGTTGCCAAATGCCCTGCCCCAGCATCGCCAATGTCATGCATTCAGATGTCCCATGGCGTGGGTGTTTAAGATACCCCCACAGTATGTAACAGCAAACAAGTGTGATGTAAAGCTTACTAGTGCCCCCAGGCATTCAGAGATTTTTACAAGGAATGAGTGAGGTGATAAAATGCCAGAGGAGACATCCATATAATATACATGGTCTCATTTATGGGACCCAAGAGAAGAAATGAAGGAAATCACTCCCCTTGATAATGTTTGCCTGTCAATTTCGCAATATAGGCCTTCTGAAACTGGCAGGGAGGTCTCTGGGTGTCTACACCAATTTTTAAGGGGTAAAAGGTTCCATTTCTAACACTAAACCTAAGGGTTTGATTACAGGCTTTTAAGGGGATGTAACCCAGTTCCTTTCTGGTCCCGTCAACAGCCTTAAAACATAGGGCCAACTTATACCCAAACCCAAGGATATCGAAGAGAGGGACCCCTTGGGCCTCTCAACTATGATGCCAAACCTCAGACATTTTCCCATACTTATCAGACTGGTTCTCCTTTCCACCACTACTCAGCTTTCTGCACCACTTGTAGGGAGAGAGTTTCAGAGAGGTTTAAAGGTACAGCCCACAGTGCTATTCCTTCCTCAGAACGAGTTTGGTGGTACAACCAACAGTCAGACAAGTGTCCCAATGTGACCAGTCACTGAAGAAGTTTAGCCGCTGGGTGCAGGTTAGCTTGTACAAGGGGCAGGCTCAGAAATAATTGCCACCACAGCACCATCTGAGAAGCCATAGTCACAAAGTCTCAGGGTTTTGTTCGTTGGAACAAAGGCTTTAGTCTCTCAAGAGTTTCAGTTTTTCAGGCATCATCTGCTTCTGACTTTTCCAGGTCACGGTGAGAAGAGTTGGTGGTGCTCCCTCGAAGTCTGATGTCATCTGCTTCTGGCCCCGGCCTAGGGGCTAGCTTGATTCGGGTGTGGTGGATCCAGGTATCTCATTCCCTTACTCGAATTGCAGTGTGGGAGGTAAGAAGGACTTGAAAAGGGCCAGCCCACCGGGGTTGGAGAGGCTCGATTTTCCATTTTTTTATATAGATCCAATCCCCTGGCTGGATCCGGTGAGCAGGTACATCAGCGGGTAAGGACTGAAATTGGGCTGCATACCTGTGAAGAGGCGTGAGAGTATTTTGGAGAAAAACAACATATCTGGTCAACTCCTCGTCCCCCCAAGTGGCTAAATCAGTCACAGGTCCTGGGTCAGTAAATCTGGTGTATGGCCTGCCAAATAAAAGTTCAAAAGGTGAGAGACCAAGCCAACCCCTAGGGGTAGTTCGAACTGCCAAGAGGGCCAAAGGCAGAGCCTGAAGCCATTTTAACCCAGTCTGTGCACATATTTTGGAGAGCTTAAGCTTTAAAGTTTACTTCATTTTTTCCGCTTGCCCAGAAGATGGTGGTCTCCAAGGAGTATGTAGAAGCCAAGTGATACCTAGGGCCTTTGCAATGTGTTGAATAACCTGGGCAGTGAAATGAATCCCTTGATCAGAGTCAGTAGACCTAGGAGGACCAAACCTAGGAATAACATGGTTCAATAAGGTTTTCCCCACTTTCAAGGCAGTTGCTCGTTTAGTCGGGAATGCTTCGGTCCAGCCAGTCAGTTGGCATACAATTACAAGAAGATACTTGTAGCCTTGGCACTTGGGCATCTCTGAGTAGTCGATTTGGAGCCATTCAAAGGGCGTATATGCCCATAACTTTGCTCCAGGGGGGCCTTTTGGTTCCCCCCTTGGATTGAATTTTGCACAGATGGAAAGGATTCTTTTGGCTTCCTGGAATACCCAGGGGCATACCAAAGTCTGTTCACAATAACTGCCATGGCCTCTGCTCCACTGTGTGTTTCTTGGTGTAGTTTAAATAGGGCAGGCCGCAGAGCAGCCCGGGGCAAGGCTCTTTTCCCATCAGGTAGCTGCCACTCCCCCCTTGGTGTCTTAGTGGCCCCTATGTCCTCCCAGCAACTAACCTCTGATGGTTCAGGGACAAATGGGACCGGTGTTGATGGGGGAGAGGGTGTGAGCACCATTTGATTGGTAATATAAGGTTGTAGGGAGGCCGCTTTTGATGCTGCATCAGCCAATTGGTTCCCACGGATGGTGGGATCATTTCCTTTCTGGTGGGCATGAACATGAATAATGGCAATCTCGGATGGCAGGTGCACGGCCTTTAATAGTTCCAGAATTAAGGGCCCATGTGCTACTTTAGTGCCACCGAAGGTAATAAAACCCCGCTCTGCCCAGAGTTGCCTCGTGGCATGGCAAATGCCAAAAGCATATTTTGAATCAGTATAGATGTTTACAGACTGACCTGCTGCCAGCTCACATGCTCGGGTGAGGGCTACCAATTCTGCCACCTGGGCTGAGATGGAGGGTCCCAGGGGTGCAGACTGTACTGGGTAGATACTGCAAATCCAGATATTCGTTGGCCCTCCACAACCTGTGCCGAGCCATCTGTATACAGTTCCAGGTCAGCATTTGGAATGGGCACATCTGAAAGATCTGGTCGAGGTTTTTCCTGAGAATGTACTGCTTGAAGACAATCATGTGAAGGCTTATGATCATTGTCCGGAAAAGATAAAAGCATCACAGGGTTCAAGGTATGGCATTACTTAATCTTTAAATTGGTTCTGGACAATAAAGAAACTTCCAAATGGGTCAGTCTCTGAGAGGTTAAATGCTGAGTGCCCTTTTGGACTAGCAATAGTTGGACCGCATGTGGGGTCCATAGGACCATCGTATGGCCTAAAGTAACCTTCTCTGCTTGGGGTACCAGAAGGCCAGCAGCAACCACCGCCCGAAGGCAACCAGGAAAGCCTTGTGCCTCCGGATCCAATTTTTGGGAATAGTAGGCCACAGGTTGTTCCTTGGGCCCAAAAGTCTGGGTCAGGACACCCGAGGCCACCCCTAGTGGCTCATGCACATAGAGAACGAAGGGCTTCCGATAATCAGGGAGCCCAAGGGCTGGGGCTGAGGCCAAGGCTGTTTTAACCTCCTGAAAGGCTTTGATAGCCCCAGAATTCCAGTGCAGGGGCTCCTCAGCATCATAGGTTATCTGCTCATAAAGGGGCTTTGCCGTTTCTCCAAAACCTGGAATCCAAGAACAGCAAAATCCTGCAAAGCCTAAAAATCCCCGCATTTCACGTTTAGTCTCTGGCCGTGGAATGTTAAGGATTGACTGGATACGGGCACTAGATAGAGCTCGATGTCCCGGGGTCAGTGCATGACCAAGGTAGGTTACCTAGTCCTTGGCAAACTGAAGCTTAGAAGGGGACACTTTATGTTCCTTATCTGCCAAGCAATTTAGCAAGTAAATAGTGTCTGTTTTGCATGTTACCTGATCAGGAGAACAAACCAGGACGTCATCCACATACAAGAGATAGGTGGACCCACCAGGTAGCTTAATATCAGCTAAATCGCGTGTCAGGATAGAGGAGAAAATGGTCAGTGATTCAACATATCCTTGTGGTTGCTGAGTCCAGGTCAGCTGTTCTGCCCTCCTGGTCTCTGGATCCGTCCATGTAAATGCAAAGATATCCCAGCTGTCTTGATCTAGGGAAATACTGAAAAAGGCATTAGACAAGTCTATTACCGAATAGCAAGAAGTACCTGCTGGAATGGCAGTCAGGATAGTGTGAGGGTTAGGTACCACGTTGTGTCTAGCCTGAACGACTTCAGTCACTGCACGCAAGTCCTGGACAAATCGGTATACTGGTTTTCCCTCTGGATCCATGTCAGGTTTTCTGACTGGTAGAATGGGGGTATTGAAAGGAGACTTGGTGTGAATTAGCACTCCCAACCACAGGAATGTGGTGATAAGGTTCCGGAGGCCTAGCAGAGCTTCTTGCGGGATGGGATACTGACGAATTCGAGGAATTACAATGCCTGGCTTCAAGGTTATATGCACTGGTTCTGTCCGGAGAGTGCCCAAGTCTGTTTTTAAAGTGCCCCATAGAGAGGCTTTTACTTCCTGTCTGAGTCGCTTGGGTAGGATCGGGTCCGCAGGCAGGATTGAGTCCTCTGAAGCCTGGGTCAGAACAGCACATAGCTGGGGAAGTTGGTTTTGAGGTAACCGGAGGACGATCCTATCATTTGAAAAAAAGATCTGAGCATGCAATTTACACAACAGGTCTCTGCTCAAGAGGTTAACTGGGGAATCTGGAGCTAGGAAAAAGACACGGGAGGCAGAGACACCAGAGATTTCCACAGTAGCCTCCTGCAACACAGAACAGTCAAATGGCTTTCCGCCTATACCCATTACTGGAATATTTTTATTCATGAGGCTTCCCTTCTTCGGCTTGACAGTAACAGTGAAGAGGGAAGCCCCAGAGAACAGAAGACAAGAATAGACAGTTCCTTCCAAAGTTAGACGGACCTAGGGGTCATTGGAGGAACAAACATAAGTGGTAAAATCATTTGAATAGGTGACAGAAGAACCCCCTGGTCACCGTCATTCTTCACTGTCGTTAACGTCTGTTCTCCCCACAGACATCTGGTGTTGTGGTGGGTCTGGGTGGCGGGGCTGCTGCCCAGTGGGTCGGTATGGGCACTTCCTCTTCCAATGACCAAGCTGCTTACAATATTCACACATATCTTTGATGTATCCTGGCCCCCCCGTCCGTCTTAGGTTGCTTCTTGGGGGGACTTCTCCACCCTCCTTGTTTTTCATTCCCAGCATTTACAAGAGCCGCCAGCATTCTCACCTGCTTTGTCTCTTGTATCTTGTCTCTTGTGTTATATACATGGGTGGCAATGCTTACCAGTTCCTTCAGTGATTTCCCTTCAGCGCCCTCAAATCGCTGTAACCGCTTTTTGATGTCTGGGGCTGACTAAGAAATAAAGATGAGCCGGACTGTGGACTGTGCGTCCACGGTCTTCGGGTCTAGGTTAGTATAGGTACAAAATGCTTTACAAAATCTCTCATAAAAATCGGAAGGATGCTCCTCTTTCCCTTGCACAGTATTATGAACTTTTGACCAATCCAGAGTTCTCTCGCCTGCCTATTCGATACCTATTAAAATGCAGTCCCGGAATCTCTTTAAATTCGCTTAGTGGGCCGGATCATTCGGGTTCCATTGGGCCGAATTAGCAAGGGTTATAAGGACACGGGAATGGCCGTCGGCTTCTGCGGCAGCCTGGGCACCCCAAAGGACCCGCTCCTTCTCCTCTGTACGTAACAAACAATCCAAAAATTGGTCCACATCTTGCCAATTGGGATTATGAGACTGAAAAATGGTACGGAATCGCCTGTGGATGACATCCGGGTCGTCCCTGAGGCGAGGTGTAGTGGTT
Source organism: Gopherus flavomarginatus (assembly GCF_025201925.1). Lineage (NCBI taxonomy): Eukaryota > Metazoa > Chordata > Testudines > Testudinidae > Gopherus > Gopherus flavomarginatus. The sequence goes on from NC_066619.1 coordinate 142,502,300, forward strand.
TGCCAATTCATAAGGTCCGCTGTGGTAAACGGAACATGAATGTGATGGTCCACGACATTCCCTTCTGTCGTTGGAACTGGGATGACCCGGAGGGGTCCTTGAATTAAATTGCCCATGAGTTTCTTCCCATAAACTGACCTCAATCTAGTGTGAGATGGACAACCCAAGAGGCTAAAAGACTCTGATCCACTACTCGTCATCCCGCCAGCAGCCGGTTGGTCTTCTCGAGCTGTCTTGTTCTCAGTTTTCCCGGGCAGGGGTTTCCGTGGTAGGGCTGCTATCTCTGAACCCACGGCTGCAGAGGAAGGTATCAAGCCCTTCCCACTTGGTAGTGCTGCTGCTACCAGTGGCCGAGGTCGAGGACAGTATGTGCGGGGATTTTCTTCCCAAAAATTGGCCTCTTTAGGGGCAGAAGTTTTCGGGTATAGAGAGGCTTGAATCTGTATTTTCTTTAAGCAATGATGAGCTTCATCGTCCCACAAGAACCAATAATCCATTTGTCCCAGTGCCTGGTTTTCCAGCACCAGGCACAGAGGAGTTAAGTGAGTTGGAATGTCAAAAGACCCGAACTCGGGACAATCGGTACCCAGGGCTGGCCAATCCTGGGTACAGAGCTGCAATAAACGCCTCTTTGACATTCCTTTCTGAACACCAGGTAAAGGCCATTTATTTAACATGTAATCCAAAGGGCTATCCTTAGAGAGTTTCCGCTGAGACCCACCCATCCCCTTTTCTGGCACTCAGAGAATTAAACAGAAAGAAGGAGGGAATAATGGTCTAATCCAAAAAATCCAAGCCAGCAATCTCTGCTTACACTGACTGCTACAGGGGACGGAACAGAAGGATCTTAATATGACCTCAGGGCTTCCTCGCACGCTATGGCTTCCACCCTGAGGAATTATGAACAAGAAGCTTAGTTCCGTCCACACACCTAACACCCAAAGGTATAAGGCAGAAATACAGTAACCAGGTAACCAGAATATAACCAGAACCCTATTATTTTCTTATCCTATTAGGGCTCACCTTATTGGAGCACGAACCCCAGGGGCCGCGGTTAAGTGAGGAAGAGGGCCTAAGCACCCCGGTGGTGCCGCTCCTAGTTCACTGCAGCCATCCGGAGTCCGATGTCTGAGCTAAGAGGGTCCCATCTGGGTTGCCAGAAACTGTTACCGAAATGTCGGGTCCGCCTAGCTGAGAGCCAATGACAGCCAGACAGAGATAAGGAAAGGTTGCTTTATTCTGCAGAAGAAAGGAGAGTTCTGTACCTTGGTACAAAAAACTCTACTCCATACAAAAACCAAGAATCTTTTATACACACTCACACACAGGCTTCGGTCGTGTTAGCATTTGATTGGTGGTTAGCAAACCCTGCACTTCTGCAATCTGCTCAACAAAAACTGGCTTAGGACCAGCTTCAACTGCCTCAAGACTGATAAGGGAAGACAGTTCAAAAGTTCAGGCTACTGTGTCCGTGAGGTGTCCAATTTCTCCTAATGATTGCCAGCTATTATAAAGTTACTAGCTGTTAGGGGGTAGCTGCTGACTGTCACAACTTTAAAGCAAAATTTATGCCAAATTACTGCCAGCTTTGAGCCAAAGCACGTTTGGGAGCCTCCCCAGACAAGCCCCTCTCTCATACCCTTCCCTGTGGATTGTGCTGTGCTCTGGAGGGAGTGAGCACGGCCTGCAATCCCTTCTTCTGACACACTGGACCAGGCCGGTTGGCTTTCCTGGGCCCAGCATTTGTGGTGAAGTGGGGGTTGACAAGGCCAGCCCCCTCGGCCCCTCCCCCATTAAGATGTCCATTGAGCAGCACAGGATCATGGTCCTGCCAGACAGTGATCATCCATGGCCCTGCTCCTCTGCCTGCTCCCCATTGCTCTTCCTCATCGTCCCCCTTCTCCAGGCTGGCCCTCCCATGACCCTCAGGGTGTTTCTTTAGGTGTCAGTGCACTTCTCAGCACCAACCTCTCTGCTAGCCAGCGCTGATCCCTCCTGCCCCTGGTTCCTCTCCACGCTTGGCTTCTGCTGTGGAGTTAGTGCTGATAGGAAGTTGAGGCAGCAGCTCACTGGCGTTCAGAGATTGAGTGCCTGGCAACTGAGGAAACTGTGCTGTCCATACCTCCATCCCCAGCCTATGCCACTTTCTGGGAGTGCATGTGGACAGTTCTCGCTTAGATCAAGGCCCTGTTGGGCTGGGCACTGTCTGAGAGACATCCCCAGCAAGCTCACCGTCTAACTGGACAGGAGGTAAACCCAGGCCCGGAGAGAGGAAGCGACTTGCCATGGATCATACAGCAGATCCTTAGCAAAGCCAGGATTAGAATCCAAGTCTCCTGCTCCCTAGACCAGGGCCATGTCCAGCAACCCTTGCTGTCTCTGTTGCTGCTACTGTTAGTGCTAATCCTCATCTTAATTTCTATTGTTGTTTGTTTGGAGGGTGTTTAGCTTCCATTAACGCATTGGTGCTGTGAGGAGACGAAAGAGTCATAGTAGATTCTCTGAGGTCCTCTGCAGCCACCTTAGGGTCACTGATTCTTTTAGAATGAAGCCAAAGGTATTTATGAGCTACATCTGCCTTTGCTGAGGGTCACTGGGCCTACAAACAATGGAGTTGAACATCTCATGGCAGAAGACCAAGGTCCAGAACCTCCGAGCTGGGCAACCAGAACCCTCAGCACGTGGGGTCAAGCACTATGGACAGCACTGACAACTTCATCACTGCCCCCCTTATTCATCATAGTAATATTATTAGTATATGGTTATGACATAATTATGATGCATTTTGTACAAGATAAGGCATGTGAGGCGTCATTGGAAAAGTTATGATTTGTTGAATTTGATTATGCTATTTGTATGTATGTATCATTTTTGTATCTGAAGTTATGAATATTGACTAGGGATCTGTATTTCAAATGGACTTACTCTGGAAAATACCCACAGCCAGCCTTTCAGGTACAACAATGAAGAAGCCAGACCAGGCTGATGGCCCATCAGCAAAGACAATGGACTATGGAATAGCTTAACCTTCCCGTGGGCATTTTGGCCAGCCAGTAAGCAATGGCTGCTATAACACTGCAAGGTCATGTGACCAGACCACATGTCTCTGGACTCCATCTGGGGATGTTAGTATTTTTCCACAAACTGGTCTGGGAAAAAAGAGTTCCCACCATATGCTAAAGCTATATAAGGTGGGAAGTGACATCATCTGTGGTTCATAGAATATCAGGGTTGGAAGGGACCTCAGCAGGTCATCTAGTCAACCCCCTGCTCAAAGCAGGACCAATCACCAGACCACTCCCTTGTGTGGTTCTTCACTCCCCACACAAGAAAACTCCTGGAAACACCCGAGGAACAAAGACTGGACAAGGGAAAGTGCTGGATGCAGGCTAAAGGGATTTCTAGCCTGTATATGAACACCTGAAAAATCCAAGCTGTAACGCTAATTCGGGTTGTGCCATAAGAATCTACTAGTCTGGTTCCATCAGTTTAGGGTGGGAATCTGCTCATTCATATCCAATCTATCTAGTATATTAAATTTAGGTTGTGTTTTTGTTTATTTGCTAGGTAATCTTCTTTGATCTCTGTGCTATCACTTAAAATCTATCTAAGTAGTTAATAAACTTATTTTTGCTTTATCTGAACCAGTGAGTGGGAGTGAAATGCTTGGGAACCTTAGCTCAGAGAAGCTATTGCATATTCCTCTCCACACTGAGCGGGAGATGAACTGGATAATAAATTCATACTGGTTGGGGTTTGGACTGTACTGCTCTGGGGTCCTAGGCTGGAAAGCTGGGGGTTATTTTGGCTGTAGCTTCTCTATTGTCAGTTCACATGCAGTGGCTGGTCAGAGAGCTTGCATTTAACTGAAGCTAGGTGTGTCCCTATCTGTGTGAAAGCTGATGGAAGTATAAGACTGGGAGCATTCCTGCACCTTGTCACAGCAGCACAGTGTGAGAGGGAGCCCAGGCCGGTGGGTCAGAGGGCTCAGTGGTACCCCAGTTCCAGGTGGCACCCCAGGGGGAAGCCACCATAACTAGATCTCACTGCCTTCTGCATAAAGTCCATGTCTTGCCTATGGATGCAAAAACATCTTTGTGCTGAGACTAAGGCCTGGTCTACACTACGTGTTTAAACCGATTTTAGCAGCGTTAAACCGATTTAATGCTGTACCCATCCACACTACGAGGCCCTTTATATCGATATAAAGGACTCTTTAAATCAGTTTCTGTACTCCTCCCCAACGAGAGGAGTAGCGCTAAAATCAGTATTACCATATTGGATTAAGGTTAGTGTGGCCGCAAATCGACGGTATTGGCCTCCGGGCGGTATCCCACAGTGAACCACTGTGACCGCTCTGGACAGCAATCTGAACTCGGATGCAGTGGCCAGGTAAACAGGAAAAGCTCTACGAAATTTTGATTTTCATTTCCTGTTTGCCCAGCGTGGAGCTCTGATCAGCACGGATGGCAATGCAGTCCCAAATCCAAAAAGAGCTCCAGCATGGACCGTACGGGAGATACTGGATCTGATCGCTGTATGGGGAAACAAAACTGTTCTATCAGAGCTCCGTTACAGAAGACAAAATGCCAAAGCGTTTGAAAAAAAAATCTACAGGCTGCACAGTGCTGCGTGACAAGCATGACAGGAAGCCAGAGACTCAAATGGACGCTCATGGAGGGAGGGAGGGGGTACTGAGAACTCCAGCTATCCCACAGTCCCCAGCAGTCTCCGAAAAGTATTTGCATTCTTGACTGAGCTCCCAATGCCTGTAGGTTCAAACACATTGTCCGGCATGGTTCAGGGAATAGATCGTCAATTTACTCCCCCCCCGCCACGTGAAAGAAAAGGGAAAGAAAACGTTTCTTGACTTCTTTCAATGTCACCCTATGTCTACTGAATGCTGCTGGTAGATGCGATGCTGCAGCAGTGAAGATCAGTATCTGCTCCTCTTCCCTCCCTGGTGGCAGATGGTACAATATGATTGATATCTGTTGTCACTATCAGCCTGTGAGTGCTCCTGGCTTGCCTCAGGTGAGGTCAGCCGGGGGCGCCTGGGTAAAAATAGGAATGATTCCTGGTCATTCCCAATAGATGATACAGAATGGCTGGTAACTGTCCTCATCATAGCAACTGGGGGCAGAGCTCCATCAGCCCCCTCCCTTTCCTGTGTAAAGAAAAGATTCTGTACTGCCTGGATTATCATAGCAGTGGGCTGCTGGGCTCCTCTCCTCCACACCGCTTAATGTCCTGCCTGGACTGTCATAGCACCTGGAGGCTGCCTCCTCCTCATTTTATCTCACTAACACGTCACTGTTTCTTATTCCTGCATTCTTTATAACTTGATAACAGAAATGGGGGGGAGGGGGGACACTGCCACAGTAGCCCAGGAAGGTTGGGGAGAAGGGAAGCAACAGGTGGAGTTGTTGCAGGGGCACCCCCCTGTGAATGGCATGTAGCTCATCATTTCTGTGGGATCTGACACAGAGCAGCTGTGCTCTCTGATACACTGATTCTCTACTACACTTGCCCCATATTCTAGGCAGGACTGACTCTATTTTTAGAAACCATAAAGGAGGAATTGACTCAGGGAGTCATTCTCACTTTTGCTTTTACACCCCTGGCTGATCTCAGCTAGGGGCACCCATGATAGCAACAGACAGTACAGAAAGACAGATAACCATCATCTCATTGCCAATTTACACTGGCAGCAAACAGTACAGAACAACTGGTAACCATCGCTGCTATCATGCAAAAGCAAATTAATGCTGCTGTGTAGCACTGGAGTATCGCCTCTGTCCGCGGCATCCAGTACACATACGGTGACTGTATAAAAAAAAGCTGAATGGGCTCCATGGTTGCCGTGCTATAGCATCTGCCAGGGCAATCCAGAGAAAAAGGGCGCGAAATGATTGTCTGCCGTTGCTTTTCTGGAGGAAGGAATGACTGACGACATTTACCCAGAACCACCCGCGACAATGATTTTTGCCCCATCAGCCACTGGGCTCTCAACCCAGAATTCTAAGGGGTGGGGGAGACTGCGGGAACTATGGGATAGCTATGGAATAGCTACCCACAGTGCAACACTCCGGAAATCGATGCTAGCCTCGGACCATGGATGCACACTGCCGAATTAATGTGCTTAGTGTGGCCACATGCATTCGACTTTATACAATCTGTTTTATAAAACCGGTTTATGTAAAATCGGAATAATCCCATAGTGTAGACGTACCCTAAGGTGAGGATCTATTGAACATGTGTGCTGCCTATATTGCTATACAGGTCAGAAACCTGGATCCTGTTACAGGCAGACTTGGAGTGGCTGGAGGCATTCCATGTACTCTGTCAGCACCAAATCCTGAGCATAAAGTGGTCTGACTTTGTGCACCACGTCACAATCTGGCAGAGGTCTGGTGTTTCTTCATCCACGTTGCCAGGTTGGAAAAACCACCTGCACACTGTGCTCTTAAGTATTCCATCAGCTCATGAAGGAGTGCACACTCTGACTCTACCTAGCACTGCCTATGGGGCCACCCCAGAAATTCATGGATTCACAGGATAAGCCAGATCTGGGAACTTCACTACACAACATGAGGTATGACATTATCAATCATGGCTGCTCTGGCTGTTGCAATGGTTCACAGTGCACACTTGATGATGATGATGACTGGGCCTACGAGTTCTGTCAAATGCCTGAAAGCCCATTGTGATGAAGTGGGAATGTTCTTAATGTTTTCTCTGAATATTGTGTGAGTGACTCAGTTTCCCCTGTGCATTTCTTAAGTATCGAGGTGGTGGGATAAGGATGTGTGATTGTTGCAGAGCCCTAGAGGGCAGGTGTGAGGCCATCTGCACAGAGAGTTGCCATCTCCTGGCAACTGATGTCCTGGACCCCCTCCCTTGCAAGGTGCCAACTGAAGGTGTTGGAGAACAAAGATCAGGTGACCTCCTTGCTTGGGAAAGAGACAAAGGCCAGAGAAGAGGCTAGAGGGTGATTGAGGCTTGGCTGGGGGAAATGAGTCAGTCTCCTGTTGGGGACTCAGGGGCAAAAGGGCTCCTGGCCTCTGGATACCATCCCCCAAGATGGATTTTGCTGAAAGTCTCTGATTTCTGTGCTAACAAAATCTGTTCTACACTGTGCTCCGGTCAACTAATAAACCTTCTATTTTATAATGATGGCTGAGAGTCACTGCTGACTGCGAGTTTGAGGTGCAGGGCCCTTTGGGAGCTCACAGTGAGAACAGGGGTGCTGAACGCCCTGAGGTCAGTCCCAGGAGGCATCAAAGCCAAGGAGGCTTATCCTAGTAGAATGTGCCCTAAGGGGAGTCATGCTAAAGAGGGTCCTGCCTGGGTTTGATTCAGAGCAGTTCCAGAGCATTGAGCCTGTGACCTCTGTGACACCCATTAACATTCACATTAGCCAGACTGCTTGGCATTGTGTAGACTCCCCTTCGGCACTGCTAGGGCCTGTTGGCCGCTGCCCCCGAGCAATAATAATTCTTCTTCGCAAGTTCCCAACTGCGTGTTTTAGCAGCATTCCCAGGAAGATGCACTTCTTGGAGGATTCAGCTTGTAGAGAGACTGTTTCTCTGTACCCATTGTGATGCTGTATGAAATATGGGAGACATTTTATGATATTATTAACACCAATATAAAATTGCAAGGAATCTGAGCAGATATACCATGTGAGGTATCTGCAAAAATGTTATAATTTGCCAAATATGATAATCTTGTTTCTATGTGTGTATCCCCTTTGTATTGTGAGTTATAGATAGATTGAAACACTTGCGCTGTGTTTCTGGATGACAGCTTCAGACAGATTGGCATAAGCACTGTTTAGCCTGTTCAATGGCCCATCAGGGGTCATCAGCTGTACAATGAACCCATTGAAGAGTCAGGGGATACACTTTATGAGTCGGCAAGCCATGTAGGGGCATGCGTATGGGCAGAACTCTAAAACTTTTCTATGCCATGTGGGAGTATCCACTGTCCCTTTTGCAGCCTGCCCTGACCTTGGCATTTTCGGGATGGCTGCCCCAGGCACCCCAGGTCACATCTGTGTCTATACCTATCAACTTGCCCAGACCCAACTATAGGACAGTGTGTGACAGAGCCCTAACACGAGGGACAGGACCCACTATGAGCCCCATAACTAGAAGGCCTACAGAAATGGAGCTCCCTGGAGCCCTCTGGTAGTGAGAAGGGCAAAAGATAGCTCTGTTCGCTTCATTTCCATGATTATCCACAATTCCACCTAACAGGATTCAGGGGCAGCTCCAGCCCCCAGCACGCCAAGTGCGCGCTTGGGGTGTGTCATGGTACAATTCCCCACTCTGAACCTTAGCGTCCAAAAGATGGGGTACCAGCATGAATTCCTCTAAGCTCAATTACCAGCTTAGTACTTGTAGCGCTGCCACCAACCAGGAATTCCAGTGCCTGGTACACTCTGGTCTCCCCAAAACCTTGCCTGGGGACCCCCAAGACCCAGACCCTCTGGATCTCAACACAAGGAAAGTAAACCCTTTCCCCTACTGTTGCCTCTCCCAGGCTTCCCCTCCCTGGGTTACCCTGGAAGATCACTGTGATTCAAAACTCCTTGAATCTTTAAACAGAGAGGACAATTCACCTTCCTCCCTCCTTCTCTTTCCCCCTCCCAGAATCTCCCTGAGAGAGAAAGTAATCCTAACACAGAGAGAAATCAGCCTCTCTCTCCCTCTTCCCTCCTTTCTCTCCACCAATTCCCTGGTGAATCCAGACCCAGTCCCCTGGGGTCTCACCAGAATAAAAAAAAAGCATCAGGTTCTTAAACAAGAAACTTTTAATTAAAGAGAGAAAAACAGTAAAAATTATCTTTGTACATTTAAGATGGAATATGTTACAGGGTCCTTCAGCTATAGACACTGGGAATACCCTCCCAGCCTAAGTATACAAGTACAAATTAAAATCTTTTCAGCAAAATACCAATTTGAACTCCTCCCAGCCAAATACACATTTGCAAATAAAGAAAACAACCATAAGCCCAACTCGCTTTATATACCTCGTACTCACTATTCTGGATCTATAAGAACCTGTATCAGGGAGATTGGAGAGAAACCTGGTTGCACATCTGGTCCCTCTGGGCCCCCAGAGTGAACAACAACCAAACACTATTAGCACACACACAAACTTCCCTCCCTCAAGATTTGAAAGTATCCTGTCCCCTGATTAGTCCTCTGGTCAGGTGACAGCCAGGCTCACTGTTCTTGTTAACCCTTTCCAGGCAAAGAGATATGAAACACTTCTGTTCTATTAACTCTTACTTATTGGTTTATGACAGGGTGGCAAGCCACGGGGGGCGTTCTGCCAGCGCCGCTAGGGCAGCAGGCAGGTTGCCTTCGGCGACTTGCCTGCGGAGGGTCCGCTGGCCCCGCGGCTTTGGCGGGGCTCCCGCTGGTCCCGTGGCTTTGCCGTGCTTGCGGCAGCAAAATGCCTAGAGCCGCCTCTGACAGGATTGGTGGGTTTGGTTAGATTTGGTTTATGTTTTAAGTAGAAGACTAATAAACAGTTATCTTGGCAATAAAAAGGGGCATAAAAATTGTGTTGACCATGCCCTGACTCAGGGGTCACCCGGACTCTACAAGAACTCTATTTTGGAGGGATACTGAAGCTTAGGTCCAGAAAAAGAAGGGTAAAGCTCTGTCTAATGGAGGAGGACTGTAGTATAGGGACTGTGTATGGACTCTAATTAGGGATCTGGTGTTATGGTGTTTCCCCACTGAAGATCTTGCAGCCAGATGGAGGAATGGATGCTCTCTGGAGTGATAGCAGTGGCGCAGAACAGAATCAACTTTGTGACTAGAACAGCATGGGCTCTATCATCAGGCTAGCAGAAGTGAGCTGAGCAGGCTTTGCAAGACCCTGACCCACTTTGCTCTGGGCTATGCTGACTTGCAGAGTTGGACCAGGTGGTTGTGCCAAGCTGAACAGGGCCTCTACCTCATTCAGTGCACAGGATGGATGGTGCTGACTTAATGAACAGCTGTTCAACAATTTGCTTTAGTCTGCTTGTTTGCTGTGTGGCCCCAGGCCATATTTACTGACCACTATTCCAACCCTGTTGATTACAGAATTATTAATTTCCTTGTGGGCTGTATTATGGCACTCATCCCTATCGTACATGAGTGATTCACACTCATTAATGAATGTATTGTCACAATACCCTTTTGAGGTGAGGTGGTGCTATTATCCCCATTTTACAGATGGGAAAATTGAGGCATCAGTTTCCACTGATTTGGGGTACTCAGGCAACAGCAGTGGAGACACTGGAGCACAGGAGAGATAGTCTCCTTGATTTCAGTTCCTGTGCCTGGACCCTCAGAAACCTGGAGCAGCAATTGCAGTGAAAGTCCTGCAGAGCCCCTGCATCCTCAGGCTGCAGCATGCTCAGTACAGGTTGAAGTTTTGGAGAACTTAGCTGCCAAATACTAACAAAGTTTCTACTGAGCATGTGCAATCCCCTGGCTGGGATGATTTAGTTGGGGATTGGTCCTGCTCTGAGCAGGGGGTTGGGCTAGATGACCTCCTGAGGTCCCTTCCAACCCTAATATTCTATGATTTAAGGGCTATGAATTTGCCAGATTTGAATGATTTTTATGGAAACAGCAAAAGGCACATCTCTGGCACAAACATGACTCCTGCCAAGTTTTAAGTCCCTACTCCACAGCATAAGGGTGCTAGAATTCCTGAATAAAAGTTGAAAATTAATTTAACATGGTCAAAATAATGTATTTTCTCTTAACCTTGTTCTCAGAAATGGCTGAAATGAGTTATTAAAGAGTGAGTGTTCATGTCCAACGGGTTGTGAGTGCCTGGGGTAGGCGGGGAAAGTGACTTCACTCTCAGATCTGATTCATAGTGTCCAAGGCCAGAAGGAAGCATTGTGATCATCTAGTCTGACCTTCTGGGTAACACAGGTCAGAGAACTCCCCCAAAATAAGCCTTAGAGCAGATCTTTTAGAAACACATCCAACCTTGATTTACTAATGTTCAGTGGTGGAGAATCCACCACAATCCCTGGTAAATTTTTCCAGAGGTTAATTACTCTCACTGTTAAAAATAACAACGAGTACTTGTGGCACCTTAGAGATTAACATTTATTTGGGCATAAGCTTTCTTGGCTAAAACCCACTTCATCAGATGCATGGTGTGGAAAATACAGTAGGAAGATATATACATAGAGAACATGAAAAGATGGGGGTTGCCTTAGGGTAAATTTGTTACTCTCTAAAGTGCCACAAGGACTCCTCATTCTTTTTGCTGATGCAGACTAATGCGGCTACCACTACGAAAACTGTTAAAAACGTATATACCTTATGTGCTGTCTGAAATTCTCTGGCTTCAACTTCCAGCCACTGGAACATGTTAGATCTTTCTCTACTAGCCTGAAGAGCCCAGTATTAAGTATTTGTTTCCCATTTAGGTACTTATAGACTGTAACCATGTTGCATCTTAACCTTCTTTCTGTTCAGCTAAATACATTGAGCTCCTAGAGTCTATCAGGATAAAGGCAGGTTTTCTGATCCTTTAATGATTGTCATGGCTCTTCTCTGACCTCTCTCCAAATTTATTAAGATCCTTCTTGAATTGTGGGCACCAGAACTGGACACAGCATTCCAGCAGTAGTTGCTTCAATGCCAGTTACAGAGGTAAAATAACCTCGCTGCTGCTGCCTGAGTGGAGATTGCCCTGTTTATACATCCCAGGATCACATTAGCTCTTTTGGCCACAGCATCACACTGGCAGGTCATGTTGAGATGATTATCCACCAGAACCCCCAAATCTTTTTCAGAATCCCTGCTTCCCAGGACAGAGACCCTCCGCCCCCCATCCTAAGAACATAAGAATGGCCGTACTGGGTCAGACCAAAGGTCCATCCAGCTCAGTATCCTATCTACCGACAAGTATCAGAGGGGTAGCCGTGTTAGTCTGGATCTGTAAAAGCAGCAAAGAATCCTGTGGCACCTTATAGACTAACAGGCGTTTTGGAGCATGAGCTTTCATGGGTGAATACCCACTTCTTCAGATGCATGTATCCGACGAAGTGGGTATTTGTTAGGATATAGATATTCAGGCCTGTCTGCAAAGGCTTATACTTTGAGAATTTAGGTGTATTCTTATCACTTAGCTAGTTATAGAGGTATAAAAGAAAGAATCAAAATCACTGTCTGTGTAATGGCCTTCTCTTACTGTGACAGGCTAAGGCCTTCAGCTAAGATGTAGTTAGGCAGCCATAAACTGGGAGGTGTATGGTCACATCCTCACATTCCAAACTAGCCACATTGAAATAAGGTGCTATTGGGTTATTAGGAATACAATCCTGTCCTGATATTCCCATCACCTCCAGAGAAAGGGAAGAGCCTAGAAGATGTAAAAGGAAACTTAGTTTGATCGCATCCTGTCTGGCAAGAACTCACTTATCAATAAACACAGCTGGAGAACCCTTATGTCTGTATAGATGTAGTTGTGAAATCCTCACTTCTGTAGTTTTGTATGTTTATTTGCATGGTCTCTGTCTGGTTCTGTAATTGTTTCTGTCTGCTGTATAATTAATTTTGCTGGGTGTAAACCAATTAAGGTGGTGGGGTATAATTGGTTAAATAACCATGTTACAATATGTTAGGATTGGTTAATTAAATTTCAGTAAAATGATTGGTTAAAAAATAGCTAAGCAAAACTCAGGTTTTACTATATAGTCTGCAGTCAATCAGGAAGCAAAGGGGGGGAATAGGAACAGGGACTGCGGATGGGGGAATTGGGATCATGTTTTGCTAAAGGAGGAATGGGAACAGGAACAGGGACACAGGCAAGGCTCTGTGATGTCAGAGCTGGGAAGGGGAACACTAAGGAAGGAAACTGGAATCGTGCTTGCTGGAAGTTCACCCCAATGAACATCGAATTGTTTGCGCCTTTGGACTTTGGGTATTGTTGCTCTCTGGTCATGTGAGAAGGACCAGGGAAGTGAGAGGGTGAAGGAATAAGCCCCCTAACAGTATTCACCCACGAAAGCTCATGCTCCAATACGTCTGGTAGTCTACAAGATGCCACAGGACTCTTTGCTGTCTACCGACAGTGGCCAACGCCAGGTGTCCCAGAGGGAGTGAACCTAACAGGTAATGATCAAGTGATCTCTCTCCTGCCATCCATCTCCACCCTTTGACAAACAGAGGCTAGGGACACCATTCCTTACCCATCCTGGCTAATTGCCGTTAATGGACTTAACCACCATGAACTTATCCAGTTCTCTTTTAAACCCTGTTATAGTCCCAGCCTTCACAACCTCCTCAGGTAAGGAGTTCCACAAGTTGACTGTGTGCTGTGTGAAGAAGAATGTCCTTTTATTTGTTTTAAACCTGCTGCCAGGGCCGGCTTTAGGCCAATTCAACCAATTCCCCTGAATCAGGGCCCGCCTTTAAGAGGGCCCTGTGCCCAAGCCCCAGTACAGCGTACCAGCAAGAGCCGGTGCGCTGTACCGGGGTGGCCCGGCTTCCCCGGGGGGGCAATTTAAAGGCCCTGGGGCTCCGAGCAGGGGCTGGAGCCCCAGGCCCTTTAAATTGCCACCAGAGCACCACTGCTGGAGCCCTGGGGTAGGGCTGCGGTGCGCTGGGGGCTATTTAAAAAGTCTGGGGCTCCCGTTGCTTCTACCACCTGGCCCTTTAAATAGCCACCGGAGCCCCACTACTTTCCCAGGGCTCCCTCAGCTATTTACAGGGCCAGGGCAGTGGAAGCAGGGGAGCCCCTGGCCTTTTAAATAGCCCCCAAGCCCCAGGCTGCTGCTGCTATCCCAGTGGAGGAGGAAAGAGGAGGAGGCACTCACCGTACATGGTGGGCTGTACCCCCTGAACCCTCACCCCCTGCCCGCAGCCAGCCCCTGCAGCACCCCCTGCCCTGCCTGCACCAGCCCCTGTCTGCAGCCAGCCCTGCACCCCCTGCCCGCAGCCAGCCCATCTCCAGCCAGCCCCTGTCTGCAGCCAGCCCCGCACCCTCTGCCCTGCCTCCAGCCCAGCACCCCATGCCCGGCCTCCAGCCCTGTACCTCCTGCCCTGCCCGCACCAGCCCCTGTCTCCAGCCAGCCCCGCACTCCCTGCCCTGCCGCCAGCCCCCTACCGCCTGCCATGCCTGCACCAGCTCGTCTGCAGCCAGCCCTGCACCCCCTGCCCGCAGCCAGCCCATCTCCAGCCACCCCTGTCTGCAGCCAGCCCGTCTGCAGCCAGCCCCACACCCTCTGCCCTGCCTCCAGCCCCACACCCTCTGCCCTGCCTCCAGCCCAGCACCCCCTGCCCAGCCTCCATCCCCGTACCCTCTGCCCTGCCCGCACCAGCCCCTGTCTCCAGCCAGCCCCACACCCTTGTCCTGCCTCCAGCCCTGTACCTCCTGCCCTGCCTGCACCAGCCCCTGTCTCCAGCCAGCCCTGCACTCCCTGCCCTGCCGCCAGCCCCGTACCGCCTGCCATGCCTGCACCAGCTCGTCTGCAGCCAGCCCTGCACCCCCTGCCCACAGCCAGCCCATTTCCAGCCAGCCCCTGTCTGCAGCCAGCCCGTCTGCAGTCAGCCCCACACTCTCTGCCTTGCCTCCAGCCCCACACCCTCTGCACTGCCTCCAGCCCCGCACCTCCTGCCCTGCCTGCACCAGCCTCTGTCTCCAGCCAGCTCCGCACCCCTGCCTGCAGCCAGCCCATCTTCAGCCAGCCCCTGCCACACCCCCAGCCCTGCCCGCACCAGCCCCGCACCCGCTGCCCTGTCTCCAGCCAACCCCTGCCACACCCCCCTGCCTGAAGCCAGCCAGTCCTGCACTTCTCTATCTCCAGCCCTGCCAGCCCCTGCCGCACCCCCCAGGTGGCCCTGCCTGAAGCCAGCCAGCCAGCCCATCCCACACCTCCCTGTCTCCAGCCAGACCCGCACTCTTTGCCCTGCCTCCAGCCAGCCCCTACTTCCAGCCCTCCCCGTCGCCCCCTGTGCCTCCAGCCGGCCCCATGTCCACTGGTGCCCTGCAGTTCCCAGGGCAGTAACCCTGCACACCTGCTTCAATGAGGAAGGCAGGGAGCAGCTGGAAACCACACATGTGCACACCTTAGGGTGACCAGACAGCAAGTGTGAAAAATCAGGATGGGAGTGGGAGGTAATAGGATCCTATATAAGAAAAAGACCCAAAAATCGGGACATCAGGTCACCCTAGCACACCCCTAGGGAGTGGTGGGGACCAACACATGTGAAACAGAGCTCATTTCTAGTTCAGGCCCATCTTTTTAAAAGAGAACTTTAGGTAGGGTTAACATACAGCTCTATTTTCCCAGACATGTCAGTCTTTTTGTTTCTTAAATCACCATCCGGGAGAAAAATACGGACATACGGTAACCCTATTGGTACAAAAAATACATACTGTGGCACATCCTTTAAATCGGAACTTTTTATAGGGAACCGGTTGCTAAAAAATGAAAGTCTTTTTTTTCAATGTTTTTTTTTTAGTCATCCCTGCCAGGGCCCCATCGAAAATGTTCAAATTGGGCCCCGCACTTCCTAAAGCCGGCCCTGCCTGCTGCCCATTAATTTCATTTGGTGACCCCTAGTTCTTATATTATGGGAACAAGTAAATAACTTTTCCTTATTCACTTTCTCCACACCACTCATGATTTTATATACCTCTATCATATTCCCCCTTAGTCTTCTCTTTTTCAGGCTGAAAAGTCCAGGCCTCTTTAATCTCTCCTCATATGGGACCCTTTCCAAACCCCTCATCATTTTAGTTGCCCTTCTCTGAACCTTTTCTAGTACCAGTATATCTTTTTTGAGATGAGGAGACCACATCTGTATGCAGTATTCAAGATGTGGGCGTACCATGGATTTATATAAGGGTAATAAGTTATTCTGTTTTATTCTCTATCCCTTTTTTCATGATTCCTAACATCCTGTTTGCTTTTTTGAATGTCGCTGCACACCGCGTGGACGTCTTCAGAGAACTATCCACAAAGACTCCAAGTTCTCTTTCCTGACTCGTTGTAGCTAAATTAGCCCCCATCATATTGTATGTATAATTGGGGTTATTTCTTCCAATGTGCATTACTTTACATTTATCCACATTAAATTTCATTTGCCATTTTCTTACCCAGTCACTTAGTTTTGTGAGCGCTTTTTGAAGTTCTTCACAATCTGCATTGGTCTTAACTATCTTGAGCAGTTTAGTATCATCTGCAAACTTTGCCACCTCACTTTTTACCCCTTTCTCCAGATCATTTATGAATAAGTTTGAATAGGATTGGTCAGAGGACTGATCCTTGGGGAACACCACTAGTTACCCCTCTCCATTCTGAGAATTTACCATTAATTCCTACCCTTTGTTCCCTGTCTTTTAACCAGTTCTCAATCCATGAAAGGATCTTTCGTCTTATCTCATGATACCTTAATTTATGTAAGAGCCTTTGGTGAGGGACCTTGTCAAAGGCTTTCTGGAAATCTAAGTTCACTATGTCCACTGGATCCCCTTTGTCCACATGCTTGTTGACCCCTTCAAACAACTCTAATAGATTAGTAAGAAACCATGTTGACTTTTGCCCAACAATTTATGTTCTTCTATGTGTCTGACAATTTTATTCTTTACGATTGTTTCAACTAATTTGCCCGGTACTGATGTTAGTCTGTAATTGTTGGGATCACCTCTAGAGCCCTTTTTAAATATTGGTGTTACATTAGCTATCTTCCAGTCATTGGGTACAGAAGCTGATTTATAGGACAGGTTACAAACCAGAGTTAGTAGTTCCGCAATTTCACATTTGAGTTCTTTCAGAACTTTTGAGTGAATGCCTTCTGGTCCCAGTGACTTGTTACTGTTAAATTTATCAATTAATTCCAATATCTCCTCTAGTAATACCTCAGTCTATGATAATTCCTCAGATTTGTCACCTACAAAGGACAATTCAGGTTTGGGAATCTCCCTAACATCCTCTGCCGTGAAGACTGAAGCAAAGAATTCATTTAATTTCTCCACAGGGGCTTCACTGGTTGTTTAGCAGGCTTCCTGCTTCTGATGTACTTAAAAACATTTTGTTTTTGTTATTACGTTTTGAGTTTTTGGCTAGCTATTCTTCAAACTCCTTTTTAGCTTTTCTTATTACATTTTTACCCTCAATTTGGCAGTGTTTATGTTCCTTTCTATTTACCTCACTAGGATTTGACTTCCACTTTTTAAAAGATGCCTTTTTATCTCCCACTGCTTCTTTTACATGGTTGTTAAGCCATAGTGGTTCTTTTTTAGTTCTTTGTTTTTTTTAATTTGGGATATTCATTGAAGTTGGGCCTCTATTCTGGTGTCTTTGAAAAGCATCCATGCAGCTTGCAGGGATTTCACTCTAGTTACTGTACCTTTTAATTTCTGTTTAACTAACCTCTTCATTTTTGCATAGTTCCCCTTTCTGAAGTTAAATGCCACAGTGCTGGGCTGTTGAGGTGTTAATCCCACCACAGGAATGTTAAGTTATTATGTTATGGTCACTATTTCCAAGCTGTCCTGTTATAGTTACCTCTTGGACCAGATCCTGCGCTCCACTCAGGACTAAATCGAGAGTTGCCTCTCCACTTGGGGGTTCCTGTACCAGGTGCTCTAAGAAGCAGTCATTTAAAGTATCCTGTAAGTATGGCCAATGTTCTTTGTTTCTAAGTCTATATAATCACATTTAGTCACATTAAAACCCATATTGTTTGCTTGCATCCAACTTACCAAACGATCCAGATCTCTCTGAATCAGGGACTTGGCCTCTTCATTATTTACCATTCCCGCAACTTTTGTGTCATCTCCAGAATGTATCAGTAATGATTTTGTTTTCTTCTAGATCATTGATAAAAATGTTAAATAGTGTAGGGCCACAAACCAATTCCTGCAGGACCCTGCTAGACACACAGCCATTCTGTGGTATTTCCCTATTGAAAATTACATTTTGATACCTACCTGTTAGCCAGTTTTCAATCCATTTAATGTGTGCCCTGTTAGTTTTATATCTTTTTAGGTTTTTTAATGAAAATTTCATGCAGTTCCAAGTCAAATATCTAGTCTATTACATGAACACTGTTACCCCTATCCATAGGTGTAGTTTGACTGCTATATTTCAGAGGGCAAAGTGCATGCATGCACACATGCATGCTGAAGCCAGTTCCCTTGGCTCACTGGCTCTCTCCCCCTGCCTGGAGTGGTACCTGAGCTGCCAGTGCTGTGGAGGACGGTCCAGCTTAACAGGGGAGCCCCAGCAGCTGCGGGTGGACCCTCCAACACTGGCTGCTGCAGCGATGTCACTGCTCTGGTGCTGCTGCAGCCACCTCCCTGCTAGGGTTGCTGCTGCTGCTAAGGAAACACCACATGGCTGGCTTCTGCTTCCCCCCACCCATTCCTGTCTCCCCTTCTCTTCCCAATCCCCTCCTCCTTCCTCTCCCCACTGTCCCCTGCCCCATCTCATCCCCTTCTCTTCCTCCTGACCCATCCTACTGTCTCTTCCCCCCACTCACCTTCCCTCAGCCCCACCCCATCCCCCCTGTGGGCACTCACAGTTGTACAAGAAACAGGCAGGCCCAGGACTCAAGAGGCAGCGACCCAGACCTCAGGAGAACAGCTGCTCCATCCCACCCCTTCCACTCCCCGCTAGCCAAACATACTGGGGAGATGGGAAGAGGAGGCACACCATAGGAAGGAAGAGCCCCCATCCTGGGCAGGCCAAGCAGAGCAAGCCCCACAGGGCAGTTTGGCACTTGCAGAAATCGGGAAAGTGGCAAGTGACCTCGCATGACACCTCCCACATCTCGTCTCTGTTTGGGGGGCAATGCTCCCCTGCACCTCCCTAAACTATGCCCATGGCCCATCAACCAAACTTGTAATCTCATTTTTTAAAAAAAGTTAACTAGTTTGACAGGACCTAATTGCCATAAACCCATGTTGATTGGCATTAAGTATATTATCCTCCTTTAATTCTTTATTAATTGAGTCCTGTATCAGTTGCTCCATTATCTTGCCTGGGATCAGTGTCAGACTGACAGGCCTATAATTACTCAGGTCATCCCTTTTACCCTTTTAAAATATTGGTACAACATTAGCTCCGGACTTCTGCAGCTTTCCCAGCATTCCAAGACTGATTGAAAATCAACATTAATGGTCAAGTGAGCTACTTGGCCAGCTCTTTTAAAACTCTTGCATACCAGTTATCTGAAACTGCTGCTTTAAATGTGTCTAAATTTAGTAACTGCTGTTTAACATCCTCCAAGATACTAGTGGAACGAAAGGGTGTTATCATATGACATGACTACATCATCTGTTTGTTTTTTTCCCTCAGAACACAAATATTTACCGAACACACCTGCCTTTTCTGCATTGTTGCTGACGGTTCTGCCATTTTCTAGTAATGATACAATACCATTGTTAGCATCCTTTCTGTTCCTCATATTTTTAAGGAGATTTTTTATTGTCCTTAACTCTGGCCATAGATTTCTCCTTTTGTCTCTTTACTTCCCCTATCAATTTTCTACAGTTTCTAGCTCAGGAGTGGGAAAACTACAGCCCGTGGGCCAGATCCGGCCCGCCAGCCATTTTAAGCCAGCCCTTGAACTCCCACTGGGGAGCGGGGTCTGGGGCTTGCCCTGCTCCGGCACTCTGGCACTCCAGCCAGGGAGCAGGGTTGGGGGCCACTCCAATAGGAGATGCAGAGGCAGTGCATGCAGATGGGGCAGGGTGCAAAGCCACCTGGCCTCGCCTCCACATAGGAGCCGGAGAAGGGACATGCCGCTGCTTCAGGGAGCCATTTAAGGTAAGCACCTCCTGAGCCTCTCTCCATGCCCCAAACCCCTGCCCCAGCTCTGATCCCCCTCCTGCCCTCTGAACCCCTCAATCCCATCCCAGAGCACCCTCCTACACCCCAAACTCTTCATCTCCAGCCACAACCCAGACCCCGCATCCCCAGCCGGACCCGTCCCCCCCGTCACCACACTCCACATCCCACAGCCCAGAGCCCCCTCCCGCACCCTGAACTCCTCATTTCTGGCCCCATCCCAGAGCCCTCACCCCCTCCCGCACCCCAACCCCAATTTTCTGAGCATTCATGGCCCGCCATACAATTTCTATGCCCAGATGTGGCCCTCGGGCCAAAAAGTTTGCCCACCCCTGTCCTAGCTTCAGATTTATATTTGTTACTTTCAACTTCCCCTTCTGTTTTTATTTTTTTTTTTTTAATTTATGGATGCCATCACTTCCCTTCTAAATGAGATCTGCTTTGTAACCGTACAACCTTCTTCCTTGATTGTGTCTCTTTGGGTATCCCGTAGAGTGTTCTGAAACAATTCCAAATTTTCATTTAGATTTTTCTGATTAAATTCTTCCTCCCAGCTGCTTTGGCTCATAACTGTTTTCAGCTTTGTGAAGTTGTGAAGTTTAAGCACCAAGTGTACATATTAGTGGTCTGGACTTTATTTGATTTACACGTTATAAATGTGATCAAGTCATGATCACTTGTACCTAAGGGCTTGTCTACACTGGCAATTAACAGCACTGCAACTTTCTCGCTCAGGGGGGTGAAAAAACATCCCCCTGAGCGCAGTAAGTTGCAGCGCTGTAAAGCACCAGTGTAAACAGAGTCCCAGCACTGGGAGCTGCGCTGTGACCACACAAGCTATGTTAAAGCGCTGCCGCATCAGCACTTTAGCGTTGCCAGTGTAGACTAGCCCTAAGTTACCACTAATTATTAATTCTGTGATCAGTTCAGCTTTATGTGTCATGACAAGCTCCCCCCATGTTGGCTGCAACACTTTTTGAGTTAGGAAATTGTCATCTATAATGTTTAGAAATTTTGAGGTTGTTTTAGTATTGGCTGCCTGACACCTTGAGCACATGTCATTCAAATTGAAGTCCTCATGATCACACAGCTTTTTTTCCTACACATTGTAGATAGGTGTGTAAGGAGGCAGGTCATTCTGTTCCCAAATGTGATTTGGTGCTCTGTAACAGACACCAACTAATACCCCTTCGTATCTAATAGTAAGCATTCCCTAAGCATTCAAGATAATTTTCTTCTGAGTTACCAGTGACACGGAAACAGGTGATGCCATTTTTGACAGAATGCCACTCCTCTCCTCTTTTGTCCACTCGATCCTTCCTAATTAGATTATAACCATTGATCTTAAAATTCCCGCCTTAGGAATCATCCCACCAGGTGTCAGTCACACCAACTAGATTGAATTTATGATCATAAATGAGCAATCCCAGTTCCTCTTGTTTGTTGCTCAGGCTCCTAGCATTAGTGTATTGGCAATTAAAGAATTTCTTCTCTTCATGTGCTTAGGTTCTTTGTTTAATTTTGCTCTAAATATTTTTACCTTCCCTTTTTGTTATTACTTTAACCCTCTCCTGACTACTCTAACCAGCCTGCTCACGAGAAGATTGGTCCTCCTTCTACTGACAGAGCCACCCAAAATATACAGCTCCCTCTCCCTATAAAAGGCGGATCAATGTTCCACAAAACCAAACTCTCTAACCTATGCAACTTACCTAGCCAGAGCTTCATTTCCAGATTTTTCTTCTTTCTGACTTCCTTTGCTTGTGGGACAGGAAGGATCTCAGAGAAGATTGTTTGGATATTATTATTCTTCAGCACACTTCTGAGTTTCATGAAGTCATCTACTGTCTGTGAGAGATCCCATGACACAGTGTCATTAGTGCTAGTATGAACCATCACCAGTGGATCCTTACCTATCGACTTCAGAAGGCTTCCCAATCTTAGAGTGACATTTCGTGTCTTGGCTCCAGGAAGACAAGACACTGTCCTCTTGTCCACCTGTCCATTGCAGAATGTTCTTTCAGTTTTAATGAGTACTGAATCCCCAACAAGGATCATCGTCTTGGACAGTTGAAGAACTTTTTGTGGGCAAGCTTGATTTTTTTACAAATTGGATCAAGCTGCCATCCACTGGTGTGTCCCATACATCACTCTGTTCCCTTGGACCAGATCCAAGATTCTTTGGATCTTAAGAGATATCTTCCACAGTTTCCACATTGAGAAGCTGGTATCAATTGAAAACGTCTGGTTGTGTGGAATTCTTCCTTGTCATCTTCTGTCTAATGTGCACCTGTGTTTCAATTTCCCCTTAGTGATCTGCGGTCTGCTTGTGCTGATAGGCTAGTTTGTACCTCAGTTTCCCCTCTGGCTGGGGAAGTCTTTGCAAATCTATAAAATTGATCTTTTGTTTTGGGCCTCACTAACCCACAGCCTTCAACCTATATAGCAGGGGTAGGCAACCTATGGCACGCATGCCAAAGGTGGCACACAAGCCGTTTTCAGTGGCACTCACACTGCCTGGGTCTTGGCCACCAGTACGAGGGGTTCTGCATTTTAATTCATTTTTAAATGAAGCTTCTTAAACATTTTAAAAACCTTTATTTACTTTACATACAACAATAGTTTAGTTATATATTATAGACTTATAGAAAGAGACCTTCTAAAAACGTGAAAATGTATTACTGGCACACGAAACCTTAAATTAGAGCGAATAAATGAAGACTCTGGCACACCATTTCTGAAAGGTTGCTGACTCCTGCTATATAGAATCATATAAGATTAGGGTTGGAAGAGACCTCAGGAGGTTCATCTAGTCCAACCCCCTGCTCAAAGCAGGATCAACTCCAACTAAATCATCCCAGCCAGGGCTTCATCAACCTAAGCCTTAAAAACCTCTAAGGCTGGAGATTCCACCACCTTCCTACGTAACCCATTCCAGTGCTTCACCACCCTCTTAGTGAAATAGTTTTTTTCTAATATCCAACCTAGATTTCCCCCATTGCAACATGAGACCATTGCTCCTTGTTCTGTCATCTGCCACCACTGAGAACAGCCAAGCTCCATCCACTTTGGAACCCCCCTTCAGGTAGCTGAAGGCTGCTATCAAATCCCCCCTCACTCTTCTCTTCTGCAGACTAAATAACCTCAGTTCCCTCAGCCTTTCTCGTAAGTCATGTGACCCAGCCCCCTAATCATTTTTGTTGCTTTCTGCTGGACTCTTTCAAATTTGTCCACATCCTTTCAGTAGTGGGGGGCCGAAAACTGGATGCAATACTCAAGATGTGGCCTCACCAGTGCCGAATAGAAGGGAATAATCAATTCCCTCAATCTGCTGACAATGTTCCTACTAATTCAGCCCAATATGCCGTTAGCCGCCTTGGCAATAAGGGCACACTGCTGACTCATATCCAGCTTCTCGTCCACTGTAACCCCTGGGTCCTTTTCTGCAGAACTGCTGTCTAGCCACTCGGTCCCTAGTGTGTAGCAGTGCATGAGATTCTTCCGTCCTAAGTGCAGGACTCTGCACTTGTCCTTGTTGAACCTCATCAGATTTCTTTTAGCTCAATCCTCCAATTTGTCTAGGTCTCTCTAAACCCTATCCCCACCCTCCTGCATATCTACCTCTCTTCTCAGCTTAGTGTCATAGAATCATAGAATATCGGGGTTGGAAGGCACCTCAGGAGGTATCTAGTCCAACCCCCTGCTCAAAGCAGGACCAACCTCCAGCTAAAACCTCCCAGCCTGTGCTTTGTCAAGCCTGACCTTAAAAACCCCTAAGGAAGGAGATTCCACCACCTCCCTAGGTAACCCATTCCAGTGCTTCACCACCCTCCTAGTGGAAAAGTTTTTCCTAATATCCAGCCTAAACCATTCCTCCTTGTTCTGTCATCCGCGAACTTGCTGAAGGTGCAATCCGTCCCATCATCCAGATCATTAATGACCAAAACTGGCTCCAGGACCAACCCCTGGGGCACTCCGCTTGATATCGGCTGCCAACTAGATATCAAGCTGTTGATCTCTACCCATTGAGCCAGCTTTCTATCCACCTTATTGTCCATTCATCCAATCCATTCTTCTTTAACTTGCTGACAAGTATACTGTGGGAGACCGTATGAAAAGCTTTGTTAAAGTTAAGGTATATTGTGTCCACCACTTTTGCCATATCCACAGAGCCAGTTATCTCATCATAGAAGGCAATCAGGTTGGTCAGGCATGACTTGCCCTTGATGAATCCATGTTGACTGTTCCTGATCACCTTCCTCTCCTCCAAGTGTTTCAAACGGATTCCTTGAGGACCTGCTCCATGATTTTTCCAGGGACTGAGGTGAGGCTGACTAGTCTGTAGTTTCCCAGATTCTCCTTCTTCTCTTTTTTAAAGATGGGCACTACATTAGCTTTTTTCCAGTAATCCAGGACCTCCCCCGATCACCATGAGTTTTCAAAGATAATGGCCAATGACTCTGCAATCACATCCGCCAGCTCCTTCAGCATCTATGGATGCATTGCATTCAGACCTATGGACTTGTGCATGTCCAGCTTTTCTAAATACTCCTTAACCTGTTCTTTCACCACTGAGGGCTGCTCACCTCCTCCCCAGACTGTGTTGCCCAGTTCAACAGTCTGAGAGCTGATATTGTCTGTGAAGATCGAGGCAAAAAAAATCATTGAGTACTTTAGCTTTTTCCACATCATCTGTCACTAGGTTCCCTCCCTCATTCAGTGAGGGTCCCACACTTTCCCTGACCATCTTCTTGTTGCTAACATACCTAGAGAAACCCTTCTTGTTACCCTTCACATCCCTTGCTAGCTGCAACTCCAGTTGTGCTTTGGCCTTCCTGATTACACCCCTGCATGCTTGAGCAATATTTTTATACTCCTCTCTAGTCATCTGCCCAAGTTTCCACTTCTTGTAAGCTTTCTTTTTGTGTTTAAGCTCACTGAAGATTTCGCTATTAAGCCAAGCTGGTTGCACGCCATATTTGCTCCTCTTTCTGCACATCGGGATGGTTTGTTAAGGGGGAGAGGGATGGCTCAGTGGTTTGAGCATTGGCCTGCTAAACCCACCATTGAGGGTTCAATCCTTGATGGGGCCCCTTAGGGATCTGGGGCAAAAATCAGTACTTGGTCCTGCTAGTGAAGGCAGGGGGCTGGACTCAATGACCTTTCAGGGTCCCTTCTGGCTCTATGAGATAGCTTTATCTCCATATGTTCCTGTGCCCTCACTAAGGCTGCTTTAAAATACAGCCTGGACTCTTTTCCCCCTCATGTTAGCCTCTGAGGGGATCCTACCAATCAGTTCCCTAAGGGAGTCAGTCTGCTCTTCTGAAGTCCAGAGTCTGTATTCTGCTGCTCTCGTTTCTTCCTTTTGTTAGGATCCTGAGCTCAACCATCTTATGGTCACTGCTGCCCAGGTTGCCACCCACTTCTACTTCCCCTACCAATTCTTCCCTGTTTGTGAGCAGCAGGTCAAGAGGAGCACGGCCCCTAGTTGGTTCCTCCAGCACTTGCACCAGAAAGTTGTCACCAACACTCTCCAAAAACTTCCTGGATTGTCTGTGCACTGCTGTATTGCTCTCCCAGCCACTTTGTTCGTGCAGAAGAAATAACAACACTTGTAAAAATGTTCCTTGAAGTCTTTTTTTATTTCATCTGTTTAATCCCTCATTTATTGTGCTGTGTCCTGATATTTTATATAAATCAAGAACTCTCCCTTACAACAGCTCAGCTTCATGATAAAACTGCTGCAAAATTGCAGTGCTTTTCACAGAAAATCTCAGTTCAATATGCTTTTGTTGTAATAACAGATTTTCACTTTGGCTGTCTGTCTTTCTATGGCATTAGCTAAATTAGAGTTGTGCATCTGTATAGTGACCAAGGTTTAGCTGTAATTACAGTAGCCTCAAAAGCAATGTAGGAATTGTCTAATGCTCTTTTAACTGCTCAAACCTGTTTTGAACAGCAGATGGCCTTAGAGATACAGTGTTGGGCAAAGTAAATAGTTTCTCAGCTATAACTGGGGACATTAATTTAATATCACTTCCAGACACAGATACTGCTGTTGGCTAGGCCCTGCCTTCACTCCAGCAAAATGAAGTGCTGTTGGCTACCTGTGCTGCATATCACACCTGTCTCTCCTTTTGCAGTGAGACTTTGCAAACACTGCTGGGAACTGCTGGATGGACATAGGAGATGAGTACTTGTCTGCAGTTAATGGCCTGAGTGAAGGAGGGCAGTCACACCTTTTGTGCTGTTAATGTTCCACAGTCCGTTAATGTAAATCCTGTACCACTGCTTTGACCTTGAGGGGTATCTGCTGGCATTTGAGAGACTTTAAACTCCGGCTATAAAGGGTACATCCAGGCAACCCACCGTATTGGCGGGAAGTGATTGATTTTTCAGGGATCGATATATCGCGTCTCATCTAGACTCGATATATCAATCCCCGAATGCGCTCCCGTCAACTCCGGAACTTCACCGGAGCGAGTGGCAGTAGCGGAGTCGACACGGGGAGCCGCGGACGTCGATCCCGCGCCGTGAGGACCCAAGGTAAATCGATCTAAGATACTTTGACTTCAGCTACGCTATTCAAGTAGCTGAAGGTGCGTATCTCAGATCGACCCCCCCCCCCAGTTTAGACCAGCCCATAGACTCCCTTGTGGAATCCAGCAGAATTTCCTGGATTTTACAGAACCCCAGAAATCTGTGCAAAATCAGTCACTGCAGCAGCAATAACTTTACACTTGTAGGATTTCTCCGGTAACAGATTTCACAGTCCTGTGTCTCACTGTGTGTGACCTACACTACGATGAGCCCTTTTGGGTTTTTTTGGTCGTCTTATTTACATTTTCATAATGAAGGCATCAACAAATACATAGTGACTAACTTGGCAGAGAAACACTTTTAAAATGTTCCCTCAGAAGTCTGAAGCAAAAGCCTCTAAAACAGCCCAGGCGTGGTTAACAATAGTAGAGAATGGTTGGCCTGACAGACTAATAAATACAGTAATGCTCTAAATCTTGTGTGCTAGCTCAGACTGTTCATTATCTGAACAAGTACAAATGCAGGCAATGAGTAAAAAGCTCTTCCTCAGACATAAGCAGTGAATCAAATATTTCTTCATCATCAGAAATGTTTATGTGATCAGTCATGATACCTTATCTTAGCGGCTCAGTAAGAAGTGTTGTGGCATTGCCATAAAAAGATATCTTTTTAATAGCTTCAGTAGTTATGGCAACTGAGCAGGGACAAACACTGATGCATTAAAACAAAATTATTTGGATTTAGGAACCAAAACCCCACATGTTGCCTCAGCCAGATCAGGAGAAAAATCTGGCTTTCCTTTTTTACTGTCTTTTTTTAATTCCAAACTGTCTGCAAAAGGTCTTCCTCACCAATTAGTGTTCTGCACAGAACATAAGTAGAAGAAGATATTCTTAAGTATTTAAGTATTTGCAAAGGAGCCTTAACAAAGCTCCAGAAACAGACAACCTATCATTTGGGCCACTTTGAAAATGTTTCCTTGCACCTAATATACAAACTTTAAGCCCAAACATTCAAACACTTAGTACTGAGCATAGTTTCCTACCAGGTGTCGATTCATTGGCCTCACTGGAACTCCGCATGATAGTACAGAGGGTAATTTTAATTAAGGGTCAGATTCTGCCACTCAGTGGAGGTGCTCATCAATAGAGCTAGGAAGGAATTTATTGCTGAAATATTTGTCAGAAAATGGTGATGTATTGAGATATATCCTGGATAGCTACCTGTAGCAGAGTGGTCCCCTGCTCCTGCCCTGAAGGGCTTAAAACAGCCCAGGAGAGGGCTCCGGCTGGGGCAAGAAGCCTGGGCTGATTGGGGAAAGTAGGCTCAGCTATGGCCATGCCCCAATCAGGCCCAGATGGCCCCTATAACAGACAGTGAGCCAGGAGCCCAAACAGTCTATCTCTAACTGTAGAGTGAGATGGGCCTGGCTGCAGGGAGCTGGACACAGGGTACCTGAGTGAAGCAGGGCTGGGGAAAAGCAGAGGAGCTGGGGAGCTCCAGCCTGGAAAGCCCCAGGCTGTGGCCTAGCATTGGACCAACAGGTACTGGGAGTTGCAGGGGGCAGCCAGGGGTAGACCAAGGCAGCAGGTCCAAACCCAACTTTGCCAGTGATGAGTGGCTGATACTGCAGTCTGCCCCAGGGCGTGGGGCTAGACAATGACTGGCAGTAGCCGTCTACTGAGGCAAGGTGGAGATAGTGGATGGGGGTTCCCTGGGGAGGGGAGACCCTAAGACTGAGGGGTTACTGCCAGGGGCAGCACCCCAGGTAAAAGGGTACTGGGTCCAGGGAGGGACATGGGGTCTGGAGGACAGGTGGCTCACTGGCCGGCAGAGGGTGCTCCAGAGCTGGAATCAAGCTAATTCCCAGAAGTCACCAGCAGGAGGTGCTGCAGGGATGAGTCCACTCATCTACACTTGGTGGAGAATGCAGGCATGTGCGTCCGCCCCTGATACAAGGTGTCAGGTCAAGGACTGTGGACTATTGCCTGGACTTGAGAGCCTGACAATGGATTATCATTGGAGACCCTGTGTGGCCTGGCTCAGCAAGCAGGGCTGCTTCAGCTGCTGCGGGGGAGGGCACATGGACCTCAATGGGGGCCAGGCACCTTGGGCTGGAGGCCAGTGCCAGGGCCTAAAGACTGTTTCACCTGTGTGCAACAGGGGCACTGGAGAAGGGAGTGTCCCTACTGGGCTGGGGCAGAGAGGCCCCACCCAGCAAAGGTGCCCCCTGTGAGAGTAACGGGGGGGGCTCCAGCTTGTTGGGCTTGCGGGGAGCAGGGATGCCTAAAGAGAGAGTGCCCCTATAGGGCTGCCAAGGCCTGGGCCAGCCCAGAGGGAAGGGCTAGGGCCCAAACAGGCTGTGAGAGCCCCATGGCAGGGGGAAGACACCAAGGATGCTTCCACTGCCACACCAAAGGCCACATAAAGAGGCATTGCCCCCTGAGGCAGAAAGGGGGAGCGCCTGAGATAAAGACTCGGTCTGAGACCAGCCCCAGAGAAGGAGTGGTGAAGACTGAGACCCCTAAGGAGAAAGGGGCTGAGGCAGAGAGGCCCCACCTAAAAAAGGAAACCCACATTGGGGCCAGAAGGGCCAATGTGGGAACCCAAGCTGAAGGGGGAACCCACATAGGACCAGGGCTGTCTATGATGGGAACCCAGACCCTAGAGGTGGGAAGTGGGTAGCTCCAGAAGATGGAGAGCCTGTGAGCAGAGAGGGATTCTCTGCGGGCCCAGCTGAGGAGAAAGCTGAGCTGGTAGAACAACACCCCTGCCCTCCTCTGCCCCGGTGGAGGGGATCATGAGGTCGGGGATGTGTAGCAGGGTGGTCCCCTGCTCTGTCCTGAAGGGCTTAAAACAGCCCAGGAGAGGGCTCTGGCTGGGGCAAGAAGCCTGGGCTGATTGGGGAAAGTAGGTTCAGCACTGGCCATGCCCCAATCAGGCCCAACTGGCCCCTGTAAGAGGCTGTGAGCTAGAAGCCCAAACAGTCTATCTCTGCCTGTAGAACTGCCTGGCTGCAGGGAGCTGGACACAAATTACCTGACTGGAGCAGGGCTGGGGAAAGGCAGAGGAGCTGGGGAGCTCCAGCCTGGAAAGCCCCAGGCTGCAGCCTACCATTGGGCCAACAGGTACTGGGGGTTGCAGAAGGCAGACCAGGAGTAGGCCAAGGCAGCAGGTCCAAACCCTCCTTGCCAGTGATGAGTGGCTGATACTGCAGTCTGCCCCAGGGTGTGGGGGCTAGACAATGACTGATAGTAGCCGTCTACTGAGGCGAGGTGGGGATAATGGGTGGGGGTTCCCTGGGGAGGGGAGACCCTAAGACTGAGGGGTTACTGCCAGGGGCAGCACCCCAGGTAAAAGGGCACTGGGTCCAGGGAGAGACATGGGGGCTGGAGAACAGGTGGCTCACCGGCCTGCAGGGGGTGCTCCAGAGCTGGAATCAAGCTAATTCCCAGAAGTCACCAGCAGGAGGGGCCGCAGGGGTGAGTCCACTGGTCTACACTACCCATAGATAGATATCTGCTCTACCCAAGATCCAAAACAAGACCTTTTGGAACTTTTCTGAAAAAACTGGAGTGCTGATCCTGGATCAGGCAATAGCCTGGTTGTCAGGGCACTCACCTGGGAAGTAGGAGCTTCACATTCAAATACTTGCTGCAAATCAAGCAGATCAGAGACATGGACCTGGATCTACCACATCTCAGAGGAATGCCCTGATCCCTAGGCTAGTGGCTATTTGGGAACGAGTCTCTTGATTTCCCCCACTCCTGCAAAAACAAAAGCTCTTGTTTTTATCCAGATGCAGAACAAAAACAAATTTGAAAACTTTGAATTTTTTGGCAAAAATGGAATGCTTGTGTTTTGGCTAGCCCTACTCTTGAAGTAAGTCGTTACCTACTGTGACTAAAGGTGGCAAAATCTGGATTGGGCCCTTAACTGTTGTGGGTTTTTAGTCCTTCTATTTTTACAATGTAAGGAAGATCTGTCTTTAGTAGTAGCACCAGTTAACATATTAAATTACCATTCTGTGATTGTAGATGTTATACAGTTCACTTCAGACAATTATCAACATTTTCCCCGCCCCCCCACCCTCCTGTCCGGAAGATGTGGGATTTTTTTCAATTAAATGAATCTAATTTTGGTTGCTCAGAATCCAAGTGCCTAGGAATGGCCTCGATGGACATGGAAAGCCATTTCCAAAGTGCAAGGCAGTGGGATGCGGCTTTCCCAGCATTCCCATGATAACTTTTCATTGACTCAGACAGTCCCCAGTGCTGTAGGAAGCAGAAGCTATAAACAGACTGAGAACATCTCCTCCTTTCAGTCCAACACAGCAGTTTTTATCTATCATCTCCAACATAACAGACAGGAAGCAATAAAACTTTATACCCTGGACAGGATGTACTGGACCAACCATCATCATCCTTCCCCACCCCCAGCCCAAGGAATTTTCCCAGAAAGAAGAGGGCAGCCAGAAGATGTAGGAAGGAGTCCAGGGAAATAGCACCAGGGTCTGGGAGCAAGCAGACTATAGTTGCTAGACAGGGAACCTTGAATGTACGGGGGAAGTGGCACAGTCTGGGCAAGTAAGGGAAGACTGCCATTTTGGGTGAAGAAACCTTGATGCCCTAGAAGGGGAGGACTATAGTGACCAGGGTGGAGGCCAAGCCATGAAGAGGGAGTGCCCTGAGTTGCAGAGTGGGAGGTTCTGGGGCATGTGAACAAATGACAGAAGGTGATCTTGGACCTGGAGGGAGCTAACCCTCAGAGCAGCCAAGAGGAGGTGCCCTAGTGGTGAGTGGTATCCTGTGACACACCCATCTCACCCCTATCAGTTTGGCAATTTCTGGCCTTGCACTATGATGTGTCAGGCTCTCACGGTGAGGATCTGGTGAAGCTGAGAACAGAACATGGACATGGTGGCATTGTGCTGTCCCCCAGTCCTCAGCTCTGCAGGCTCTGGTGGAGAGGCGCATATGCTCACTGATCAGCTCAGGCCAGATGAATATGGCTGTGGAGGCCTTAGCTAGCTTGGGGGCTGCTTTAGCCAGCCTGCCACACTGATCTCTGTTCTGGGGACAGCTGACCCATTCCCTTGCCCTTTTTGTGACACTCCTCAGGGTTGGGAGGCACCTCACCACCATCTGCCCTTAACATGGAACAGTGTCATCTGAACGTACTATGGATCAGTTCCCTGATCCCACCAGCCTCTGGCAGCATAAGCCCTGCCTCTGTACAGGTCAGTGATAGGAACACACCCACCCCAGCGTCCCTCTGGAGCACTCAGCCCCTGCCCTGCTAAACACTCACTGACCTCTCAGACTCTGCTCCCAAAGGAACAGGACACACCAGCTTACTAGATTCAACTCAGGGTCACCACTCCGCTTAACACACAGCACTGATATGTATTTACAGTTAAAACAAGACGCAGTTTATTATTGACTAACAGAGTCAAGTGACAGTAAGACTATCAGATGCAAATGGCTACACATAAAACAACATTGTAGCATGCCCTGGAGAACCTAAACTCTCAAGACCTTCCTCCTGTGTCCTACAGAAAGCTACCCCAAGTCTTTTCCCCAGCATTTTCAGCCAGGATAGCTGAGAACGCCCTTTCATAAGATCAAGCCCACTGCCAGTCTGGCTTCCCAGTCTGAAGGATGCAAGGGCATCTCTCTGCACCCCCAGATATACCAGCTTAGACCTTTGATCTTCACCTGAAAACAGGGTGACCCCCTTGCTGTTCACCTCTTTCTGATCATTTCCTCCTGAAGTCTCTGCTAGCCCCTCATTGGCTCAGTAGGCTCATAGGACTGAGTGTAAGACACACCATTCACAGTCGTCCACCCAAGAGATCAGTGCTTCCTCCCTCATGCCTGAAGACTTTTGCTCAAGACACACCACCGTTGAGTGACCTGTCTTTAACTACAAGGCCTAGCGTGCATAATATTCAGCACCTAGACATAACTCCTCACATATTCGCCATACATACACCTCACAATGGTTATGATCAGCGTGGCACCGGTTTTCAGCAGAAATCTTACATCGCCCCTGTTAGTGACCTCAGGGGATCCCTGTAGCCCTATCCACCCTGTGCCCTCTGCCAGTTGGCATCAAAGTCCTTGGGTCTCACTTTCCTCTCCAGGCCAACCTGATCACCCCTAGCGATTTCTGGCATCGTCCAGTGACAATGGGGCCCAGATCTATGGGCAGCTGCACTGCAGTAAATCTCAGTGCTGGCTCCATATGTGGCCTGCTCGCCTAGGGCAAGGTTAGTCTAAGGAAGGCACATGACAAGACCATGGGCTTCTGGAAATAGAGGCACTGTCATGTCTAAGCTTGCAGTTATGACACTTTGCTGACCTTATCTAGCCCTTTGGGCTCGAGGTGGAGACCACGCACTTGTGACACTGCTAGCTCAAGGTTCAGCAGTTCTGTAACTAATAAATACATGCTACATACAAAACCAGGGAAGGTGAGGGCCGGTTCTGAATAAGCATGCAGGATCTATTTTGGTGACTGACCCAGCTAGTACTAGCTAGTGACTGGATACAGATCAGATAAGCCAAAAAGATGTTGAAAATCAGAATGAAATGTATGTAGCATTGGTGTAACATCTACTGTTGGATTTTTTTTTTTAAATGTTCTTAGCTTGTTTTTTCTTCCCATTGCCCTGCTTACAGTCTGCTCTGAGGCTGTGCTGTCACGAGACATGAGGCTTCTGCACACAGTGCCTCACAGAAAAGAGATTTAAACTCAGGTTGGCCCTGTTCCAGAGCAGCACGTGTTTATATACAGAACCTGATAATAGGATCTCCATTCTCACTGTCAATGGGACTTTAAGAACTCCTGGATTTGCCTTTTCGGACTGAGAACCATCCTACACAAATTCAGAACAGTGACTTCTCACTAAACACTAACTCATAGGCTCACAGATTTTTAAGGCCAGGAGGGACCATTAGATCATCGAGTTTGAGAACAGGCCAGAGAGTTTCACCCTTTTACTTCTGAGCCCAATAACTGTTTTATTAGCTTATCTGAACATCTATTCTCTAGTTGCTATGCTTAGATGTGCCACATGGCAGACTGTGTTAATGTTACAGGGCATGCGACTTATGAATGATGAATTTCAGTGGGATGCTGTTAATCATGTGGTTATCTGGTGTGTTTACTTTTGTGTAAATGAGCATTCACTGAATCCAAACACCTCTACAAATCTGAATTCCAGCATGACTCAAGCACACATCCCGGCCTTGCCATGACCTCAATTAGGTCTTTGTGCAATAGGGTAAATTTTCAGTGCCATACATTGGCATTTCTCCTGTTAATTGTAACAAAAGTTGTATTCCGAATTCTGCACCCAAGGTCTTAACTTACTTCACCATAAAGAAAAGGCAGAATTTTCAGCAGCATTTACTGCTGGCCTCATTCTGCTCCCATTGAAGTTAATGAGACTTGATCAATAGGACCAGAGTAAGGCCAAGGTTGAGTGCCTCCAGTAGAGCATGGGGGAGTATGTCATGCTGTGAAATCTCACCTGTTCATTGCTGCACCCTATCAATATGATCTGAGAATGATTGTTTGCACTCATTGGAGCAAATGGTACTCGGTGCTCCAAGTCAAAGAGAAACGATCTCCAAAGGCAAGTTTTGATGTGGGGTTGGTAACACAGTAACCACATGTTCCCATCCCTGGCAGACAATTGTCATCTGCCCTCTTGCTCACTAACAGGGGCTGCACAGCTGGTTTCCCATGGTGCCTACCACTGCAAATAGCATTACCTACCCAAGAAAACAACATGCCTGCACCAGTGTAGTACTTTTTTTTTAAAGGGATGTTTTTGCAGGAGAACTAGGAACCCAGGAGGTTAAAATGGAGTCTGCTTAGCTCACCATATAACCCCATTCATTGGCGTTAGCCCAGGGAACCCTCACAATCTGATTACAATGGTTTTGGCTGTGCTCTTGTGTCACGATCTCTATCTCTCTCTCTCTCTCCCTCATTTATTTCCCAAGGAACACTCCTGCCTAGTTCACACTAGTGTTCCCAGGTGGGATGATCAGGTGCTAAAACCCCAACAGGATCCAATCTGAAGATCTGATTGCTTCGTAAATGAACATTCAGTTCTAGTGTTGTTAACACTTGGAGACTTATCCTATACCCTTAACCAGCTCCATAGAGCCGCTGCTATTTACATGATTCAGAAATGAAATGCAGAGTGCTTTGGAGATGGGGCGCAATAAGATCAGTTCAGGCTGTTGTGATCCATTTTAAAATGTTCTGTTATTGTGCCAAGGGGCTGAGAAATGCCCCATTCCCATCAGTGCAAAGCTTGATTTTATAGGTGGAAGGTCATTCAGGTGAGGGGGGTTCACTGGATTGTGAGATGTTGGCTTCATGCTAATAGCACCACTGTCATCTCCACCCGCACAACTGCCAGCTGCTTCTCTTCCAGGTGGAAGCTGATTAGTCGGTGTGGGGGCAGGAGGGATGGACTATTAGACACTGAGGCCTGATCCAAAGCTAACTGAAGTCAATGTGAGCCTTTCCAGTTCTGAAAGCCTCTTCCAGAATACCGTACTTCACTGGGATTTACACCAGGTACTTAGTGTGCAGTGGGAAGCCAGGAAAACTCCCCTCTTCTTACCTGGCTATGCTGTCTCGACATCATCTATCCTTGTGGCCTCTGGCAGTGTTTTAATGAAATCTGCCCCTCAGGGTTCACGTGATGTAAAGGCGAAGCAAACGCTTTCTGCAAGAGGAGCAGGGGTGGCCTGGGCTAAGCAGAGATGGCTTCTTCGTGCACATACATGGTGGTAAGCCTGCCAACAACTGGCTCCATTTAAGGCAAAACTAACTGGCCACCCAATCTAACAGCCTGGCTAGAAAGCCCAGATTTGATGTCACACGCTAGAATATGGGCCAACCCGGCTGGCACTCGAATGAGGGGTGGGAAGAGGCAGGGCTGCCCAGGGCGGGGGCAAGTGGGGCAATTTGCCCCTGGCCCTGCAGGGGCCCCCACGAGAGTTTTTCAGGGCCCCTGGAGCAGGGTCCTTCACTCGCTCCGAGGGCCCCAGACCTTCTTCCGCTCCAGGTCATTGTCAGCAATTTGGCAGCGGGGGGTCCTTCCGCCCCGGGACCTGCCGCAGAAATGCTGGGTCTTCGGCGGCATAGACCCCCCGCCGCTAAAGACCCTTGGCCCCCTGAATCCTCTGGGCAGCCCTGGGAAGAGGAGCTTATGGGGAGGATGAAAGGGAAAGTGAGTGAAAGATTTCTGGAGGCTCACCGAGTTAGAGAACAAGGTACAGCATTTGTTCTCTGAGACATCAGAGTGGGGTCTGTATTGTTGTGCATATGGAGTGGTAGCTATGATCCTCCGCTGTGATCTTTTTATATATAAAGCGCATCTCACCACCCGATAGAAGCCCTGAGGGAACAGTAGGAATTGCACTGCACTAGGTGTTCAGCCTAGAAAATCTCGTAAGATGTCTGCAGTAAAACAGCATGAAGGGGAGGGGTGGGGGGCAGTGCTTAATTTGTGCCAGGGCTTGCCAGGGCTGAGCCCAGGCACCTCTGGGCTTGGCAGTTCACAGCCCCCAGCACCTCTGGGCTTGCTGCAACAGTTATGAATGTAACTTGAGCCCCGGTGCCTGTTTCATTACAGATTAAGCACTGGTGGGAGGGGAGGAGACCAAACCCCACGCCAACAGCAATTCTGCTAAAACAACCAGTGAAGATCAGTGGCAGCTTAATCACTGGGACAATGGGGCCTATGCCCAGGGGTCCCAGCCAATTGGGGGGTCCTGGAAAAATGGGCACCCCCATGCCTTGACCCATTCTGCCTGCCTTGTTTCAATCATTGCAATCAGCACTGCGAAGGAGGGCTGTTAGCCCTCTGATGGAAAGCCAATGATTTCTCAGCCTAACACAGAAGTGGACAAATGCCACACAAGGAAGTGACAGCCCTCTGGATAGTCCATAGGGCAGATGCTGGACTGGCGTAGGCTGAAAAGGGGGGCAGATTTATTTGTAAGCCTGGAGGTACCATGTGTACTCAGGAGCCAGCTGCAGCCACCTGCAGACAGTACTGTTGGACAAAGCTGTGCTGAACTTGCTAGCATGGGTAGTGCAGGGAGAGAATCAGGCCAGGCCAATCTCCAACAAGCAGCCTGCCAAAGACAGGGGCCAAATAATTCAGGGCAGAGGCGAGTGAAGCCAGAGCCCTTCCCACCTACTGGCTATGTCACATACGCTGTTCTAGTCTCACTGGTGAGGTGCCAGCCTGTAGAGGGAAGTCAGGGTGGAGGATGGGCACAATGCCAAGCACCAACCCTGAGGGAAGGTCACTAGCCAGTCTGCCATTGCATATACCCCTGCCCAGCTACTCATGAATCCCGGCACTCCACATGGGGCCTGGTCACAGGGGGAAGGCAGAGTCCACATCTGGCTTTCAATGACTGGAGGTATCAGGAGTAACTTTTTGTGTTTGACTAAAGGGGAGCTGGTGCCTTCCTACCCTAGGGCAATGGGGAACCCTAGAAATGCCAGGATGGAGGTGGGCAAGTCTCTCAGTCAGGAGTCACTAATGAGTACTAAAGCTGTGGCAAAACCCCACTGTTGAGGGGTGGGGGTGGGGGTGGGGGTGATGGAAGCCAATTTTCATTTGAGAATGGTCTTGCTATAGCAACTGACTGGGCAATCAGGCTGTGACAGTGTGTTTGGTGCTGCATGTCCTGTGCTTTGTAGGGTCACTGTGGTCTGAGGTGGCCTCCAGGAGGGAGTGCTAAATCTCAGAGTTGGTGCTAGAGACACCTTTGGGCTCTGTGGGGAGAAGGCTAATGTAGTGCCCATATTTTAAAAAGGAAAGGAGGAGGATCCAGGGAACTACAGGCCAGGCAGCCTCACCTCAGTCCCTGGAAAAATCACGGAGCAGGTCCTCAAGGAATCAATTCTGAAGCACTTAGAGGAGAGGAAAGTGATCAGGAACAGTCAGCATGGATTCATCAAGGGCAAGTCATGCCTGACTAACCTAATTGCCTTCCATGAGGAGATAACTGGGTCTGTGGATGAGGGGAAAGCAGTGGATGTGTTATTCCTTGACTTTAGCAAAGCTTTTGATACAGTCTCCCACAGTATTCTTGCCGGCAAGTTAATGAAGTATGGGCTGGATAAATGGACTATAAGGAGGATAGAAAGCTGGCTAGATCGTCAGGCTCAATGGGTAGGGATCAACGGCTCCATGTCTAGTTGGCAGCCAGTTTCAAGCGGAGTGGCCCAAGGGTTGGTCCTGGGGCTGGTTTTGTTGAATATCTTCATTAATGATCTGGAGGATGGCATGGACTGCACTCTTAGCAAGTTTGCAGATGACACTAAACTGGGAGGAGTGGTAGATATGCTGGAGGGTAGGGATAGGATACAGAGGGACCTAGACAAATTAGAGGATTGGGCCAAAAGAAACCTGATGAGGTTCAGCAAGGACAAGTGCAGAGTCCTGCACTTAGGAAGGAAGAATCCCATGCACCGCTACAGACTAGGGACCGAATGGCTAAGCAGCAGTTCTGCAGAAAAGGACCTAGAAGTTACAGTGGACGAGAAGCTGGATATGAGTCAGCATGTGCCATTGTTGCCAAGAAGGCTAATAGCATTTTGGGCTGTATAACTAGGGGCATTGCCAGCAGATTGTGGGACGTGATCATTCCCCTCTATTCGACACTGGTGAGGCCTCATCTGGAGTACTGTGTCCAGTTTTGGGCCCCACACTACAAGAAGGATGTGGAAAAATTGGAAAGAGTCCAGCGGAGGGCAACAGAAATGATTACGGGGCTGGAGCACATGACTTATGAGGGGATGCTGAAGGAAATGGATGTTAGGAAAAACTTTTTCACTTGGAGAGTGGTGAAGCACTGGAATGAGTTACCTAGGGAGGTGGTGGAATCTCCTTCTTTAGAGGTTTTTAAGGTCAGGCTTGACAAAGCCCTGGCTGGGATGATTTAGTTGGGAATTGGTCCTGCTTTGAGCAGGGAGTTGGACTAGATACCTCCTGAGGTCCCTTCCAACCCTGATAGTCTATGATTCTATGAAGGGAGAGCGGCTGTTTCCTCTCTCAGCCACATTAATATATTAGCCATGGTTTTCCTACACCCTGGTAAGAAATCTCCCACTCTGTTCCCACAGAATCTGGGTCACAGGGTAGCTGGCCCCTGAGGTGGCCAGGCACTTGGCCTACCTGTGACAGGCTCTGTTAAAGAGAACGAGTTAGCCCAGATCCATCTGGGGATAACTCAGAACTAATTAACTTCTGCTCTGTGTGCTTGGCAGGAGAGAACGCAGGGAGGGAGCACCTGAGGAAAGAGCTCCTGTGAAGCTGGCTAGGAAGCTACATCCAGTGGGTCTCCCTAGAGATCAGGGCTCCTGGGGAGAGGACCAGTCCCCAGTGTGCAGAAGGAGAAAGCCCCCAAGGGGAGGGCTTCTGAGGGGAGCTGGTGGTAGATGACAGAAGAAGGAGCAATGGTCTCAAGTTCCAGGACAGGAAATTAAGGAAGAGTTCTCCTAGGTGAGCGAGGCTATGCAAGGGAGGAGCTCCAATGGAAGGACTTCTCCAAGTGGGTACAGGAGCCCCCAGTCCTGTCCTGAGGAAGGGGTGTCATCGTGTGATCTCTGTGGGGATCTTCACCCAAGAAGAGAGACACTTCCCCAGCTGATGGCAAGAGGCCCTGGCACCAGAAGAGGTTTCTGGGTCAAGAGGGCCTCTCTGGTAAGGGACTTGGACTTATGGAGGTTTGGACCAAGGATGCTGGGGATGCTGGGGTTGAGGCCTGTCTGTGTAATGTTTCATCTTTGGGTTAAATAAGCTAGATCCCTGAAGGGGCACTTCAATATACATCAACCTCATTGGACTTATTGAAAGCCCATTAGGGGAAACTGAGGCAGGGATATAATTGTAGTGCTGCAGTGGGCCCCCATTGCAGCCTGCTTTTATTGATCCCATGTATGTCTCCAGCAGAGCAAATAGTGACAACTTGTTAGAGGGGCAGTATACTGTAGGCATGTGGCCATTTCTCTTCCCAAATCATTCTCTCCCCTTCAGCCCCCTGGGAATGCAGAGAGGGTTGTATGTGCAAGATGGGATTGCTGCTCCGTTCAGCCTCCTCATCAGAAAAAATGACTGCAGTCTGGCTCTTGGTGTCCCTTCTGCTGCCTCAGAATGGCAAAAGGTTATTGATTTAAACCATCCCTTATCCTTGGTTCCTTTCTCCTCTCTGAAACATTTGGTAACAGTAGCAGGAAACTAGACAGTGCAGTCCCATATGACCCCGAGTGCTTTCTGCATCATATTAAGGGCCACATTGAAGAACCCCTGGCTGCTGGAGAGCTGTTAGGATATTGATATTCAGGCCTGTCTGCAAAGGTCTATACTTAAAGCATGTAGGTGTTTTCTTATCACTTAGCTAGTTACAGAAGTATAAAAGAAAGAATCAAAAATCACTGTTTGTGTAATGGCCTTTTCTTACTGTGACAGTCTGAGGCCTCGTTCTTCAGCTAAGCAGCCATAAACTGGGAAATGTGTGGTCACATCCTCACATTCCAAACCAGGCATATTAAAATAAGGCAATCGGGGGCTGTTAGGAAGGTGATCCGGTCTATCACCTCCAGAGAAAGGGAAGAGCCTAGGAGATGTAAAAGGAAATTTAGTTTGATAGTTTTCTGTCTGGTAAGAACTTACTTATTAATAGACACAGCTGGAAAACTCATATGTCTGTATAGATGTAGTTGTGAAACCCTTATGTC
Source organism: Gopherus flavomarginatus (assembly GCF_025201925.1). Lineage (NCBI taxonomy): Eukaryota > Metazoa > Chordata > Testudines > Testudinidae > Gopherus > Gopherus flavomarginatus. The sequence continues at coordinate 142,542,462 of NC_066619.1, forward strand.
TGTATAGATGTAGTTGTGAAATCCTCACTTTTGTATTTTTTTTGTATGTTTATTTGTATGATCTCTGTCTCGTTCTGTGATTGTTTCTGTCTGCTGTATAATTAATTTTGCTAGGTGTAAACTAATTAAGGCGGTGGGATATAATTGGTTAGCTAATCATGTTACAATACATTAGGATTGGTTAGGTAAATTTCAGTAGAATGACTGGTTAAGGTAGAGCTGAGAATATTACTATATAAATTAGGGGCAAACAGGAAGTAAGTTGGGATTCAAAAATAAGGAAAAGGAACTTGAATTTAAGCTTGCTGGAAGTTCACCCCGATAAACATTGAATTGTTTGCACCTTTGGACTTTGGGTATTGCTGCTCTGTTCATGCGAGAAGGACCAGGGAAGGGTGAGAGTGAAGGAGTAAGCTCTCTAACAAGGGGTGTCTACACTAACCCAATTTTCTGTAAATTTCACACTGTTGCTACCACCAGTTCTGCTCCATTAGTGCTAGCAATGCCAGGAGCGCCGGTGTTTGCTGGCTGCTTGCATCTTCTCCATTAGGTCATCTGCTCCTGCCCAGAACTGGTCTAGGGGGAGGGTGACCAGATGTCCCGATTTTATAGGGGCAGTCCTGATTTTGGGGTCTTTTTCTTATATAGGCTCCTATTACCCCCCCCCCACCTCCACTCCATCCCAACTTTTCACACTTGCTGTCTGATCACCCTATCTAGGGGACATGGCGTTCAGAACACCAATGGCTGCTGGCACCTTGTCTGATGTCTACACAATCACTCCAATGGTTGCTACCACCTGGGGTCTGCCTCACTAGTAGTAATGGTGGGGACCAGTAGGGTACTAAACCTGTGGTAGAGGTGGCTCTGGAAAGCTGCATTGTTACTGGCAGTGTCCCATCACCAGAGTAAGGAAAGTGACAACTACAGAGCAAAGGAAACAGCTCGTGGGCTGATGAGTTATGGCCCATCTGGTGCATGATTTGGTACAATGCCAAGCTGTGAAATACAAACAGAATACACTCCAGAGAGTGATTTGCTCTCTGTTTGCTAGTCATTAATATTCTAGTGAGCCATTGAAAATGGTGCCTCACTGAGCACTGTGGCCAGAAAGAGAAATGATGTGGAAAATCTGAAGTGCTTGTGGCGCTGTGCACAGTAGCCCCATCTGAGGGCTTTGACAGGAGAAAAGACATGCCTGCTTGGAAGTGTTGCTAGTCACGTAAGCCAGGGCTCCTCGTGCCCCCTAGAAACATGCCGGATGTAGTGCCGGGAGGTGGTGGTCCTGCTGCCGGGGTGAGTCCTGTGCACCTGGATGGGGCAGAGGCAAGCTTTGTTTGAGAATGGCTTGAGGCTCAGCCACGGGCTGGCAAACCCTGCAGTGTTTCCCCGTCTCCTGTGGAAGGCCCATGCGGAATAGGAGCAGCAAGCCCAGTGGCGCGTATGAAAGACCCCAGCGTGAGTCATGCTGCACCATACCCACAATGCACCCTGGAGGAATTAGCGCGCTGGCCATGTTAACGTGCAGCCCCACCGCCACCGCACCGCCGGGCAGGCTCCTCTGTGCACACCCCAGCAGGGCAAGCCCAGCACTGGAGAGACACCGCTGTTCTGCTGCCGGGGCCGGAGCCAGACATGTCACATCAGCTGATCAGTTCTCAGTGCAATGAGTCTAACAAAGACCTGGGTGAAGATGCCCTTTGGCCTTTCTGTACTAATAACTCTGCTAACGCAGGCCCTGGATGCCTTTGATGTCCTTCCATTCAAACATCCCATCACTGGGAAAGGTCGTCCTGATAGGACATCACATCCTGACACCAGTGTGGCTTCTAGGAGTCACACCCCATAAATCACAGCCCTTTGCCCACCCTCAGGGCCAACAGCCACGGGCCTTTCTCAGCTCCTGTTCCAGCTAGAGTCCCATTGACTTCAGTGGGCTTTGCCTATGTGTGAGCAGAGTGAGTGCTGAGCATCTGAGTGCTGGTGTTGCCTCTGCCCATAGGAGGCTATTTATCCAAGGCAGGATCCTGGGCAGGCCTGTGTCTTGAGTATTTCCAGCTCCAGAAGGAACCTGTGACAATTACATTGAAAGGACTTTTAAACAGCTCGTGCCTCTCTTGCCAATGCACAGAGTCTGGGCTGATTCTGGGTTATTGCCTGGCCTCTCAAATGTCTCTCTGTAGCTCAGTGGTCACCAACCAGTCAATCACAATCTCCGGCAGCAGGGCAGTGTGGCTGCCTAAGGCTACCCCAGCCCCACGTCACTCCCAGAAGTGGCCACTGCAGTCTGGTGGCCCTGGGGGAAGGGGGGGCAGAGGTCTCCGTGCACGCTCCTCCTGCCTACAAGCACCGCCCTGCAGCTGTCATTGGCCAGGAGAGCTGCAGGGCTGGTGCTTGCAGAGAGGGGCCGTGCACAGAGCCACATGACCCCTGCCTTCCCCACCCCAGGGGCTGCAGGGGTGCATTGGCCCCTTCCTGGACCAATGTGAAGGCAGAGTAGGCAGGGAGCCTGCCTTAGCCTCACTGCGTCCACCACCGACTGGGAGCCACGGGAGGTATGTGCTGCCTGGCAGGAGGCTGCACCCCAACCCCCATCCTTGAGCTCCCTCCTAGAGCCAGCACTGCATAATCCCTCCTGCACCCCAAATGTCACCTTGAGGTGCCTCCCAGAGCCAGCACCCCATACCCACTCCTGCACCCCATCCCTTTGCCCCAGTCCTGACCCCCCTCCCAGAGCCAGCACCCTGTACCCCGTCCTCCGCCCCAATACTCTTCCCCAGCCCGGAGCCTGTCCTGCACCCAAACTCCCTCCCAGAGCCTGAACCCTGCACTCCCTCCTGCACCCCAACACCCTGCCACAGCCCAAAACCTCCTCCTGCACCTGAACCCCCTGCCCCAGGCCCAGCCCAGAGCCTCCTCTCACGCTGCAAACCCCTTGTCCCCAGCCCAGAGCCTGCACCCCCTCCCAAACCCCAATCCCCTGCCCCAGCCTGGTGAAAGTGAGTGAGGTTGGGGGAGAGCAAGTGATTGGGGGGGGTGGAGTGAGCAGAGTCAGGCTTTAGGGAAGGGGTGGGGCCTCAGGGAAGGCACAATGTAGATCCTGAGTTGCCCTTAGATTCAAAAAGTGATCTTGGGTGTTAAAAGGTTGGAGACCACTGCTGTAGCTGAAGGTCTCTTAGAATCATAGAAGATGAGGGTTGGAAGAGACCTCAGGAGGTCATCTAGTCCAACCCCCTGCTCAAAGCAGGACCAATCCCCAACTAAATCATCCCAGCCAGGGCTTTGTCAAGCCAGGCTGTAAAAACCTCTAAGGAAGGAGATTCCACCACCTTCCTAGGTAACCCATTCAGGGGCGGCTCTAGACATTTCACCGCCCAAGCACGTAGGCATGCCACGGGGGGTGCTCTGTTGGTCGCTGGTCCCGGGGCTAGAGTGGACCTCCCACAGGCGTGCCTGCGGAGGGTCCGCTGGTCTCGCGGCTCCACCGAAGCCACAGGACCAGCGGACCCTCCACAGGCACGCCTACGGGAGATCCACCGGAGCTGCGGGACCAGCGGACCCTCCGCAGGCATGCCGCCGAAGGCTGCCTGCCTGCCGCCCTCCCGGCGACCGGCAGAGTGCCCCCTGCGGCATGCCACCCCAAGCACGCGCTTGGTATGCTGGGGCCTGGAGCCACCCCTGAACCCGTTCCAGTGCTTCAACACCCTCCTAGTGAAATAATGTTTCCTAATATACAACCTAAACTTCCCACACAGCAACTTGAGACCTGTACTCCTTGTTCTATCATCTGCCACCACTGAGAACAGCCTAGATCCATCCACTCTGGAAATCCCCTTCAGGTAGTTGAAGGCTACTATCAAATCTCCCATCACTCTTCTCTTCTGCAGACTAAATATTCCCAGTTCCCTCAACCTTTCCTCATAAGTCATGTGCTCCAGCCCCCTAATCATTTTCATTACCCTCCACCGGACTCTTTCCAATTTGTCCAAATCCCTTCTGTAGTGGGGGGGAGACAAAAACTGGACACAATACTCCAGGTGTGGTCTCACCAGTGCCGAATAGAGGGGAATAATCACTTCCTGCGATCTGCTGGCAATGCTCCTACTAATACAGCACAATAAGCCGTTAGCCTTCTTGGCAACAAGGGCACACTGCTTACTCATATCCAGGTGCTCATCCGCTGTAACCCCTAGGTCCTTTTCTGCAGAACTGCTGCTTAGCCATTCGGTCCCTAGTCTGTAACAGTGCATGGGATTCTTCTGTTCTAAGTGCAGGACTCTGCCCTTGTCCTTGTTGAACCTCATCAGGTTTCTTTTGGCCCAGTCCTCTAATTTGTCTACGTCACTGTGGACCTTATCCCTACCCTCCAGTGTATCTACCTCTTCCCCTAGCTTAGTGTCATCTGCCATAACCATCCCCTAGTGCATCTATTTTGTGCAGAACCTGAGCGCAGAGCCTTGAGAGGTAACCCCCATGCAGGAGATCAGCAGTCAAAGCAGGGCCTGGACCGACATCCCTGCATAGCTCTCCCTCCCACTGACAACCTGGGCACCTCCGGAGGAACAGTGGCACCATTACCCCAGCTGCAGGCATGGCCCCCTGATGTCGTTAGCCATCAGCACAAGTTAGATTAATGTACCCTAGTGACAGGGGAGTGCAGAGATGGGCTTTGCGTTCCTCCTTGAATTGTGCTTTGTGCTCCTTAGCCCCAGAGAAGGACCTGGCCCAGTACCAGAATACCCATAGGCAGGGTGAGCATGGGCACCTAACATTCTGAGCAGGGGCTCGTATTCTCCACCTATATGTCAGCTAGACTTCTGGCCTGGGCGCTCGCCGTGCCTTCCGTACACGCATGCTCAGTGAGGCTCTTGATGGACCTTGACACTGATGCATTAGGGAGTACTCCATGGCCCCCAGGTTTGTTGTCTGCACTGAAGCATCAGCCCCTCTCTGAAACAGCAGGATACTTGGGGGCATTAGACCCCATAATGCTTTTCCAGAGCACAGTCATTGCATGACCCCTCTCACTCGCTTCTTAAAACAATCGGCCTAGCGGTTCCCGTTCTTGCAGTCAAAGAATATCGCACAGCCTACCCCATATGCTGTTCAGCACCAAGGCGCTGCTAGGCCAGGCCAGGCCAGTGCCCCCTCAAGTCAACAGAAGGGCTCCTATTGACTGCAGGGAACACTGGATCAGGTGCCTAGCACACAGGAATGGACTGGCCTCACTATAGCTAGAGAGATTCTTGCTATTGTGCTCCTATCCTTCCCTCAAGATTGCTGCCTTTGCCTCCGGCCCAGGTCTAAGAGAGAAACTTCCACGGTGCCGTAGCTGGAAGGATGGTGCTGAAAGGGGAAATGGAACTTTCTTAGCCTCTCTGCAATAACCCCTGGGGTCCAGATTCTCAATGATATTTAGAGTCCTAACTTCCCCTGAACTTAATGGAAAATGAGGGAGGGATAGCTCAGTGGTTTCCACATTGGCCTGCTAAACCCAGGGTTGTGAGTTCAATCCTTGAGGGGGCCATTAGGGAACTGGGGCAAAATCTGTCAGGGGGATTGGCCCTGCTTTGAGCAGGGGGTTAGACTAGATGATCTACTGAGGTCCCTTCCAACCTCAATAATCTATAATTCTATGAAACAAAGAGCCTAAATCTATCCAAGGCTCTGGCCCTGTGTCTGATGCAGGGGTTCTCAACTGGCAGCCCATGCGACCTAATCAGGACACAGCTGTACACCATGTGACATCCTCAGGGCCATACAGATAGTATTGGATGCTGCCCAGAATGCTAAATAGGTGGAGAACCACTGAGGCTTGGGTACCATACTGCTCACAGAGAGTGCAGTCAAAAGATGCCAATACAGCCCCTCTGGGAAAATTCCATCTGAAACTGATTTTTGAAATATCATCTGATAGGAACATTCTTTCTTTGTTAACCAGCAAACGGGAGATTTGCTTGCTGCTGCATTAAATAACAATCCATATGGTTCTCCCAGGGGAATCATCTTCAGAACTGTTTGCTTATATTCATTACTTGTGGTAGTCTGTACTGCAGCAGGGCCCACAGTCACCCCCTGGGGCCAGATCCCACTGTGCTGGGTACTACAGCCAGAGACTTTTATTTAATCCTGTAAATACTAAATTCAATCCAAATAGAAACAGAAGCCTGCCTCCCAGCTAACTGATTGTACAGAGTTACCAGGACCCAGGGTTTCAAGATCAATTACTATTATCTCTGCCGTGGATAGATTAAATGGCTCTTTTTTGTAACATGAAACAGCTGCAGCTTTTTGTAGGTCCCTTATCTTTATTGCAGGGACAGGGGGCCCAAAGGAAGCATGTCTGCAATGGGGATGAGGGGTAGTGTGCAATTTGGTGAAGGGAACATGGTGTATCTTATCAAGCAGCATTAATTATTTAAATTAGTCCTTCAAAGCCCAGCAGCATTGCAGTGAGCAGCTAGCCACTGGGCTACCATAGCACACTATCCTACAGAGAGCTGGGAAACACAGAACGAAGGGAGCTGTTGGAGATCTCACTGATGCAAGCCCTGCTTTGACTATAATGTGCATTCAAACAATGCAGGTGCTGCCTTCAAGTGTGTATACTATGGCCAGAGAAGCTCCCAGCCATCTACAGTATTTACATTTCTATGATGTATTTTCTCTGTGTGTCTAACACGCTCTCATTTTAGCAACACAACTTTAATCAACCCAGTGGAGAAACAAGATAAAAAGACTCACATCCATCATTGCTGTTGATGAGCTGTAAGTCTAGCTAGTGTCAAGCAGGTGCTGGGAAGTAGCTCTGCCACTGTCATGCTGGGAAATCTGGGGGAACAGTTGGCTTCATGTGCCTACTCATTTGGAGCATGAGCTTTCGTGGGTGAATACATGCATCTGAAGAAGTGGGTATTCACCCACGAAAACTCATGTTCCAAAACATCTGTTAGTCTATAAGGTGCCACAGGATTCTTTGCTGCTTTTACAGATCCAGACTAACACGGCTACGCCTCTGATACTGATTTGGGGTACCTTCATTGCTGGGTGTCCCACTCAATAGCTAGGCCCTGATTTTTCAGCAGTGCTGAGTGCTCACTTGGTGGCTCAGAGAACAAGGACCTAGGTAGCTCAAGCCAGGCACCCAAACTTAGTGAATGCTTTTGGAAGCGTGGACCCAACTTCTTTAAGCTCAATTTACCGCTCTGCACAACCGGGACAAGCCCATTCAATCACAGAAAAATCACAAGGGTGTTGTGGGGCTTAAGTGTTTGCTCACCGACGAAATGTGCCCCTGGAGTGGAAGTGATGGCATATTGCTCTTTGGGAAAGACAGCAATTTTCAACCACATTTATCAAGATATTTTTTAATTTTGATCACTGAGTCACATTGATCAGCCTATGGAGGCTACTAGAATTAGGGCTATTTTGGTTCATGTCATCAAGGTAAATGAGAGCTATTCTTAGCAGCCGTTTCTCATGCTACTTCTTATTGCCCATAGATTAAAGCTATAAATTTCCTCCTGTAAAGTTGCTGAGCAGGTGTGGTTGCTACAGCCAACAGCTGCAATAAATCTGTTCTGATTCCTAGCGAGGCGCATGTCTCCAGCGCCCAGCTTATGGAGTACTACAGAGCAGGGCCATCATTAGGATTTATGGTGCCCTAGGCAGGATTATTAAACTGGTGCCCCTGTGCCTGACTTGATCTGAGCAACACAAACATAAGCTTACAGTATTGGAAAACTTGCCACATGCATGTTATTAAAAGCAGTTTAACTTAATTAAGCACACTGTAATACTGATGGACTAGCACTATAGAACAAATTCTGATTTGACAGAATGATGCAAATAATATATATTTTTTAATTTGTCAACATATTATTGGAAATTTCTATGAAGAGGTATTGAAACAAGGATTAGTTTTTAATTAAAAGCAATCTTTCTGGCTTTTTGGGCTGCAAAATCAGTAATAATGTCATCGTATGACAAAGACAAAGTGATGTCTTGTTCTATTGCAAGATTAGCAAGATGAGTCAAGTGTTCCTGACTCCTTGTAGAGCGGAGATAGTTTTTAATGAGTTTTAGTTTTGAGAAACTCCGTTCTCCTGATGCTCCTGCTACAGGAATTGTCAGTAGAATACGAGCGGCAATGTACACATTAGCATATATATATATATCAACACGTTTGCTGGTACGAATAAACTGTACAATGTCCATCATTGATTTTGCATGTGGCAACACTGATGACAGTGAACTCAATTCTTCGTACAGTTCAAGTCCATTTAAATCAAAACGATCACCGTGCTTCAGGAGGCTCCCTAGGTTCTTGCACTTTGTCATTAGTTGCTCTTGTTTTCCTATTTCGTTGAATTTAGTCCCGCTCAGCCTGCTGCCAGCTGAGTGAATGGAACCCCAGACCGACAGTGGGTTCCCAGGCCAGCAGCGGGGTCCCCAGGCCAGCAGCGGGTACTGAGTAGGGCTGGTGGCCAGGACCCCGGCTGGCAATGTGGCAGCAGCCAGAACCCCAGAGCATCAAAAATCAGCTGGCATGCCACCTTTGGCACGTGTGCCATAGGTTGCAGACCCCTGCTGTATACCAGTGGTTCCCAAACTGGGGTTTGTGAACCACAGGGTGTTTGCAGAACGTTACAAGGGATTTGCCAGGAAAATTTCACTAATGGCGGCCAGAGGACCCCGGGCATTGGAGACAGCATGTGAGACCCAGTTGCAGGGCAGACACCCTGAGCCCCAGGGAGAGCAGGGTCGGGCAGTTTGGGCTGGCAGCCCGAGTCCCGGCGGTCAGCAAGGGAGCCGGCAGCCTGAACTCCAGTGCTGTGTGCTGGGCTGGCAGCCCGAGTAACAGGAAGAGTGGGGCTGGGCAGTTGGGGGCAGGGCTCAGTCAGCCAGCCGCATCAGTGGGGGAGCCGGCAGCCCAAACCCCAGCCTGAGCCCCAGGAAAAGTGGTGCAGGCAGTTGGGGCATCCATCACACTGAGGAAATTTAAACTTAAATCCCTGAAAATATTCATTTTTAGGAGGGGGTTCATGACACTTAACAATTTAGTGAAAGGGGTTCACAGGCTTGTTAAAGTTTGGGAACACCTGCTCTATACACTAGTAAGGAGATGAGCATCTTGCAGTTGTTGGAGGGCTCTATTTAGCAGTAACAGGGCTATAGGAAAGTCAGTCAACATTTTTTGTTTCTCTGATGAAAACTGGTCCACTCCCTTCCCCATACCAAACTTGTCACAGATAATTGTCAACAACTTAATTTTCTCTTTTTGGCTAAGATATTGCTTTTTTTTAATTGAAATTGAATTCAGGATTGTTAGCAAGCATTTTTGGCAAACAAATTCGTTAAATGACAATCTAAATGGCAACACAGCACTGCTTTCATACTTGGCTCATCCCCCAGCCTGCTGGTCCAACAGCTGCAGTAGAGGACTAGATAGGTGGAAAACTGCAGGACCCCAAAATCCACCTCCTAGGGTGCAGAGTGGCAACAGCAGCAGCAAACCCTCAGGTCTGATCACATGCCAGTGGGCACCACCGCCAGCCCAACGGACCATGGTGAAGTTAGCCCAGTATCTGATCTCAGGGACGGGGCACTCATGGAGCCACAGCAGCTCATCCTGCCCTGTGCAGCTCCCCCCAGATGAGATGGATTGCTGCCAGGCTGGGGGAGAGACGCGCTCCCCAGATAGGGTGACTAGATCTAGATGTCCTGATTTTATAGGGCCAGTTCCGATATTTGGGGCTTTGTCTTATACAGGCTCTGGTGCCTGTATAAGAGACTCCAAAATTGGGACTGTCCCTATAAAAGTGGGACATCTGCTCACCCTACCCCAACCCCTGTCCTGATTTTTTGCACATGCTATCTGGCTATCCCCAGCCCAGCCCTGTGCGACCATTCCAATCCTGGCTGCCTGCCGAGGAAGTGAGTTACTTTCACTTTCATTCTTCAGCAGGCAGCCAGGGAGGGGAGGGGGGAGAGAGGGGTGCTCCGTGGGGGAAGGGAGAAAGGTGGGGTGCTCTGTGGGGCAGGGGGGAGAAGAATGGATGTTATGGGGGACAACAAAGGATACTGCCAGAGCCGCCGAGCCTGCCTCACCTCACACCAGGGGAAAGAGTCACACTCACAGGTGAGTTCCTTCCCCAACCCCTTCCCAGAGACCCCAGCAGCCAATCCCGTCCCTCAGACTGTCTGCATTCGGCTCTCTCTAGGACCCAGCAGCCCTGCTCTGACATGCTCCACTGCTTCCCGTCTGTCTGGCAGAGTGGTGCCCCCAAACCTAGTGGTGCCCTAGGCGGCTGCCTATTCTGCCTATGGCTAAGGATGGCCCTGCTACAGAGTAAGGTATAGGGTGCTGTTTATGTGACCATCACTTATTAGCACTGTAGTGTAAAGGAAGTGGATCCCTTGTGTGGACTGGTCCAGGCTGAAGATGATAGTGGGGTGGAAATTGTTGAAATCCTGGTGGAATTTCTCAAGGGCCAGATGATGAAGATGTCATCAATGTAGCATACACCCTTCTCTGCCAAAGCGCAAGGGAGGGTTCCCCCCCATCTGCTTTGGCTGGCCAGGTGAACACTTCGCATCCCATTTCAATCTACTTTAACCCCTGCCTGCCTCTAGCTCCCAGCAGCGAGCTGTTCAGTAAGGGGGTGGGGGGGCAAGGTTGCTCTGTGATAAGTGCTATGACTGGCTGCTGTAGGTAGCTGGGAAGAGGCATGTGTGACAGTGTCTGTTCTGTAAAGGAGCCCAGAGAATGCTGTCACTCCTTGTCATCTAGACAGCAGAAAACCCTCCTTGCATGCAGTTAAACTGCTGAGAGCACTGGGCAGGTCCCAGGCCACAGTCTGATCTCAGGGTATGTCTACACTGGCAGAGCTACAGCACTGCTCAGAGAGCGCTGAAGGGAAACTGCTGTTGTGTGTTCACACTGACAGCTGCCTGCACCATAGCATGTTTGCACTTGCAGCGGTATTCAGAGCAGTGCACTCTGGGTAGCTATTCCACAGAGCATCTCTTTCTCTTCTGCCGCTAAGAGTTGTGGGAAGGTGAAGGGGGCCGTGGGGCATCCTGTCCCAATGCCCCATGATGCATTGCTTCGCATCCCAGCAATCCCTGTGCTTCTGTCTGCATTTGGCACCATCTTTCAATAGTTTGTGTACTGCACGCTCTGCATTTTCAGTCTACAGTGGGGTGGCCAACCTGAGCCTGAGAAGAAGCCAGGATTTATCAATGTACATTAACAAAGAGCCACGGTAATACATCAGCAGCCCCCAGCAGCCCCTCCCCTGCTTCCAGCACCTCTTGTCCACTGGCAGCCCCACCGATCAGCACCTCCCCCTCTCTCCCCGCATCTCCTGATCAGCTGTTTCGTGGCGTGCAGAAGGCTCTGGATGGGGGAGAAGAGAGGGCATGGCAGGCTCAGGGGTGGGGGCTGGAAGGGGTATAGGGGGGGCAGGGCCTGTGGCAGAGTCAGGGGTTGAGCAGTGAGCACCTCCCGGCACACTGGAAAGTTGGTGCCTGTAGCTCCAGCCCTGGAGTCGGTGCCTATACAAGGAGCTGCATATTAACTTCTGAAGAGCTGCATGTGGCTCTGGAGCCCCAGGTTGGCCACCCCTGGTCTACAGGAATAGATCCTGCACCCTTGACCAATATGCTGCTCGTTCTCATTAACACATCACGAGTGGCTGTGGAGTTATTTCTTAAACTACAAAAGCAAGAGGAATTCGACATTGATCTCACCACGCATAGCAGCTACGACACAAGATTGTTTGTGGCTTTCACAGAGGTGCTGACCACAGTGGAACGCCACTTTTGGGCTTGGGAAACAAGCATTGAGTGGTGGAATGACATCATCATGCATGTCTGGGATGATAAGCAGTGGCTGCAGAACTTTCAGATGAGGAAAGCCACATTCATGGGACTGTGTGATGAGTTCGCCCCAGCCCTGTGGCTCAAGGACATGAGACTGAGAGCTGCCCTGCCATTGGAGAAGCATGTGGCGATTGCCTTGTGCAAACTGGCTACTCCAGACTGCTAGTGATCCGTCACTAGCCAGTTTGGAGTGGGAAAGTCGACCTTTGGACTTGTGTTGATGGAAGTATGCAGGGCCTTTAATCGCATCCTGCTCCGAAAGACCGTGACTCTGGGCAATGTGCGTGACATTGTAGATGGCCTTGCACAAATTGGCTTCCCTAACTGCGGAGGGGCAATAGATGGCACGCATATTCGCGTTCTGTCACCTGACCACCTAGCCTCCAAGTACATATATTGGAAGGGGTATTTCTCTATGGTTCTTCTGGTGCTTGTGGGTCACCGTGGGCATTTCACAGACATTATTAACGCAGGCTGGTCTGGAAAGGTGCATGACACACACATCTTTCAGAACACTGGCCTGTTCAGGAAGCTGCAAGCTGGGACTTTCTTGCCTGACCAGAATATCACTGTAGGGGAAGTCAAAATACCCATTGTGATCCTGGGAGAGCCCACCTACCCCTTAATGCCGTGGCTTATGAAGCCATACATGCGTGCTTTGACAGCAGCAAGGAGCGGTTCAACAACAGGCTGAGCAAGTATAGAATGACTGTGGAGTGTGATTTTGGCCATTTAAAAGCCTACTGGCAATTCCTGTATGGGAGACTGGACCTGGCCGATGACAATATTCCTATGCTTATAGCCACATGCTGTATGCTCCATCATATTTGTGACAGGAAGGGTGAAAGCTTTACTCAGGGCTGGAACACTGACGCTCAGTGTCTGGAGGCTGAATTTGAACTAGGGCTATTAGAGGGGCGCAGTGCAAGGCCATAAGGATCAGGGATGCCTTCAGGCAGCAATTTGAAGCTGAAAGCCACTAATATTTGTTGCTATGCTTGAGAGTGCAGTGCTTGTGATGCTTGGAGGTGATTGTGATTACTGCAGATGATGCAATATGAAGGTTTAAGAAAATTGCCTGTTGCTTTGTGGGGCTCTGTTTGAGCTTAATTAATAGAAGATTGCATTCAACCCAAAATAATTCTTTTATTAAAAGAAAACAACAACAAAAAAGACAACCGGAGGAGAGACACAAACAAAAAAACACATCAGCACTGAAGGGGATGGGGGAAGAGAGGGTCCCAGGAGGAGGTGGGGTCCCGAGACAGTTAAAGATTTCTGTATATCCAGGGATCATATCCAACCTTCTCCTCTGGAGCACAGAGCAGCGGGTACTGTACTTCAGCAGGGCTACACTGCAGAGGGACGGGTGTTGAGCGCAGTGGGCTCTGTACTTCAGCAGGGCTACACTGCAGAGGGACGGGTGTTGAGTGCAGCGGGTACTGTACTTCAGCAGGGCTACACTGCACAGGGACGGGTGTTGAGCGCAGCGGGTACGGTACTTCAGCAGGGCTAAACTGCAGAGGGACGGGTGTTGAGTGCAGCAGGGACTGTCCTTCAGCAGGGCTACAGTGCAGAGGGACGGGTGTTGAGCGCAGTCGGCTCTGTACTTCAGCAGGGCTACACTGAAGAGAGACGTGTGTTCAGTGCAGTGGGTACTGTACTTCAGCAGGGCTACACTGCAGAGAGACGTGTGTTCAGTGCAGTGGGTACTGTACTTCAGCAGGGCTACACTGCAGAGGGACGGGTGTTGAGTGCAGTGGGTAGTATACTTCAGCAGGGGTACACTGCAGAGGGACAGGTGTTGAGTGCAGCAGGGACTGTACTTCAGCAGGGATACACTGCAGAGGGACAGGTGTTGAGTGCAGCAGGTACTGTACTTCAGCAGGGCTACACTGCAGAGGGACGGGTGTTGAGTGCAGCAGGTACTGTACTTCAGCAGGGCTACAGTGCAGAGGGACGGGTGTTGAGTGCAGCGAGTACTGAACTTCAGCAGGGCTACACTGCAGAGGGACATTGTTGAGTGCAGCGGGTACTGTACTTCAGCAGGGCTACACTGCAGAGGGACGGGTGTTGAGTGCAGCGGGTAGTATACTTCAGCAGGGCTACACTGCAGAGAGACGGGTGTTGAGCGCAGCGGGTACTGTACTTCAGCAGGGCTACACTGCAGAGAGATGGGTGTTGAATGCAGCAGGGACTGTTCTTCAGCAGGGCTACAGTGCAGAGGGACGGGTGTTGAGTGCAGCAGGTACTGTACTTCAGCAGGGCTACACTGCAGAGGGACAGGTGTTGAGTGCAGCAGGGACTGTCCTTCAGCAGGGCTACACTGCAGAGGGACTGGTGTTTAGTACTGCGGGTACTGTACTTCAGTAGGGCTACACTGCAGAGGGACGGGTGTTGAGCGCAGCGGGTACTGTACTTCAGCAGGGCTACACTGCAGAGGGACAGGTGTTGAGCGCAGAGAGCTCTGTACTTTAACAGGGCTACAGTGCAGAGGGATGGGTGTTGAGCGCAGCGGGTACTGTACTTCAGCAGGGCTACAGTGCAGAGGGACGGGTGTTGAGTGCAGCAGGTACTGTACTTCAGCAGGGCTACACTGCAGAGGGACAGGTGTTGAGTACAGTGGGTACTGTACTTCAGCAGGGCTACACTGCAGAGGGACAGGTGTTGAGTACAGTGGGTACTGTACTTCAGCAGGGCTACACTGCAGAGGGAAGGGTGTTGACTGCAGCGGGTACTGTACTTCAGCAGGGCTACATTGCAGAGGGACGGGTGTTGAGTGCAATGGGTACTGTACTTCAGCAGGGCTACACTACAGAGGAACGGGTGTTGAGTGCAGCGGGTACTTTACTTCAGCAGGGCTACACTGCAGAGGGACAGGTGTTGCGTTCAGCGGGTACTGTACTTCAGCAGGGCTATTCTGCAGAGGGACGGGTGTTGAGTGCAGCAGGTACTGTACTTCAGCAGGGCTACAGTGCAGAGGGAGGGGTGTTGAGTGCAGCAGGTACTGTACTTCAGCAGAGCTACTCTGCAGAGGGACAGGTGTTGAGTGCAGCAGGGACTGTCCTTCAGCAGGGCTACACTGCAGAGGGACTGGTGTTTAGTACTGCGGGTACTGTACTTCAGTAGGGCTACACTGCAGAGGGACAGGTGTTGAGCGCAGAGAGCTCTGTACTTTAACAGGGCTACAGTGCAGAGGGATGGGTGTTGAGCGCAGCGGGTACTGTACTTCAGCAGGGCTACACTGCAGAGGGACAGGTGTTGAGTGCAGCAGAGACTGTACTTCAGCAGGGATACACTGCACAGGGACGGGTGTTGAGTGCAGCAGGTACTGTACTTCAGCAGGGCTACAGTGCAGAGGGACGGGTGTTGAGTGCAGCGGGAACTGTACTTCAGCAGGGCTACACTGCAGAGGGACGGGTGTTGAGTGCAGCGGGTACTGTACTTCAGTAGGGCTACACTGCAGAGGGACAGTGTTGAGTGCAGCTGGTACTGTACTTCAGCAGGGCTACACTGCAAAGGGACGGGTGTTGAGCGCAGCGGGTACTGTACTTCAGCAGGGCTACACTGCAGAGGGACAGGTGTTGAGCGCAGCGAGTACTGTACTTCAGCAGGGCTACACTGCAGAGGGACGGGTGTTGAGTGCAGCAGGGACTGTCCTTCAGCAGGGCTACACTGCAGAGGGACGAGTGTTGAGTGCAGCAGGGACTGTCCTTCAGCAGGGCTACACTGCAGAGGGACGGGTGTTGAGTGCATCGGGTACTGTACTTCAGCAGGGCTACACTGCAGAGGGACGGGTGTTGAGCGCAGCGGGTACTGTACTTCAGCAGGGCTACACTGCAGAGGGACGGGTGTTGAGCGCAGCGGGTACTGTACTTCAGCAGGGCTACACTGCAGAGGGACAGGTGTTGAGTGCAGCAGGCACTGTACTTCAGCAGGGCTACAGTGCAGAGGGACGGGTGTTGAGTGCAGCAGGTACTGTACTTCAGCAGGGCTACAGTGCAGAGGGACGGGTGTTGAGTGCAGCAGGTACTGTACTTCAGCAGGGCTACACTGCAGAGAGACGGGTGTTGAGAGCAGTGGGTACTGTACTTCAGCAGGGCTACACTGCAGAGGGAAGGGTGTTGAGCGCAGTGGGTACTGTAGTTCAGCAGGTCCAAACAGCAGAGGGACAGGTGTTGAGCGCAATGGGTACTGTACTTCAGCAGGGCTACACTGCAGAGGGACAGGTGTTGTGTGCAGCGGGTACTGTACTTCAGCAGGGCTACAGTGCAGAGGGATGGGTGTTGAGTGCAGCGGGTACTGTACTTCAGCAGGGCCACACTGCAGAGGGACGGGTGTTGAGTGCAGCGGGTACTGTACTTCAGCAGGGCTACACTGCAGAGGGACGGGTTTTGACTGCAGCGGGTACTGGGAGTCCGCAGGTGTCATGGTACAATTCCCCACTCTGAACCTTAGCGTCCAAAAGATGGGGTGCCAGCATGAATTCCTCTAAGCTCAATTACCAGCCTAGAACCTGTAGCGCTGCCACCAACCAGGAATTCCAGTGCCTAGTACACTCTGGTCCTCCCAAAACCTGGCCCGGGGACCCCCAAGACCCAGACCCTCTTTATCTTAACACAAGGAAAGTAAACCCTTTCCCTCACCGTTACCTCTCCCAGGCTTCCCCTCCCTGGGTTACCCTGGAAGATCACTGTGATTCAAACTCCTTGAATCTTACAACAGAGAGGAAAATTCACCTTCCCCTCTCCTTCTCTCTCCCCCTCCCAGATTCTCCCTGAGACAGAAAGTAATCCTAACACAGAGAGAGAAAATTAACCTTTCTCTCCCCCTTCCCTCCTTTCTCCCCACCAATTCCCTGGTGAATCCAGACCCTGTCCCCTGGGGTCTCACCAGAATAAAAAAACAATCAGGTTCTTAAAAAAGAAACTTTTAATTAAAGGAAGAAAAAACAATAAAAATTATCTTTGTAAATTTAAAAAATGGAATAGGTACAGGGTCTTTCAGCTATAGACACTGGGAACACCCTCCCAGCCTAAGTATACAAGTACAAATTAAAATCTTTTCAGCAAAATACCAATTTGAACTCCTTCCAACCAAATACACATTTGCAAATAAAGAAAACAAACATAAGCCTAACTCGCTTTATATACCTCGTACTCACTAATCTGGATCTATAAGAACCTGTATCAGGGAGATTGGAGAGAAACTTGGTTGCACGTCTGGTTCCGCTGAGCCCCCAGAGTGAACAACCACCAAACACTAACAGCACACACAAAAACTTCCCTCCCTCAAGATTTGAAAGTATCCTGTCCCCTGATTGGTCCTCTGCTCAGGTGACAGCCTGGCTCACTGTTCTTGTTAGCCCTTTCCAGGCAAAGAGATATGAAGCACTTTTGTTCTATTAACTCTTACTTAGCTGTTTATGACATCAGGACTGGACTGTAATACGGCAGGAGTGGAATGCAGCGGGTACAGGCTGGAGCCAGGTGATAAGAGTGTGTTGGCGATGTCTGGGGGGCGCATGGGAAAGAGTTTTGCAACAGTGACTGCAGGGGAGGGTGTTGATTGACTCCCTCCCTTCCCAGCGGATCTGTGCAGTTTGCAGTGCTAGCAGCGCCTGGAGCATGTCCGCTTGGCGCTCCATCCTGTTTAAGAGCCACTCCCTGGATTCCTTCGGGCGCCCCACATTCTCTTTTCAGTCCCTCTTCTCGCCGTCCCACCACTCCTTCAGTTCTTGTGTTTTGGCCATGGTGTGCATCATGACAGCATGCAGAAAGCCCTCTTTAGTTCTTTGTGGCCGCTTTCGAGTTCTGCGCAGGCATTCAGCCGGTGATAACAAAGAGGGAGGTTGGGATCCCAAGGTCATCTCTGTGAAACCAAAATGCAGCATTTTACAGAAGCAGCTTTGTTTGCAGTACACAGACCACTGATTCAGTGCTTTAAAACACAGCCAGTATTCACATACCTGTTGCTAACTGGCTGACCCCAGGCAAGCACACATGAGCCACAAGACCCCCAAACTGGTGAGTAACCGCAGGGGCAGGGGACATCAGTGTTCCAGGACTGTACTGTACACTGGGCACGTGGCTCTTAGGGAGACCCAGCACTGGTGGGGGGCTTATAATCATTCTTGTCCCCATATTTTCCACAGGCTGTGCTCATTATTGGAAGATATCTCACTGCTGAGTGTGAGCAGAGAATCAAGGGAGGGTCTTCTCCAGGACTGCGGCTTCTGCCCTGGCCCTTATGCGGCTCACCCGTATGCAGCAATGGTCGTCCTGCCCCCTCCCACCCTGCCCGTGATGGCACAGTGGCACAGGAAAGTTACCCTTAATGGGGCAAGAAATGAAGCATCCCTGCCAAAGAACTTGCAGCAGCGGATTGCCCAGTATCTCCATGAGAGTTTCATGGAGATCTGAGGCAGATTCCTGTGAAGGGAGGGAGTCAATCAACACCCTGTTCCACTGCTCAGACTAAGATGTGGTGATATGTGCATCACACAGACACAAGCCTGCTTTCTGCAACCCTCCTGTCCCCAACAACTCGATTCAGCGATTCCCAAAATCAAAGCCACTTACCAGGGGCCTCCTCTCCTGTTTGCACTTCACCTAGCTCTAACAACTGTGACTGGCTAGCCTCCTCTGGGGTAGATGAGAGCTCCTGGCTGAATGCATCTCTGGCCTCTGAGTTGTCCTCTGCCTCTGGGTCCCCCTCCACATCATCCTCCAAGATTTCCTCCTCCTGGCTTGGTCCACTCTTGACTGGCACGCGAGCCACCGATATATCCACAATGGTCTTCGCAGTGCTGCAAATGCCAACAAGTTCCAGCAGCTCGGCATTGCTCCAAGCAGGGGATCGCCTGGTGCATGGGGCAGGCGTGGTCACCTGGAAAGATGCATTGAGACCACTGCATGCATCCAAGGAAACAGGAAGGAGACTTTCAAAATTCCGAAGGAATTTAAGGGGTGGGGCTCACAGTTGGTCACCAGAGGGCAGGGCAGTAGAGTTCAAACCAATGACCAGAGAGGCAAGAAGCGGCATTGTGGGACACCTCCCGGAGGCCAATCGCAGCGCTGTAATCGACCAGGGTGTGCTGGAGCTACAGCACAGTAAGCTGCACGCCTCCCATTGGGGTGTTTTTTTTACAGCGCTGCAACTGCGCAGTTTCTGCAAACTAAGTGGCTGGGCAGTGTGTACACCTTGGGAGTTACAACGCAGAAAGCTGCACGCCTCCCATTGGGGTGCTTTTTTTACAGCGCTGCAACGGCACAGTTTCTGCACACTAAGAGGCTGGGCAGTGTGTACACCTTGGGAGTTACAACACAGAAAGCTGCTTTACTGCACAGAAACTTGCCAGTGTAGACAAGGTCTCAGATACTCCAGTATGAATGTGGAGTAACTCCACTGAAGAGGTACTCACATCACTATCACCGATTGGAATCTGACCCAGTTGCCACAGCTACACGGTCCAGGTATGCATTATGGACCTGGCCTCATCACATCTGCTGTCAGTCCACCTTTCCAGCTATGCTTGAATAGACTGTTGTGTGTCCATTGCTGACAGAAGCTAACTGGAATAGAGGCTGGAGAGAGAGCTGTGTATGCTTAGGAGAGGCTGTTTCCAAATGGAAAAACATTTTTCTGGTGAGCTTTGGATTTAAATGACTCTAAAACTTCTGAGCCCACTTGGAGACAAACATCTTCCCTTTGGCAAGAGCTGATTCTTCTGATCACCCTGTGCCAGTCCCAGACTGCCGAAGGAACGCTGGCGGATGCTAGCCTCAGACAGAGAGAGGTGAGTGTGTCTCACAATCACTCAGCGGGGCCTCTAGCCAAGAACTGCAGTTCTACCTGTCTTTTTCTGCTGACTTTCATGGCAATTTTAGGAACATGCAAGTGCCGGACTGGATCAAAGCTGGGGCCCAACTCCTCTAGCATCCTCTGTTTGTCAGCTGCCTCAGAGGAAGGTGCAAGAACCCCCACAGTTATGGGTAAATACCCACTTCGTCAGATGCATGTAGTGGAAATTTCCAGGGGCAGGTATATATATATGCAAGCAAGCTAGAGATAACGAGGTTAGTTCAATCAGGGAGGATGAGGCCCTGTTCTAGCAGTTGAGGTGTGAAAACCAAGGGAGGAGAAGCTGGTTTTGTAGTTGGCAAGCCATTCACAGTCTTTGTTTAATCCTGAGCTGATGGTGTCAAATTTGCAGATGAACTGAAGCTCAGCAGTTTCTCTTTGAAATTTGGTCCTGAAGTTTTTTTGCTGCAGGATGGCCACTTTAAGGTCTACTATAGTGTGGTCAGGGAGGTTGAAGTGTTCTCCTACAGGTTTTTGTATATTGCCATTGCTGGGGCAGGCATTTCCCTGTTCACGGTCTGCCCCCAAACCCTCCCCCTTCTGTTTCCGCTCAGCATGGCTGCTCTAGTCTCCCTCTGGGGTGGCCACAGCTTGGGCCACGCCACCAGCTCTCTCTTTGCTCTGGGGCTGGGAGGCTGTGTCCATGCCCTCCCTCTCTCCTATCTCTCCAGGGCACCCACTCCAGGGCTGGGGGCACTAGCCTTGGCCGGGTGTCGGTGGCAGCGGTGGGAGGGTCTAGGCTCCTGTGGGGATGCAGAAGGGGTGGGGCTGAAGGCTAGCCTCCCCCAGGCAGCGATTCATGAGCCACCCATGGTCCCAGACCTGAGGAAGAGCTCTGTGTAGCTCCAAAGCTTGTCTCTCTCACCAACAGAAGTTCGTCCAATAAAAGGTATTAGCTCCCCACCTTGCTTCTATACCATAGGTTACATGTTCACCATGGTAAACGGTCCCAATTTCCCCCTGTGACCTACTACATCTTGAGGGAGCATCTTGTAACCCCCATATTCCTCATCTGTATATAATGGTGGTATTGCGTATAAAGCAGGCCATGTGAGGTATCAGGGGAAAGGTGATGATCTGCTGAAAGACATTGTTCTACCTAAATATGTGTATCATCAATGCATATGAAATTATAAGAATTGTGTTGTATGGTTGTCACTAAAATATGCTGTGGGTTTGGGAGGCACCCAGATACTAGTTCTCCAGAGACAATGACCAGGGAGGTAACCAACACCTGGGTGGATGCTGCTGAACAGACATCACCAGCCATTGTCCAGCAAGGGAGCTACAATGCAATGACTCACCTGCATAAGGCCACACCAAGGGAATTGCTCAACCTTGCCTGGAGGCTCAGCAATGCCTCCCAGACATGCCTGGACTTGTGTTCTCCAAGCACATGGACTAAGGTAGGGTTACCATACATCCATATTTTCCCAGACATGTCCAGCTTTTTAGTTCTTAAATCGTCGTCAGGGGAGGGATTTTTAAATATTTTAAAATATCCGAGAAAATATGGACATATGGTAACGCTTACACAGGGCAACTTCTGACACACACGTGTGCAGAGCCTGCAACATGTCCCAGCAGAGAAGCGGGAAGCAGGGACACCCCCTGGGTGGGCAGGGAACTCCACTCTTGGTTTGCAACCTGTAGTGTCCCGCTTCCCCAGTGCTGGGACTCTGCCCAGCGAGGAAGCCGGGCCTCGCCAGACCCGGGGCACAGTGGCAGCGGGTGCTTACATGTCTCCCCTGGCTGCAGAGGTGACTGGTTCCTTCTCCCGCCACCTCTCGCTGGCAACTCTCAGCAGCAGCTAGCAGTTCTTGCTCGCAGCTTCCTGGGCCATGTGGAGCACAGAGGAGCGCTCCCCCAGGTCCTAGTGCTCATTGTCACTCACAGGCTGAGTGCGAGCCTGTGCTGTGGAGCAGGGCTTGCAGGTGCCGGCATCATGCAGAGAGCCCTCTGCCCCCCCCCCCCAACCCGACCGTAAGACCCAGAGGGACCTGCCAGCTCTGGAGCTCGTGCTTGTGGCAGGTGCAGCACGTGGAGACCCCTCGACTGCCCCTGATCCTAGGAGCCGAGGGACCTGAGGCAGGAGGGGTGAGTAGGCGGGCGGGGCGGGGTGGAGTGAAGAGGCAAGCGGTGAGCCAGCAGTGGATGGTGGGGGTGAGTGGGCGAGCAGGGGTGGTGGTGAAGAGGCAAGCAGTGAGGGAGCCAGTGGCTGGCTGGCAGGTGGGCGGGTGAGGAGGCAAGAGGCGGGCAGGGAGCGTGAAGAGGTGAGTGGTGAGCAGCGGGGGCTGAAGAGGCGAGCAGCGAGAGAGCCAGTGGCGGGTGGGTGTGCGGGGGTGAGGAGTCAAGCGGCAAGCCAGCGGCAGGCGGGGGTTCTCGGGGTGGGCATGGTGGTTTCTAGCAGGGGAGTGAGGAGGTGAGTGGCAGGTGGGAGGAGGCGACTGGTGGGTGGGGCACTGAGGAGGGATGCAGCAAGCCAGCGGTGGGTCAAAGGGTGAGGAGGGGTGCGGTGGCGGGGCCGAGAGGAGAGGGGGTGGGACCTGGGGCACAGTGAGAGCATGGGAGGAGCAAGGGTGGACTGTGGGTGGAGCTGATACCCCCTGTGGGGTGTCCTCTTTTTTGAATGTTCAAATATAGTAACCCTAGACTAAGGGTATAAAACAGAACACAGTTGCCCCATGCTTGGCTTTTCTCCTGCCCCCACCTATGCTGCAAGCAACAAGAATACTCAAGAAGACTGAAGACTCCAGCAGAAGAAACTGGCCCAGATTTCAACGGTGAAACCTGTGTACTATGAACTGCAATATCCAGGGGGGTGAGAAAAACTGCTTAATCTAGTTGCTGCCCAGTCGAATAGGGTTGAGAATTTAGACTGCATGTTTATATTTTATTTCTTTTGGTAACTAACTCTGACTTTTTGCCTATCACTTGTAATCACTTAAAACCTATCTTTTGTAGTCAATAAATTTGTTTAACTGTTTAACTTTATCAGTGAGTTTGCCTGAGCTGTTTGGTCAGGGTACTTGCTCAGGTTTGGAAAAGGCTGGTGTTTATCCACTTTCCATTGATGAAATGGTGAACCAATTAATAAGTTTGCACTGCTCAAGATGGTACATTCCTGGGGTACAGTGCTGGGATCTGGGGGGATCTGGCTGGTGCCTTTTCCTGTGTGATTCAGGAGTGGCTGGGGGGGGGAGGGATAGCTCAGGGGTTTGAGCACTGGCCTACTAAACCCAGGGTTGTGAGTTCAATCCCTGAGGGGGCCCCATTAAGGGAACTGGGGTAAAAATCTGGGGATTGGTCCTGCTTGGAGCAGGGGGTTGGACTAGATGACCTCCTGAGGTCCCTTCCAACCCTAATAGTCTATGATTCTATGATTCATGCGATCCAGCTGGGTGTGGGGCTCCACATGCTGTTGTGCTGAGCAATAACAGCACCTGGAGGGGTTGCTGCTGGTCACTAGCAAAGCATTGTGAGAGACAGCTCAGGCTGGAGAGAGTTCAGGGGGCACAGTGGTCCCACAAGTCCCAGGCTGCGCCCCAGAGGTCCTGTCATACCCTCCCTGTGAGAGTTTACCATGGCCTGAATCATTCTAGAACTCTGTTTCAGAGATCAGGCAAGCAGCACTGCACATAGTGTCCCAGGGAGATAGTATCACAGTCTCCATGCCATGCTATATGTGTCCTACCATTGTGTTTGCTCTTTGCCCCTTCTACTTAGCTCCAAAACCCCTTCTGCGTAATGCTGGGTCTGGAAAAGCAGGAGCAGATGCAGCATATAGCATGTGCAGACAGCCCTGAGTAAGATACAGTAGAACCTCAGAGTTACAAACTGACCAATCCCCCACACACCTCATTTGGAACTGGAAGCATGCAATCAGGCAGTAACAGAGACCAAAAAAAAAAAAAAAAAAAAATCAAATACAGTACAGTACTGTGTTAAACCTAAACTACTAAAAAAATAAAGGGAAAGCAGCATTTTTCTTCTGCATAGTAAAGTTTCAGAGCTGTATTAAGTCAATGTTCTGTTGTAAACTTTTGAAAGAACAACCATAATGTTTTGTTCAGAGTTACGAACATTTCAGTTATAAACAACCTCATAGTGAGGCGATGTGGTCCCCACTGCCCCGGAGGAGGAAGAGACCATCCGGAGGTTGGAGTGAGCGGAGCTAGGGAGCTCTGAGCCTGCCCCTCAGAGGGTCAGGCGACAACCCGGAATGATAAAGGCCAGCCCTCGGAGCTCAGTAGGAGCCCAGCTGCTGGAGAAAGCAGATGTCCATAGGGGAGCCCGAGACTGGGAAGCTCCTGCGGTCTGAGGCGGCCACCCAGACTGGCTGGATCTGCCCCGCGTCCGCTGCCCAGAGGAGCTGCCAGGCCTACCCTGTGCCAGTTATCCAGAGGAGTTGCTGGACCGGCCGACCAACCCCTGCCCCAACAAACCCATGCTCCTGGACCGCCCCCACCCCCCCGAGGCCAATGCCAGGACCCTAATATTACAGCTCAGTGTTTGGTGCCCCGCCCTGACCTAGGGCCGGGCTTAAAACTATTATTACTGCTCAGCCCTGCCTGAGGGCCTGAGCACCCTGACTCAGCGTTTGGTGCCCTGCCCTGACCTAGGACCGGGAATTAGGACTGTTGTTACCACTCAGCCCTGCCTGAGGGCCTGAGCCTCTTGACTCAGTGGTTGTTGCCCGGCCCTGACCTAGGACCGAGCTTATCATTATTGTTACTGCTCAGCCCTGCTTGAGGGCCGGAGCCTCCTACTCAGTGGTTGTTGCCTGCCCTGACCAAGGGCCGAAGCTTAAAACTATTGCTACTGCTGCTTGGCCCTGCTGGAGGGTCTAAGCCGCCTGACACAGTGGTTGTTGCCTGCCTGAGCTGGAGCCAGACTAACCGCATTTCAGCCTACGCCATAGCATGGGCTACCAAGGGGAGACTCTCCTGGCTGGACTAAGCCCCCGGAATCATCAATGTAGTGAGCCGATGTGGCTCCCCAC
Source organism: Gopherus flavomarginatus (assembly GCF_025201925.1). Taxonomy (NCBI): domain Eukaryota; kingdom Metazoa; phylum Chordata; order Testudines; family Testudinidae; genus Gopherus; species Gopherus flavomarginatus. Next base: position 142,567,213 of record NC_066619.1, read on the forward strand.
TGCCCAAGAGAGGGGCGAGCCCCGGTGAACTCTTGTACACGTGGTACCAGAAGTGGGGATCTGATCCCTTGACCCCTGTGAGAAGGGGCCGGAGGGAGAGATCCAACCCCAGAGAACCATGGAGATGGAGCAATTGTTTAAGCAGCTAACTGAGAGTCAGGAGCGGCAGCAGGTCGCCCAGTTACAGCAGCAGCAGCAGCAGGCGGCAGCTGCCCAGCTCCATCAACAACAACAGTGGGACGCCGCCCAACTCCAGCAGCAGCAGCTTATTCAGCAGCTAGGAGCCCAGCTGCAACAGCTGGTGACAGCATTACCGCACCCCGTAGACCTGCAGCCAGGGGACTGGGCTGGGTCACCATGCCCTGTTGCCCTAGTGTGACTAACCAAGATGGGCCCCGACGATGACCCTGAGATGTTCTTGGTAACGTTCGAATGGGTGGCACTGGTCACTGGGTGCTGGTCACGGCATACCGGGAGCTGGCAACGAAAGAGGCAAGGGATTATAGACAGGTAAAGGCCGCGATATTGGATGCCTTGGATGTCAGCCCAGAGACTTTTTGGCAGCGGTTCCAGAACTAGACGTACTCCTCAGGCACCTGACCTCGACCGGTGGCCCAAGCCCTGAGGGAGGCGTGTACGCGATGGCTACAGCCAGAGACAAGGATGGCAGAGGAGGTTACAGAACAAGTCATCCTGGAACAGTTTGTGCACACCCTACCGGCCCGAGGACGGGCCTGGGTGCTCTGCCATCGGCTGGCAACGTTAGCCGCGGCTGTTTCACTGATGGAGGACTTTCTCGCGGCCTAAATGGCTGTGGGGCCTGCCTTCTGACCTCAAAACCCCGGGCTCGAACGCTCTAACGCAGAAAGGAAAGGGGACGCCCCGACTGGGCCGCGGAGCCTTGGCCGCAGGCAGGAAGCCCACTCAGGGTCTCGGTTCAGACGTCCGGATCCTTCCCCTCGGCCTGGACCGGTGCCCTCCGTGCCAAGTATCACAAGGGTCCACCGGAATCCCCCTAGAAGTCCGAGGGGAACCCCCTCCCGAGGCGGTCGCCCTGAACTCGGACCCTGTTTCCGTTGTGGGAAGTCCGGACACTTGCAGCAGGACTGCACGGAAATGGACTGCAGCTTCGGGCAGGTCTGTGCTGGGGACACCAGGGCTCGGCTACCACAGGTTCCCAAGATCACGGTCCCGGTGGTTCTCAGGGACCATGCCACCTAGGCCTTGATTGACTCTGGCTGCAGTCAGACGCTAATTCGCCAGGCTCTGGGACCCCAGGTGGACCCCGCCTGGGAACAATTCACCTGCAATGCATCCATGGGGATGTCCGGCCTTACCCTAGTGCTTGGGTCCCGTTAACAGTAGCTGGCGTCACCAGACGAATCGTTGTCAGCTTAGCCCCTCAACTGGCATACCCGGTGATCCTGGGGTGGGACTGGCCCGCCTTTGAGGAGGTCATCCGGTTGACCCCGGCACTGGAGAGAGAGCACCAGGAGGCCCTACCGGAAGAGGTGTGCGGGACCCCGGGAACTGAAGCAGGTCCCAAAGAAATTGACAACCCCCTACTGGAGCCCGCGATCAAATCCCTCCTCCATACTGATTTTTGCCGTGACCAGAGAGCTGACCCTACCCTTAGCTGGGCCTATGAACAGCTCGCGGCAGTCGATGGGACCATCATCGACCCCTAGCGCGCAACTCAGTGGCCCCACTTCGAACTATGCCGGGACCGTCTTTACCGGATCGACTGTGACTCCCGCACGAAGGAACCCCAAACTCAGCTGCTGGTACTGCGAGCCGGCGAGCTGTGATGAAGCTGGCACATGACATCCCGGCTGCCAGGCATCTGGGCCATGAGAAGACCCTTGCCCGGATCTTGACGTGGTTCTTTTGGCCCGGTATTCACCAGGAGGTGAGGAACTATTGTAGCTCCTGCCCAAAGTGCCAGTTAGCCGCACCCCCATGAGTGCCCAAGGCACCCCTGGTCCCCATGCCTATAATAGAGGCGCCTTTTGAACGAGAGGCCATGGACCTGGTGGGCCCGCTCCCCAAAAGTGCTTCCGGGTTCCAGTATGTCCTGGTCATTGTGAGCTATGCCACCTGTTTCCCTGAGGCCATTCCATTGCGGAGCACCATCACCTGGACGATCACTAGGGAACTGGTGAAGGTCTTTGCTTGGGTGGGCCTGCCCTGAGAAATCTTAACAGATCAAGGAACCAATTTCACCTGCAGGTTGTTAAAGCAGGTCTGCAAGCTCTGGGGCTTAAACAATTACGCACCTCCGGCTACCACCCGCAGACAGACGGGCTGGTGGAACGTTTCAACCGGACCCTCAAGGAGATGCTGTGGAAGTTCCCCCTGGAGGAGCTACGCTGGTGGGACCAGTTGCTCCCTCCCCTGCTGCTAGCCATCCATGAGGTACCCCAGTCATCAACCAAGTTTTCCCCATTTGAGCTATTGTATGGGCACCATCCATGGGGCCTGTTGGACTTAATGCGGGAAACTTGGGAGCAGTCCCTCTCTCCAACCCAGGTACTCCTGAAGTATGTCCTCCAGCTGCAGGAGTACTTTGCTCAGGCTGGGGCCCTGGCTTGTGGAAACTAAAAGGCTGCACAGGGCAGGCAGGAACAGACTTATAACCAGGAGGTGCAGGTGCGTGACTTTGAACATGGGGATTGGGTCCTGCTCCTCCTGCCCTCAAGTGAGTCAAAGCTACTGGCCTGTTGGCAGGGACCTTATGAGGTAGCTCGGAAGGTTGGGCCCATCACGTACAAGATCCACCAACCCGACCGGCGCAAGAAGACCCAGTGGTACCACGTAAATCTGTTAAAGCCGTGGCAGGAGCGGGAGGGCTTGCTGATTAAACTACACCTCCCCGAGCCTAAATTGGGCCCCTGCGTGCCCCCGGCAGAGGACTCCGCTGCTCCCCTACTCGGCGGCACCCTTACGGAGGAGCAGCACAAGCAGGCCCAATGTCTCCTACAGGCTTTCCAGGGAACCTTGACAGCCCTACCTGGATACACGACCCTAGTCTATCACTCTATCCAGACCAAGCCAGGGAAGGTAATCTGGGAAATGACCAAGCCACTGCCATACAGGATGCGACAGGAGGTGGAGGAAGAGGTACAGGCCATGCTGGCCTTAGGAGTCATTGAGCCGTCTCAGAGTGAGTGGCGTAGCCCAGTGGTCTTGGTACACAAACCTGAAGGCACCTGCCGATTTTGTATAGACTTCTGGCGGGTGAATGCCATCTCATGGTTCAACGCCTGTCCCATGCCCCATGTCAAGCTGCTTGGCTGCCTAAGGGAGGCCCGGTTCATCACTACCCTTGACCTCAGTAAAGGGTACTGGCAGATCCCCCTCAATGACCCCTCTAAGGAAAAGACGGCATTCGCCACTCCGATGGGACTCTATCAGTTTACGCGAATGCCTTTCAGCCTCCACGGGGCCCCAGTGACGTTCCAGCGGCTAATGGATTGCCTACTACAGCCCCATCAAGACTATGTGGCAGCTAATCTGGACGATGTCATGGTCTATAGCCGCCACTGGGAAGACCACCTGCAACGAGTAGCAGTGGTCCTGAGGTCCCTGCGACAGGCGGGACTGACGGCCAACCCCCAAAAATGCCGCATCGGATGGCAGGAGACCACATATCTAGGGTACACTATCAGGGGAGGACGAGTGAAACCCCTTATCAGGAAAGTGCAAGCCCTGGCAGCCTGCCCGATGCCTACCACGAAATACCACGTCCGACAGTTCCTGGGGCTTGTCGGGTACTATCGGCAGTTCATCCTGCAGTTTGCTTCCATCGCAGCGCCCTTTACAGGACTGTTGACAAAGAATAGCCGCTGCCAAGTACGGTGGTCCCCAGAATGTGAAGATGCCTCCCGGACACTCAAGACGGGTCTCTGCCAAAAGCTGGTCCTATACAGCCCAAACTTCCATCGGAGGTTCATCCTCTAGACGGATGCCTCAGAGGTGGGGCTGGGGGCTGTCCGGTCCCAAGACATTGATGGAGAGGGCCACCCGGTTCTATATCTCAGCCGAAAATTATTTCCTGGGAGAGGAACTACGCCGTGGTTAAGAAACACTGGCCATAAAATGGGCCTGTGACGCCCTACAATACTACCTCCTTGGGGCTCTGTTCACGTTAGTCACGGACCATGCTCCTCTCCGATGGTTGATGAAAATGAAAAATAATGATGACTGATTACTGCAATGGTATCTGACCTTACAGTCCTACGCGTTCACCATCCAGCATAAGGCTGGTAAGGAACATGCAAACGCAGACTTCCTGTCCTGCCTCGGAGGGATGGAAGAGCCTGGCCTCGACGAGTGGGAGCCAGATTGGAAGAGGGGTGCGTGTAGTGAGGCGGTGTGGCTCCCCGCCGCCCCGGAGGAGGAAGAGACCATCCAGAGGCCGGAGCGGGCAGAGCTAGGAAGCTCTGAGCCCACCCCTCAGAGGGTCAGGTGGCAACCCAGAACTATAAAGGCCGGCCCTTGGAGCTCAGTAGGAGCCCAGCCGCTAGAGAGAGCAGATGTCCCTAGGGGAGCCCGAGACTGGGAAGCTCCTGCGGCCCGAGGTGGCCGCCCGGACTGGCCGGACCTGCCCTGCGCCCACTATTCGAAGGAGCTGCCGGGCCTACCCTGTGCCAATTATCCAGAGGAGTTGCCGGACCTGCCGACCAACCCCTGCCCTGACGAACCCATGCTCCTAGACCCCCCAGAGGCCAAGGCCAGGATCCAGGTAGGGCCCGAGGGGGAGTGTGGAAGTGGCCCGGGGGTAGCTGACCCCAGTCTGGCTGCAGCACGACCAGAGCCCATGTCGGTGTGTTATGGCCAGGATCCCCACTGACTAGGCAGCGGATCGTCAGCCGCTGTTAGGGTCCTGGGCTGGGACGCAGTGGAGCGGGAGGGCCTGCGTCCCCGCTGCCACCCAACTCCTGGGTGGCATCTCCCCCTCTCCCTGGCCTCAGGAGGCCAGAGAGTAATATTACTGCTCAGCGTTTGGTGCCCCGTCCTGACCTAGGGCCGGGCTTAAAACTATTGCTACTGCTCGGCCCTGCCCATAACCACCTCCTGAGTCAGTGGTTGTTGCCTGCCTGAGCTGGAGCCACACTAACCGCATTTTGGCCTAGGCCATAACATGGGCTACCGAGAGAGACCCCCAGGCCGGACTAATTCCCCGGAAACAACGGGGTGTAGCGAGCCAGTGTGGCTCCCCTCTGCCCAGAGAGGGTCGAGCCCCGGCTAACTCGTGTTCACACCTCCATTCCCGAGGTGTTCGCAACTCCGAGGTTCCACTATAGCCCTGAAGAGACCTGTGTTCTCTGGTCTGTGCGTCCTTCCAGTGGCAGCAGGTGGTAATACTCCTGCCTCTCCACACAGGTGTGTGTAGGGGTGGTTGAAAATTTTCCATCGAAAACTGTTTGTTGACGGAAAACTGAGGGGCTTTTTGACATTTTTTTTTCATGAAAAGTGCCTGCTTCTTATGTCGGATGTAGTGTTTTTTGTCAACAAAACTCAACACCCCAAAACAGAAATATTGTGATTTGGAACTACTGCTGCAGGGCCTCATGGGAGTTGTAGGATGGTAGCCTCATGTTCTCACACTTATCTAAGGCTAGGTTCACAGGCGAGACTACATCTACAATGCATCACCTCCCCTCACCTCTTTGCCATGGTGCATTATGGGAGATGTAGTCCAATCAGGAAGCCTGACCTATAGAAAGGAATCAAAGCAAGAAGCACTTAAACTGCAACTCCCATGAAGCATCGTGGCAGCATTTCCAAAATTAATTTTTGGGAGTTTTGGCTGAAATTTTTCAATATTTGAATTTTTACTGAAAAGTCAAAATCTTCTGCTGTAAATTTGCCCCCTTCTCATGCCCCCCCAATCAGTTCTCGTGAGGAGCCCAGTGATTCCCTAATCCCAAACTGCCCCGGAGCATGAGGCAGCATCTGTCCAAAGTGTGAGGTTACCTTATTTAATCCAGTTTCCTTTTCCAACAGTTGAATGAGTGGGATGCCTTTTGGCAGCAGCTTCTCTTGTATAATTATGAGCTGTTTTAGATTCATAGATTCCAAGACCAGAAGGGACCAGTGTGATCATCTAGTCTGATAGTCTGTATAAGACAGGCCAGAGAACTGCCCCCAAATAATTCCTAGAGCAGATCTTTTTATTCTATCTTGACTTAAAAATTGCCAGTGATGGAGAATTACTCGCTGTTAAAAATGTATGCTGTATTTCCAAACTTAATTTACCTAGCTTCAACTTCCAGCCATTGGATCATGTTCGTCCTTTCTGTGCTAGATGGAAGGGCCCATTATTAAACATTTGTTCCACATGTAGATACTTATTGCTGGTAATCAAGTCACCCCTTAACCTTCTCTTTGTTAAAATAAATAAATTGAACTCCTTAGGTATATCTCCATATTTTTTATTTTACTTATCTCATAGAACTGGAAGGGACCCCAAAAGGTCATCAAGTCCAGCCCCTGCCTTCATTAGCAGGACCAAGTACCCTGCAAGGAGCCTTGCCCGGGGGCACGGAGGGGCCCGCTCACCTAGGCCACCTTGGTATAGCTAGCCATGGCGGACTGGCAGCACGCCAGGGGACCGGTCCCGACTCCCGGTGGCAGGACGTGGGGTGGGAGAGGCCGGCTGTGGCAGCAGCGCCGGCTGCTGAGCATCACCAGGAGGAGGCACCCAGCCACGGCCAGGGACCGATATCTGCTGTTCGTGAGTTGGGAGGAGCGGAGAGCCCCGCGGCCCTGCAGCACTGAGCACTTAGCAGGTGCAGGCAAGCAGGAATTGATGGTGGCCAGAGAGCCCTGGGGTGAGGAGCTCGCATAACATGGGGTCATGCACCGCCCAGAGCGGCTTCTCCAGACACAGCCAGAGGGGACTCTTTGGCCGGGGGGCGCCAGTTGCGCTGGTGTGATGCGCCACAGGGCCCCGAGTGGGTGAGTTGGCTGGGGGCCGCAGGAGTGTGCGTGTGGGGGGAGGTGCTCTGCCCTGACCCGCCCCCCCCCCCCACACACTCAGCCCTCTGACCTGAGTCCTGCAGCCCTGCACACAACCCAAGCCCCTGCCCTGAGCACTGTACCCCCCTCATACACACCCCAGTCCTCTGCTTGACTCCTTCACATCCCCCACACGACCCCAGCCCTGACTCTGGCACCCCCACACATACCCAGCCCCCCCCGCCCTGACATCTGCACCCCCCTCACATGCCGCCAGCCCTCTGCCCTGACTCCTGCACTCCCACATCCCCACCCTGAGCACCAAATGGGAGCTTTTGCACCCCCTGCACATTCCCACCTGCACCCCTTGCACCAGATGGGAGCTGCCCAGGTAAGCACTCCACACCCAAACCTCCTACCCCAATCCTCAGCCCTCTTCCTCATTCTAGCTCCTGGCCAGACCCTTCACCCCCAGCCCTGTGCTCGGTCTACTCCCACTCTCAGCTCAGTGCAGAGAGAGGAAGAGAATGGGCCAGAACCAGGGAGAAGGTAGGTACCAGCTGTATGCGGGCACTGGCGGGACCCCAGACCGGCAGCGGGCTAAGCGGGTCCGGCAGCCGGGATCCTGGCTAGCAGGAGCCGGCGAATGGAACTCCTGAGCAGCAGTGGGCTGAGCTCTGGTCTGGGTTCCCATCCACTGGCCCCGCACAGCCCGTTGCCAGTCTGGGGTTCTGGCTGCCGGACCCTTGCCAGCCGGGGTCCTGGCTGTAGGCCCCGCTCAGCTCTCTGCTGGCCTAGGTGAACAGAACCCCAGACCAGCAGTGGCCTGAGCAGGCCGGTGGCATAAGATCGACATTTTAATTTAATTTTAAAAGAAGCTTCTTAAACATTTTGAAAGTCCTGTTTATTTTACAATACAACAATAGTTTAGTTATATAATATATAGACTTATAGAGAGAGACCTTCTAAAAAACATTAAAATTTATTACCGGCACGCAAAACCTTAAATTAGAGTGAATAAATGAAGACTTGGCACAGCACTTCTGAAAGGTTGCCGACCCCTGGTCTACTGTTTAGGACAGGAGATTGGCAGCAGTTTGAGATTTCATCTGAGTCAGAAATGCTGGTGAATCGCCACATATCTGGTATTTACTGGATACCAGGAGATGCAATCACATCTTAGAGTGTTAATTGAATTCTTTGAACCACTTCTAAGTGTTAATGGAGTTTCAGGATTCACATCCTACCTGGAGTTATGCAAGTGGGAGTGATTGTCATAAGCCAGGCTCTGCTGTCTGTACTACCAATGCAAAGCACCAGTGAGGCAGAGAGCCTGGGGCACTGAGGCCAAAAGAACTGATGCACAGTGAACTTTATGTTTGATTATTCACTGAAATCTCAGATTGGGAGCATGCTATCTGAGAGAGAAGCCTGTGTAACTTAGTAAAAGGTCTCTGCATGAGGCTTGAAGAAATGTGGAAACAGGGTGGGAGAGTGAGGCCCCCTCATTGTCTATTGCTGCATGTTTTCACTAGATAGGGGTGAGCCTAAAAATACACTGAGCAGAGGCCTAAGGAAAACATTCTGCCAGAGCTCTCGCCAGACTCCCTGTCTCTTACTGGTGTTATATTAAAGAGCTCATCAGGCACCGTGTTAATGAAATAACCTCACAGGAGGCAGCTGCTTGACATTTATTCTACCCTCCCACACCCAAGGGTAATATTGACTCACCATTCCCACAAACTTCTGCTAGCCCCTGTCTGACTACCCCCAAAATGCCCAGGAGCACAGATGAGCAGTGCAGTGCTCCCAGAAGATGAATAAAGCCAAGCTCTGGCTAAAGAAGGGCAGAAGCAAATTCCAGAGTCCAACACCTCCAGCAGTGAATGCCTGGCCAGCAGCCTTCTTTCCTGGAAACCAGGGTCTCTGCTGACTATAGGTGCAGTCCTGTCAAACTGTCAAACCATGCACCTTCCTGCTAATAGAAAGGGGTGTTGTGTGCCCCAGAGCATATGCAGATCTTGTTGCAAAACCAAACAAGCTCAGCATCACAGACAGGTTGCAGATACTGTAATACATGTACAAACTATGGACCTTTTGCAGCTGTTTGCCACACTAAGGCAGTTGTGGAACTGACTACTACACACAGTCAAGAGCCATTGGTTCTCAGATCTGTCACATGTGATGATACCCCCCCCTCCCCCCCGCCTGCAGAGTGAAACTGAATGGTCACAGAAGGATTATTGACTTTCAAATTGACTCAGAAACAGATGTGATAGTCTCAGCGGACGGACTGTGTCATCAGCTCTGGGAGGGGCTGAAGGCGAAGTCACCTGACTTACACTGACTAGCCCTGGAGGGATCGGAACTGCGTGGGCCAGCTCACCACAGAAACCACTTCTAGAGACAAAAGTAGCGTATGAAAGTATCTTACAGAGAGCACAACCCTTGCATCTCCTCCAAGGCCAGTAACCAGGGCTCACTGTGCAACCCCATTGAGGCATAGATCCCCAGGCAGCAATCCCCTCTGAGGCAGGAGACAGGCTGGCAACCAAGTGTGAGCGGGGAAGCTGGGAAGTAGCTAGAATGCAGTAGCCACTCATAACAGAGAGGAGGACTGAGGGACTCTTGCTAAGACATCCTGGAGGGAGGGGTGGGCAGGGCCAGCTTTAGGGCAATTCAGCTGATTCCCCAGAATCGGGCTCCACGTCCCTAAGAGGGACCCGCAACGTCCCAAAGGAGCTGCTGCTGAAGTCCCGCCCGCCGCTGTCTTCGGCGGCAGCTCAATCGCTGCTGCGGAGGAAGGTCCCTCTGCCGAAATGCCACTGAAGGCACTGGCAGCCAATTGAGCTGCCGCCAAAGTCCCGGCACTGTCGGCGGCAGCAGCTCAATCATTGCCGCTGTCTTCGGTGGCATTTTGGTGAAGAGTCCTTCCTCCACAGCAGCGATTGACTTTGGCAGCAGCTCCTTCAAATCGGGCCCTGCGGTGCCGAAAGCCAGCCCTGGGGGTGGGAATCTTACCTGGAAGTACTGTTGGCTTATTAACTGCCTCCTTTCCCAGGTTTATTCTGGTGCCCCCTCCCGATAAAGTTATCTTTGTTTTAACCCCCCTGGAGGATGAAGTATTGGCTATAATTTAACCCACTCCTTTTTGTTGCTGACAACACCAAACAGAAGGCTTACAAAGCTCAGTCTAGCCATGGCAGTGAGCTTTTAACAGGTTAAACTGCTCAGTCCCTGTTAGAGGCACACCATCTTAGCCACACTAGACAGTTCAAACATATTATTGAACATGTGTTGGCTCCCACCTGATAGCACACCGTTTATCCTAGTCTAGCCAAGGCCAAAGAGTGCTTGTTAATACTGTGAGCTAGCTGCAGAGAGCTAGCAGTCTGGCTTTGTCTCGGTGAGGAAAAATGGAGGAGGTTAGATCTGGTTTAACTAACATGGGCTTGCTAACCCTGACCTAACTCCCCACTTGTCCTAGTGTAAATGAAGTTTGCTGTTGGAGTCTAGATGTAGACTCCATGAGCAAACTCCAGCTAACATAATTGTAAATTGTCTGCACAGGGCTGTTTAGAATCAGGAACTCACTTGAGTGAGGTACCAGGATTTTAAAATGCCCCCTCTTTCATCAGCTAGACAAGGCCTAAGTGTGCGTGCCAGGGTGCAGTCCTGGGATCAAGTCAGTCACTCCCTGAGGAGGCAACTCTGGTGATGCAAGCTAGGCTCTCCAGGGAGGAAAGGGCAAGAAAAACCTTTGGCTGGACTCAGACTCTGGCTGCGCACAGCTTTGGGCTGGATACAGAGTAGCTACTAGAAGCTTTTTCAAAACCCTTAAGCCATGTCTACACACAGGCTGGCACTAGTTTAGCTAAAGGTGCTCTTTTAAGCAGTGCCAGCTTGTGTGTGACAGGTGCAGTTTGGTTACAGGCAGCTTATTTTTGGTTTAGCTTCATCTCTGTGTTTTACCATATGAGTTAAATGGCCATGGAACACTCCGCAGCTAAAATGAGAGCGCTGCCCCACAACAACAAGGGGGGGGCATGCAACCCCATTGAGTTACTCCAGTGCTGGTTTGGGTGGAAACTAGTCTAAATACAAACCCCCACAGCCAGGGAGTCAAGCTCACATGCTGACCTGGGCTGAATGCCCATACAGTGGCCATGGCTGATCTCCCAGCCCCTATCGCAAGGTGGCCATCCCAGGAAGCTCTTGCAAGGCAGAAGCAGGAGGCTGTTTGGGCCCCTCTCTCGGCTGGCTGGGGCCTGCCCAAGTCATGTTTGTGCCACGGGGGATGTGTGCTGTGTTTGTGCTCTGCAGTATTTGTTCTATGAACAGAGCCAGGACTTCAGTCTCTGAGCTGGCAGGCTAGCAGCTTCCCAGCACTCTGCCTTCACGTGATTGCTGCCCAGCGCACGCCTCCTCCCACTGTACTCAATCCAGGTGGGTTTGATATTCTTACCTCGCTGCATGGGGAGGCAACAGCAGCAAAGGGAGCCAGTGTGGGCTCCCACAGGAGAATGGGGCGAGCCCTTGGAAACTGCCTCCCCTCCTCCATGCCACAGAGTGTGGACTTGGGGGGGTTCCACTCTGGGTGTGACACTGACACAGCATAAGCCTTACCGAGAAGGAAGGGCCTGGATAATAATCCCCTCTCCATTGCTGTGGTAAGACAGGGCTCTCCACAAATGACATCCTGGCATGCTTCCTCTCTTTACTTTACTTTTCTTCCTGTTACTGGCTATTGAGCCAGGCCTGGCCCCCCTTGGCAGGCAGAGATCTGATCATTTGCACCTCTCCTTGCCTGGCTGTGCTTGCTGCAGTATCCCTTAGCACCAGTCAACACTTTCCAGCCACACTCCTGACTCAGCTGGAAGCCAGGTGCCTCGGTGGGAACAGAGAGACATCAGCCAGTGCCTGCTTTATCTGTCTGTCTGCCTGAATTCCAGTGAGGTCACCCATGGGGGTATCTGAGTTCCCTGTACAAGAAGCAAACCCCAATTCTCTCTCCCCACCTGGCCCTGAGTGGGCATTGGGGTGGCTGCACAAGGCTGCAGTGTAGCGAGGAGGTTCCTGCTTTGGGAAGGCAGCGAGCCCCATAGGCTCAGGCTGGTCCCTGGGGAAGTGCTGTGTCCTGTGCATGTGAATCTGCCCCTGTGCAGAGGGGGTCTAAATCCCACCATGGACCAAAACTGCTGAGGAAAACCATTAGGGGACCTTTCTCCAGCAAATGTGGCCAGGCCCACTGTCACGGGGTTGCTGGCTCCTTTATGGGGTGTCATGACCCATCTACCCCTGAAGAGCTCATTTAAAGGGAACGAGGCCACCTGGGAAGTTAACTGACTAATGAGCAAAGCCATCAGGTTTGGGTTGGAGAGAGGCGCTCCCCGAGGCAGCAGCAGGAAGAGCTCTGAGTGGAAAGGGGCCAGTTGGGGAGAAGCTGACTGAGGGCTGTGGGCCTGAAGCAATGTTTGAATTACAAGGGAGCTGGAGCCCCTTCTTGCTTTTAGGAGCTACCCCACTTCTCTCCTAGTCAAGAGTGCTGGGGGAGAGGCCCTGTTTAAATTTGGCCCCCTTACTTCTCCCAGTGTTCCCTGCAGACTGTGCATCTCAGCAGGGAGCGCATGGCCACTGCACACCCAGCCGGGAACATGCACAGCAAAGGAACAGGTGCAAGGCTAAAAATGTGCCCATCATATTTACTCAGGCATGGAGAGTCATCAAATTCGGGGTGTGTACAACTGCCCAACACTAGCAGGGAACAGCCACAAATTTCCAACATGGTCAGAGATTACAGTACTTGCAAACTGCTGGGAAGCATGCACAGCATTGCTGCCAGTCTCTTTCACTGGTTCCAAAGACACACTGCAGGACTGCACCCAGGGACCTGTTGTAGAAGGAAGTCCCTGGCACCGAAATCCAGCAACCAGGCAGGGAAGGAGGGCAAAGCGTGCTCGGAGCTGAGGCACTCCTCAGGCCAGGGAGCACCTTAATCAACTCCCACCAATATCAGTGCAGTCAAAACCGACCTCTGAGGAAGTACCATGCTCAGGGACATCTCTCTGGTGCCACAGCAGCAGCAGGAGAGTCTTGCTCCAGACAAGCAGAGGTGCTCAGTGCCCACGCAGAACAGGAGAGCTCTGAGGTGGGCACAGGGCTGCCTCCATAAAGAGATGCTGACCTGCTGTCTGTTTTTGTTTGTTGGTTGGCTTGTTTGTTTGTTTGCTTTTAATAGTTTTGGCCTTAAAGCCCTGCAGATTTGGCACCTGTCTGATGTGAGCTTCTTCTAGGCATTTCAGTCACCTAGAGTGTGGGTTGCTGACCAGCACTGGCTTCTTGCATGCATTGCAAGGTTTGAACCTCAGGGACTGAGGCATGCCCCAGCACCAGCAGGCACTGAAGTGTACCCTAAGTACACTATTAGAAAAGGAAACCTACTAGTAGAAAACTACACTAAGACTATCAATGATTAACGAGTGCCAACTGGATATAACAACTCTCCTAAGAGAGAGGGAAAACTTGCAGCAGCAAGGAAGAAAACTCAGACAATTGTCATGTGCAGGAAGAAGGAACTGAGGGGGCAGTCAGGGGTGGCTCTGCCTTTTGTACCAGTAGACAGCAACATGAGTCAGCAATGCATGCATATGCCATTTGGACGGTTACCACCGAGGGAAATATCTTCCCTGCTAATACACTAGGCGTGCATACACCAGAGGTGGAATAGAGATGCACAACCACTCAAAGAAGCACTCATGTTCAGCTAACTATCTGTCATAACCCCCATATCTTTTTCAAAGTCACTGCTGCCTAGGATAGAGTCCCCCATTGTGTAAGTATGACCCACATTCTTTGTTCCTAGATGTATTGTGACAAAGTTCCTCCTTTACCTTGGTGGGTCCTTACTGGCGGATTTGCTCACCTCAGTGATCTTTCCCTCTGGTGGAACCCACAATCTGGGTCAACTCTTCCTGTGTCTGATCAGGAGTTGGGAGGTTTGGGGGAACCCCAGGCCTGCCCTCTACTCCGGGTTCCAGCCCAGGGCCCTGTGGATTGTAGCTGTCTGTAGTGCCTCTTGTAACAGCTGCATGACAGCTAAAACTCCCTGGGCTACTTCCCCATGGCCTCCTCTCAACACCTTCTTTATCCTCACCACAGGACTTTCCTCCTGGTGTCTGATAATGCTTGTACTCCGTAGTCCTCCAGTAGCACACCCTCTCAGTCTCAACTCCTTGCACCTCTTGCTCCCAGCTCCTCACACGTGCTTCCTCTCCTCTGACTCCTCCCCACCTGACTGGAGTGAGCTCCTTTTTAAACCCAGGTGCCCTGATTAGCCTGCCTTGATTGGCTGCAAGTGTTCTAATCAATGTAGCTATCTCCACTGCCTTCTAGAAAGATCTTAATTGGCCCCAGGTGCCTTGATTAAACTGGAACAACTGCCATTTGGTTACCAGGGTCCTAGGGATTTGTTTAGCCTGGGGCTAACATACCTGTTCCTCAGTACTTTATTGTAGCCATCTGGCCTTGCCCCATCACAGTATACATTGATCTTTAGCCATATTAAAACATATAAATACAATCTATTGTTTGCTTGCACCCAGCTTATAAGCGATCCAGCTCACTCTGTATCAGTGACCTGTCCTCTTCATTATTTACCACGCCCCCAACTTTTGTGTTGTCTGAAGATGACTTTATGTTTTTTTCCTCGTGTCAGTGATAAAAATGTTGAATAGTGTAGGGCCATGAACTGACGTCTGTGGGTCCCCTCTAGAAACACACCCACTTGGTGATAATGATTCCTCATTTATAATTACATTTTGAGACCTACCAGTTACACAGTTTTTAATCTACTTAATGTGTGTCATGTTCATTTTATAGTGGTCTGTTTTTTTAATGAAAATGTCATGAGGTAACAAATCTAATGCATTGCAGATGTCTAAGTATATTATATCAACACTATTACTTTTATCAATCAAACTTGTAATCTCATCAGAAAAAGAAGTCAACTTAGTTTGACAGGATCTCTTTTCCATAAACCCATGTTAATTGGCATTAATTATATTACCTTCCTTGAAATCTTTATTAACTCAGTACAATATCAGCTGCTCCAAGACTGCCAGGTCTATAATTATCTAGGTCAGACCATTGATCCTTTTTAAATATTGGGGCAACATTAGCTTTTTTCCAGTGTTCTGGAAATTTCCCCATGTTCCATGTCTTACTGAAAATCCACCTTAAAGATCCAACCAACTCTTTTAAAACACTTGGATGTCAGTTATTCATACTTTCTGATTCAAAATGGTCTAACTTTAGTGGCTGCTGTTTAACATCCCCATGAGTTACTGTTGAAAGGGACAGAGTGTCGTCATCATCATGTGATAGGAGCACATCGTCTCTTTTTTTCCCAAGCACGGAACAAAAATATTGATTTAATGCATCTGCCTTTTGTGTATTATTACTGATAATTCTACCCTTTCTGCCTAGTAATGGACCAATACCATTGTTAGAATTCTTTGTGTAGTATACTTAAGTCTCCTCATTCTCCTTAACTCTGTTGATCATAGATTTCTCCTTGTGTCTCTTTGTGTCCCTTACCAATATGCTACAATTCCCAGCTTCTGATTTATACTCATTACTATCAGCATCCCCTTTCTTTTGTTTATTATATATCTATTATAGCTCCCTGCCCGTCCCCTTTCAGGTAGAGCATTTTTGTAACCATACAACCTTCATCCTTGATTGGCTTTTTGGGCATCTAGTAAAGTGTTCTTAAACAGGTCCCAATTGTCATTCACAGTTTTCTGATTAAATCCTTCCTCCCAGATGAATTGGCTTGTGATTGTTTTCAGCTTTGTTAAACTGGCCCTTTTAAAGTACCAAGTCTGTATGTTGCTGGTCTGGACTTTATTGTTTGCACATTACAAAAGTCACAATCACTTTTACTTAAACTACCACTGATTTACCACTCCTGTGACTTCAGCAGAGTCATTCCTTATTTACACCAGTGTGAGATCAGAAACTCTTCCACTGCACTCTTCTGTCCAAAGTATCCCAGCCCTGCCTTACTCCTACCTGCATGTGCTAATATCCTGCTGCTCTTCAGGAGACAGACCAACGCTGGGGCCTTACAAAGGAACTGAGCAGAAATGCATTTGGTCTCTCCACTAAGTGCTGAGCTGGCAAACAGTGTTTCCACACAGCATTCTGTACTGTGTTTCAGTGGGTGAGTCATCCAGAGGGTATTAGATGGCTTTGCTATCATGTTTCATGTCCTCGGAAAACACTCTGGGGACACTATGCTTTGGAAACCACAACTCCTCCAATTGGCAGGATCACTCTGGCATGGTGTCCAAGAGATCGGATGAGCCATTCCTTTTGGTTATCCCCTCAGTCAACCCTAGTGTTTGGTTTTATTTTAAGCTTAGCCCTTATTATTCCTTTGGCAAAGGAAGGACTATGGATGGCCATGCAAAAATAGCAAAGGGGGCAGGGCAGAGATTTGTACTAGGCAAATCAGTGGGCTTTTAAAATTACTAATAGCGATATGACAGCTACATTGAAAAGCACTTTGATCTGAGGCCCTCATCTTGAGAGTCCCTACTCCACACACATTCACGCATGAAACCCCACAGTCTGTACTGTGGGTAAACGATTCACAGGGGTTACTACCCCCACACACACTCCAACAGAACGACAGCCTCTTCTGAGGGCAAGGGTGTAGCAACAGCTTCACAGAGCACAGAAATGCTGCATAGGAGTTTAGGACAGGAAGTCAAGCCAGTGGAAAAACAAAGGGGAAGCATAACTATCCCTTCCATGTAGCTATGTGAACTGTGATTATCCAAGCTGGGATGTAGCCAGGACACTCAAATGTTGGGGGCCTCTACTTCCATCTTAAATGTGTCCCAAATGTTGGTGAGATGTTGCCACCAACCGCAATGTGTCAGGAAAGGACTCTCCCTCCAGGAGCCCTTAGAGGTTTGTTTGCTTATTTAGCTTAACAAAGACAAGGCTAAGGGGTGACTTAATTTCAGTGTATAAGCCTAGAGGGGAACAAATATTTGATAAGAGGCTCTTCAGTCTAGCAGAGAAAAGTCTAACAGTCCAGTGGCTGAAAGCTGAAGCTAGTGAAATTCAGGCTGGGAATAAAACGTGAGGTTTTACCAGTGAAGGTAATTAACCATTGGAACAACGTACCAGGGGTCGGTAGAGTCTCTACCAGTGACAATTTTTAAATCAAGATTGGATGTTTCCTCTGAGAGGAATTATTTTGGGGCAGGTCTCTGGTCTGTGCTATACAGGAGGTCGTCCCTTTCCCCTCTGGCCTTGGAATCTGTGTGTCCATGAAGTCCTATGCCTTCCTTCTGGGGCAAACTCCTCTTCTCCCATCTGCAGGCTGGATCTCAGATTCAAAGAGATCTCACTGGCACGACAAGCTACACAAATGTTTCCCCACTGAGGATGTCTGTCACTCATTCCACACCCAGTTGCCAGATAAAGCTCCCTGTCATAGAATCATAGAATATTAGGGTTGGAAGGGACCTCAGGATGTCATCTAGTCTACCCCCCTGCTCAAAGCAGGACCAATCCCCAACTAAATCATCCCAGCCAGGGCTTCGTCAAGCCTGACCTTAGAAACCTCTAAGGAAGGAGATTCCACCACCTCTCTAGGTAACCCATTCCAGTGCTTCACCATCCTCCTAGTGAAAAAGTTTTTCCTAATATCCAACCTAAACCTCCCCCACTGAAACTTGAGACCATTACTCCTTGTTCTGTCATCTGCCAGCACTGAGAACAGTCTAGATCCATCCTCTTTGGAACCTCCTTTCAGGTAGTTGAAAGCAGCTATCAAATCCCCCCTCATTCTTCTCTTCTGCAGACTGAACAATCCCAGTTCCCTCAGCCTCTCCTCATAAGTCATGTGCTCCAGCCCCCTAATCATTTTTGTTGCCCTTTGCATCAGTGGAAGTTCTGCATGCAGAATATGCAAAGGCAGCCCCAGTGTGGATTGGAGAGGAGACATTTGGCTTCCATTGTATCCTTTCTACAAGGACTGTGGGTACAATCTGACAGTCACAGGTAACCTGACTATCAGCTTCAGCAAGCTCCCATCTCATTGCACAGAAGCCAGGATCTGATAAGCAACTGGGCCAGTTGTCTCTGATACATCTGGATCCAGTTTGCTCCTGTGGATTGGCTCCAGGGACTTTGTTAATCAGCCTTACTTTCTGCTGAACCTGAGGGGCACTCAGAATGTCTGCCAGAGACCTGCTCTGTCATCCTGAGAACTGAACAGATCTATGGGGCTCCTCACTCAGATGCCAGCCAGCACTACAGCCTTCCCCGGTGGCAAGTCTGTACTGGATTTGAACTCATCACATGCCTGAGCAGTGTCTGGCATGCAAGGGGCGCTGGATCTATGTCCTTGCTGTTGGTTAATGGTTTGAGTTTGTGGTTTAATCACTAGCTCAGAGCAATTGCAACCCTGCAAATCTCTCAGGTAGGTGCCCATGCACACGCTCCAGACTTGCTTTCGGTGGTTGGGTGCATGCGACCTCAATGTCTGAAAGTGTCCTGGAATTATGTGTTAAGGACTCCCAGTCATGTCTGTGAAAGTGGAATAGCATCCCACCAAAGCCAGAGGTGCTGGCATCTGCTGGACTGGCTGTAGGTCTGGAAACAGCATACAATGCCAGTCTGAGGTGTGGGGATGCACAAGATTTTAAAAAGTGGATCTGTACAGTTAAGTTTCTACATCCATATGGAGGCAGCTACATAGATAGATGGCCCGAATTTCACGGGTGCTGATTGTTCAGCAGCTGCCCTTGAAGTCTTTAAACATGCTGAGGTTTCCTAGTGAAGCCAAGCACCAAAGTTATCATGAGGCCCTTCTGATCTATTCGGCCGGCTCTAAAACAAAGGTGAATGGCCATGAAAAATGACCACGAAAAGGAGATGGGCTCCCAGGAAGTGACGTTTAACCAAAAGTGAGGCACACAATGCTGCCAAGCCAAAGCGACTCAGAGAGATGGTCAGCACTCCTGATTTACCTCAAGCAATCACTGGGATTTTGGGTCACCTAGTGGTTTGAATTCACAGTGATAATAATGCACAAGGGGACAGACCAGAAGGGAGCATTCACCTGAATTAGGCATTTCCCCTTGATTTTTACCTTGTATCACAATTTCATTGCTGTGTACGTGCGCAGGCCAAATTCTGCTTGCCTCCTTCATGGTCATAGTCCTGCTGGAGTTAAGGGCCAAGACTTACAAAAATGGGTGCCTAAAATTCAGCTTCTAAATCCATATTAAGATACCTGAATCAATGGCTTAATTTTCAGAGCTACCAAGCACCCAGGCAAGAGCTGGGTTTAGGAGCCTAACTTTTGACTCTATTTTTTAAAATCTTGGCCAAACAAACTAGGTGTATGGGTCCGGCTAGCGGGGTTCTGGCAGCCCTCTAATTCTGTTGTGTTAACACTTGTGGAGTTTTCTCACACCTTCCTATGCAGAGGAAATGTCTCTTGGGCAGAAAAACAGCTCTTCCTGCTAGACCTGGACAAGCTTTTGAATGAGAGCCCTTGATCCTGCTCTACAGCGTGCCCAGAGAGCTGGTGTTAGGGTGGAGAGCAAGGTTGGTGTGAATGTCACGGACGGGGACAGACATTCTGGGCCAGGAGGGGGGGCAGAGAGGAGAGTCTCAAACAAAGCTGGGCCATTGTTTCCAAAGCAGCACGCTCTTCTGCCCAGCAGTGTAATGAACCAAAGTGAATCCTTTGGCTTTCCCAGCCTTCTGTTCCAGGAATGTCTCAAGTTACTTATGATGTGGACGATTAAATATTTATCTTGCTGAAGCACCCACAGGCCCCAATCAGGCCAAGGCCCTGTTGTACTAGACCCTTCACAAACCCACCTGAAGACCGCATGTCTGCTGCATGTCACAGGACTCCTCCTTTTATGGACTTTCACAACATGATCATTGCACACTCTGGGTTGCTTGGGGCATAACAGGAGACACATCTGGTATCAGAGCAGGGGGCAGGCAAGCCATAGTGGGGAGGAGGGGCAGTGCAAACAATTAAACATCAAATGAGAAACAGCAGCAATGTGACTTGGGAAACAAAGACCAAGGAATAAAACAACAGGGATATATTCAGAAAAAAACCCAGCCAATTTGCAAGTCCAGGTCCCAGGAGACTCATTCAAAGAATCAGGGCTTCAACCCAGATATTACCGACTCTGGCACTGGTACGATCCTGAAGGAGAACCTTGTGGGTTCTACATGCTTTTGTCTTTCTAAAGAGGTGACAAAGTGTTTTTCTGAAGAACTAAGAAAGCTGAAAGTGCTGTTTAAAATTGCCATGTTCCTTTTGATTCCATCTGAAACACAGGAAAGGAATTTGACTCACTGCACCCTTGGCAAACTGGCCGAGTGATGAGGAAGACGAGCTCAGGGGACATTTCCAAGAGTTCTGAAGGGCAGTACATACCTAGGTGGGTTAGGTACATAACTCTCAATGATTTAAATGGGAATTAGGTGCCTACCCTGCTTAGGTGCTTTTGAAGACCCCATTAGGTGTTTACCTGCTTCTTTGTGTGCCTAAATACCCTAGAAAATCTGGCCCTGAGGCACTTCTGAAAATGTTGACCTTGAGCTCTGACATGCATAAGTCACTTCTGAATATGGCACTTAGGGCCCTAAGTCACTTAGGCATTTTTGAAAATGGTCCCTTTCTTTTTTCCTTCTTCTGAGGCAAGAGGATTCCGCCCTCTCTCTCATTTTGTGCACTTTATTCTCTCCCCAGATAAAACTGTGCAAGAAGAGCCCTTGCTGGGTTCATGTCTCATTAGAAACTGACAAGAGAAAGCAGGCTTGTTTGGAAGGTGCATGGAAGATTCTCAAGCCTTTCTGGGGATCCTAGACCCAGCTGCAGTCAAACCTGGGCCGAACTGTGCTGGTGCATTGAAGTTGTATAATGCTTGTGCTTTCATGTGGCCTTGCAACCTGTCTGTGATGAGGTTATGTTGCTTTAAGTACAAAACTCAGTGAGATGAGGGCGTTGGGAAGTGCTGGGGGCCCATGATGATTGTGTGCAGAGCATTAGTGCTAGCCCAGCCTGGCTGACAGACTTCTGTTGTGCCCACCACCATTCTCTCTAAAGCAGGGGTGGCCAACCTGAGCCTGAGAAGGAGCCAGAATTTACCAATGTACATTGCCAAAGAGCCACAGTAATGCATCAGCAGCCCCCATCCGCTCCCCCACGCCACTCCCAGCGCCTCCCACCCACTGGCAACCCCTCTGATCAGCGCCTCCCTCTTCTTCCCCGCATCTCCTGATCAGCTGTTTCGTGGCGTGCAGGAGGCTCTGGGTGGGGAGGAGCGAGGGCACAGCAGGCTCAGGGGAGGGGGCGCGAAGGGGTGGAGTGGGGGCAGGGCCTGTGGCAGAGTCAGGAGTTGAGCAGTGAGCACCTCCCGGCACACTGGAAAGTTGGTGCCTGTAGCTCCAGCCCTGGAGTCGGTGCCTAGACAAGGAGCCACATATTAACTTCTGAAGAGCCGCATGTGGCTCCAGAGCCAGAGGTTGGCCACCCCTGGTCTAAAGCATCAGACGGGCTTCATTAGAGCCCTTTGGTGCCATTTGTTCCATGAGCAGAGGAGGTGCAGTAGTTCTGTGTGAGGCACTCTTTCCCCTTACCCCACTCCTGACATTTTGACCATTCCATTTAAGCTTGTTTGTTCTACACATCCTGTTGTTTTCCCCACCTAATATATTTCCTTGAGAGCTTGTGTATTGTTGACCAAATGCAAAAATATCCCACCCATCTTGTATGTTTGCATTTCTTAATCTCTTGTTCCTTAGCAGAGGACCCAGTTCCCATATGCATGGCTCTCCATGTAATTCCTCCTTTCAAACAGAGCTTAAAGAACTCCTTGAAGATTTTGCATGTGTCTGTGCCAAAGATCGTAAATGGTACAGATTCTAAAGAGTGGAATACGGGGCACAACACTTCTGTGATTTTAGTTAAAAAGTGGTATAATGTGGAACACAGCTGTCTGTGTGCACACACGTATGTGTGTGTTTGTTTTTTGTAAAACAGCGTGAGAATTCATCCAAAGGGCAGGAGGATTGGAACAGATTGCTAAAGCTAACACAAGATTTATTGTATTTTATTCTTTGCTATGAAGACGGTGGTTATGTATTGAGGGCAACACTTCACCTCTTCTCTCTTTCCTCTGTGCGTACCATTAACCAGGGCAAAGTGGAAAGTGTTTAAGTATGTCCGCCTGCAACATGGACATGAGAACACCTGATCTGCCATGAGATGTTGCTCACACATCTCTGTGCATCCCAAATGCAGGGGGACAGGTTAGTGTCCTGGGTGAACATCCATACAAATTCCTCTGAGCACTGAATTCCTAGAATGGGGATTATGGAATGGATGGCAGGATTGTGTGGAAAAAATATCCTGTGATAACGTCATTGCAGAATGTGTCATAATGCATCCGCACAAGGGACCTGAATGAATGTGTGTAGGCCTGCCTTGACATAAGACCTCATTTCCATGAGCATGATTGGGAAGGTGAGTGGAACATACAGTTGTAAATAGGCTAGAGAGGGTCTAGCTCAAATAAGCAGGAACGTCTTGGTACTAAGACAATGGAGAAGCTAAACCTGGAGTGCAGCACTCAGGTTATAGTGAACAGCACATGGACAGAGCATGTTGTACAGGGATTGGTTCCTGAAAAGTAGCCAAGCCAGTCAATAAGTATGTGATGCAATGTATAGTCAGGAATGCAGGTGTTAGTAGAGATGAGAGTAAGGAGAAGTTGTGCGGTGTAACGATGGGTTTGTGATGTACCCTGCATCTGCCCCCCTGCACCTGACCTGCCCACCCTGGGTGTAGTGTTGCTATATGCCAAATAAAGGTAGCTGAGTGGCGAATTCTGGAATTGAACTGTGTGTGGGACCCGAACAGAAGAGAGTCTCAGGACATCCCAACAGAAAGTCTCACTGAGACCATAATTCTGGCATGTCCTAACTTTTCAGGGCTTCAAGTATCAGAGGGGTAGCCATGTTAGCCACTGCATGCATCCGACAAAGTGAGTATTCACCCACAAAAGCTCATGCTCCAAAACTTCTGTTAGTCTATAAGGTGGCACAGGATTCTTTGCTGCCTTTTCAGGGCTTGACTCTTTGGACGTAATAACTGATGTGGTTTTCCAAAGACAAGTGCAGAGAAATGAGGCTTTTCCTGCCCTGAAGAGCTAGGTGGACACTTCCTCCAAGTAGGGTAGGAGGAGTTCAGGAAGAGATTACATCACGGGGGAGGAGGGTACAAGCTCTCTGGGATAGGAGTTGTGCTGGGGGCAGGTGGGGCATGCACCTTTGTGCACTTCAGGGTTGGTAAGCAGTGGCAGGAGCACACAAGAAGAGTGCATGCCTGTGTGTGTGCTAGGCGCCTCTCTACCCTACCGCATGTGGGGTGATGCATGGCCCCAGCCCCTGCACTCCCTGTATTCCCCCAAACATAGTCCTTCTGCTCTTCCCACACCCTCTGCAGCAGGGCCGTCCCTCGCTGGGTCCCTAGTTAAG
Source organism: Gopherus flavomarginatus (assembly GCF_025201925.1). NCBI lineage: Eukaryota > Metazoa > Chordata > Testudines > Testudinidae > Gopherus > Gopherus flavomarginatus. The sequence goes on from NC_066619.1 coordinate 142,590,769, forward strand.
GTAAGAACAGGAGGAGATGCCAGCACAGGCTGAGGCCGAGGGAGAGGCTGGTCGGAGTACATGGCCATGTGTCAGGTTCAGGGTATGGCTACACTTGCAAGTGTACAGCGCTGCCGTGGGAGCGCTCCCGCGGCAGCGCTTTGAAGTGTGAGTGTGGTCGCGGCGCCAGCGCTGGGAGAGAGCTCTCCCAGCGCTGCACATACTCCACTTCCCCATGGGGATTAGCTTACAGCACTGGGAGCCGCGCTCCTAGCGCTGGGGCACTGTTTACACTGGCGTTTTGCAGCGCTGTAACTTGCTGCGCTCAGGGGGGGTGTTTTTTCACACCCCTGAGCAAGAAAGTTGCAGCGCTGAAAAGCGCCAGTGTAGCCAAGGCATCAGACTGAGTGGAGAGGATAACAGAGAATCGGGGTTATGAGGACAGCAACAGTCTCTGCCTCCTCCAGGGAGCTGGGGGTAATTGCAGAGCTGCCCCTTCTCCTGGTGTTGCTGATGCCCAGAAGGGGCATTCCAAAGCCGTGGTTACAGTAACGAACCCCTACTCCACTTCTAGCACCGACTTGACACAAAGCTGCAGAGCTGAGCGCCCTGTTAGTCAGGTCTAGGGTGGAACTGCACCAAACTGTCTAGGAAAATTGCCCAGAAAAGAGCCCAGCTCTCCAGTCCTTTTCTGTCTCTACAGCAGCGATACAGACTGAGGCTTTTGAGTCACAAGTGGCTCTTTAATGTCTCCCTTGTGGCTCTTTGCAGCACATGATATTAAAGTTATTAACCAATCAGGATACTTCTCCTGTATTATTAACCAATGAAGTTATCAACATGCACTAAGTTATTAATTTATTTCCGGGAGAATGATATACATATATATATTACATCTAAACTAAATATTTCCCCTCATTTTGTTTACATATGAACAGTACTACAGTAGATGAAAAAATGAATTCACATGACTGTGGCTTTTTTGGGTAATGTTCATTGCTAATTTGGCTGCTGAACCACTGGGCTCTGAGTATTGCTGCCCCACAGTGTAGCTTCCCGCGTTATCTCAGAGTAATACAAAATTATCCTGTGAGCATCTCCCGGTCTAGTGCTGGTGTTAGCTAACACCATGGTTGGTGATGGCAGACATGTCACTCTCTCTGTAGCTATGGTCCAGTGTCTGTGCATGTCTGGATGTAAGGCATATACAATGTGTGTGGATATATATATATATATGTGTGTGTTTGCACATATACCTATATGACTGTGGATACATGCTCACACACATGTATCAAACCTATAGATACACATGCACACACGTACATCTGTCTCATATGTGTATATATACGCACACATATGTACTGTTCCCCATGAATCTAATTCATATTGAGCCTGCAATGCATTATAGAAACCTGAAAGCTTTGGAGAGAGCTGTTAATATTGTATTTGTTCCTTACGGCTGCCCAGGATCAGATCCTGAACAGAGCTACTTCCTGCTTGCTCAGGTGAGGAGGACACACTCTCTGCCAGCATACTGCACTCAACAGCAATTCTCTCAGCTCAGTGGGTGCAGGAGGGATCACGTCAGCCCTTTTCTCAAGCTGGAATTAGCTTCCTGATCTCAGTTCTCTAGAAGGTCAGGTCAGCAGGAACAGGCTGTCTGTCACTGAGACCTAGTGCTGTGCTCTTTTACCATTCTCCCATATGGCGCAGCTCAAAGCCCTCAGGGACACTCAAGGTTACGTTGCTTGCTACACTCTGCCAGGTTAATCTGGGCCTGGAACAAGCTTTTCATTGCTCTGGTTCGAGCTTCTCCAGTGTGCCCTGCTAATGAGCTCAGAGGAGCTCAGTCTGTAACAGCCGGGTCCTCTTGGGGACCCCCCTGGAAATAATGCACTAGAGTGTAAATATCATTATAATTACAGCATTTATTAACACTCTCCACACACTGTATAAGCCCATCCTGTGTGGGACACATGAACTACAGAGGAATCTCCAGACACTGCCTTACAAAGGAACGGTCAGAGGAAGATTTAAACACATAATAAAACTGACAAGCATCCAGCCTGCCACCGCCTGGAGTGCTGGAGTCCCTGGCAGCCCCCATCAAGGACTGCCCGCATCTTTTTGGTTTCAGCCTTTAACTGCACAGCCCGTATCTGGACGTCTCTATCTCGGAGGAGCCCCTTGCCAGGCTCTCTGGGCGCTACACCTGGCTCTAACACCTGGGGCCCACTGTGGTTTCTGCACAGCTTTGCCGTCTGACGGGGAGGGGTGATCCCGAGCTTCCTTACATTGTCTGCTGTGCAGGGAAGAGGTGAAGGGGCCTGGCTTGTGAAGGGTTGCTGGGCAGAGCAGCAGGAACATCTTCCTTGGCCTGGGCAGCTGCTCTATAGTGAATAGCTGTTGTTTCCTGGCACTGAGGACTGAAGAATGAGTGCCTGGTCACAACTGTTATTACTGTCTCCCTCACAGCACCCTGGCAGGTCGGGCTGCGCCCTTACTCCCAGCAGGCAGATTAGGAATGGAGGCACACAGAGACTGAGGCCAGACTTTCAGAAGTGCACAAAACCCTCAGTTGGAGGGAACTTTTCAGAAGGGCTCAGCTGCCATTAGTGGCCTGATTTTCAGAAGCAGGTCAGGTGCACGCTGGGTGCTGAGCTGTTTGGATGATCTGTCCCTAAGGGTCATTGTGAGACCTGTGCAGTTTGGAAAATCTGGACCGTATTTATGTGCCCAAATGGGAGTTGAGCTCTTGAAAATCTGGCCCTGAGGGATTTGCCATGGGTCCCGCAGGAAATCTATAGTAGAACAGGGACAAGAACCTAGAGCTATAGCGTTTCAGTCCAGAAGACCAGCCAGGAATGGAGCAAAAGGAAAGAGAAGACAATCTAGAGCAGCTTCTGCACCCTGTCCTGGACAAGTGAGACTAAGAAAAGCTATAGACCATTCCCTGTGTTATGGTGGAGATGCTGGCGATGCGGTTTTGATTTCTCAGTTTAATAACAGAGAATTCTCTGAGACAGGGCAACTAGCCCAGCTGTATGTTATCTGAGCCTCACTGCCAAATTTTGGAACAAAAGTCTCAGCAACTGTTTTTATTCCCCATTTCTTATTTTGTTCAGATCCTGCGTTCATATTTTAAAGGGTTTTTTGTCCTTGAGACATTTTGAGACAATGTTTATTTTGATAGCAATAATCAACAGCTCTCTTAGCTTAGTATACTTGTGTGTGTGTAGTTATGATTAGGTCTGATAAAATAACACGAGAAAAGGATGTAGTTTAAATAAACACCAATTAAAGTATTTTATGTTCTACAAAAGATCATTAAAAACACATTATTCAGCTGTGGCTGAGGGTTTGGGGATCCACATTGATGATGCCTGTGCATTGTGAAGGTTCCTGGGGTTAACACTCTAGCCACATCTGTTCAGACCATCAATGTGCTGATATGTTTTGTTTAAAAGCGCACCAGTGCTGGAACTGAGCCAGCACTGAGCCCTGGTATTTGAAGGGGCCCCCTTCACTCCGGCAGCTACATTCCAACCCTGAGCACAGCAAGACTGTAGTTCAGGAGAAACAAAAGTGGAGCTGCAGTGTCCTGAGCCATGGCCACTGTTCCATGAAGTTAGCAGCCTCCTGCTATGTGCCTAGCACAGACAATGGTCTGTGCTCCGAACAACTGCAGCCCCTTTTTCCTCTATTGGCTGGAGTGACTGGAGTGGGAGTTACCCTGAGAGCGGCTGTCTCATTTCCTTGGAGAAAGCCCACAGAGGCTCAGATCCTGCCTGTGCGACAAACCGAGGTTAACAGAGAAGCAGTTCTATCTGCATAAAGGGTATGGCTGTATTGGTATGGCTGCTCCCACATGGGAAGTGAATGAGCTGTACCAGTATAAGGCACGTTTATAGCATTAGAACTGCATCCTTAATAGGGATTGTACAGGTAAAACTAGCCTAGCATAACAATTATACCCCTCTGTGACACAGCTACAAAAGCTGTATGTAGGCCAGGCCTATCCATAAGAATGGCCATATGGGGTCAGACCAATGATCCATCTAGCCCAGGATCCTGTTTTCCGACACTGGCCAGGTGCTTCAGAGGGAATGAACAGAACAGGCAATGATCGTGTGTTGGCCAGTCCCAGTTTCTGGCAAGCAGAGGCTAGGGACACCATCCCTGCCCATCCTGGCTAATAGCCATTGATGGACCTATCTGCCATGAATGTATCTAGTTCTTTTTTTGAACTCAGTTATAGTTTTGGCCTTCACAGCACTCTCTGGCAACATGTTCCACTGGTTGATGGTAAGTTGTGTGAAGATTGTGCATTGTTCTCCCTGTCCAGGAACTCTCTCTGGCTAAGCCAGGGGGGATCCATCCCTCTTGCCCTGGTGCAGCAGCTGTTAGTCCCCTTCCTGCCACCAGAGCAGAGCAGAGGCAATAGAGCCAGGGGCTGTGGGGAAGGGGTGATGCACAGCCAGAGTGAGTGTGTGGGGGAAGGGATGATGTACACCCAGCAGGGGAAAGGGAGGTCTGGGGTGATGTACACCCACCGTGTGTGTGTGTGTGGGGGTGCACAGCCAGTATGTATATGTAGAGGTGATGCACACCCAGAATATGTGGGAGTGTGGGGGTGTGGGTGATATGCACCCAGCACGTTGAGGGGGGAGGTTGATGTACAGCCAGTGTTTGTGTGTGTGTTGGGGCGGGGGGGCTGATGTACAACCAGCATGTTCCTGTGTGTGGAAGGGGAATGATGCAAATCCAGCGTGGGGGGAGGGTGGTGCACACCCAGCGTGTGTGTGTGTGTGTGTGTAATGCACACGCAGTGTGTGCGGAGGGGTGTAATGCACACCCCAGGGCCGCCCAGAAGGGGGGGTAAATGAGGCAATTTGCCCCAGGCCCCACAAGAGTTTTTTGGGGCCCCTGGAGCAGGGTGCTTCACTCGCTCCGGGGGGCCTGGAAAACTCTTGCAGGGGCCCCAGAGCTTCTTCAGCTCTGGGTCTTCAGTGGCGGGGGGTCCTTCCGCCCCAGGGCAGAAGGACCCCCCTGGAGCCGAATTACTGCCAAAGTGGAATCCAACGCCTAAGTGCCGGGTCTTTGGCAGTAATTTGGCAGCGGAGGGGCCCCCGCCATGGGTCTTTGGGGCACTTCGGTGGTGGGTCCCGGAGCGGAAGGACGCCCCGCTGTTGAATTGCCACTGAAGCAGGGGCCCCCCGCCGCCGAAGATCCCAGCCTCCCTGAATCCTCTGAGTGGCCCTGGCACACCCAGTGGGGGGAGGTGATGTACACCCAGCATGTGTGTGTGTATAGGGGGTGATGCACACTCACCGTATGTGTGTGTGTGTGGTGATGCACACACAGTGTGTGTGTATTGGGGGGGTGAGGTACACCCAGCGTGTTTGTGTGTGTGGATGGCAGATGATGCAAACCCAGTGTGTGTGTCTGTGTGGGGATGATGCATACCCAGCATGTGTGGGAGGGGGGTGCACACCCAGTGTGTGTGTGGGGGGGTGATGTACATCCAGCAGTGGGACAGGGGGTCTGGAATGATTTACAACCAGCGTGGTAGGCGGGTCTGATGCACATCAAGCATGGAGGGGAGAGGGCTGGAGTGATGCACACCCAGTGTGTAGAACGAGGGGTTGGGGTGATGCACACCCACCCTGGGTGTCCTGGGTGTTAGGGAGTGAAAGGTGACACTGTGGCTGTCCGGCTCCTTCACATTCCTAGCTGCCCCAGCACACATTACCATATGTAGCATTCCCCCTTGCTGCCATTATTCCTATTTATGGACCACTTGAATTCTTGTCTCTTATCAGGTTTTCCAGATTCCTCTCATGCCGTGTTCTGACACCACCGGCTGCTCCCACAGCAGCCAGCCCTTCCCAGCATTGCACAGAGCCAGGGGTGGCTTGGGATTTTTTTGACAGGTGAGGCACAAATCACAAAAGTGATTTCCACCCCCACCCAGTGTAAGGTTTATGGGCTATTAAAAGCTTATCCTCTTTACAGTACAGCTGCAGCAGGCGGCCCTGGGAGCTGGAGCCGCTCCCACTGCCCCGCTCTGTGGGCTGGCACAGGCCTGGGGCCCACCCCATGGGAGAGGGGCCAGGTAGGTGCATGGTGCAGGGCCCATCCCTGCCCCCTGCAAACTCCCTGCAGCCCAGGCTTAACTTCTACCCTCCTGCCACAGCCTCACCAAGCAGTGGTTACCACAGCAAAGCCCTAATAAAGTGCCTCCTGGGTGTGGTACATTGTCATGGTAACAGAGCAGCTTGGAAAGGCACTATTAGCAACACCAAGATTGGATCCTCTTGCAGGTCCACATCTGCGAACTATCTGGCAGTGGATGCGTTAGTTGGAGTTGGTGTTGGTCCTGCTTTGAGCAGGGGGTTGGACTAGATGACCTCCTGAGGTCCCTTCCAACCCTGATCTTCTATGATTCTATGATCGCACTACCGGAGAGAGGGAGTTAGGACATTTAAATCAAATCACCGCTTGTCCTTTATTCTGAATGGATTTAGCAATGAAGCAAAAAAGAACAGGCAGGGTGTATTTTTTAGCTTTGGGGAATTGTCAGTTAGGCTGTGCCTCTCTTGCCTGGTCTGACAAGCCGCCCCTGGGCAGATCAGGACTTTTCTCTTATAGGAACTGGGGAAGGAGAGCGCTGAGCTAAAGCCAGAGGGGCTTTCTTCTGGAAACTAGAAGACGTTACTAGATCGCAGGCCCTGGTTCTCATGGGAGACTTTAATCACCCTGATATCTGCTGGGAGAGCAATAAAGCCGTGCACAGACAATCCAGAAAGTTTTTGGAAAGTGTAGGGGACAATTTCCTTGTGCAAGCGCTGGAGGAACCAACTAGGGGCAGAGCTCTTCTTGATCTGCTGCTTACAAACCGGGAAGAATTAGTAGGGGAAGCAAAAGTGGATGGGAACCTGGGATGCAGTTCAGGATCCTGACACAAGGAAGAATGGATAGCAGCAGAATACAGACCCTGGACTTCAGAAAAGCAGACTTCAACTTCCTCAGGGAACTGATGGGCAGGATCCCCTGGGAGAATAACATGAGGGGGAAAGGAGTCCAGGAGAGCTGGCTGTATTTTAAAGAATTCTTATTGAGGTTGCAGGAACAAACCATCCCGATGTGTAGAAAGAATAATAAATATGGCAGGTGACCAGCTTGGCTTAACAGTGAAATCCTTGCTGATCTTAAATGCAAAAAAGAAGCTTACAAGAAGTGGAAGATTGGACAAATGACCAGGGAGGAATATCAAAATATTGCTCAGGCATGCAGGACTGAAATCAGGAAGGCCAAATCACACTTGGAGTTGCAGCTAGCAAGAGATGTTAAGAGTAGCAAGAAGGGTTTCTTCAGCTATGTTAGCAACAAGAAGAAAGTCAAGGAAAGTGTGAGCCCCTTACTGAATGAGGGAGGCAACCTAGTGACAGAGAATGTGGAAAAAGCTAATGTACTCAATGCTTTTTTTGCCTCTGTCTTCACAAACAGGATCAGCTCCCAGACTGCTGCACTGGGCAGCACAGCATGGGGAGGAGGTGACTAGCCCTCTGTGGAGAAAAAAGTGGTTCGGGACTATTTAGAAAAGCTGGATGAGCACAAGTCCATGGGGCCGGATGTGCTGCATCCGAGGGTGCTAAAGGAGTTGGCGGATGTGATTGCAGAGCCATTGGCCATTATCTTTGAAAACTCATGGCAATCGGGGGAGGTCCCGGATGACTGGAAAAAGGCTAATGTAGTGCCTATCTTTAAAAAAGGGAAGAAAGAGGATCCGGGGAACTACAGGCCAGTCAGCCTCACCTCAGTCCCTGAAAAAATCCTGGAGCAGGTCCTCAAGGAATCAATTCTGAAGCACTTAGAGGAGAGGAAAGTGATCAGGAAAAGTCAGCATGGATTCACCAAGGGCAAGTCATGCCTGACTAACCCAATTGCCTTCTATGAGGAGATAACTGAGTCTGTGGATGAGGGGAAAGCAGTGGATGTGTTATTCCTTGACTTTAGCAATGCTTTTGATACGGTCTCCTGTAGTATTCTTGCCAGCAAGTTAAAGACATATGGGCTGGATGAATAGACTATAAGGTGGATAGAAAGCTGGCTAGATCGTCGGGCTCAACGGGTGGCGATCAATGGCTCCATGTCTAGTTGGCAGCTGGTTTCAAGTGGAGTGCCCCAAGGATCAGTCCTGGGGCTGGTTTTGTTCAATATCTTCATTAATGATCTAGAGGATGGTGTGGACTGCACCTTCAGAAAGTTTGCAGATGACACTAAACTTGGGTGAGTGGTAGATACACTGGAGGGTACGAATAGGATATAGAGGGACCTAGACAAATTAGAGGATTGGGCCGAAAGAAACCTGATGAGGATCAACAAGGACAAGTGCAGAGTGAAGAATCTCATGCACTGCTACAGACTAGGGACCTAATGGCTAGGAAGCAGTTCTGCAGAAAAGTACCTAGGGGTTACAGTGGATGAGAAGCTGGATATGAGTCAACAGTGTGCCCTTGTTGCCAAGAATGGTAAAAGCATTTTGGGCTGTATAAGTAGAGGCATTGCCAGCAGATCGAGGGACGTGATCATGATTAGGGGGTTGGAGCAGATGACATATGAGGAGAGGCTGAGGGAACTGGGATTGTTTAGTCTGCAGAAGAGAAGAATGAGGGGGTATTTGATAGCTGCTTTCAACTACCGGAAAGGGGGTTCCAAAGAGGATGGATCTAGACTGTTCTCAGTGCTACCTGATGACAGAATGAGGAGTAATGGTCTCAAGTTGCAGTGGGGGAGGTTTAGGTTGGATATTAGGAAAAACTTTTTCACTAGGAGGGTGGTGAAGCACTGGAATGGGTTCCCTAGGGAGGTGGTGGACTCTCCTTCCTTAGAGGATTTTAAGGTCAGGCTTGACAAAGCCCTGGCTGGGATGATTTATTTGGGAATTGATCCTGCTTTGGGCAGGGGAGTTGGACTAGATGACCTCCTGAGGTTCCTTCCAACCCTGATATTCTATATTCTATGAACAATATATAGTAGTAACGTAATTTTTACATTTTCTATCAGATAATAGCCTTAATTGAAGCAGCAATAATAGTAGTTTTCCAGCTTATCTGTATGACATTCTTTAGCAGACAGTTTTTTGACCATGTGTGTCTCTGTGAGCTTTATCCACATAGATCTTTGTGAAGTCCTGTTTACTATAATAAAATTAAATTATATGAATAACACTAACTCATGACTGCCCTACATAAAGAAAAACAAATGAAACTCTCAGGAGGTGCGTGTGTGTGTGTTTGTGTGCACGAGTGTGTGTGTGAATACGCACTTCTCATGAGTTTCAACATCATTCCATGCCCTTGTTTATTGTCAGACCTTGTTGTATTTCAATTAATTCAGAATGTGAGATCCTTGGCACCTATGGTTTTAATAGGTCTGTAAAGTGCCATGAGGAAATAAATAATTAATAGCAATGCTAGGAAATGTTACTTGGACACATTATAGTTTCCTGTGTAGCTAATGCCCAAACAAATGTCATGTGGAAAATTGGCAGGAAGTCCAGTCCACTGGTCAAAGCACAGGTCTTGAATCAGAAGATCTGAATTCTGTTCCTAGCTCTGAAGCAGATTTGTTGTGTGAACTTGGTAAGTAACTTAAGATCTCTGTGCTTGGGATTGCTGAGAGCCCAAGGCAATTATTTGGGCCCCTGACTCCTTGAGGCTCCCTTGAACACATCAGATTCAGTGTGGAGGTTTCTCCATCTGTAAAGTAGAGTGATTAGTACTTTTAGTATTACAGGAGGCAGCAGTCCCATTGTGCCGGGCACTACTCAGACACACAGTCAGAGACAATCCAGGCCTGAAGAGCTCCCAGTGTAACTGAAGACAAGCTGCAGCATGTGGCAATAGCTCTGAGACAGAGAGAAATTAGGAGGGAAGACACACATGGTCACACAGACTGGTAGCTGTGTGCAGTCAGATGGCCTACAGGGCATTCACAGCTATATTGTTGCTTAAAGTGTGATGCTATAAATCTCAGCAATCCCTGCTGGCCGCCCACCTCCCCATTTGCAGCTGGCAATTTTCCAAGGGCAGCATAGGAGAGGCGGGGCTGGAGGAGGGATTTGAAGGAGCACATGGAAATGACTGCACAGATTACCAGCGATGCCATGGAAGAAAGCACAATGGTGCATGTGGGAGAAGGTGACAAATGGGCAATGGAAGCTGGTGTGGGCAGTTAAGTACAAGGGCCAACGTGCTAAGATACAAGAGCTGATACACAGGAAGGGGCAGAGCTAGGACAGGCCTTCAAGAGGAGAATAAGAAGCTTCACTTTGATGTGATGGAGGAGGGAGAACTAGTGCAGGGACTCCGAGATGGGTGATGTACTCAGAAGGATAGGCGAGGACCATGCCCTACTAGCAATGTTTTGAATGGAGTTGAGGTGAATGCCTTGTGCATCATGGGAGATGTAATCCAGCTGGGGAGCCCAGCCCATAGAGCAGAATGGGAACATGAGGTAACCGAACTACAACTCAAGGAGGCAATATAGCAGCATCTCCGAATCACAATATGCTGGTTTTCAGGTGCTAAGTTTTTCAATAAAATACCAGTTCTCTTGGCAGAAAGCAGACACTTCTCATGAGAAATTTTGCTTAGTCAAAACCCCAATTTTCTGTTGAAAAACACTTTCAATAGAAACATTTCTGAGCAGCCTTAGTGACAGGGCTGTGACACAGCATGACTGTGTGGGGCTGCAGACGGGGCAGACTGAAACATGTGTCTGCATGAATGTCACAGACTCACAGGTCGTGCCCACTCTTGGTCCCGTATGGTCCCTGAGGAAACCCCCTTCAGTGAGACAGCCCTTCTTGGGGGTCAACTTTCTCTTGGGGGTTAAGCGCCTCCACTTCCTAGAACCACATCTCTCTGAGCCTTAGCACGCCTGTCTCTGCTGTGGGCCCCCTCAGGGAGTCCCCTCACTCTGGGCCTCCAGGGCCTTCACTCCCAGAGGTAGCAATGCAACCCTATTCTCTAGACTGGAGTGACTCTCAGCCAGCATAAAACAGGAGGGTTTGTTGAGCATTTGAACCCAGCACAGGAAACAATCAGGGCCTTCAGGCCTGGCCTCCATCAGCACAGTACATCTAAGTCTCCCCTGCATCAAGGTGGGCTCTGCCTGCTCCCCCTCTCCAGTCGAGAGATCCCATCCGATATCACCAGCCCCAACAGCTCCTCCCCTGTCCTTTGTCTTCAGTCCAAGGTAAACAGGTCACTGGGGCCCTCTCTCTTCCGTCCTTTGTTCCCCTCTGGCTGGAACTGATTGGTCAGATCACCGGGTCCTCTTTCCTCAGCCCATTGTCCTTCCACTGGCCAAAGCCAACTGACTGCCAAGCTGGGGTGGGCTTTTTAATCGCCAGGCCACCAGTTGTTAGGGTTCCCATCTCCAGGCCACTGCTAGGCGAGGTCACACCTGGTCCTCTCCCAGCACCTTGTTAAACATGCAGCACACAGCAGGGCAGCCCGGGGGGGTGGGGGGGGAAAGTGGGACAATTTCCCCCGGCCCCAGGCTCCGCAGGACCCCCACGAGAACGGCCGAGGCTCCCTCCCCAGCTCCAGCCGGACCCAACCCCACCTCTGCCCCTCTCCCGGAGCCTCAGTGCATCCAGGAGCAGCCCTGGACAGCACTGCAGCGTGCCTCCGGCGGGGCCCCTGAGCTCCACCCCGCTCAGAGCCGCGTGGTAAGGGGGCAAAGCTATGAGCTCCAGGTCGAGCTCAGCTCCCTCCACTCGGCGAGGAGCTCGCAGCCCAGCCCCCTGACCATGCGGCTCTGAGCGGGGAGGGGCTCAGGGGCCCCGCTGGAGCCACGCTGCCGCTGTCGAGAGAAGCTCCTGGATGCACTGAGGCTCCAGGTGAGGGGGGAGCCGGGGGTAAGGGGCCAGGGCCGGGGGTTGATCAAGGGGCAGGAAGTCCCAGGGACAGTCAGGGCACAGAGAGGGGGCAGAGGTTGGGGGGGAGGTCAGGGAATTGGGGGGTTGGATCGTGGGCATTCTGGGGGTCTGTCAGGACTCAGTGGGGAGTAGATAGGGGACAGGGAGCAGGGGTGGGGTCCCGGGGTGGTGGTGGGGGGTCTCTGGGGGACAGTGAGAGGACAAGGAGCAGGATGGGTCGGGGATTCTGAGGGGGGCGGGCAGTTGGGGGGCAGGAAGTGGGTGGGGGTCAGATAGGGGGCAGGGCCAGGTTGTTTGGGAGCCACAACCTTCCCTACCCTAAAGCTCATTCAGCAGTTTGAGGCTTGCAGAAGAGCCAAGCTGTTAGCTTTTCCATTAGGGCTACCACCCCTTTCACTTCTCAAACGCCAAATTATAGTCTGTATTTAATTTCAGTGCCATAGGGAGATTCATGTCAGGGGAGGGCAGCTTCATTTAAAATTAGCCACTGGGGGAGGGATCACATGAGAAGAGTAATATCCTTCCCAGCCCTACCAAGGGAGACCCCCTCCCCGCATTCCCTGAGGCTCCAGAGGGGTTAATTCAGTGGTTCTCAAACTTTTATACTAGTGACCCCTTTCACACACTCAGAGGTTTGTTGTAACCCCCTCCCCATAAATTAAAAACACTTTTTTATATATTTGACACTATTATAAATGCTGGAGACAAAGCAGAGTTTGAGGTGGAGGCTGACAGCTCGCAACCCCCAGTTTGAGACCCCCTGGGTTAATTTAATTTTAGCACCCTGTGTCCATTCACACACATGTGCTATATTGAGCATTTCAGTTTTCACAACATAGGCTCATCCCAGATTGTGGAACAAGCTCAAATGCTCAGTTCGTGGAGTATGGACATAATCTATACTAAAGACAAACCCACAGTAACAGCCTCCAGTTTGTGAGGGACCCCATGGAGCCAGTCTCCAGGAAACAGATAAATGCATGGAGGTTAAGTCCATTAATGGCTATTAGCCAGGATGGGTAAGGAATGGTGCCTCTAGCCTCTGTTTGTCAGAGGGCGGAGATGTATGGCAGGAGAGAAATCATTTGATCATTAGCTGTTAGGTTTACTCCCTCTGGGGCACTTGGCATTGGCCATTGTCGGTAGACAGGATACTGGGCTGGATGGACCTTTGGTCTGACCCAGTACGACCATTCTTATGTTCTAAGCTGAATGAACCCAAAGTTATGGAGACAGATATGAGTCAAGGAAGCCAGCAGAGTATCAGAAACCCGGAAAAATCTCTGACTAGATGGGCTCAGGCGTTTGATCACAAGCTGAGGTGGTTCAAAAGTTTTGGATTTTTTTTAAGCAGAATTTTTTTATTGTTTCTTTAAACAATCAAACACAGCAAGCAACAAATACTTGACCACACACTTCTGAAACCCCAAACCATATTCAGGTTTTGGCAGACTAATTTCAGCTTTTCAATTAAAAAAATTTTGAAGGAAAGTAGACATTGTCCGTGATTTTTTTCTGCTTTTTAAAAACCCCTAATTTTCTATCCAGAAAAAGTTTTGATGGAAAATATTTGTCCAACCCTTTTAATGAGCTTTAGTGTCTTTTAGCACTAGCTGATGCTGAGAACCAGTGATACCTTGTAAAGAAGTTTTCTCAAAACTGGGTTTGTGCCAAAATGCAGAAGGTTTATTTTTCCCAGGGCCGCCCGTGGGTCCGGAGTAAGTGGGGCAATTTGTGCCGGGCCCCACAGGGGCCCCCACGAGAATATAGTATTGTATAGTATTGCAATTTTTTTATGGATGGGGCCCCTGAAATTGGTTTGCCCCAGGCCCCCTGAATCCTCTGGGCGGCCCTGGCACACAGGGAAACTGAGGAATGCACACACTATTCATGTAAAACACTTCAAAAATCCCCAACTTCATCATAATGAGCAACTGGGAGGGTGAGAGAGAGCCCCCTCAGACAGGGGGATGGCACTGGGCAGGCAGCTCTTGAAGGAGGGTTTGCCCATGACACATATAAGTGGTGGAGAGATATCCAGGAGGAGATGTCAGGTCTTTGATAATAGCTCCATGCACAGTGGGCTTTGGGGAGGCTCAGCTCATTTCTGCTTGTCAGGCATTTTGAGATCTGTGGCTGGAGACTGCTATGCTGATGACGTGCAAGGCATTATTAAATCTGTTGCTATCACACAGAGATAAAGCCAGTGTTTCTGTATTTCAGGGCACACAGACAGCCACTCTTCAGAAGCCTATGGTATTTTATTACTATACTGTGGGATTATGCACAGCTATTGAATTCTTCCCTTAATTCATCGCTGCTGTTGAGCTGTGTATTTCACTGGGGCTTGTCTACAGCTGCACAGCTGCAGAATTGCAGTGAAGAAGGGGACAAGAGAGCTTCTCCCATGAGCCTGGTTGATCCACCTCGCCAAGAGGCACTAGCTCTGTTGGGGGGAGAAGTTCTTTTGTTGACATAGTGCTGGCTACGTGGCGGGGCGGGGGGCTAGGTCGGTGTAACTATGTCTCTCAGGGGATGGATTTTCCACACCCTGTCATAACTATAAAGGGAAGGGAACAGCCCTCCTGTGTACAATACTATAAAATCCCTCCTGGCCAGAGACACCAAAATCCTTTTACCTGTAAAGGGTTAAGAAGCTCAGGTAACGTGGCTGACACCTGACCCAAAGAATCAATAAGGGGACAAGATACTTTCGAATCTTGGTGGGGGGAAGGCTTTTGTTTGTGTGCTCTTTGTTTTTGGGGTTGTTCGCTCTTGGGACTAAGAGGGACCAGACATCAATCCATGCTCTCCAAATCTTTCTGAACCAGTCTCTCATATTTCAAACTTGTAAGTAACAGCCAGGCAAGGCGTGTTAGTTTTATCTTTGTTTTCTCAACTTGTAAATGTTCCTTTTGGCTAAGAGGATTTACCTCTGTTTGCTGTAACTTTGAACCTGAGGCTAGAGGGGGTTCCTCTGGGCTCTATGAATCTGATTACCCTGTAAAGTTATTTTCCATCCTGATTTTCCAGAGATGATTTTTACCTTTCTTTCTTTCTTTCTTTCTTTCTTTCTTTCTTTCTTTCTTTCTTTCTTTAAAGCCTTCTTTTTAAGAAACTAATTGATTTTTCTTTATTTTAAGATCCAAGGGGATTGGATCTGGACTGACCAGGAACTGGTGGGGGAAAGGAGGGGAGATGGTTAAATTCTCTTTGTGTTAAGATCCCAGGGGCTGGATCAGTGTTCACCAAGAACTTGGTGAAGAAGTCTCTCAAGACTATCCAGGGAAGGGAGTTAGTACTTGGGAGTGGTGGCAGCAAAACCAGATCTAAGCTGGTAATTCAGTTTATGGGTTCACATGCAGGTCCTCATATCTGTACTCTAAAGTGCAGAGAGGGGAAGTAATCTTGACACACCCTCAGCAAAGTAGTTATACCTAGAGTCCTGAGTGGATATGAAATTTGTATCCGCATCCAATCCATGATCCACAAACATGGTCCATGAACAGGGCCAGCTCCAGGCACCAGCCCAGCAAGCAGATGCTTGGGGTAGCCAACAGAGAGGGGCAGAACGTCCAGCTCTTTGGTGGCAATTCGGAGACAGGTCCCTCACCCCCTTTGGAAGCAAAGGACCTGCCACCAAATTGCTGCTGAAGACTGAAGAGGCGGCAGTAGAGCTTATCGCGATCATGGCTTTTTTTTTTTTTTTTTGCTACTTGGGCGGCAAAAACCCTGGAACCGGCCCTATCCATGGATATCCATGGATTTGCTGGGCTCTAGTTATACCGATATAGGTCTGTAGTATAGACCTGGCCTTAGTAGATACATTCACATAGGTCCGTAACATAAACAAACAGTACAGTACTGGGGCTGAGCCAACCATCCACAGTTTCCTTTCCCCCTCTAACCTGTTATTCTGGACTTCCCACTTAAGATATTGCATGTAGTTTTGGGTCAGGAAATCAATTTGGAGAGCAGACCCTTGTCTGCATTTTTGCAGGTCACGAGGGTGGGGGTTCCATATAGTAGAGCTAAGGACAAGGGGCTTTTGTTTAGGTTGAGAAGGCTGCTGAGGGGTGTTTAAATGTGAAAGAATCACGTATTTTGAAAAATCATGAAAACCTCTGTTCAAACTAGAGTTTGTGAAACGGTCTGAAGGTGGTGGCTGATCTTCCTGAGTGCACCTTTCAGGTGAAGAATTAGCAGCATCCTTGAGCAGATTGAGATTGTTTGACATTGTCTCTGCTGTGGTAAGTCTTTGGCTCACAAAGGAGGTCATTTCAGGCTAGCAGCCACATGACCGAGTGGATAAAGCTTTGGCTTGCAGTGCCAGTGAGCTGTCTACTCTTGGTTCTGCTGTGTGATCTTGTAAAGGTCACTTCCTCTTCTGTAGAGTGAGTGATGATATTGATGCTTCTTTGAGACGTCCTTTGAGCTCTGTGCCTGAAAGTGCTATATCTTATTATAGTTGATCTTAAACCTTAGTGTGTCTGTCTGTAGAGATGGTCATTAGGCTAAAGTTTTCAAACATGGATGCCAAGCACCTGATCCTGAGAGAGGCTGCACTCATGAGTCCTCTGGGGCCTGGATTAATGATATGGGATGCCTGAGGCTAACGTTATTCTGTGGCCCCCTTTTTGTGAACACAGTGTTAAAGAAAGCAAAAAAGGACCCAGCTTAGAACCAGGGGCAGCTCTAGGCATTTTGCCACCCCAAGCACGGCAGGCAGGCTGCCCTCGCGGTGCCAACAGAGGGCCCCCCGTGGCTTGTCGCCCCAAGCACGCGCTTGGCGTGCTGGGGCCTGGAGCCGCCCCTGCTTAGAACAATCAACAAGTCCTGTATATTACTGAATAAACACGGAAAGAAATGGAAGACAATGAGCAGGTTGTATACTTCCTGGATCTACTTAAAAACATAAACCCTTAAGAGTTAAAGGAAACACTGCATGTTTAAACTGGCATCTTGCAAGCTTTAAGTGCTGCCAATCAAAGAATCATAGGACTGGAAGGGACCTTGAGAGGTTATCTAGTCCAGTCCCCTACACTCATGGCAGGACTAAGTATTATCTAGACCATCCCTGGCAGATGTTTGTCTAGCCTTCTCTTAAAAATCTCCAAAGATGGAGATTCCACAACCTCCCTAGGCAATTTATTCCAGTGCTTAACCACCCTGACAGTAAGGATGTTTTTCCTAACGTTGAACCTAAACCTCCCTTCCTGCAATTTAAGCCCATTGCTTCTTGTCTTATCCTCAGAGATTAAGAAGAACAATTTTTCTCCTTTTTTCTTGTAACAACCTTTTACGTATTTGAAAACTGGGGCACTGCATGGTGGGAGCACCTAAAGACCTGCTTGTCTGGGGTCATAGAATCATAGAATATCAGAGTTGGAAGGGACCTCCGGAGGTCATCTAGTCCAACCCCCCACTCAAAGCAGGGCCGATCCCCAACTAAATTCCGCCACCTCCCTAGGGAACACAGTCCAGTGCTTCACCACCCTCCTAGTGAAAACGTTTTTCCTAATATACAACCTAAACCTCCCCCACTGCAGCTTGAGACCATTACTCCTTGTTCTGTCATCAGGTACCACTGAGAACAGTCTAGATCCATCCTCTTTGGAACCCCCTTTCAGGTAGTTGAAAGCAGCTATCAAATCCCCCCTCATTCTTCTCTTCTGCAGAATAAACAATCCCAGTTCCCTCAGCCTTTCCTCGTAGGTCATGTGCTCCAGCCTCCCAATCATTTTTGTTGCCCTCCGCTGGACTCTTTCCAATTTTTCCACATCCTTCTTGTAGTGTGGGGCCCAAAACAGGACACAGTACTCCAGATAAGGCCTCACAAATGTCTAATAGAGGGGAATGATCACATCCCTCGATCTGCTGGCAATGCCCCTACTTCTACAGCCCAAAATGCCATTAGCCTTCTTGGCAACAAGGGCACACTGTTGACTCATATCCAGCTTCTCGTTCACTGTAACCCCTAGGTCCTTTTCTGCAGAACTGCTTCCTAGCCATTCCATCCCTAGTCTGTAACAGTGATTGGGATTCTTCCATCCTAAGTGCAGGATTCTGCACTTGTCCTTGTTGAACCTCATCAGGTTTCTTTTGGCCCAGTCCTCTAATTTGTCTAGGTCCCTCTGTATCCTATCCCTACCCTCCAGCGTATCTACCACTCCTCCAAGTTTAGTGTCATCTGCAAACTTGCTAAGAGTGCAGTCCATGCCATCTTCCAGCTCATTAACGAAGATATTGAACAAAACCAGCCCCAGGACCAACCCCTGAGGCACTCCACTTGAAACCAGCTGCCAACTAGACATGGAGCCGTTGATCACTACCTGTTCAGCCCAACGATCTAGCCAGCTTTTTATCCACCTTATAGTCCATTCATCCAGCCCATACTTCTTTAACTTGCTGGCAAGAATACTGTGGGAGACAGTATCAAAAGCTTTGCTAAAGTCAAGGAATAACACATCCACTGCTTTCCCCTCATCCACAGATCCAGTTATCTCCTCATAGAAGGCAATTAGGTTAGTCAGGCATGACTTGCTCTTGTTGAATCCATGCTGACTGTTCCTGATCACTTTCCTCTCCTCTAAGTGCTTCAGAATTGATTCCTTGAGGACCTGCTCCATGATTTTTCCAGGGACTGAGGAGAGGCTGACTGGCCTGTAGTTCCCCGGATCCTCCTACTTCCCTTTTTTAAAGATGGGCACTACAGTAGCCTTTTTCCTGTCATCTGGGACTTCCCCCGATTGCCATGAGTTTTCTATCTGTACTTACACCTCAGCTTTAGGGTAATGACAAAATAGCTCATTGGCTGTCCAAAATATACTCAGTTTTCTGCCACCTGCCTCCTGCAAGAAGTGAAATGCTATTGGACTGGTGCCAAACGGGTTATTGTGTAGGTGCTTATGTCTGAAGTACTATGGCCAGGCAGTGGGTGTGAGCACCAAATCCTTCATCTACAGACAAATATTCAAGGTTGGAGCTAATGGGGTTGTTCATGTTTTTGCAGGGGAGGGGTAGCTCAGTGGTTTGGCCTGCTGAACCCAGGGTTGTGAGTTCAATCCTTGAGGGGACCATTTAGAGATTTGGGGAAAAAATCTGTCTGGGGATTGGTCCTGCTTTGAGCAGGGGGTTGGACTAGATGACCTCCTGAGGACTCTTCCATTCCTGGTAATCTAAGATTCTATGTCAAGGCTACAGAATTAGGCCCAAATCAAACATATAGCTGCTGTGAGAGAGAGAAAAGAGAACAAGGACTTGTGACTCTGCAACTCTTTAATAGCAGCCACTGATGGGTTTGACTTTTTCAGCCCGATCTCTCCTCTCTGCTGTGTCTGATACTCCCCCCCACACACCCAGGGCCACCGAGAGCAGGTTCAGGCCCTGGTGAAAAAATAATTTTGGGCCCCCCAGCAAGGGCAGACCGGGCCGACGAAGCCAGGGAAGCCGAGCCCGGGCCCCCTTCCAGACCGCTGGACCCCAGCAGGAGCGGCGCCAGGGATTTTGGCGCCCTAGGCTGGGGTCCTTCCGCAGTCCCGGTTGTTGGCGGCAATTCTGCGGCGAGGGGGTCCTTCCGCAGCTCCCGGTCTTCGGGACACTTTGGCGGCAGGTCCTGGAGCGAGTTAAGGAGCCGCCGCAGAATTGCCGCCAAAGACCCAGAGCGCAGCAGGACCCCTCGCCCCTGAATTGCTGCCGAGGGTGGCAAAATGCCACCTTCCCAAATCCTAGTGCCCTAGGCGACCGCCTAGGTCGCCTAAATGGAAGCGCCGGCCCTGGCCCCCCCAGTAATTTGTACCGGCTTCCCCTCTTTTCATCGGCCCTGCCCACACCCAGACCTGCATTTTCCCCTGCTCAGAACAAGGAAGTGGGGGCTCTTTGGAAAAAGGATTCCATGTGACTAGAGCAGAAGGAAACAGCTGCCAATTGTCACTAGAGTGAATTTTACAACTCAAGTCAGGTGGCATTGGCCTAACAATCCATAAACGGCAATTTTACGAGGAATCATTTGACTCTCCTCACAGACTGATGTCACACAGATAATAGTGCTCATGGATAATTAGGGCAGAGCTTACTGAGCCTTCTTCAGGAACTCTCCTGTGGGTCTGGGGCAGCCTCAGGGGAGTTAATAAAGCAGGAGCCTCATACAGCAGGGACATGTTTTGACCTATGGCACACATTGTTCCTGTCCTTAGAAGATAGCACCCTAATGAAGAGAAGCAGCCTACAGCACAGATGGCATGATCTCCCCATGATAAGCAGACCAGGCTAGGGATACGCCATCATGGTTGCTATCCGTTCTGTTCCAGACACGGCATCTGGGCTACATTTGCTCAGTGGTCATGCTACCCTACCTGCACCAGTTATATGAAGCATATTAGGCTTGGGGGAGGATTTGCAGTGTGTGTCAAGGAGTCACACACCAGGGCAGTAGTCCGGACACTTTGCTCTGTTTTATTTAAAGAGGATTAGTGGTTTGTTTTAATGATTGTGTTTGTGTCTGACCTCTGAAAATGACATGACCTCACTTGAATTTATGGCACCACATGATTCTTCTCTTGGCTACAGAAGCTCAATGAAATTTCCTCTTGTCTCATTCAACTAAATAATGATGTTCTAGCAGGTTTGGAGACATCTCCCCTCTGAGTGCTGCCAAGTTTTGATATCACCATGTGTGCCCCTTATGGAACAAATACACCCTGGGGGACATATGGCACAGTAGTGGTGATTATGAGACTGGAATTCACTCAGGCATGGCTGAGCTGACATCCTAAACAGAGAACAGCTCAGCCTTGAGACCAAAATACAGCCTCATCGCAGAGCCCAGAGATCCCAAACCCAGTATTAGCTTCAGGGTCATCGCTTGCTATTTATAGGTGCTTAATCGAACATTTAAAGGAGAGATTTTAAAAGTCCCAAAGGGATTTAGAAGCACACTTTCCGCTGAAAGTTATTGGTACGTGAACTCCTGCATCCCGTAGGCACATTTGGAAAGTCTCCCCTCCAAAATGTTCAGTTTTTATGATAGTTAATGGCCAATTAGCACTGACTGGCTCTCCTGGCCTGTTTTGGCTGTGAGTAGAAGCAGTAGATAGTAGGTTCCCGGGGAGGCAGGAGGAGGATTACCACGCTATTGGAACTCTGGCACAGTCCATCTTAACTTTGTTCCTAACACCATGCTGCACATCTCGTGTACCATTCACCTGGAAATAGCAGAGTCCAGCCCAACAGTGTGTGCTGTTCATTGGCTACAATCCAGCCGCCCGCCTGTGGAGCGTGAAGTACTGAGCTCACAGACAGCTTGTTCGGTAGTATCTCTTTTAGTCTGAATGAATGTTCACACATTTGTAAAAGATTCCAAGTTATTCTGCAGCCAGCCCAGCTTGAGCTGTGCTCAGGTTATATCTAAATGAAATTGGGTTAGGCCTTGGATGGAGGATCTGCAAAGAAACCATTGTGCTTGACAAAGTAGTGGAGGTCATTCAGTAGGCACCTCTTTTGCTTCTGCATAATTAGGAACCACTGTAAAGAAATATAACCTAGAGGTTAGAAAGGGAATTGAGAGTCAGAGCTCCAGGGTTCTTTTCCCTGACTTGTTCTGTGCTTCAGTTTACTCATCTGTAAGATGGGTGCAGGTATATTAACATACCACTCAGATGAGTGGCATAGTATACCTAGCATAATTCATTCAGAGAATTAATTAATGTTTCTAATGTGCTTTGTGATCATCAGATGGCAAGAAAACTGTGATTAGCTTGATCAATTCAGTGTTTGCTTTCTTTCAAGCAGATTATACGCCAAGAATCCAAATGCTGCAGGAAGATCATGTTCTTAAGTGCCAGCGATATGAACCCAGGTAATTAGTGTAGAGAACTTTGCAGTGCTGATGCCAGCTGCCTGGTTCATTGCTGTACTCTGCAGTGTCACATCATTCATTTCAATTTAATGACACCGGCATATCATTGGGGTAACACAATGGAAACCAATGTCTTTTTAAAAAAGCAGCAGAGCTGATATACAGAAGACCCTGGGGAACAGGGCTTCTCATGTGCTTATAAATGTTAAAGATTTCTGTAATCACTTTGAATTTGTTTTGTGATGAAAGACTGGAATATGATGCAGTTTGCTGTGTGGAACTCATTTTGATCTCCATGTAAATGACAATATCTGTTATTAAAAGCCTTCCTCTTTGGGATCATTTGATCCTGATTAGCAAGGTAGGTCATCTGTGACCATGAAGAGCACAAGCCTGAATCGTGTATTCACAGCCTTCATTAAGGCAATCATATATGTCTTTCCATACAGGACTGATACCTAAACATTGTGCATCCAAGAAGCTGTATGTGCTTCGTGCTCAGTGACATGCGTGTAACTGTCCTTCTGCACAATAAATGAAAAGCCTGAAGTCTTTGACCTGCTCTGTTTTCCCTTTTTTTAAAAGCATGGCCCTTCAAAATCAGATGACGCTGGTCAGGTAAGTATTATGGAAGCAGATTTCCAGCTCGTGCAAACTTTTTCCAGCTTTCCCAGGCCAAAGCCTCCGATGCTGTGCATTGACATGGGCTACACACCTTTGCAAAGCATGGGCCACTGAGTGTGGGAAATGGCCATTATGCCACTGACTTCCTTGGGCTGAGGATGGAGTAGGCAGTTGGGTGGAGACATAAGTGGTACACGCTGTCAAATGTGGCCAAGTAGGACATAGAGGCCACCTATGCTCCCTGCTCCAATAGTTCCTTTCTGCATGGAAGGGCCAATGCACATCAGGGGTCAATACTGCATTCTCATTCCTGGCAAGATCCCAGTACATTACCAACCAGCAGCATTCCTAGCCCTTCTCCTTCACCCCAACAGTCCCCTTCCAAACTCTGAATTTCACCCCCGTTGCTTGCCTCATTTCCCCCAACATCGCTCCCTCCCTGCCCCATGTAACACTCATGCAGGAACCTCGGGACCGAGGAGAAACGTATCCAAGGGAACGATTTGCTTCACTTTTGTTACCTGCCAACTGCTTCCAGTGCTTTGACTTGCAGTCTCTACAGGCACCTGCAGTTGCTGCCAAACCTGTTTAAGCAAACAGCTGATCTGAGCAGGCTGCTGCTCCTGGGCTCCCTCCCACCACCCACCTCACCTGATACCCAGGGAATAGGATGGATTTGGACTAAGAGATGAGACAGGGACAGGGGGGAGAATGAATGAGACAGTTAAAAATGTTTAGTGGTTCCCGGGGAACGGGACACATGCAGCGCCCAGCTGTCAGCCGTGGAATTCTGGTCAGATTACAATCCTGACAATCTGACTTTCTCCTCATAGATCAAAGTAAATAACAGGCTTTCTATGACTAGTTGGCTTTCCAAATCCTCTACACCTAAATGAAGCTATTTGCCACTCCCAGAAAATTCCCAGCCAAGGTGCATTTTCTAGTCTCTAAAAGCCTGACCTACTTCAGTTCAGGGTGTGCAGCACTGCTCATATGGCAAAATGCCGTTTGTTTGGTTAACACTAATGCCACGGGGTTTCAGCTCCAGGCCTGGGAGTGCCCAGACAGCTGCCACAGCCTGGTCTCCACCCACTGTCTGCCCAAGCCTGGGGACTGAGAAGCTAGTAGGCCTGTAGCCTCAGCCATGGCACCACCCATGGGAGCTCTGACTGGAGGATCACCCGGCTCCACCAATTGGTTCAAACACACTATTTAAGTCGAAATGAGGCTTAGGAAATTGTCTGAATAACAAGGTGATTTTCTGTTGTGGCTGATTCCTACTCTGCTCCTGTCTGACCTCTGCCTTTGCTCCTGTTCCCACTGTGTTCCTGCTCCATGCTTGATACTTGCCTCTCCTCAGTTCCTGCCCTTACCTTGATTCCATCGTCACTTACCAGTCCTGGCTCTGAGCCTGGCCTCTGACTCCTGACCCCAGCTCTGATGCTCAGCTTCAACTCCTGACTCTGACTCTGGCTTGACCCCTGATTCTAGTAACTTGCAGGTGACTCTGGTGCTGATCTTTGGCTTTGCTCCCCAACCTGGACACCTGCTCTGCCCACAAGATGTGACTGCTGTTCTAACTACTGGGCCAGACTGCCTGGGTTCCTCTCCATAACAGAATCTGTTGGATTCACACATTCCAAGGTCAGGAGGTACCACAGGGATCATCTAGTCTGACTGTGCGGCCCGCGGGGGGTGAGTAGGTGGGCTCACTGTGCGGCCTCTGGGGGGTGAGTAGGCAAGTGGCGGGTGAGGGAGGGGGGCTGAAGAGGCAAGTGGGCAGTGGTAGGGGGTGAGGACGCGAGCCAGGGGGTAGGGGGCTGAGGAGGCCAGTGGGGGGGGCAGGTGAGCCAGCGGCAGGGGAGACGGGGCTGAGGAGGCGGGCAGGCGGGCAGTGGCGGGGGGTGAGTAGGCAAGCCGTGGGGGTGGCTGAGGAGGTGAGCGAGGAGTCAGTGGCTGACCTGTTCTACTGATCTGGTCTGGCTCCCAGCCCCTCTCCAAGGGTTGCAGCTTCTGGAGGTGCTGCCTTCCACACCTTCCTCATCCACACCTCATTCATTCAACAGGGCAATTGATTACAAAGTAGGGGGAAGATCTTATTCTACTTCTAGCAAAAAGACATTTTTCTTTTACCTTAATTATACTACCTTAGGAGCCCGCTATAACGTATTACCAAGGTTCAATACCGCTGTTTCGGTGGGGCAGCTCTGGGGAAAGAGGGTTTGTTTCCGCAGGGTGGGCAGTGCTAGGGAGGGCAGTGCTGTGGGGGGGTGTTGTGTTTCAGAGGGGCTTGGCGGCACTCGGGGTGGGGTTGGTGGGGCTGGGGAGGGGTTTGGCCCTCAGCTGTTTTCTTTGGTGTAATATGGCCCTCGCTGCTTTATGAGTTGTGCAGGTCTGCTCTAGAACACAGGCCAGAGACCTGCCCCTAAATAATTCCTAGAGCAATGCGCTCCGTGATAGATCAGCGCACACAGAATAAATACAGAATGCCACAGCCTGCATACTGTGAATCAGCAACGCTCCATTGATTTCAGTGGGGTGGCACTGATTGATACCAGCTGGAGTTCTGGCCCATTGACTTCAATGGAGCAGCCCCCGTTTACACAAGCTGAGGGTCTAGTCCAGTGTCTGTCACTCATCCTTAAGTCTTTACTCAGGGTCCCACGCTCCCCTGTTTGAGTTATTCCTGTAGCAGGGACAGCAAACCCGATGATTTCAGCTCTTGGAGCTTCCTGGGTGCAAGGTTTGACCTTCAGTGGCTAGGGCTGTTTATTCCCATGAGAGTTTGGTGATAAGGCTACAGATCCCAAGAGACTTGCCTGGGTCTGCAGGGGTCTGCCAGGACAAGGGCCATTCATGCAGAGGGAGTGGTAAAGTGCACGCTAGAGAGTGGGTAATGCTGCGCTGCAAGTGTTTGGCACACTGGCATCTCAGGCTGTCCCCTTGGCTTTGAAAAGGCATTTTCCAATTTTAATTCATGAGTAAAGAAATAAGATAAGGACACAGGAAAGACTTTTGCTGGCACAAAGCTCAGAGCAGACTTGCCCTCAGCCCAGGGCCGGCGCTAGCATTTAGGCAATTTAGGCAGTCGCCTGGTGAGCCAGGATTATTGGGGGGGCGGCATTTTGCCGGGGGGGCGGCAGGCGGCTCCGGTTGACCTGCTGCAGTCATTCCTGCTGACGGTCGGCTGCTCACGCGGCTCCGCTGGACCGCCCGCAGGCATGCCTGCGGCAGCTCCACCAGAGCCATGGACCAACGGAGCTCCACCGGAGCCGCGGGATCACCGCGCGGGGTGGTGAAATGGCCGTGCGCCTAGGGCGCGAGAAACCCTAGCGCCGGTCCTGCCTCAGCCATAGCAAAGTTTTATGCCTCTGGTTAAATTGGGCAGATACTGAAACATTATCAAGTTTCCTGGATTATATAATGCTAAGGGCCCTACCAAATTCACCCCTGTGAAAAACGTGTCATGGACCGTGAAATCTAATCTTCCTCTGTGAAATCTGGTGCCCATATGGGGCCTCCTACCCTGCACAGGGCTCCAGCTGCTAGTCTGCTGGGGATGGGAAGGGATGAGACGTCCTCTTCCCTTACAGGGGCCACCCTGGGGTGGGTCAGACCCACTTCTGGGATCTTCTCCAGCTTCAGGAAGCTCTGCAGACCAGCTGTCACACCCTCCACCTCCACGTGGGGAGGCTGTAGCTCAAGCTGTCAACCCCCCACTGTGGCCGGAGAGTGCTGGGAAACTGGACCTATGGGAACCCACCTCCCATACCTTGCGACCCTCACTTCTATACTGCTGCTAGTAGAGGCACTGGCTTTAGAACTGGGTGCCCAGTCAGCAGCCTTCCCCTCTGGTTGCCCAGCTCTGAAGATAGTGCCCCTGCAAGCAGCAGGGCGGAAGTAAGGGTGGCAATCCATGACCCAACCAACTGGCTAGGCAGCAGTTCTGCAGAAAAGGACCTGGGGATTACAAGTGGACAAGAAGCTGGATATGAGTCAGCAGTGTGCCCTTGTTGCCAAGAAGGCGAACAGCATATTGTGCTGTATTAGTAGGAGCATTGCCAGCAGACTGAGGGAAGTGATTATTCCCTTCTACTCGGCACTGGTGAAGCCACACCTAGAGTATTGCATCCAGTTTTGGTCCCCTCATTACAGAAGGGATGTGGACAAATTGGAGACAGTCCAGCAAAAGGCAACAAAAATGATTAGGAGGCTGGAGCACATGACGTATGAGGAGAGGCTGAGGGAACTGGGGTTATTTAGTCTGCAGAAGAGAAGAATGAGGGGGGATTTGATAGCAACCCTCAAGTACCTGAAAGCATGTTCCAAAGAGGATGAATCTAGGCTGTTCTCGGTGGTGGCAGATGACGGAACAAGGAGTAGAGGTCTCAAGTTGCAGTGGGGGAGGTCTAGGTTGGATATTAGGAAACACTATTTCACTAGTATCAGAGGGGTAGCCGTGTTAGTCTGGATCTGTAAAAGCAGCAAAGAATCCTGTGGCATCTTATAGACTAACAGACGTTTTGGAGCATGAGCTTTCGTGGGTGAATATTCACCCACGAAAGCTCATGCTGCAAAACGTGTGTTAGTCTATTTCACTAGGAGGGTGGTGAAGCACTTGAATGGGTTCCCTAGGGAGGTGGTGGACTGTTCATCCTTAGAGATTTTTAAGGTCAGGCTTGACAAAGCCCTGGATGGATGATTTAGCTGGTGCTGGTCCTGCTTTGAGCAGGGGGTTGGACTAGATGACCTCCTGAGCTCTCTTCCAGCCCTGATATTCTATGATTCTATGACCCCCCCTACAATAGCCTTGTGACCCGCCCACCCTGACTGCCTTTGGGGTTGGGACCCCCAGGGGTTACAATACCATGAAATTTCAAATGTAAACATCTGAAAATGTGAAATTGACTAATTTTAAACCCCTGGCCATGAAATTGACCAAAATGGACCATGAATTTGGTAGGGCCCTAATATTTCTAGTGAACAGTCCAGTGCACATGAAACTGTAGCAAAATAGTGATTTAAAGAACCTTTCCAGGTTACATTAAAAAAAAAACCTAATTTTAAAGAACATCGTGGTTGCGAAGTCAAGCACTCAGAAGTTAGGCTATGCCAGAATGACGGTTACCCAGGACACCTTCACTTGGCCCCTTTATGTGCATGCATTATGCAGTCTGTATTGACAGGTTCACATACTATTTTTTTCCACAGGAGCCTGCCTCATCCAGTGCCTAGGATGGAGAGTGTTGCCTGAGTGAGTAGCTGTTTGATTTGTAGCCCCCCTATCTTCCACCCATCCAAAGCCTACACTATTACATGGCTCCTGGGCATTTCCATGCTGCTCTCATCCTAGCGCTTTAATATAATAGTTCTCAGGGTTCCCATGACTGTGAGTCACCTTGTTACCGCCCTGCCTCCAATGAGAAAGAGATTTGCTTGTGCAGGGTGTCAGCTCCTGACACCTCCCATCCATTAGCCAGCCAGCCAATCTCCTCAGGGCTAGGCCAGCGCTGACTTTGCCTTGCAGGTTAACAATAGGAGCACCCCAGTCCCTGAGCCCCTTTGAAATGTTCCCCTCTAATGTCCAGCTCCTTCCCCACTGAACAGTCACAGAATTCCCAGCTCTGCTGTCCTCACAGGGACAGTGCACACACCAGTTTGTATGAGTCAACTCCGGATCCATTCCTTGTATGCTAGCATAGCATGGAGATATATGCATAGTGAAAACAACCATAAGTTTATTATCAAAGATCAAGATTTAAGAAATAGTGAGTAAGGATGCTGGAAACAGAAGGGTTATATATAAAACAAAATCAAGATATGCGTTTTAGAGACTAAATGTAACAGGTTAACCTCCAGTCTAGAGCAGTCTTACTTCACCCAAAGCCTTTTGCAGCATTTGCAACCAAGGTGGGTTATGATACTGGTTTTGTGTGTTTAAACATGCTGTCCACTTACTGCCTAGGTGCAGAATAATAAGGTTGTGACAGTGTATCCCATAAGGCTTTATGGGGGAGCGCTTATAAATGATGTATCATATAACTGGAATAGAGTTTTGCTACATGTGCCATGTAACATATCTCTGTAAAGGTTATGGTCTGCTATATCTATTCATCCTATTTGTACACATATATCATTGTGTACTTGAGGTTAAGAATAAGGGCTGTATACTTGCTTGATTTCTAAGTAAGCTTTGTGAGGCATTTGGTCAGCTTCCTTAGGAAAGAATTTGCAAGGTTAAGTACCCGATCAAGAAGCACTTGGGGAACAATGCAGCTTGGAATGCTCCAATCCACATAAGAAGTCTTCCTGGAGACATAGGGCTTGTCTACATCACAAAGTTGCAGCGCTGGTGAGGGAGTTACAGCGCTGCAACTTAGGAGGTGTACACATCTGCAGGGCATCACCAGCGCTGCAACTCCCTGTTTGCAGCGCTGGCCGTACTCCCGTTTTGTCTCGGGTGTAGAGGATCCAGCGCTGGTGATCCAGCGCTAGTAATCAAGTGTAGACACTTACCAGCGCTTTTCTTGACCTCCGTGGAATAAGCAGGTATCCCAGCATACCTGAGGAAGCCTCTGGTAATCAAGCTGGTCTCCTTCCCTGGTTTGCTCTCGCGTTCCCCGAACCCCGAGCAAGCAGGTCTCCTTCCCTGCGGTTTGCAGGGTGGTTCGGGGAACGCGAGAGCAAACCGCGGCGAAGCTGGTCTCCTTCCCCGGTTTGCTCTCGCGTTCCCCGAAGCCCCCCTTGAAGCCGCCCAACAGCGCTGCAGTGCGGCCACATCTAACACCACTTGCAGCGCTGGTTGCTGTAAGTGTGGCCACTCTGCAGCGCTGGCCCTATACAGCTGTACTAATACAGCTGTAACAACCAGCGCTGCAAAATTGTAGATGTAGACATACCCATACAGAATACCATGTGGACAGTGGCTTCTGCCTGTAAAGACTGTGAGTCATGCATGGACATGTGACTTGCCCAGTGACTCCAGAACTCCATCTTGGAGCTGGACTTTGCATAGGAGTGAGGAAAGGGTCTTCTCACACAAGAGAAAGTCTATTTGAACCCCTGGGAGACCCTTCCATTTTGTCTTCAGCTGGCTAAAGAGGGAGCCTCTCCACCTCCCAGGATACTTGGAAAAAACTGGAACAAAGGGGTGTGAGTGATTGCTGGACCCAGGCTAAAAGAAGATTAGTCTGTAACAGGGAGCATTCTGGAACTGGTGAGGATCTTATCTGTATTCAGTTTGATTAGACATAAATTTGCGCATTTTATTTTATTTTGCTTGGTGACTTATTTTGTTCTGTCTGTTTCTACTTGGAATCACTTAAATCCTACTTTCTGTATTTAATGAAGTGGCTTTTTACTTATTAATTAACTCAGAGTATGTATTAACACCTGGGGGAGCAAACAGCTGTGCATATCTCTCTATCAGTGTTATAGAGAGCGAACAATTTATGGGTTTACCCTTCATAAGCTTTATACAGGGTAAAATGGATTTAATTGGGGTTAGACCCCATTAAGAGTTGGGCATCTGAGTGCTGAAAACAAGCACACTTCTGTGAGCTGTTTTCAGGTAAACTTGCAGCTTTGAGGCAGGTAATTCAGACCCTGGGTCTGTGCTGGAGCAGACAAAAGTGTCTGGCTCAGCAAGACAGGGTGCTGGAGTCCTGAGCTGGCAGGGAAAACAGGAGCAGAAGTAGTCTTGGCACATCAGTTGGCAGCTCCCGGGGGGGTTCTGTGATTCAACCCGTCAAAAGGGTGTTTTCCTTATCCCCCAGTATTAGTTCACTAAGCCTGTGAAGTGCACCCCCAGATAAAGGCTCTTTCCCCCCACTATTCTTTTCTTCCTGTTCTCCAGGTGCATTTAGCTCAAATTGGGGTTAGTGAACAAGACAATATTCAGTTTCAGCAGATAGATGGATAACCATCTCTAGTCTGGCAGGAAACCAGTGTTTCACTTCTGCTGGGCATTAACACCATGATACAAACTATAAGAACAGCTCTCTAGTATGTAGACATAACTCAGTACGAAGTAGCAGTACATACATTTTATGATGAAATTCATAACCATTGTGACACCAGCTTTCCTTGATCCCTGACATTACAATCTTTGGTGAACAAGGAGGTACTGTGACATTATTGACATGAACTGTGACTGTATAGATCATTGTTGCAACCAGAGTCCTATGATTGCACCAGGTCTGGTACAGAGGAGATCAAGTTGGGGTGTCTAAGGAAAAGTTGTAGTTTGCTGGTTATGATTATGCTGTCTCTATGTGTGTATCATTTTTGTATTTGAATTTATGAATCTATGCACTTGTATCTCAATGTGTTTGATTCTAATTAGTCTCAGTGAAGCATTTGATCAGCTTCTTGAGAAAGGACTATTCTCAGTAAGTGCACAATCAAGAAATACTTAAACTGACAATGAACTTTGGGAGATGCCAATCCACATCTGAGCTTTCCTGGAAACATTCAAACTAACATGTAAAAAAAGGCATCGGCCTGCAAAAAGCTGAATCATTCATGGACATGTGACTTGCCCAGGTGGCTACAGACTCCATCTTGTTGCTGTGACTTTGCATAGAAGAACGAAAGGGTTTCCACCCACAAGAGAGAGAATATAAAAGGCCCTGGAAGTCTCTCCATTTTGTCTTCAGCTGGCTCAAGAGATGGCCTCTCCACCCCAAAGAGATGCCTGAAAGAAACTGGAACAAAGGACAGTAACTATGGGGGTGTGAGTGATTGCTGGACCCAGATGAGGAAGGAGTCCAGTCTGTGAAAGAAGCTTATTGGAACATCTCTGGGGGTGAGATTTCATCTGTAATCAGTTTCTTGATGTATTAGGTTTAGACTTGTGTGTTTTGTTTTATTTTGCTTGGTAACTTACTTTGTTCTGACTGTTATTACTTAGAACCACTTAAATCCTATTTTTTATACTTAATAAAATTACTTTTGCTTATTAATTAACCCAGAGTAAGTAACTAATCCCTGGGGGAGCAAACAGCTGTGCATATCTCTCTATCAGTGTTATAGAATGTGGACAGTTTATGAGATTACCTTGTATATGTTTTATACAGAGTAAAACGGATTTATTTGGGGTTTGAATCCCATTGGGAACTGGATGTCTGGGTGCTGGAGATAAGATAACCTGCTAAGTAGTTTTCAGATAAGTCTTCAGCTTTGGGGCACATGGTTCAGACCCTGGGTCTGTGTTGGAACAGACTGGCATGTCTGGCTCAACAAGG
Organism: Gopherus flavomarginatus; assembly: GCF_025201925.1. Taxonomy (NCBI): domain Eukaryota; kingdom Metazoa; phylum Chordata; order Testudines; family Testudinidae; genus Gopherus; species Gopherus flavomarginatus. The sequence goes on from NC_066619.1 coordinate 142,622,426, forward strand.
CAGGGTTATGGAAGTCCCAGGCTGGCAGAGAAAACAGGCCACAGAGGTAGACTCAGCACATCAGATGACAGTCTCAAAGGGTTCTCTGTGACTGAACCTATCACATGTACATACCAGAATCAGGATATTCTTGTAACTTCTATGCAGCCCCTCTGTGCCCCTTTGCTAGCTGATATTAAGAGGTTCTTGGGTCATGCTTAGTGCTTTACAAATATTAAGGCATTTATTTCACAACTGGCTATGAGGTGAGGGGGTATTGTCCCCATTTTTATCCATGGGAAACTGAAATTAAAGCCAAAATTGTGAGAAATTTCAACTAAATTTGGATACTCAATTTGAGAAACTAGGACCTTATTTTTCAGAGTACTTAGTGTTTTGTAGCACTTTTTAGTTTTGGAGCACAGCTCCCATTGACCTTAGTTGCATCTGTGAGTGTTCAGCATTTCTGTGAATCAGGCCACAAGAGTCTCATGGTGGATGCCCAGAAAATCAGAAAAACACAACTATGAAAAGTTTGGGTTAAGTAACTTTCCCAGCATCACACATAACTGTTTATACACATAAAACATGCTCTAAGTGTTGTCATAGGAGTGGATTTCATGAAACCCCAACATATTGTATTTCTGTTTTTCCCTGACATAGAATATTAGGGTTGGAAGGGACCTCAGGAGGTCATCTAGTCCAACCCGCTGCTCAAAGCGAGACCAATTCCCAACTGGCCCCTTCAAGAAATGAACTCACAACCCTAGATTTAGCAGGCCAATGCTCAAACCACTGAGCTATCCCTCTCCCCAGTGATGTCAGTAAAAAAGTTAGCAAACAGCATAAAAAGACCTGTCTGTGGACCAGCACCAGTCCCTGGGATCTCCCTGTCACAGCTTAGGAAAGCAAAAAAACAGTCCGTGGTATCAAAAAGGTTGAGAAACATTGCTTTAGATCACATGTGGGAAGAATGCATTAAAAAATCATGTGGAAACATGATTACTCATGAGCTCGAAAGAAGCATAAATGGCCTTGCACTCCAACAGGCAAATAATATTAGACTGTAGGAATGGCAGGCACAGGCACAGCCAAGGAAGTTAGCGCAGAGGGTGGCTGCAGTGTTGTGGTAGCCATGTTGGTCTCGGGACATTAGATAGACAAGGCGAGTGAGGCAATATCATTTATTTAGGAGAAGTTGGTCCTCACCCTCCTTGTCTTTCCACCACAGAGGGTGCCAGTTCTGTTCTACGGAAACCTAGATCCCCAACCTGCAGTCCTTACTCCAGCTAGACTTCCATTGATCCTGCGGGAGATTTTCCGAAGAAGGGCTTCCGGATTTGGTTCTGGGTGTAACACAACTCTGTGTGTGAATGTTCTAGTCCAGAAATGCTGATCCTTCAAAAAGAGTTTGTAACCCTATTTATTATAAAGAAAGAAAGGACTCCCATATTTTGAGCTTTAGAAATCTTATTTTATGCTCCTCATTTTTGGACTTTGTCAAACATGTGAGTATGGACAGGGCCAGAAAAGTATATTTTTCAGGAAAAACATTGTCTCATGCAAAAAATTACCCTTAGATTCAGTCTGCCCTATCTGGATGGGTATAGACAAGTCTTTGTATCCAACAAACAAGGTTGGTGGTGGTCGTAAGGCACTAAAGTTGAAATATACAAACGTACGTGTCAATTCCAGATGCAAATACTGTGAGTGAGATCCTCAGTTGGTGTACATCAGCATAGCTCCCCTGAAGTCAATGCAATGCACTGATTTACACCCGCTAAGGATCTGTTCCTATCTCTCTGTCATCTCGTTAGTGTAAGGGGACTGTTATCCCCTTACTAACATTCAGTGGGGGTGTTTTGGTTACTAGCTCCAAGCACTAAAAGGGGAGGGATCGATGGCAAATCAGGACCCTGAGACTGACAGTTCCCAGGAACAATGGCGAGAGGCCAATGCTCCAGGTCAGCCTGATTGACAGGGCGGGCAAGATAATCAAGAAGACAGAAGGCCAGGGTGGGTCCTGTCCTCCATGTGAGCTGGAATTGCCTGGGTCAGACAGAGTAGGGCCAAGCTAAGGAGAGAGCAGGGGCCCAAGCTGAGCTGAAGAGCAGAGCAGTGCCAGATCCAGAGGCACAGCCCAGGGAGAGCAGATCCTGTGCTGGGAGCAGAGCTGTAGCCACAGAGCCAGAGGCACAGCCCAGGGAGAGCAGATCCTGTGCTGGGAGCAGAGCTGTAGCCACAGAGCCAGAGGCACAGCCCAGGGAGAGCAGATCCTGTGCTGGGAGCAGCGCTGCTGCCATAGAGCCAGGTGTGGTGAGCAACTGGGGCCAGCTAAGGGGGGGACCTTGGGCAAAGGGCCCAGTGCAGAAAGACACCCCCAGCCAAGGGTCCTTGCAGGCCAGGCTGGGAGGGGGATCTTAACCTGACGGGGCGCTGACACTGGGAAGAAGGGTCCCACCACCCAAAGCCTGGAGGTGTGTGGCCACCACCATTCATATAATTCATAGAATATCAGGGTTGGAAGGGACCTCAGGAGGTATCTAGTCCAACCCCCTGCTCAAAGCAGGACCAATTCCCAAATAAATCATCCCAGCCAGGGCTTTGTCAAGCCTGATCTTAAAAACCTCTAAGGAAGGAGATTCCACCACCTCCCTAAGGAACCCATTCCAGTGCTTCACCATCCTCCTAATGAAAAAGTTTTTCCTAATATCCAGCCTAAACCTCCCCCACTGCAACTTGAGACCATTACTCCTTATTCTGTCATCAGGTAGCACTGAGAACAGTCTAGATCCATCCTCTTTGGAACCCCCTTTCAGGTAGTTGAAAGCAGCTATCAAATCCCCCCTCATTCTTCTCTTCTGCAGAATAAACAATCCCAGTTCCCTCAGCCTTTCCTCATACGTCATGTGCTCCAGCCCCCTAATCATATTTGTTGCCTTCTGCTGGACTCTTTCCAATTTTTCCACATCCTTCTTATAGTGTGGGGCCCAAAACTGGACACAGTACTCCAGATGAGGCCTCACCAGTGTGGAATAGAGGGGAATGATCACGTCCCTCGATCTGCTGGCAATGTCCCTACTTCTACAGCTTAAAATGCCATTAGCCTTCTTGGCAACAAGGGCACACTGCTGACTCATATCCAGCTTCTCGTCCACTGTAAGCCCTAGGTCCTTTTCTGCAGAACTGCTGCCTAGCCATTCGGTCTCTAGTATGTAAAAGTGAATGGGATTCTTCCTTCCTAAGTGCAGGACTCTGCACTTGTCCTTGTTGAACCGCATCAGATTTCTTTTGACCCAGTCCTCTAATTTGTCTAGGTCCCTCTGTATCCTATCCCTACCCTCCAGCGTATCTACAGTTTAGTGTCATCTGCAAACTTGCTGAGAGTGCAGTCCACGCCATCCTCCGGATCATTAATGAAAATATTGAACAAAACCGTTGCAAGTGTCCAACCCGCAGCATACCTGCAGCACAGCCAGGGCCTGAGAAGGAGGCCTGGGACCTACAAGGAACAGACTGCAAAGTGCCTTGATGTCCAGAGACACTGTTTGTAATGTTCCCTGCCACAGAGCAGGGTGATGTGTTTTCCTTTAACCTTTCCCATTTTTTCTTATTCTTTTCTTTAAATTAATTAAGTAAACAACTTGTATTTGCTTTAAATTGTATGGAATAATCAGTGGGTCAGGGAGGTGCCCAGTGCATAGAGGTTATTCTGGAGTGAGGACACCCTAGCCCCTGTCCTGGGTGACCACAGCAGGGTTGGCGGTCAAGCCCCCCAGGAATCCTGGGCCCAGCCTTGTTGGGTTTACGAAAACTCTGCCAGACAGGAGAGTGGAAGGGGAGTCCTCAAGGGCAGGGAGGCCTCTGGGTAAAGGAAGTGGGAGCAAGGACTTGGAACCTTTCCCTAGCCCATTTCACTGGGGTAGCACAGAAGCCAGGAAAGCTCTCCCACAATAGTGAGACCATTCCCCTGCTTATATTAGCATAATGCTCAGCCGCTCAGCAGAAATGGCACTGGTTGTTTGTCTTCTTCTTGCATCTTATACTTTCAAATGAAGAACCTTTGGGTAACCCCAGCATAGCTTTGTGTGAACATGGACCTTTCTGCACCTCCTCCCCAGGCTTACATGGAATGCAGTAGTTAAGAGCAGAAAGATGGATTGTGCTGGAACTACCTGAGGCCCTACCTGACCTGGCACCTACCTTTCATAAGGCAGACATCTGAGGGCTGCAAAGGATCATTTTGATGAGGTTAATAAAATGCTTCCTTTGCTCCGCTTAGCCCTCTGGAGGCTGAGTCTTGCTGATGCAGGGGCATCATTCCCATAAACGAGAGGACATGATTCTTCTGTCACTGTGTGGCTACAGAGCCTCTCCAGATGTTCACCGCTGAGTCTCCAAAGAAGAAGACAGCTGTGCCATTTCTGCTCACCTCCAAGGTACATTGGAATCTGACCCTTTGCCCTCTAGATCCACAGCACTAGGGGAAAGCCACTTTTTGCCCATCCCAACAAGTTGCCTACATGCAGTCATGAAATGTTAGCTAACAAAAACCTAGAGGCAAAACCAAAGGGGCCGTGTTCCGAAGAATTTCAGGGCTGGACCCAAAGCAAAGGCGGGAGGCCACTCAGCTAGTGTTAGGTAAGCACAAAATCCAAAGCACTGAGCAAGGGAATGAGTTTGGAAATGGCCAGGATCCACTGCTTCAGAAGAATGCTGCAAAATAGCTGTATCCTATTGCTTACAGTAGCAAAAAAGCTACATAAAAGAAAGCAGCTAACTCCAGGTGTTGCAGATAACTGGAAAGGCTACATACTTCTTCTGTAGCTTGGCCACCACGGTGTTTGCACCCCTGTCATTAGCACTGTAGCTATCTGCAGTAGGGATGCCAGTTTTCTCATCCCTCCTACCTGTATTGCCTGCAAAGGATGATGCTTCCAGAACTCACATCAGAGTGTCAAATACTTTAGGGTTATCCACAGGTTGGAGGTTAAAACACCAACCCATAATTTTTATGAGGTTAATAAGTAGCCACTTACTTTAGACATTTTTTCTAGGTAAATGGAGGGTAGTCAGAAGCTTATCAAACAATATATTCTCTCCTTGTGCATTCAACATAACTGTCCTACTGGTGCCTTCCCAGCTGTTCAATCATTTCTAGTGCCCAAGATTGTTGACTAGCTAGGTACTGGATGAGCCAGGCTCTGGGGACCCTGTCACTACAATAGAGAGGCCCCCACACAGTGGAACTTTGATGCTTCAGCAAATGCAGGGCACAAAAGCCTTGTGTCCCAGCTATGGGATTTCAGGCACAGTCCCTGCCCTTCTCCCACTTTTAGGAAGAGATTGGAAGTCAGGTAATCTTATCTCTTGCAGCCATCAGGCAGACAAATGTGCAAGGGCTGTGGAGCAGGCCAAAGTGATTTGGTGTTCATCTTCACTAGGCGAAAAGGTCTGTTCTTAACATGAGGTAACAACAGGAGGCAAAATCCTAGCGGAGATGAGGCAGTTTGTCATTTTCATGTTAGAAGGTCGAAGTAAAGACTATGGGGGAGGCTGGTGTCTACATGGACCTATGAACTCATGTGAATTCCACAAACTGCCTTGGATTTTACCTCAAGTTAGCTAACTCTAGTGACAGCCTGCTAGTGGCTGACCGCTGACTGCTGCCCCAGGTCGGCTGCTGCTCATGCGCATGGGGGCTGACCATCAGCGTCAAGGGCTGCTCCAGCAGGGGCTGCCCTGGCCCTGGCCCACTGCTATGGTGAGGTTGACACCTGCTGTAGCCCCACCGCTGCAGTGGGCTGAAGCCAAAGAAGTCACGGAGGTCTGTAAAAGTCACGGAATCCATGACCTCAAGGACAAAACTGGATCTTTAATTATATTGATTACTTACGAATTCCCAGCTATCACTTTGAGGGTTGACAGGTTCTTGTCTCAAGATCAGGCCCAGTATTATTAAAATTACTGTTCAGCTGGGAACTCCGATATGCATAGCTGCAGCACTCACACTACAAGAACCCTTCTGTATTTATAGTAGTTTAATACATTCAGCACTGTCACAAACACTCTAACCCAGCATGGTAGAGAGAAATAACGCAGAAAGTACATCTGCACATCCATACTCACACCATCCCTTGCAGAACAACCTGAAATGTCAGCCATCATCTTCCTCATCCCCATCATCTTCCTCATTGTCACCAGCGGCACCTCCCAAGGGCTACATCTCTCTCTTCTCCTGCCCACAGGCTGGGATACAACTTTTATAATACATTACGCTGATGCTACCATGCCTAATGCATATTCTGTAGGGGGTTCTCCCCTCTTCCTTATTTGTATTTCCTCACATTACTAATGCTAGGGTGCCCTTGTCCTACAGGTTAGTATACTAATGAGCTCAACTTATTCTCATATGCATCAGTTCATTGCCATGGCCCTCTTGTGGTTCGACATCTGCAGATGTCCCCATCCTAAAATATCCAGAAGCTGGATTTAGCTCATGTTCCTGTGATTGGCTGGTGTCGTTAGGAACAAATTTTCCCCTTAAACATTCTATTCCCAGGTCCCCAAAACTTAGAGATGACCATCGGGTCATTTATCTATGCCAAAGTTCATGGGCCTCAAGCCTTGTGCTAACGTCTAAAGCCAGTGTCGTGCAGGGGACAGGCCTGGAGGTCCTTTGCGTTACTGCTGAATAAAAGAAATGCTAAAGCTAGCTCTGTGGGCTCCACCACTTACTTCCCATCAGCTACACCCAGGCAAATCATCGAGACAATGAGGCTGCACAAGTGTGACCAAAGACCTCATTAAAGTACAGAAATCGGAGCATCAGTGATGGTGAGTGACGGAAGGAAATAATCCAGCCTGACCCACCGATCCTAGAGCAGTAATGGCGGTTAGAATACAAATAACTCCGTGTTTTCTCTATGTTCATCTGATCAGGGCTGTCCCAAGGCCAAATGGCACCCCAGTCAAGAGCGTCTTCTGTGCCACCCCCTCGCCATCTGTTACACCTTTGAAGACTCTTTTTTTTATTGCATTTGTAGCCCATTTCATGACTTTGCTGCATGATTTGCATGCATGATTTTTATTTCTGGCATAGAAGACAATACATTTGCATGCTAGGATATGTAAAATCTGTATTTATTCGTGTCATATATAAGCAAATAAAAAAATCATTTCCTCTATACCAGCATTTCTCAAATGCGGCCACTGCCTCCTGGGCAGTGATCTGGCGGGGAGGGCAAAGCAAAATGGCCCCTCCACCAGGGCTGCCAGCTGGGATTGGTCCCTGCCCCCTGGAATCACAAACACTGTAGGAGCAGGTGACCAGTGTGAGTTTCCCACCTTCTCAGGGGCGGTGGGGCTTGGGCTTTGGGCTTCAGCCCTGGGGCAGTGGGCGGCAGGCTCTGGCCATGCAGAGGTGGGCTCTGTCCCCCAGCCACAAGGCTTTGGGCTCTGGCACCAGGATCACCCCCCTTCCAACATCACCCCTGGCCCCTGCTGCCTCCTCCAGCATCCAGCCATGCGGCAGGACCCCAAGCTTCAGCCACGGACTCAGCCTGCCCCCATCACCCTGACCTCCGCTGCCTCATCCAGTCCCCCATCACTCCAGCTCTCCTGCCTCCTTACCCACCTCCCCATCCAGGGTTTAATTTGTCCCTCAGCTTACCAGGGATGAATAAATCTGTGAAAAGTGATATTAACAAATATCACTTTTCACAGTAGCAGACTTACTAGCTAGCAAGTCTAAAACAAAATCAATCAAAAAAGTAAAACATGCAAAGCACCTTATTTGTCTTTCTATTCTGTTTAGGTCCAGTAAAGAATAGAGACAACTGTACATTATTTTTATTATTGAACCCTACATAACTAAATGACAATGATTTGGACATTTGGAATCAATACATTCGAAGCAAGAGGAAGACTAAGGACAGGGTAGGCCCACTGCTCAATGAGGAGGGGATAACAGTAACGGGAGACTTGGAAATGGCAGAGATGCTTAATGACTTCTTTGTTTCGGTCTTCACTGAGAAGTCTGAAGGAATGTCTAGTATAGTGAATGCTTACGGGAAGAGGGTAGATTTAGAAGAGAAAATAAGCAAAGAGCAAGTAAAAAATCACTTAGAAAAGTTAGATGCCTGCAAGTCACCAGGGCCTGATGAAATGCATCCTAGAATACTCAAGGAGTTAATAGAAGAGGTATCTGAGCCTCTAGCTATTATCTTTGGGAAATCATGGGAGACGGGGGAGATTCCAGAAGACTGGAAGGGGGCAAATATAGTGCCCATCTATAAAAAGGGAAATAAAAACAACCCAGGAAACTACAGACCAGTTAGTTTAACTTCTGTGCCAGGGAAGATAATGGAGCAGGTAATCAAAGAAATCATCTGCAAACACTTGGAAGGTGGTAAGGTGATAGGGAATAGCCAGCATGGATTTGTAAAGAACAAATCATGTCAAACTAATCTGATAACATTCTTTGATAGGATAACGAGCCTTGTGGATAAGGGAGAAGCGGTGGATGTGATATATCTAGACTTCAGTAAGGCATTTGATACGGTCTCGCATGATATTCTTATAGATAAGCTAGGAAAGTACAATTTAGATGGGGCTACTATAAGGTGGGTGCATAACTGGCTGGATAACCGTACTCAGAGAGTAGTTGTTAATGGCTCCCAATCCTGCTGGAAAGGTATAACAAGTGGGGTTCCACAGGGTTCTGTTTTGGGACCGGTTCTGTTCAATATCTTCATCAACGATTTAGATGTTGGCATAGAAAGTACGCTTATTAAGTTTGCAGATGATACCAAACTGGGAGGGATTGCAACTGCTTTGGAGGACAGGGTCAAAATTCAAAATGATCTGGACAAGTTGGAGAAATGGTCTGAGGTAAACAGGATGAAGTTCAATAAAGATAAATGCAAAGTGCTCCACTTAGGAAGGAACAATCAGTTTCACACATACAGAATGGGAGGAGACTGTCTAGGAAGGAGTATGGCAGAAAGAGATCTAGGGGTCATAGTGGACCACAAGCTTAATATGAGTCAACAGTGTGATACTGTTGCAAAAAAAGCAAACGTGATTCTGGGATGCATTAACAGGTGTGTTGTAAACAAGACACGAGAAGTCATTCTTCCGCTTTACTCTGCACTGGTTAGGCCCCAACTGGAGTATTGTGTCCAGTTCTGGGCACCGCATTTCAAGAAAGATGTGGAGAAATTGGAGAGGGTCCAGAGAAGAGCAACAAGAATGATTAAAGGTCTTGAGAACATGACCTATGAAGGAAGGCTGAAGGAATTGGGTTTGTTTAGTTTGGAAAAGAGAAGACTGAGAGGGGACATGATAGCAGTTTTCAGGTATCTAAAAGGGTGTCATCAGGAAGAGGGAGAAAACTTGTTCACCTTAGCCTCCAATGATAGAACAAGAAGCAATGGGCTTAAACTGCAGCAAGGGAGATTTAGGTTGGACATTAGGAAAAAGTTCCTAACTGTCAGGGTAGTTAAACACTGGAATAGATTGCCTAGGGAAGTTGTGGAATCTCCATCTCTGGAGATATTTAAGAGTAGGTTAGATAAATGTCTATCAGGGATGGTCTAGACAGTATTTGGTCCTGCCATGAGGGCAGGGGACTGGACTCGATGACCTCTCGAGGTCCCTTCCAGTCCTAGAGTCTATGAGTCTATGAGTCTATGGATATGTGCAGATTTATTTGTTTTTCCTAAAGTTAATTAAGTACAGTATTTTAGGAAAAACTGTCAGAACGGCCACCAGCAAGAGTTGGAGGCCGCAGTCTGAGGCCACCAAAAAAATTGCTGTGAGAACCCCTGCTTAAACTTATACAAACTTTTTAATGTTAAAAATAACTGAAATGTACTAACATCATGAAATTGAACTGTGCAACAACATTGGATAGACCAGTATTAAGTAGTGTTACAGTAGGTGACAGCCTTAAAATGTTAACACTAGTCCTGTAGTTGAAAAGGTCGCTTTTCTCATGTTTGCCCTCACAAACTGAAGCCCAATGTTAGAGAGCTCCAAAGACTGGCCAATGCCATTTTCAGGTTATAAAGTAGTAAACGATGTCAGTCTCTCGTCAGCCATCGTCGATTAATGATTAATGAGCCTGAGCTTCAAAAAGCTGTATTCACTACTCGCAACTAGGACCAGCAGCATGAGCAGACTCCTCAATCCACACATTAGGAAAAGTGTCCTTCAGCCCTGCATCGTGACTGAATTGGAGAACGTGGAGTGAAGAGTGCTTCCCGTGTTGCAAAATGAGATAGATGTTGTCCAAGTCAACATAGACGTATCTTTATCACTGATGTCCGAACATTGCCCATGTGTCAGCATCTGGTTAAGGTCCATACAATTGTTCAAGAGTGTTTTCCTGTCCATTGGCAGCTTACTACAGTCATACAAAAATCCCAAAGTCCTTTGTGGTGCTTCATTTCTCCGAACCTTTCTTTGAGCAGCGTCAACAAGCGAGCAAAAAAACTCCCTCTTGAATTTTTCTTCCAAGCTTCCCATCTCCTCATCTCTGGCCTCTTAAGCAAACTGTCTCTTCTTCCGGTGAATATGAGTTTCCTTGAAGACAGGCTCAACCTCTTAAGTTTTCTGCCATTTCTTTGGCAGCAGTAATGGCATCTTCTCTGTAGGTCACAATGAAATCAAGGCAGCTTCTCATCAAAGTAGCAGCAGTTGCAATGTCCATCCACAGAGTTTGTAATGCCGTGCTTACAACATTTACTTGGAACAGGGGATATCGTGCCAAACCACAACTCAGACCAGAAATTTGAAGTCTTATATTGGGTTTCAGCCTCAGTTTTACTCAGCTCCGCAAGTTCCATTAGGGAGTCATAAACCTCAGTCTCTTGGTGCCTCTCTGGCCTTACGCTGTCAATACAGCTCTCCCAGTGAGTATCACTTAACGGCTTCACAGCCAGATTTGTAACACTGAAGATCTTCCACCTGATAGTTGATGCTGAATACAGGATGTATCATAGACTTTAGGGTCAGAAGGGACCAATGTGATCATCCCCTGTGCAGTACTCCGAAGAGAGATACTGAATCTAAAGATGACGATGCTGCATCTGACACAACAAGGTTGAGGGAATGGCAGCCACAAGTCAGGAATAAATTGCTTGGATTCAGCACAATGGTCCTTGCCTGGATGCCACTTTTTCTTCCCTTCATGTTCACACTGTTGTCGCAGCCTTGGCCATGGCAGTCTTGAAGCTTTATTTTATTCTTATTCAAAACGTTCATAAACAGTCCTGTTAGGCCTTTTGCAGTACAGTCATCCACAGACCAGAAACAGAGAAACTGTTCCTTTACTTGGATACAGCCATCCTCATCGTCAACAAATCTTACCGAAAATGACATCTTTTCAGTGTGACTAATGGTGGCAGTATAGTACAGTATTCTGGCGTAATACTTCACTTTGCTGAGCTGCATCAGTATGTTATCAAGGACCTTTCTTGCCATAAGGTCAATCAATTTTTTTGAATTGTTTTGCTGCAATAATTGTCCATAGCTTCTTTACAAACTACTTGATGTAGGTGCGCACGCATGACATTGTTGTAAGCTCTACTAAACTGAGGAAATTATTATGTTCAGTGAACAACTTCTCTGAGTCCCAGAAAGCCAAATTATTCTTTATAAGGAAGAGTATAATTGAGATCACATGCTCGGGCACGTTCCTCCAATGCTGGGTTTCTGCATTAATAATGTGCTGGTCTTCTGCATCTACTCATTTATTCAGCTTGAGCCTGGACTTGACCTTCATCGATTCCGAGTGGGCCATAAAATGGTTAAGTGACTTTTCATGTTACTTCAGAGCATCAGCTAAGTTATGCCAGTAATTATACCCAGAAAGCACATGCAACAATTTGGAATTCTTGTCAAATATTTTGTAACAAAGACAGAATATTTTGTCAGTTGATTTTGAGTAAACTAGCCAACACCGATTCAGTTTCTCACCGTTCTCAAGCACTCTTTCACAGTGTGACTTTGAGAAGTGTCACTGCTACTCATCTACTGGAAACGTCATATCTTCAGTTTTCCCCAGCCTATTCAAAATTGTACAGTCCATATCAGCAGAGTTTAAGATCACCAGCCATAAAGCAGGTTATGATGTATCAATTTGTGGTGTTCAGTTTTTCTCATGGCTGTTTCTGTCATCATGCAAGGCTGATTCTTCTTTATCGTTACTCTCTTTTACGCCTCCTGGAAAACTGGACGATTCTCCATCACTTTCCTAGGTTTACCTAGGGAGGTGGTGGAATCTCCTTCCTTAGAGGTTTCTAAGGCCTGGTTTGACAAAGCCTTGGCTGGGACGGTTGGAGTTGGTCCTGCTTTGAGCAGGGGGTTGGACTAGAGGTCCCTTCCAACCCTGATATTCTATGATTCCTTACGTTTCCATTCCTTATCTTTAGATAAATCTGCTAATTCCTTAGTAATAGAACTTCCATAATTTACACTTCACTCGTCATTTTCTTCTGCACTGGGATGATCGCTACTGCCTAAAGCCCAGGCTGTGTTGTTCCGTTTCAGATATTTTCCCATCATTTTTGCCCCTTGCTGCAAACTACATTGCAGTTGAGCTTTTCACTTCCTGTACTGAGTTCCTGAAGACTTCTTCAGGGACATCTTTTATTTTCTATGGGGGAAAGCACAGTATTAGGGAGAGTCTATGTTCCGCAATCCTAGAAAATCATCAAACGTTACATGTTAAGCACGGCAAAAGAAGTAACTGTAGTTATGTGATATTGTTGTGCAGATAGGGGTTTGACAGATATATCTGGCATCTCAATAGTTGCTACTTACACTCCTCAAGTCTTAAAACACAAGTACACAATAAAACAAGGTTCACAATGTCACAGCTGGGCTCTCACTTCACTTCATTCTTGTATCTCACTGACTGACTGGCGATGCCCCACCCCTTATATACTTTTCATGACCTCTGTGACTTCTGCAGCAGCCAGCTGTACCGACTGCTGCTGGGGCAGTCTCAGGCCATCACCACTGCCCCTCATCTCGGGAGGGTGGGGTCGCTGGAAGCAGCAACATCCTTCTGCTCCGAGGTGGAAGTGTGGCTAGAGGGATCTGCACACTGCCTCCACCTGCAGGTACCACCCCCGCAGCTCCCATTGGCCATGGCCAGTGGGGGTCCCAAGCCCCTCTGCCCCTCTCAGCAACTGTGGCACCACCCTGGATTCCTCCAAGCACCTATGGTGCCCAGCCAGGCGGCCCCCCTCCCCCAGATTTAGCCTGGGGTATAGTACAAGTCATGGACCAGTCAAGGGCCAGGAATTTTTTTTTATTGCCCATGGCTTTTCCTAGTAAAAGTCCATGACTTTTACTAAAAATACCTGTGATAAAATGTAGCCTTACTCATGAGGGCATGGCTGACAACATTCTAGGAGCTTCAAGGAGAATGTAGTTCTCAGAAAGTCTGGAGGTTCCATGAGATTCTACAAAGTTCCAGAACATTCTAGGAGGTTAGTGAAAAATGAATCCACATATGGAATACCTGAAACATGTCACTTCAAACATACTATTTTCCCTTTTGTTGCTAACAACAAGCCCCCACCCCGCACCAGCCCAATGCCCCTCCAAGTCCGGCACCCCAGGCGGTCACCTGGGTCACCTGCCCCTATATCTGGCCCTGCATCTGATATGGAAACTGCTGAGACATAGTCAATATGGATCCCCAGTTCACAGAGTCACTCTGCAGAATAGAAATTATTTTTAATATTATTTAGTATGGGAAAAACCCTTCCATTGGTGCAGGTAGCATCTACACTCAAGTGTAGAAAAGCCCTCTGTTTGAAAACCTGTTGTGTAAAACAATGCCTCATAAAAGCCATCTGTTTGGATCTGATCCTGCAGCCCTGACTCATGGCAGTGATCCCCTCTTATGTGATGTTTATGGGTGGAATCCTGGCCCCATTAAAGCCAGTGCAAGTTTTTCCATTGACACCAATGGAGCCTGAATTTTACCCTATGTCTTCAGGATTAGACCCTTAGTAACCAATGTGCTCCATGTCCCTTAGAGCTAACACTCAGATAAGGGTAGGAAATTGGATCCAGAAATGAATGGGGAGGTGAGTGAAGTGCACAGAGTACTGTTGTGTCTTACGTGTAGGTGCATTCTATTACATATCCATGGAATATAGACTATTTTTCTACACCTCCTACCATAGCTGTCTCCTTTGTTCTTGTATCAGCCTTAACGAGCCCAAGGAAGCTTTGGTCCCTGTGTTTTTCAAAGGCATAATGCTTTTGAACTATGTCATTTCTCCTCCCCCTCCACAACTGAGGTGGGCAGTGGCCATTGATTGTGTCCTGCAGGAAGCTACATGCCAGCACAAGACACAAGGCCAGGACTGGCACGTTTTCTCTGAACTTACATATTTTCATGGTGTAAGTGGAAAGCAGCCCAACTCCTCACTGCAAATAAAGGGGAGAAGTGAAGAGCTGGATCTTCTGCAGTGCGGAGCATATCGCCTAGGCACTAAGCCCCCTTACCTCAACTTGAATTCAACAGCCATTGCACCTGCCTGGAGCCTCCGGGGAAATAGCTCACTTCCTCAGGTGCCTAAATATGGACGTATTTGCCTCACATAAACCACAGAAATTTGAAAACTTTGTCCTAATTGGTGTTGATTGCTTATATTGTGGTAGTACCTAGGAGCTCCCCGTTGTGCTAGATGCTGTACAAACACAGAACAACAGACAGCCCTGTCCCAGAAAGCTCACAGTCTACATGCCCAGCCTGCATGCTGCGTAACTGTAGCCTGGGTCCCCCAATCCTCTTCTACAAGAGTTTCATTACTGACGTCAAGAGCAGGTCGGGCCAAGAATGGAATTCCCTTGGCCTGTCAGTGCATTTTAATCAATGACATTGGTTTTAGTGTATGCTTCTGATGGTGCAGGTGTGTGGTGCAGGTGTTTGAGCACAGTAACATCTGGGGAATCCCATCGTATAGCACCTACCACAATGACTGGCCTGAAGCTGCCACTTCTCGTAGCTGTGTTTTATGAGTTCTCCTCTGTAATTGCTGTGACTGAGTGGCTCACATTGTAATTAGCTCTTTGCAAGTTTTTATTTTAAAAGGAAGATACATTTTTTCTTGGCTCTTCACTGAACTGTCCCAGATCAGCTCCATTAATACTGCTGTGCAAAGACAACTCTCTGTTCTAGGCAAACTGGAAAATGTATGCCCTTACAGTCTACAGACGCTATCTTTTTGCTGCCTCTAATATTTTGCTGACTTTGGCAACCACCTCATCTGCTATAGCCAGTTCTGCAACTATGACTTAGTTATTCCACTGAATAACCTCTTCCCGTTTTAATTACTGGACCAGTTCCCTAGTAGAACAAGTACTCTTGGTTATGCAAGTCACTCTGAAACCAAACTTTTGTTTAAACATTTTCCATGATGTAACATCAGTCTAAAATTATCTTGCCCAGTAGAAAGCATCCCAACTTGCACGTACAGGCAAACCTTAGAAAAAACCCTAACCAACGTACATTATTCCCTAATCAATGATTGGCTTGAAGGCAACTGCAGCTACATGGCATAAACGGCCTTAAATGGTGCCAAATTCCAGGGAACTGGCTTGTTCTTCTTCATAATGATGCAACAAGGTGAGTCCCTTAAACAAAGACACTGACAGCAAGTGTTATTAGGGTATATGGTGTGTTAAGGAGCGTGCATAGCAGAACGGGAAGTCTATAAGGCAGTGGTCTCCAAACTTTTTACTTTGTGCCCCCACTTACCTTTGTCTGCCTCCCCTGGGGCTGGGAGCAGGGCTGTGGCTCTGGGATTGGGGCTGGGCTGGAAGAGGAGACTCGGCCAGGGGCCAAGGCCAGCAGCGGAGCCCTGGGCATGGGGCCAGTCGCCAGGGCCGGGGCCAGGACCAGGAGCAGAGCTGAGTGGCATTCCCTCCCTGCCCTCCCTGGGGGCTAGCGCAGGCCCCAGCCGTGACCCCCGTCCCAAATGTTCCTCTGTGCCCCCCTAGGGGGGTGCACCCCACAGTTTGGGGACCTCTGCTATAAGCACTGGGTTGAATCCCACCAGACTTTGTAAATCCAGATTAAAACATCTACGTCTCTGCCCTTCCTGACTCCCCCTGACCCATACGCTCTCATGGCTGAAAGATCATTGTGCAATTGTAATTGATTAGCTATGATGAAATGTGTAAATAGTTATTGCTCCAGTTCAAGCACAGGGGAACTTCAGTCTCCCCAGAATTTGGGTTTATTGGATGAAAGCAACACATCCGAGACAGCAGGCAAAGAAAGCCCTGATTCTCTCAAGGAGGGTAGCGAGACGTGTACTTGACAGGTGCAAGAATCCCAGAGACAAAGCTGACTCCCAGAGGTTGGACTGGAGCCACTGTTTTGAAGAAGAAAATGCATCTCAGTTCGAGGGCTCCCCAAGTGATCTCCATGTCGAACACAGTTTGTGGGGGGGGGTTAATGTAGCACTATCCTGCTGGCAATGGATTCATGGCAGACTGTAACTGAGCATTCCGTGGTTTGCTAACCTTGGAAACTTGAGTCCTGAAATCCTACATTCCCAGGCAAGGGGGAAGTGGGGAAAAATGTGTGGCAGCAGCCTCAACCCCTCCGTAAGAGAACTTTTTGCAAGTGAAGAGGCATGGAAATTAACTGCCCTTACAGCCCATTCCACACTGAGGAGGAGGCCATTGATCAGATGGTAATATTTGGGAATCTTGCACTACTGCCCTCTCCACGTTCTGTGCATAATGAGAATGTTCCAGTCTGCAGGGCTGGCAGGCTCACACCTGTCACCAACACAACAATGCGCTGACCAGTCTTGACCACATTACAAGACAATGTATGTAGAGCACTGATGTGGATAATTTGGGGCCTAACCCAAAGCCCATTGCTGTCAATGGGAGTCTTTCCACTGGGCTTTGGATCAGGCTCATGAGTTGGCAGCTGCTTGTTCCAAACCAGGATTATCTGGGTACATCTCATTTGGCTTAACAGTGAAATCCTTGCTGAACTTAAACGCAAAAAAGAAGCTTACAAGAAGTGGAAGATTGGACAAATGACCAGGGAGCAGTATAAAAATATTGCTCAGGCATGCAGGAGTGAAATCAGGAAGGCCAAAGCCCACTTGGAGTTGCAGCTAGCAAGAGATGTTAAGAGTAACAAGAAGGGTTTCTTCAGGTATGTTAGTAACATGAAGAAAGTCAAAGAAAGTGTGGGCCCCTTATTGAATGAGGGAGGCAACCTAGTGACAGAGGATGTGGAAAAAGCTAATGTACTCAATGCTTTTTTTGCCTCTGTCTTCACAAACAAGGTCAGCTCCCAGACTGCTGCACTGGGCAGCACAGTAGGAGGAGGAGGTGACCAGCCCTCTGTGGAGAAAGAAGTGGTTCAGGACTATTTAGAAAACCTGGATGAGCACAAGTCCATGGGGCCGGATGCGCTGCATCCGAGGGTGCTAAAGAAATTGGCGGATGTGATTGCAGAGCCATTGGCCATTATCTTCGGAAACTCATGGCAATCGGGGGAGGTCCCGGATGACTGGAAAAAGGCTAATGTAGTGCCCATCTTTAAAAAAGGGAAGAAAGAGGATCCGGGGAACTACAGGCCAGTCAGCCTCACCTCAGTCCCTGGAAAAATCATGAAGCAGGTCCTCAAGGAATCAATTCTGAAGCGCCTAGAGGAGAGGAAGGTGATCAGGAACAGTCAGCATGGATTCACCAAGGGCAAGTCATGTCTGACTAACCTAATTGCCTTCTATGAGGAGATAACTGGGTCTGTGGATGAGGGGAAAGCAGTGGATATGTTGTTCCTTGACTTTAGCAAAGCTTTTGATACGGTCTCCCACAGTATTCTTGCCAGCAAGTTAAAGAAGTACAGGCTGGATGAATAGACTATAAGGTGGATAGAGAGCTGGCTAGATCATCAGGTAAAATGGGTAGTGATCAATGGCTCGATGTCTAGTTAGCTGCCAGTATCAAGAAGAGTGCCCCAATGGTCAGTCCTGGGGCCAGTTTTGTTCAATATCTTCGTTAATGATCTGCAAGTGAGGGTGCAGGCATGTGAGGGGCGGGAGGTGCACTGCCACTCCAAAGCCCAGTGTCTGCAGCAAATGAGACAGGAGTGCTCATCAGTAGCCTTCTCTCACACTTAGAATCACAGAATATCAGGCTTGGAAGAGACCTCAGGAGGTATCTAGTCCAACCCCGTGCTCAAAGCAGGACCAACACCAACTAAATCATCCCAGCCAGGGCTTTGTCAAGCCTGACTTTAAAAACCTCTAAGGATGGAGATGCCACCACCTGTCTAGGTAACTCATTCCAGTGCTTCAACACCCTCCTAGTGAAATAGTGTTTCCTAATATCCAACCTAGACCTCCCCCATTGCAACTTGAGACCATTACTCCTTGTTCTGTCATCTGCCACCACTGAGAACAGCCAAGCTCCATCCTCTTTGAAACCCCTTCAGGTAGTTGAAGGCTACTATCAAATCCCCCCCCTCCCCTCTCTTCTCTTCTGCAGGCTATACAACCCCAGTTCCCTCAGCCTCTCCTCGTAAGTCATGTGCCCCAGCCCCCTAATCATTTTCGTTGCCCTCCGCCGGACTCTCTCCAATTTGTCCACATCCCTTCTGTTGTGGGGGGCCAAAAACTGGATGCAAAACTCCAGGTATGGCCTCACCAGTGCTGAATAGAGGGGAATAATCACTTCCCTCGATCTGCTGGCAATGCTCCTACTAATACAGCACAATATGCTGTTAGCCTTTTCGGTAACAAGGGCACATTGCTGACTCATATCCAGCTGCTCGTCCACTGTAATCCCTGGGTCCTTTTCTGCAGAACTTCTGCTTAGCCAGTCGGTCCCCAGCCTGTAGCAGTGCATGGGATTCTTCCGTCCTAAGTGCAGGACTCTGCACTTGTCCTTGTTGAACCTCATCACATTTCTTTTGGCCCAATCCTCCAATTTGTCTAGGTCACTCTGGTGTGCAACCGATTGGTTCTCCCTGCCATGCACCACGCAAGGTCTTGCAGGTCCAAGGTTACAATGGATGTTCATTGTTATTATAGCCATACGTACATTGCACTGTGGCAGATTAGCCACTAGGCCAATGGGGCCCAGGCCCAGGGTCTCCAGCCAATTGAGGGCCCCCGGAAAAATAGGCACCCTCGCACTCCAACCCGCTCTGCCTGCCCAGTGCTCCTGCCGGGGAGTGGGATCCAGACATGGGGGCTGGCCCGGCCCACACCCCCAGCATGCCAGCTAGGGAGCAGGGGCAGCCCCCATGCCCGAACCTCACTCCCTGGCAGAAGCGCCAGGCAAGTGGAGGAGGGGAAGCCCCCAGGAGCGCTGGGCAGGCGCACCCCAGCAGGCCCTCATGCCCCCACCCAGCTCCCCAGCAGGTGGGGTCAACTGTAGGCTGAAGGTGTGAGGAGGGGCCCCCGCTTGCTCTGGCCCAGGGCCCACAAAATGGTAATCCACCTCTGATTGCACTGACTGTTGGGAAAAGACCAACAGGATTCTATAGCTTTAACGTAGGGACCACAGTGTGGCTAATTCAGCCTTAGAATCCTTACCAGCCCTACTCTAGCTTTAAATGCTGGCAAACAGTCCTGTCGTGATGGGTGCAAGCCCTTCGAAGTTTGCTTCCTTTCCTGCTCCTTCCATCTCAGATCCTAGGGTTTGGATCACTCCATCACACTGGTGCAAGAAGAACTGCCTCTGGCTTGCATCTCCAGGTCCTGGGCCTCCACAGCCTTTGATAAGGTTGGATCTGGAGTTTGGGATTGGGGCCATTCCCTGCATCACAGAACAGATCTTCTCTCCATCATCCTTTAGCTACAGGGAATACTCAGAAAACAGAGAACTCTCAACTCCCCAAATGCTTATTCAGAAAAAATTTAAAAACATGACTCTGCTTTTCTCTACACAATTCTAAGCACTTTACAAAGGAGGTCAGGAGCATATTGGGGAAACTGAGGCATAGGGCAGTGCCATGATTTGGCTAAGTCACCCAGCAGGCCAGGTGCAGAGCTGGGAATAGAACTCAGATCTCCTGAGTAGTGCTCTAGCCACTAGGACATACTGCCTCTCAAATAGAAGCCAGAAGCAACATTAATTGTTAGCGTTCAGCATCGTACTTCATCTGGAGACCTCAGAAAAGTGCTACCATCCCTTATGACAGATGGGGAACTGAGGCACAGAGCGTGGGATCTCAAAAGGCATTACAGTGCTGAGCATCACAGCACCTAACTTTTAGCCCCAAGAAAATCACAGGAGCAGCACTGTGATTCACAATGCTGACAGGCATCTAGGCTCCCCTACAATGACTCGGGGGGAGAGAGACACCCCTTGTAGACCGGCGAGGCACAAAGTCCCCTAAGCTAGCCAGTGGGAGATGCTGACCAGAAGGGTGTCTGCTAAGCCCTGCCTCTCCCTTGGAGATAGGTGTCTAAGCCCAGGCTGCAGGAACAGGGAGCCATCTAGCTCTACTAGGAGCGATCCACCAAGAGGAACACGCTGCCTGGAGCAGGCAACTTAAGTGCCTGCAGCGTTTTTTGCAGCAATAAGTTCAGTGCCGCCTCACTCCCCAAAAACCAGCCAAAAGCCGTGGTGGTGCTGCCTACTCCTTTTAGCCAGATGGTTGGAGCACTCCATAGCTTCAGTTCCCCCTTTCTGCGAGAGGGGGAGAACGGATTTGAACAGAGGTCTCCCATCTCTCAGAGAGGGACAGAGAGCCAGAACACCTCCAGAGCGCAGTGCTTATTGTGCCCACCTGGGAGGTGGGAAATCCAGGATTCCATCCCTCTGCTCTGCTCACTTGATTGTTATTTAGCCCCAGTGACACAGTTTCAACAGGAGAGGCTGAGAGAGCCCCACAGCATGCTATCCCATAGGCCAATGGTCAGGGCCGGCGCTTCCATTTAGGCAGCCAGGGCAATCACCTAGGGCGCCAGGATTATTGGGGGGCAGCATTTTGCCGGGGGGGGGGGCGGCAGGTGGCTCCAGTAGACCTGCCGCAGTCGTGCCTGCGGACAGTCTGCTGCTCTCGTGGCTCCGGTGGACTTCCCGCAGGCACAGCTGCGGCAGCTCCACCAGAGCTGAGGGACCAGCGCGTAGTGTGGCGAAATGGCCGAGCGCCTAGGGCGCTAAAAACACTAGCGCCGGTCCTGCCGAAGGTTAGCGCATCCTTCTAAGAGGGAGAGCCCTGTTTAAATCCTTTCTCCAGCTCAGACAGAGCGGGGAGTGACCCTGGGTCAGGGGCACCAT
This sequence comes from Gopherus flavomarginatus, assembly GCF_025201925.1. NCBI lineage: Eukaryota > Metazoa > Chordata > Testudines > Testudinidae > Gopherus > Gopherus flavomarginatus. The sequence continues at coordinate 142,643,699 of NC_066619.1, forward strand.
TTCAGATTTTGGAGGGGGGTAACTTTCACCGTAATTCCAAGGGCTACTCATTTTTTGCAGATAATAACTTAGAAATTAGCCGGCACAGTATCTAATTCCTATATAAGAAAAGAGGCTTTAATAGATATTAGACCCACTCAGCTCTAACACTAACATGTTCTCACATCTTGTGTCAAGTCACTTAAGGGACACTGATTAGGCTTAAAATTTTAATGTATATTCTTTTTTGCTAACTCTTGAACACAACAATTGTTTCAATTGTAGGCAAATCTAAATGACTTTTCATCACTTCTTTTTAGTTCATCAAGCTTGTAACAGAACATTTAACTTTGCAAACATCCTATTAGGGCACCTGCCTGGGGCTCTAGTGTTACCTCACTTCAAATAATAGACTAGAAACTAACCTTAAACAGGAGTGAAACTGACACTTTCAAGTCCTTTTACGTCTGTTTAAAGACTAGTTACTTTCCAAAAGGCTCTTAAATGCTGGGGCAGGGAATCAGTATTTTGTTTACAAACAGAGGCAGGGTCATTAAATTAAGGATATGGAAGTTTAGTCTGTAAAAGAGGAATCCCTCTGTGGAGGGAGGAGAGGGAGGAGGGGTTGTTTTAAAGAGAACACATACCAAAAAATATACAGCAAAGCCCTGAGTCAAGGTTACATTCAGAAAAGGGGGAGATTTGGGGGCATATGTGAAAAGAAGGGGTCAGACCCAGGGCAGGGCTAGCAGTGTATAGAGAAGTTCCCACTCTTATGTGGCCCCATCACCATACACTGCACCTTAAACTGTCTAATCTATTTCTCCTCATAGCCCCTCGGTGAGCTAGAGCAGTGCTGTTATTCCCATTACAGATGGGGCACTGAGGCACACACAGACTAAAGGCCAGATTTTCAAACACACTTAGAAGGTTTGGTGTTTTGTAAATCCCACTAGATATCTAGCTGCATCTTTGGGTGCCTAAAAACCTTTGAACTTCTGTTCTTAAAGCATTGGCATGGGGTCAGACAGGAAGTTCATTATGGGAGTAGAACGCAGGTCTTTCAGGACTAGTTCCCTCTCCAGGGGACCAGCCTCTCTCTTTGCTGTATATATGCTGCAAAAAAAGAGGACTCTGATAGATGGGTGCAAAACCAAGCTGGCCAGTTCTCTGAGATGCTAGCAAACAGTCCCAGATTGGATGGCATGGTTGACAGCATGAAAAGCAGTACAGGGCTTAAGAAGGCTGGAGAATGAGAGTCAGATCAGAGGAGCTCACTTAACTTGTAAGGGGTGGCAGGTTCTGCACCAGGCTGGGTTATACAGCAATGGCTGCTGTGCAATTTTACGTTTTAACTGAAAACCATTTTGTTCAGTCATTTTTTGTTCTGAGTTTCCTCATAAAAAGACAGTTAAGAGTTAATGGAACAGAAGTACTTCATATCTCTTTTGCCTGTAAAGGATTAACAAAATCAGTGAGCCTGGCTGTCACCTGACCAGAGACTAATCAGAAGACAGGATACTTTCAAATCTTGAGGGAGGGAAGTTTGTGTGTGTGCTGTTAGTGTTTGGTTGTTGTTCTCTCTGGGGGCTCAGAGGGACCGGACGTACAACCAGGTTTCTCTCCAATCTCTCCGATACAGGCTCTCATAAGTTCAGAATAGTGAGTACTAGGTAGATAAAGCAAGTTAGGCTTATGGTTGTTTTCTTTATTTGCAAATGTGTATTTGGCTGGAAGGAGTTCAAATTTATATTTTGCTGAAAGGATTTTAATTTGTACTTGAAATCTTAGGCTGGGAGGGTATTCCCAGTGTCTATAGCTGAAAGACCCTGTACCTGTTCCATTTTAAACTTACAACAATAATTTTTACTGTTTTTTCTTTCTTTAATTAAAAGTTTCTTGTTTAAGAACCTGATTGTTTTTTTATTCTGGTGAGACCCCAGGGGACTGGGTCAGGATTCACCAGGGAATTGGTGGGGAGAAAGGAAGGAAGGGGGAGAGAGAGGTTAATTTCTCCCTGTGTTAGGATTACTTTCTCTCTCAGGGAGAGTCTGGGAGGGGGAAAGAGAAGGAGGGGGGAAGGTGGATTTTCCTCTCTGTTTTAAGATTCAAGGAGTTTGAATCACACAGTGATCTTCCAGGGTAACCCAGGGAGGGGAAGCCTGGGAGAGGCAACAGTGAGGGAAAGGGTTTACTTTCCTTGTGTTAAGATCCAGAGGGACTGCGTCTTGGGGGTCCCCGGGCAAGATTTTGGGGGGGACCAGAGTGTACCAGGCACTGGAATTCCTGGTTGGTGGCAGCACTACAAGTACTAAGCTGGTAATTGAGCTTAGAGGAATTCATGCTGGTACCCCATCTTTTGGACGCTAAGGTTCAGAGTGGGGAATTATAGCATGACATAGTGTGCAGCGTGTGAGATAGATAGATAAGATAGAATCCAAAAGCCAGTGAGGTTTTTATTTCTCTCCCTGCTAGCCTTCTGCAGGCAGACTGAGAGGTTTGGGTTTAGGAGCAAAAGCCAGTAGGATTTTTTCTTTGTCTTTCCCTGCTAGCTGTGTGTAAAGCAGGCTAGAGGAGATTGTTTTAAAAGCAAAGGTCTGCAAGTTTTCTTTGATCTCTCCCTTCTGAGTACTCTGAAGGCAAAGGCATTAGGGTTTAACAAGGATCTTTGTTAAACAAAGGGACTCCAGTTGTGAGTCACCATACACCAGCAAAACACATTTGCAAATGAATGGTTTTTTTTCTTTCTAACTCTGTCGGGAATAGCTAGGTAGAAGGAGTTAAAAAAGACTCTGTTGCTAAGCAACCCAAAGACGGCAACAGAAAAGCAGCATTTCAAGCAGTAAACAGCAGAGGGCGCCCCAACACAAGAAAGCAGAAACCATGACTACCAAGGACACCCTGAAACAGGAACGGGCAAAACTGGAGGCAGAGGTACAAATCAAAGATGCAGACCACAAGCGAGACATGGAAAAGAAACAAAAAGAACTAGAAATAAAACAAAAAGAGATGGAACTGAGAGAATAAGAAATGGAGCTGAGAGAAAGAGAAAGAGAGGCTGCCCACAGGAGAGAGCTGGAGATAAAAGAAAAAGAGTGGGAAAGAGAGAGAAAGCATGAACTGGAATTAACACAGGCTAAGCAGAAGAACACAGCCGATCCTATCAACCCTTCGCCAGTTATTGTTCCACATCCCAAGAAATTTCCCACCTACAAAGCAGGTGATGACACTGAGGCCTTCCTAGAAAATTTTGAAAGGACTTGCCATGGGTACAGCATCTCTGAAGACCAGTACATGATAGAGCTGAGGCCACTGCTCAGTGGATCCCTAGCAGAGGTGGCGGCTGAAATGCCTAAGGAGAACATGAATGACTATAAACTTTTTCAAACCAAGGCCAGAATCAGAATGGGGCTAACACCTGAGCATGCCCATCAGAGGTTCAGAGCCCTAAGGTGGAAACCAGATGTGTCATTCACCCGACACGCCTACCACATTGGAAAGAATTATAATGCCTGGATATCAGGAGCCAATGTTAACTCTCTGGATGACATGCACCTCCTAATACAAATGGAGCAGTTCTTAGAGGGTGTTCCGGAGGAAATAGAAAGGTACATCCTAGATGGGAAGCCCAAAATTGTAACCGAGGCGGGGGAGATTGGAGCAAAATGGGTGGAAGTGGCAGAAAAGAAAAAAAACTACTATCAAGGGGAGCGAATATCACAGAGGTCACCTCGACAATAAACCCTATACCCAAGGGCAACCCAAGACCGCACCTACAACCCAAGAAAAGCTGCCAACTCCCTATTCTCTCACCTCACCAATCTCCAGTAACCCACCTCGGCCCAGTGACCAGTCAGCTGGGCGATGCTTCAAGTGTAATGAACTGGGACATATAAAGACCAACTGCCCCAAGAACCCCAACCGAGTGCAGTTCATTACACCACCATCACACCAAAGATCCCCAGGCCCAGATGCCTCTCAAATACCCTCAGAGCAAAGGGAAACTTTGAGAGTGGGCGGAAAGAAGGTTATCGCATGGAGAGACACGGGGGCACAAGTGTCAGCTATCCACCAATCATTAGTGGACCCCAAATTCATCAACCCAAAGGCCCAAGTGACAATTTACCCCTTCATGGCACAAGCTGTAAACTTGCCTACAGCTAAACTGCCTGTCCAGTACAAAGGCTGGCCAGGAATGTGGGCTTTTGAAGTCTATAACAATTGTCACCTCCCTATGCTACTGGGGGAAGACTTGGCCAACCAGGTAAAGTGGGCCAGGAGGGTGGGAATGGTTACACGCAGCCAAGCCAGGCAAGCTTCCAGACCCATCCCTGTTCCTGAGCCGTCCACAGGGGCCCCGTCTGTGTTAGCAGAGATCCAGACAGAGGTAGTGGACCCGGATCCCCTGCCAACGACTGCAACAGCCACAGTACTTCCAGTCCCAGATCCGGACCTGGAAACGCAACCAGCACCAGAACCATTGCCAGCACTGACACCAGCGCTTGCAAATGCATCTTCAACCCCAATGCCAGAGGGCGCCAGCGAGCCTGAACTGGCAGAAGCAGCAGACAACCACACCCAAGAGGCTCAGCCAGAGCCTGAAATACCACCTGGTGCACCAGCGGAGAGCGGTTCATCAGCCATGAAAAAACCCCATCACCTACGTCGCTTCCCGAAGGACCAAGCACAAGTACACAGTCTAAAGAAGAACTGGTGTCTACAGCCTCCAGGAAACAGTTCCAGACTGAGCAGGAAGCAGATGACAGTCTTCAGAAAGCTTGGGCGGCAGCACGGAGCACCCCACCACCTCTCAGCTCTTCTAACCGATCCCGGTTTGTTATAGAACAAGGGCTTTTATATAAGGAGACTCTTTCTGGTGGACACCGGGAAGACTGGCATCCACAAAAACAGTTGGTGGTTCCAGCTAAATACTGGGGGAAACTCTTAAGCTTAGCCCATGATCATCCCAGTGGCCATGCTGGGGTGGAGAACCAAAGACCGGTTGGGGAAGTCCTTCCACTGGGAGGGGATGGGCAAGGATGTTGCCAAGTATGTCCGGTCTTGTGAGGTGTGCCAAAAAGTGGGAAAGCCCCAAGACCAGGTCAAGGCCCCTCTCCATCCACTCCCCATAATAGAGGTCCCATTTCAGCGAGTAGCTGTGGATATTCTGGGTCCTTTCCCAGAAAAGACCCCCAGAGGAAAGCAGTACATATTGACTTTTGTGGACTTTGCTACCCAATGGCCAGAAGCAGTAGCTCTAGGCAACACCAGGGCTAAAACTGTGTGCCAGGCCCTAACAGACATTTTTGCCAGGGTAGGTTGGCCCTCCGACATCCTTACCGATTCAGGGACAAATTTCCTGGCCGGGACCATGAAAGAACTGTGGGAGACTCATGGGGTGAATCACTTAGTTGCCACCCCGTACCACCATCAAACCAATGGCCTGTTGGAAAGGTTTAATGGAACTTTGGGGGCCATGATACGTAAATTCGTGAATGAACACTCCAATGACTGGGACCTAGTGTTGCAGCAGTTGCTCTTTGCTTACAGGGCTGTACTACATCCCAGTTTAGGGTTTTCATCGTTTGAGCTTGTGTATGGCCATAAGGTTAAAGGGCCATTACAGCTGGTGAAGCAGCAATGGGAGGGGTTTACACCATCTCCAGGAACTAACATTCTGGACTTCGTAAGCAACCTACAGAACACCCGCCGACACTCTTTAGCCCTTGCTAAAGAAAACCTAAAGGATGCTCAAAAAGAGCAAAAGGCCTGGTATGATAGACATACCAGAGAGCATTCCTTCAAGGTAGGAGACCAGGTTATGGTCTTGAAGGCGCAAAGGCCCATAAGATGGAAGCATCATGGGAAGGGCCATTCACGGTCCAAGAGCACCTGGGAGCTGTTAACTACCTCATAGCATTTCCCAATTCCTCCCTAAAGCCCAGAGTATACCACGTTAATTCTCTCAAGCCCTTTTATTCCAAAGACTTGCAGGTTTGTCAGTTTACAACGCAGGGAGGAGATGACGCGGAGTGGCCTAAAGGTGTCTACTACAAAGGGAAAAGTGACGGTGGCATGGAAGAGGTGAATTTCTCCACAACCCTGGAACGTCTGCAGCGGCAACAGATCAAGGAGTTGATGCACTCTCCCGTGAAAGTTTCCCAGAATCAACTGGTTAAAAATTGTCCTTGCAATGTGAAGAATCTTGTAGTTGTACATAATTAGTAGCATATGTAAGGGTGCATGTGTTTATTGATCTGTTTATTCTAGAGTTCTAGGGAGAAATCACTGCCAGTGTGGTTCCACACTGTCAGCGATTTTGAGGGCGTGTCATAAACGGATAGTTAAGAGTTAATGGAACAGAAGTACTTCATATCTCTTTTGACTGTAAAGGGTTAACAAAATCAGTGAGCCTGGCTGTCACCTGACCAGAGGACCAATCAGGGGACAGGATACTTTGAAATCTTGAGGGAGGGAAGTTTTTGTGTGTGCTGTTAGTTTTTGGTTGTTGTTCACTCTGGGGGCTCAGAGGGATCAGATGTGCAACCAGGTTTCTCTCCAATCTCTCCGATACAGGCTCTTATAAGTTCAGAATAGTGAGTACTAGGTAAATAAAGCGAGTTAGGCTTATGGTTGTTTTCTTTATTTGCAAATGTGTATTTGGTTGGAAGGAGTTCAAATGTGTATTTGGCTGGGAGGAGTTCAAATGTGTATTTGGCTGGAAGGAGTTCAAATTTATATTTTGCTGAAAGGATTTTAATTTGTACTTGAATACTTACGCTGGGAGGGTATTCCCAGTGTCTATAGCTGAAAGACCCTGTACCTATTCCATTTTAAATTTACAAAGATAATTTTTACTGTTTTTTCTTTCTTTAATTAAAAGTTTCATGTTTAAGAACCTAATTGTTTTTTTTATTCTGGTGAGACCCCAGGGGACTGAGTCTGGATCCACCAGGGAAGAGGGAGAGAGAGGTTATTTTCTCTCTGTGTTAGGATTACTTTCTCTCAGGGATAATCTGGGAGGGGGAGAGAAAAGGAGGAGGAAAGGTGAATTTTCCTCTCTGTTTTAAGATTCAAGGAGTTTGAATCGCAGTAATCTTCCAGGGTAACCCAGGGAGGGGAAGCCTGGGAGAGGCAACGGTGAGGGAAAGGGTTTACTTTCCTTGTGTTAAGATCCAGAGGGTCTGGGTCCTGGGGGGTTCCTGGGCAAGATTTTGGGGGGACCAAAGTGTACCAGACACTGGAATTCCTGGTTGGTGGCAGCGCTACAGGTTCTAAGCTGGTAATTGAGCTTAGAAGAATTCATGCTGGTACCCCATCTCTTGGATGCTAAGGTTCAGAGTGGGGAATTATACCATGACAGTTTCAGAAAAGGAAGGAATGAGAAAGTGTCATATAAGTATCAGATGTGTTTATGCCTCAAATTCTTAGGTTTTTGGCTGTATTCAGGCCAATTCCAGAACGAAGAACAAAAATTACATCCGCAGAGTCCACAAAGTGGATGATTATTGTCATGATTTACATTATTCACTGGGCACCATCTGTGTGCTCAGCACTGTTCAGAATGCCAGAAAATCCAGTTCCTGAGTCAATGCATATAAGCCTTGCTCTCCTGTGCATTGGGCAGCATTTTCCCTTTTTGGTGCATTTTTATAATTATTTCAGTAAAATGGAAAGTTACTGAATGATTGAATCCTGCATCCCTGCAAGTGAGTGCTGCACATTTCACTGCTGCTCTGCCATACAAACGTTCAGTTTAAAGGGCCATGCAGTAGTGAATGCCTATGTCACAAAAGCAAGGGGCTGGTGATGCTGAGCTCCCTTCCAATGCCCTAGAGAGAGGGGAATGAGGCTGGCTCTCATTAGGCTTTAAAAGGCAGTGTTTGGGGCCAGAGAGGGGCTCAGCTCCTGGGTCACTTCCAGGACCTAGGGCAGTGGTCTCAAAGTCCTGGCCCGCAGGCCATGTGCAGCCTGAGAACCTCCCCACTGCAGCCCAACCTGCGGAGGAGAGATGCAGCCAGATAAGTTGCTGGCAATCTTAACTGCTTTAATGCACTCTAACTCATAAGTGTAGCCAAGCTCTAATGTAGCGCTGTCAGGTGCTTGCTTAACTGCTCATTTATATCCCCTAATTTAGTTAAGATTATCTTTTTATTGAATGCAAATGTTGTGCAATAGAAAGAGTAGCTCTCCTGTCCTGTGTTCGTAGCAGGCTTGGAAAGCAAGGTTCCCCCTCCCCAACGCCTCACTGCAGCACCCCTTTCTTGGAGAAGCTCTGCAGGAATTAGTGTGTGTTTGATCAGATAATAAAGGGCGAAGGGGGTGGAGGGGCACGAACTAAGCCTGGCCACGTTCATTGTCAAAGGTGAAATGGAAGGTCCCGAAGCAAAGTGCTCGACGAGGGGAGCCCACTGGGATAAGGTAGCTGGCACTGGCAGGTGACTGCGCTGCACAGGAATAATGCCAAGGTAGGCAGCGGTGCGGGTTGGTCTTCGCAGTGCCGCTTCCTAAGTGTCTGTCCTTCTCCCAGGAGTTTTGGGCTTCTCCCTGGAGGGGTCCCCGTAGATCCCTCAGGCTGGCCCTTCCCCCTCAGTTATCCCACTTCACCCAGCCCTCCTGGGGGCATCTCTCCCTGCTGCAACCCCTGGCTCCGGAGGGGGGCCCCCACGCAGGAGATCACTCTGTTTCTCTGTGCAGCAGGGGTGCGTGGGAGGGGCTACCCACTCTCAGCCCTCGGCGGGGGGGCTGCTCCACTCCTGTCCAGCAGGGGGAGTAACGGGGAAGGGACTGCCCACTCCTGCTGGGGGGGGGGGGGGGGTCTGTGTCCGGGGGAGGGGCTGCCCCACGCCTGCCCAGCAGGGAGGTAACGGGGAAGGGACTGCCCACTCCTGCCGGGGGGGGGGCTGTGTCCGGGGGAGGGGCTGCCCTACTCCTGCCAAGCAGGGAGGGTAACAGGGGGAAGGGCTGCCCCACTTCTGCCGGGGGGGGGCTGCCCTATTCCTGCCCAGCAAGGACGGTAACGGGGAGGGGCTGCCCCACTCCTGCCGGGGGGGGGGCTGTGTCCGGGGGAGGGGCTGCCCCACTCCTGCCCGGGGGGGCTGTGTCCGGGGGAGGGGCTGCCCCACGCCTGCCCAGCAGGGAGGGTAACGGGGAGGGGCTGCCCCACTCCGGCCGGGGGGGGGCTGTGTCCAGGGGAGGGGCTGCCCCACTCCGGCCGGGGGGGGGGCTGTGTCCGGGGGAGGGGCTGCCCCACTCCTGCCGGGGGGGGCTGTGTCCGGGGGAGGGGCTGCCCCACGCCTGCCCAGCAGGGAGGGTAACGGGGGGGGGCTGTGTCCGGGGGAGGGGCTGCCCCACGCCTGCCGGGGGGGGCTGTGTCCGGGGGAGGGGCTGCCCCACGCCTGCCCAGCAGGGAGGGTAACGGGGAGGGGCTGCCCCACTCCGGCCGGGGAGGGCTGTGTCCGGGGGAGGGGCTGCCCCACGCCTGCCCAGCAGGGAGGGTTACGGGGGGGAGGGGCTGCCCCACTCCTGCCGGGGGGGGGGGGCTGTGTCCGGGGGAGGGGCTGCCCCACGCCTGCCCAGCAGGGGGACGCTGTCTCGGCACCGCTCCGCAAAGCTCCAGCCGGGGCTATGTTCACGCGCTAGGCTGCTGCGGGTCACGCGGAAACTCGGCTCCCATTGGCTGGCAGGGCGTGCTCGGCGCGCTCCCATTGGCTCCGGCGGGGATGGTCTGTCCCGCACGGAGCTCGGGGCTGACTAGTACCGCGACGCGGCTTTGCCGCGCCCCCGCCCTCCCGAGCCTCGTTCGGCAGCCTCGGCCCGCCGGAGCCGGAGCCGGACCCATGCGCCGCGCCAGGTACGGAGCCGCGGGCCGGGCCGGGCCAGCCCCGCCCCGCCCCGCACGGGGAGCCGCGGGCCGGGCAGGCTGCGTGGGGACCCCCAGGGGAACGGGCGAGCCTGGCAAAGCCCGAGGGTGGCCGCGGTCCCTGCACCCGGCAGCCACAGGAGAGCTCGGGGCTCCCTCCTGTCGTGCACCGCCCGCGCCGCTGGGCAGGGTTAACCCCCAGCCGCTCCGCATCTGCGGCCTCCCCGGCCAGGCCCGGGAGCGGCTTCGCTGTGAACCCTCGCAGGCTGGTTCAGACGGGGAACCACTTGGCCTTGTCTGCATGGCTGCTGCGAGGAGTCCGTGCAACACGGCAACCCGTGAGCAGTTTGCCCCAGACTAGTATTTATGGGCAAATGCTCTGAACCGTGGGGACAGTTCATTCTGCCAGATTCCCCCCCACAGTAGCAAATGGGTGTTAGGGAAGGTGATGGGTCAGTTCCAGCAACCCTCGGATTCCACAGACTTAGAGAACTGGAGAAATGCAAAGCTAGAAGGGGCCTTGAGAGATCATCTCGTCCAGCCCCCTGAGTTGGGGCAGGGCCAATTATACTTACACTTTCCCTGACAGGTGTTCAGTTCTTTGTTTCTTTTGATTTGGCTTCAGATCTAAGTGTGGAACTTAGACTTGTGTCAGCTGTTTGATCTAGCAGTAAGTGTCCATTTGATCTGCCAGTAGCTCGTTATATTAATGGCAGCTAACGGAACACTGGGCATCATTAAGAAAGGGATAGATAAGAAGACATAAAATATCATGTTGCCTCTATATAAATCCATGGTACGCTCACATCTTGAATACTGCATGCAGATGTGGTCACTCCATCTCAAAAAAAAGATACTGAATTGGAAAAGGTACAGAAAAGGGCAACAAAAATGATATTATGGAACAGCTTCCATATGCGGTGTGATTAGTAAGACTGGTACTTTTCAGCTTGGAAAAGAGAGAACTAAGAGGGGTAAGATAACAGTCTACGCAATCATGACTGGTGTGGAGGTAGTAAATAAGGAAGTGTTGTTTACTCATTCTCATAACACAAGAAGTAGGGGTCACCAAATGAAATCAATAGGCAGCAGATTTAAAACAAACAAAAGGAAGTATTTTTTTCACACAACAAAATCAACCTGTGAAACTCTTTACCAGAGGATGTTGTGAAGGCCAAGACTATAACAGGGTTCAAAAAAGAACTAGATAAATTCATGAAGGTAAGTCCATTGATTGCTATTAGCCAGGGTGCGCAGAGATGGTGTCCCTAGACTCTGTTTGCCAGAAGCTGGGAATGGGCGACAGGGGATGGATCACTTGATGATTCCCTGTTCTGTTCATTCCCTCTGGGGCACCTGACATTGTCCACTGTTGGAAGACAGGATACTGGGCTAGATAGACCTTTGGTCTGACCCAGTATGGCTGTTCTTATGTTCTATTGTTGCCTCTCCTGTAGGATCTTAAGGGATTCACTTTGTGGGCTGCTCCTTTTGAGGCATCTGAAAGCGTACTGGATTGCCATTGCATGTGGTATCTTCAGAGGGTTTCATCTTGTTCCTGTTCTTGTATGGAGTCGCTGTTGGTAGGGAGAAGTATTTGGAGGTCTGATCATCTATTGAGGGTCTGTGCTCTTTGCCAGAATGGCTTGCAACTTCTGGGTCTCACTAGATTCATCATTGTTCCCAGATGACACGGATGGTCTATGGTGTTTCATCTATGGCTGGCCAGGAGATGTGCAGTCATTACTCGCTAGTGCAGACCTCCCAGTGATCAGATGCTTTGGTTACCTTCAAGCTCTGCTGCTGTGTTACATTCTGAATAGAACTAGTCCTCAAGCCCACGGGAAGACTCCTGGTCTTCTAGAACACACCTGTCCCTCTCCGTCTCATTTCAGGTAGGCATGCATGAACATAACACCCAGAGTCACTGCTCTGGCTTTTCGCTCACTTGCAGGTGGGCTCGTAGGTGGTGACAACCTTTTAAAGACCTTGAGTGGCCTTGAATTCTTATGTGAATTCTTCATTAGAATAGGTAACGTGGATGAGAAGTATTTGTAATCACAACCTAAGGCTTTGTGTACACTACCACTTTTGTGGGTATAATTTATGTCATTTAGGGGTATTGAAAAAAACAACCCTCTGAGTGACATAAGTTTCACCGACAAGCGCTGGTGGCACAGCCAGCACTGTGTCAGCAGGAGATGCTCTGCCGCCGGCATAGCTAGTGCCGCTTGTTGGGAATGGTTTAGTTATGTCAATGGGAGAGCTGTCTCCCACTGGCATAGAGTGACTACACGGAAGATCTTACAGGAGAGCAGCTGCACTGGTACAGCTATGCCGCCCTAAGGTCTCTAGTGTAGACATGGCCTAAATTTCAATAATTCTGTAATTGAAGAGTTTCATCTTTTGAAAATCAATGATTGTAAAGTCTCTGGGTGAAGTTCACCCACCTGTAGGCCACAATCTGAGATGCTATTTATTTTGTCCAGGATTTGATTTAATGTTTTTGTTTGTGTTGGTTCTTAACAACCTGTAACCGAAGCACCTCTGTTCCGGGGTGGTAAGTGCTGTAGAAACTAAGGTTATGTCTATACTACCTGCCAGGCATCGACTTATCACGTCTAGTTGAGTGTTCTACCTTCGACTCCGGTACTCCACCAGGCCGAGAGGTGCAGGCGGGGTCGATAGAGGAGAATCAGCAGTCGATTCGCTGCAGTGAGGACACTGCGGTGAGTAGATCTAAGTTCGTCAACTTCAGCAACGTTATTCATGTAGCTGAAGTTGCTTAACTTAGATCCAAATCATCCCCCCCAGTGTAGTCCAGGGCTTAGGGTATGTCTACATTGCCCATATTACAGCACAGCCACAATGACGTGGGCAGTGTAGTCATGCTTTATCCCTGGGGGAGAGCTCTCCTGGCAATAAAAAGCGTTAAAGCGCTGTCTATACTGGCACTTTTCAGCACTAAAACTTTTGTCGCTCAGGGGTGTTCTTTCACACCCCTGTAAAGTTTTAGCACTGAAAGTGGCAGTGTAGACACAGCCTCAGTAGTAAATTTCCTCCTTCATAGAAGTGGTGTCCCCACAGTCGTTCTTCAGACTTTGAGACTCTAACCTGCATGCTGCCTCTGTTCAAACTGGCTTCCCCTAGACACTTCAGTAAAAGTTTTTCCAAAAAGTTCTTCAGGGCTGCTTGGCAGAGAAGTCAAAGTGGTGGTAGTGAACAGTGTGTGGGTTCTCTGGTGCCTGGGAGCAAAGAGTGCTTAGTGCATTGTCTGTATGGTGTTCTGTACTGCAGCAGTGCAAGCTTGACATTTTCTGGCAGCAGTGTTGAGTTTGTGGTTACACCCTGCCTATCCCCTTGTTACAGTGCTTCCTTTCTGGCAGATATATAAGGGGTGTGGTTGCTTCAGATTACTCTGGTCCCTTTTCTGAGAGCTTAGTTTTTGCTGAGCATCAGTTGTTCATTGATAGTGGTAGGATTTTTAGCCTTGTTGGCCATTTAGTATCTGTCAGGATGTGCTTGGAGCTCATCACGTGCAATTGTGAGCTTCATTTTACTGTCTTCATGTTATGCTGTTCCTAGAATGGCATTCGACCCGTTGCCAGCTGTCTTACTTACTGTTTGCCGATTTCCTGTGAGGAGGGGCATGTGTTTGCACCATTGCTCTCCTACAAGTCATTGACTAACATCACTGTAGGGCCAGACTCCCAGAAGAGCTCTGTTCCCATTTAGATACTTAAATAATGGCTGGATTTTCCAAAGTAATTTATTTGTATCTGTGTTGCTGTGCTGCCTGGAGGTCTCTGAGATCAGAGTCCCATTATGCTGGGCACTGTACATAGACGTAGCGAGAGAGAGTTCCTGCCCTATAAGAACTTACAATCTAAATGGGCCCTTCCAATAAATGAAGAGATGTTGGTGCAAGTGAAGGATTTGTGGCTAACTCTAGCTTCTGTACTAGCTGCATCTAGGAGAGAGGTGCTGGAGGTCCCAAGCCCTTGAGAAGGGATTTCAGAACTTCTGTTCTTCTCTTGTTCCAGACTCCCTGGTAGTTCCAGTTGCCCAAGAGAGGCCTAGACAATCTTCCCCTTTTCTGAGAGGATGAGAAGAGAAGGTATTGGAACTTCTCAAGAGACCATACCTGTGCATCAACTGTATTTCAAAGCCTTGCCTACTCCTCTGTCAGCGTAGCTCTGTCTACCCAAGGGCTTTTGTCAGCATAACTGGCTGTGTGATTTTTGGTTGGTTGGTGTTCTTTTTTTTCCATTCCTCAACCCCCCACTCCCCCCCCGACCAACATAGATATGCCATCAAAACTTTGTTGTATATACCTGGCCCAAATGAAGACAGCTGATTACCAAGTGGTACTAGCATAATACTTCCTCACTTAGGTCCAGAAGAGGGGGCAGTTTATTCTAACAGGCAGCATATAATATACCTGTAAAACTGTCTTCAACTTGTTTGTTGTCAGTATGCTTTCAAGATGCTTGCTAATGTTCGATGTTATATTAATCTGCTGCAGACAAACCTTATTTTGGATCTGTACCAATATAATCAGAGGCTGTTGACAAACATGGATTTAAACAGTTTTGTTTCCATGTTTGCTTATAAAGCTGGAGTGGGAGAAAGGG